>NC_133327.1:661604092-662204092 GCF_042186555.1 Aquarana catesbeiana | reverse complement strand
CTCACAAATGTCCTTGGATATCTGATTGCCTCCTTTCATGATCAGTCAGACATGTCTCCTATGAACTCTTCAAACCAGATCCCCCAAAGAAATCCTTCACTCAGCTCCAGGAAATTCAGTAGAATAGGCATAGCATACTACCTCATTATGAATTACTTAACTGAGATTGAAGCCCCTGCATCAGCCCTCGTTCACCTCTTCCGATGCCGCCATCTATCCCGGAGTGACATCCGGGTATCGCGGCTCCGGCGCTGTGACTGGCCGGAGCCGCAATGACGTCACTCCCGGGCATTCGCGCTGGTGCCGCCACTAATGGCATGATCGTCGTTAGAAACGGCACGCTCAGTGCGCCTGCGCCCCATGTCTACGGCGCATGCACCGTAGACATCAGTGCCGCTATTTCTGCAAATATCTCCTAAACCTTTTAGGTTTGGGAGATATTTCTTGCACCTACAGGTAAGCCTTAATCTAGGCTTACCTGTAGATTAAAGTGGTTGTAATGGGTTTACAACCACTTTAAATAACTAAATTTACCTAGCCTTACTAGCAGCATAACTAGAAGGGTTATATGTAAGTAATCTGGTTCCCCCGCAGGTGTCTTGTATACACCAGAGGATCTATACAGTCTCCCTGGCTTGTAGTGTAATGTAACAAAAATGTAAATTGAAGTACCACACCACTGCCAAAAAGTCCAGATACATCTGTATTCCAACAAAAATCAGGGGGCCAGCCCAAAGAATATCCAGTGCATGTTGGGGGTCTAAAACCACCCCCTTCATCAGAGCTTGAGATTGAGAACAATGTGAATGGACTAAAAGTAAATTAAATCTTTAACCACTTCAGCCCCGGAAGGATTTACCCCCTTCCTGACCAGAGCACTTTTTACAATTTGGCACTGCGGCGCTTTAACTTCTAATTGCGCGGTCATGCAATGCTGTACCCAAACGAAATTTGCGTCCTTTTCTTCCCACAAATAGAGCTTTCTTTTGATGGTATTTGATCACCTCTGCCGTTTTTATTTTTTGCGCAATACACGGAAAAAGACCGAAAATTTTGAAAAAAATTGATATTTTCTACTTTTTGTTCTAAAAAAAATCCAATAAACTCAATTTTAGTCATACATTTAGGCCAAAATTTATTCGGCCACATGTCTTTGGTAAAAAAAATGTCAATAAGTGTATATTTATTGGTTTGCGCAAAAGTTATAGCGCCTACAAACTAGGGTACATTTTCTGGAATTTACACAGCCTTTAATTTATGACTGCCTATGTCGTTTCTTGAGGTGCTAAAATGGCAGGGCAGTACAAAACCCCCACAAATGACCCCATTTTGGAAAGTAGACACCCCAAGGAAATTGCTGAGAGGCGTGTTGAGCCCATTGAATATTAATTTTTTTTGTCCCAAGTGATTGAATAATGACAAAAAAAAAAAAAAAATTACAAAAAGTTGTCACTAAATGATATATTGCTCACACAGGCCATGGGCATATGTGGAATTGCACCCCAAAATACATTTAGCTGCTTCTCCTGAGTATGGGGATACCACATGTGTGGGACTTTTTGGGAGCCTAGCCGCGTACGGGGCCCCGAAAACCAATCACTGCCTTCAGGATTTCTAAGGGCGTACATTTTTGATTTTACTCCTCACTACCTATCACAGTTTTGAATGCCATAAAATGCCCAGATGGCATAACCCCCCCCCAAATGACCCCATTTTGGAAAGTAGACACCCCAAGCTATTTGCTTTGAGGCATGTTGAGTCCATGGAATGTTTTATATTTTGACACAAGTTGCGGGAAAGTGACAAATTTTTTTTTTTTTTTTTTTGCACAAAGTTGTCACTTAATGATATATTGCTCACACAGGCCATGGGCATATGTGGAATTGCACCCCAAAATACATTTAGCTGCTTCTCCTGAGTATGGGGATACCACATGTGTGGGACTTTTTAGGAGCCTAGCCTGGTACGGGGCCCCGAAAACCAATCACCGCCTTCAGGATTTCTAAGGGCGTGAATTTTTGATTTCACTCTTCACTGCCTATCACAGTTTCGGAGGCCATGGAATGCCCAGGTGGCACAAACCCCCCCCAAATGACCCCATTTTGGAAAGTAGACACCCCAAGCTATTTGCTGAGAGGCATGGTGAGTATTTTGCAGCTCTCATTTGTTTTTGAAAATAAAGAAAGACAAGAAAATTTTTTTTTTTTTTTCTTTTTTCAATTTTCAAAACTTTGTAACAAAAAGTGAGGTCTGCAAAATACTCACTATACCTCTCAGCAAATAGCTTGGGATGTCTACTTTCCAAAATGGGGTCATTTGGGGTTTTTTTTTGCCACCTGGGCATTCCATGGCCTCCGAAACTGTGATAGGCAGATTTTTGTGAAATCAAAAATTTACGCCCTTAGAAAGCCTGAAGGCGGTGCTTGGTTTTCGGGGTCCCGTGTGCGGCTAGGCTCCCAAAAAGTCCCACACATGTGGTATCCCCGTACTCAGGAGAAGCAACAGAATGTATTTTGGGGTGTAATTTTACATATTCCCATGGCATGTTTGAGCAATATATCATTTAGTGACAACTTTGTGCAAAAAAAAAAAAAAATTGTCTCTTTCCCGCAACTTGTGTCACAATATAAAATATTCCATGGACTCGACATGCCTCTCAGCAAATAGCTTGGGGTGTCTACTTTCCAAAATGGGGTCATTTGGGGGGGTTTTGAACTGTCCTGGCATTTTATGCACAACATTTAGAAGCTTATGTCACACATCACCCACTCTTCTAACCACTTGAAGACAAAGCCCTTTCTGACACTTTTTGATTACATGAAAAAAATTTTTTTTTTTTTGCAAGAAAATTACTTTGAACCCCCACACATTATATATTTTTTTAAAGCAAATGCCCTACAGATTAAAATGGTGGGTGTTTCATTTTTTTTTTTACACACAGTATTTGCGCAGCGATTTTTTCAAACGCATTTTTTGGGGAAAAAACACACTTTTTTAAATTTTAATGCACTAAAACACACTATATTGCCCAAATGTTTGATGAAATAAAAAAGATGATCTTAGGCCGAGTACATGGATACCAAACATGACATGCTTTAAAATTGCGCACAAACGTGCAGTGGCGACAAACTAAATACATTTTTAAAAGCCTTTAAAAGCCTTTACAGGTTACCACTTTAGATTTACAGAGGAGGTCTACTGCTAAAATTACTGCCCTCGATCTGACCTTCGCGGTGATACCTCACATGCATGGTGCAATTGCTGTTTACATTTGACGCCAGACCGACGCTTGCGTTCGCCTTAGCGCGAGAGCAGGGGGGACAGGGGTGCTTTTTTTTTTTTTTTTTTTTTTTTATTATTTTTTTGCTTTTTTATCTTATTTTTAAACTGTTCCTTTCATATTTTTTTTTTTAAATCATTTTTATTGTTATCTCAGGGAATGTAAATATCCCCTATCATAGCAATAGTTGGTGACAGGTACTCTTTTTTGAAAAAATTGGGGTCTTTTAGACCCTAGATTTCTCCTCTGCCCTCAAAGCATCTGACCACACCAAGATCGGTGTGATAAAATGCTTTCCCAATTTCCCAATGGCGCTGTTTACATCCGGCAAAATCTAAGTCATAAAATGATCGTAGCTTCCGGTTTCTTAGGCCATATAGATGTTTGGAGCCACTCTGGTCTCTGATCAGCTCTATGGTCAGCTGGCTGAATCACCGGCTGCATTCTCAGGTTCCCTGTTGAGACAGGAGAGCCAGAGAAAAACACGGAAGACGGTGGGGGGGGGGGCATTCCCTCCCACTGCTTGTAAAAGCAGTCTAGAGGCTAATTAGCCGCTAGGATTGCTTTTACATGAAAGCCGACCGCTGTCTGAAAAGAATGATACCAAGATGATACCTAAACCTGCAGGCATCATTCTGGTATAACCACTCAAAGTCGTGAATGGCGTACCTGAAGACAAAAAAATGGTTAACAATAAAGCACAGTAAACGGTAAAGTATAAAAAATTGCATACCTGAAAAGCAAACATGATAAAACATAATAACAATAAAAAATTGCAGAATAGAATACAGTAAAAAAGAGCAGAACAATAGAGAGAGAGAGAACATTAAAACGACAACTATTTTTTTTTTTTTTTTTATATTTTTGTATGTGTTTTTTTTTTTTTTACACTTTTTTTTTGTAACTAACTTTTATAACTGTAACCGGTTCCAGGTTCGGGTCTCTCAAAATGTGATGGCATCTCGGGAGACCCTGTGAAAGTGTGCCTAGCCTGTGCAATGCTGTACCTTACACTAATACTCAACTAGTGTATGGTAGTGTTCAAAACATTCACCAATGCAAAGACCAGGATTTTCAGGACAGGAGGGACAATAATAGCGGGTGTCACGCCTATATCCGCGCTTGCTGCAGACACGACATCTTTTTTGGGGGGGTTCGTTGGGTAGGGGTACTCGGGAGGACATAAAGAAAATGCCTCTCATGCAGCCGACTGCATTTGGTTGGGGATGTGAATGGGGGAAGTACGGGCGCTGCAGAAGTGGTGGGTTCCCAATTAGGATTGGCGAATGCAGCAGGAAGGGCATTATGGGCACGACGGGCCTGTGTTTGTCTTTTTGGTGGCAGCGGGACACTACTTGTGCTTGCCACCTCACCAGCTTGAACTGCATTTATGGGACTCGCCACGTCACCAAGTGTTACTGCAGTGCTGGTTTGACTATGACCGGGGTGTACTAGGCCGCTGGTGCTTGCCAGTTCACCAAAACGCTACCAAAAAAACTGTTAGCGATCGCAGGGATCAGGCCTGACTCTGCGAACGCTGCAGTTATGCGTTTAGTGTTTTGTAAGTGACAGTGATCGATCGATACTGCACTTGGGTGGGCTGGGCCGGGCTGGGCGGAGGGGAAAAACGCAGGTGCTAGCAGGTATCTGGGCTGATCCCACTAACACTGCGTTTTTGGGAACCCTAAACTGCTGGGGACGCTAGTATAGATCTGATCGGATCAGGTATTGATCTGATCAGATACTATACCACTAAGGGAGGTGTACGGTGCGTGCGTGGGTGTTAGCGCGACTGGCGCTAACCTGACGCTGCCTGGGGCTGGTGCTTGCCAGTTCACCAAAACGCTACCAAAAAAACTGTTAGTGATCGCAGGGATCAGGCCTGACTCTGCGAACGCTGCAGTTATGTGTTTAGTGTTTTGTAAGTGACAGTGATCGATCGATACTGCACTTGGGTGGGCTGGGCTGGGTGGAGGGGCAAAACGCAGGTGCTAGCGGGTATCTGGGCTGATCCCGCTAACACTGCGTTTTTGGGAACCCTAAACTGCTGGGGACGCTAGTATAGATCTGATCGGATCAGATATTGATCCGTTCAGATACTATACCACTAAGGGAGGCGTATGCTGCGTGCGTGGGTGTTAGCGGTACTGGCGCTAATCTGACGCTGCCTGGGGCGACGCATATCACCGCCGGGCGATCAGGGGGCTAAAGCTTTATTCGGTAATAAACGGCGGGTGCCCTGACACTATGAAAAATAAACGAACTAACCAGCGTCACCCGTAATGGTTATACGGTGATCAGTGGTGAAAGGGTTAACTAGGGGGCAATCAAGGGGTTAAAACATTTATTAGGTAGTATATGGGGGTCCCTGTCGCTATAAAATGCTGACGGCGAACCTAAATATTTACGTTCCTAACTAGCGTCACCAGCGACACTAATACAGCGATCAGAAAAATGATCGCTTAGCGACACTGGTGACAGGGGGTGATCAAGGGGTTAAAACTTTATTGGGGGGGTTAGGGGGGTACCCTAGACCTAAAGGGGGGTAACACTTACTGTCCTACCACACTAACTGTCACTAACTGACACCCTGCAGTAATCAGAAAAAAAAATAAATAAATACTGCTTAGTGTCAGTGTTACAGGGAGGGGTGATTGGGGGGGGATCGGGGGGCGATCGGGGGGGGGATCGGGGGTGTTTTGTGTGCCTGGCATGTTCTACTGTGTGTGTGTGTGTTGGTGCACTTACATGTCTTCTCTCCTCGGCGCTAGAACGGAAACTGCCGAGCCGAGGAGAGATGATATCACATCCTCTGCCTGTGTGTACTATACACAGGCAGGGGATGTTCCTCATTGGCTGGGAGCGATCGCGAGGGGGGGGCCACGATCGGATGGTCTCCCCCTCGTCTCTCATCGCTCCTAGCCAAATGCCGACCGCTGCTGGCACCGGGGGGGGGGTCCGATTGGACCCCCCGCCCGCGGGAAGGCAATCACGTATGGGTACGTGATTTTGCCTGCCCGTGCCATTCTGCTCACGTATATATGCGTGAGGCGGTCGGCAAGTGGTTAAAGGTATCTGTAGGAAGGAAGGAATGAAATCAGGGTAGGTGTTAGGTAAAGTTATTAATGGTAAGATCTGGTAGAGACATAAAAAGCCACCTTACTTCTTCCAGTGTGATTACAAGCACATGTCTTGTCAGTGGCTGGTCTTTCAGCAAAAATTCAGGTCAAATTCATCTTTTTCCTTTACCTGGAGTAGGTAGAGTAAATACCTGTCCATGGAGCAGTGTAAGAAGTAAAAAAAAGTAGGATCTGGCACCAGGAAATTTGTAACTAGTATCTTTGGATGCAGAAAGATGACACCCGGAGGCAGAGGCCTGATGGGACTTGTAGTTTTGCAACAGCTGGAGATCCGCTAATTGCATATCCCTGGTCTATGTATTCACCAGCATAGTGAGCCTATCAGCACCATTTTTGTGTCTGAAGCACTGCTGGATTCATGAGAATGGTAAAGTTGTTGAAGCCGTAGAGATAGAAATTCATCATAAATAGCTGTTTTATTCTCCCACTTCCTGCTGAACCCTTGCAGCCCTGCATGTGGGGAAATAGGGTTATAGTCATAGGTGATATATCTCCTTGTTGTCTCTCTTTTTCCTTCCAAACATTCTGGCACAATCGCTTAAAGATATAACCATTGTTAGTTGCAATTGTTCAGGTGTGTGCGGCATGGGCGGATGATATCTGGGAATGAGGTAGATTCCTTTTTTGTCCCCAATCTCCATGTTTGGGGAGCCTAGCCAATCATACTCCTTTGTGCATTATAAAAGCAAACAGGAAATGGGAATGTAGAAGTGCGGACTCGTCGTTTCCGGATCATCTATGCGACATCCTTTTGGCATATTCAGAACGGGGAGTGGATCGCACTCCGCCCGATTCCGATATATCTACCCGCACGTGCTGTAGACACCTTAGTGCTGGGCATATCACAGTCACATGTGAGTGCAATATCTTTTGTTACCATTTTAATCATTTTTTATTAAAACTTACTACATCAGAGATCTTTTTCTTGTGTCCTTGGTGGAGTCTGTTCCCTTACCCTCAGCCGCCATCTGGAGGGGGTCACTCAGTGGAGAGATGCTTACCTAGGATTCCTCTGGTCCATTCAACCTAAGCGCATTTTGACCTACTGTAAAAAGTGGTCAGACACCTTTGGTGAGTTGCCATCTACCTCATGAGCACTCATGGTGAAGCTTTTATTTGAAGGAACATCAAATCAGAGGATTTAATTTATTTATGGTGTTGGGATTGTCACTTTGGACTTTATATATTTATTTGCTTTTTCAATCACCATATGTTTTTTCTTATTATTGTTCACATTCATTTTGTATGTTTTTAGTGTCAACACCTTTACATTTGATTTTTTATATGGTTCAGTGTTTACACTTTCTGAAAGGGGCAGCTATCTTTTAAAACAATACACCAGGCGCCATTTTTTAACCCACTCATTATAACATTGTACTTTGAGAAGCAGGAGACTGAATAGCTCTTTTATCCAAACTGCCTCCACAAAAAGAACTATAGGAACTCACAAGTGATCATCAATGGCTTGAATCACCTGCAATTTCCTGTTGCAACCTTGGTGAACAAACATTAGAAGACTTGCAACACTGTATTCTAAAGTTATTCCATCATTTTACATGACACACATGAAGACACCAGAAGATGGTACGTGATTGGTCTTCTTGCCAATGGCCTTGTCTATTTGCTTTGAATGAAAGCTTCTACACTGGACAGATTGGCTCTTAAATTCTGCAATGATAAGTAATTAGGTAAGATGGTTGGGGCTCAACCCCCAGCTGGGTTTTTTCTCCAGCCCAATAAGAAAACTCTGGCTCACTCCAGCATGACCGAGGGCTTGGACAGAGAGCCTACAACAGCTGACAGTTGACAACAGCAGTTGACAACAGTTTGTATGTTCTCAGCATGTTCATATAGGTAATGTAGTTTTTAGGGATAAGCAAAAACATCCAGGGTGCTGTAAATAAAATTTGAGTTTTTTAGCCAAGTTCATGAACTATCTCAACCATGCTTGTATAGGGGAACAATCTCCCTACTTGGCTGCTGGTCAGCAGGGTAGATTGTTTTAGAGCAGGGGTCTCAAACTGATGGCCCTCCAGTTGTTGAGAAACTACAAGTCCCATCATGCCTCTACCTGTGGGACTCATGCTTGTAACTGTCAGCCTTGCAATGCCTCATGGGACTTGTAGTTTCGCAACAGCTGGAGGTCCGTCAGTTTGAGACCCCTGATTTAGAGAGTTTGGTTAATACAAACATTTAAAGAGAGAGGATGAGAGCAAGGGAGAGAGCCGGAGAGAAAAAAGAGAGGGAGATAAGGAAAGAGAGAATCTGAACAATTCGTAAAGGGGTCGTAGACACCCTTTGGAATTCTTTTGGGGTGCAGCACTGATAGTGTTGGTATATTCAGCTGATTCATGTCCATGGTAGAGAGGTCTAAGTGTCCATACTGATTTTTGACTAACCGTGCATGGCAGGGGTTGAATCCAAAGCCGCAATTCAGTCCAATACTTGATGGGGAACTAGTCTCTTAGTCTCAGTTTCCCAGAAGGCTCCAACCACCAAGTGACATTGACATGTTTGGGTAATGACATCACCATAATCCTTGGTCCCTTTGTTTACGTTTAGCTTTCTGACAGGGAATCTCCTGGTCAGTACTGTGCAGGAATATGTCTCATGCCTAACAGATTCCCAGAACCAACAGGCCCAACTCTGAGCACTGGCACCAGACACAGAGACCAGTAGCTATAGCAGTAGAGAGGCTCCCACTGACCAGCTGGGTAAATACAGAAACAGGTCACCCTAACAGATGAAAGGGGTCACCTGAGGTGCAGAGTCTAAGCAATAACCAGTGTTCACCAGAGCTCCTGATAGTACAGATTGGTTTTGCTGCATGTTAGTACCAGGCCTCAGTCCTCTGGATCGCGCCACCAGGAGGTGAGAAAGCCAGTAAAAAATATAGCGGGTAGGAATAAGCAGAAGCGCAGTCAGTAAACAGGTCAAAAGTCAGTAACGAGGGGTTGCAGGTTGGGATCAGAGAGAAATGTAGTCAAGGAACAAGCCAAAGGTCGATAATGAGTTATAGCGAAGATACGGTTCGGCAGCAGAACTGACTAGAACGAGATATTGGCCTGAGAGAGAAAATAATCTAGCAAACATGAAGTGCAAAGGCATGGCTAATATAGAACATTCACGAGAGGAACAAAGGGTTCAAGGTTCCAGAGAAATAAGGTTCAAGATCAGATAATTTAAGGAATTGTTCAGAGCACTGTCCAGCATCCCAGTTACTCAGCAGTAGGGATGAGCTTCGAGTTCGAGTCGAACTCATGTTCGACTCGAACAACGGCTGTTCGCCAGTTCGCCGAACAGCGAACAATTTAGGGTGTTCGCGGCAAATTCGAATGCCGCGGAACACCCTGTAAAAGTCTATGGGAGAAATCAAAAGTGCTAATTTTAAAGGCTTATATGCATGGTATTGTCATACAAAGTGTTTGGGGACCTGGGTCCTGCCCCAGGGGACATGGATCAATGCAAAAAAAAGTTTTAAAAACAGGCATTTTTTTTCGGGAGCAGTGATTTTAATAATCCACAGGGGAACCCCGAACCAAAATTAAAAAAAAAAATGACGTGGGGGGTCCCCCTAAATTCCATGCGAGGCCCTTCAGGTCTGATATGCATATTAAGGGGAACATAAAGGGGAACGGCCAAAATAAAAAAATGGCGTGGGATCCCCCTCAAAATCTATACCAAACCCTTCAGGTCTGGTATGGATTTTAAGGGGAACCCGGCGCCAAAATTTAAAAAAAACCGGCGTGGGGTCCCCCCAAAAATCCATACCAGACCCTTATTCGAGCACACAACCTGGCAGGCCCCAGGAAAAGAGGGGGGGACGAGAGATCGCCCCCCCCTCCTGAACCGTACCAGGACACATGCCCTCAACATTGGGAGGGTGCTTTGGGGTAGCCCCCCAAAACACCTTGTCCCCATGTTGATGGGGACAAGGGCCTCATCCCCACAACCCTTGCCCAGTGGTTGTGGGCGTCTGTGGGCCAGGGGCTTATCAGAATCTGGAAGCCCCCTTTAACAAGGGGATCCCCAGATCCCAGCCCTCCCCCCTGTGTGAAATGGTAGTACCCCTACCATTTATCAAAAAAAACCTGTCAAAAATGTTAAAAATGACGAGACAGTTTTTGACAATTCCTTTATTTAAATGCCACAGGGAAGTCCCCGTCAAGTCCCCGTGCGTCAGAGGGGGGCGGGGTCACCGAGTGGCCCGCCCCCCATTATTTAAGAACTGTCAGAAGAGGAGAAGCGTCACACAGCAGGAGCCTCCCTCCATGCCGTCATGGATGCGGAGCAGCCCAAAAAGAAGATGAAGACAAGAAGATGAAGAGAAGAAAATGAAGAGAAAAAGATGGAGAAAAAGATGAAGAGAGAAGCGTCACACAGCGGGAGCCTCCCTCCATGCCATCATGGATGCGGAGCGGCCCGAGGAGAAGAAGATAAGAAGACGCTGCGGAGGAAGATGTCGGACGAGAACACCGGAGGAAGAACCAGAAGAACCAAAAGAAGAAGGAGAAAGAAACCGAAGGAAGATAGAGGATAGAAGAAAGAAGAAGCATTTAAATAAAGGAATTGTCAAAAACTGTCTCTTGTCATTTTTAACATTTTTGACAGTTTTTTTGTGAAATGTTAGGGGTACTTTTGTAGCCCCTTACCATTTCACACAGGGGGGAGGGCCGGGATCTGGGGGTCCTCTTGTTAAAGGGGGCTTCCAGACCCCCACAACCACCGGGCAAGGTGACCTCGGTGAGGAGAAGTAGACAGGCTGTAAATGTAGGGTATAATACTCACATGACAACCCAAATATGATATCTAAAGCGGACAAATAATATTAGGCAACCAATGATATAGAATTTGGATGTGGGCAAAAAGGAATAGCTAAAATGGCGGCGAGAAACTTGCGGGATGGGAACATATGCGATTGGCCCGTAGTAATGTGACTAGGACATAAAGACAGTGACACCCAATTACCATGCAGCTTCCTGATGACGCAATTACTATTGCGAAACGGGTAGAGGCTGCTGGGAATTCACATGTGATGCCACAACGTCATCTCCCGTCAGGCGAAGGAGAGGCTTGGACCGCAAGCTGGAACACGAGCGGGGACGAGGCGTGTTCCACACGCCGGCGAATGAGATAGACGGCGACCCTTACCATCCATTCAAACTGCTGGATAAGCTTGGTGCTGGCACATGGGCACCGGCAACATGTGAGTTGCACAGCCTTTTGTTTTTACTTAATCTTTAATAAATGGTTTTAGCATATTGCACTATGTACGCCACTTGTTTTCTATGAGGACGGATTGACATGCTAAACGGCATTGGTGACAGCTTAAAGCGGATTGGTTATCCCTTAAAGTACCAAGGGCTTGTATGTATTTGTATCAGGTGAGTGGCCAATTATTATGCGGTGGTGGTGTTGGCACTGAAAATCACTTTAAGCACTAAGGAGAAAATAGAGCACCATAACAACACAACGGCAGTGGAGAACCCACCTAGGGACCCACGTTTTTATCAGCACAAGTGTATTTAAGCTGGACTTTATACAATTTAATTTATATAGGTTTCTTAGAATGATAAATTTGAGTGGTGATATTAATAGTTAATGAAAATCACTGATGTATATGTAGATGGTAGCGCAGTCAACACCAGATATACACAGTGCCACATCTGTGTTGTAATTTTTATCCTTCTCTGTTCTTGCTAATGACAGAATTGGTGTAAATTCTTATTTTATTTCCAGTCCACCCCCAACTAGTCTCACATTTTCCTTCTCGTATACAGTAAATAATTCCACTATTGAATAAAACATCCTTTTCTTTTAAAGCGTGAATTCTTATTAACCAGTATGTAAAAAGTATAACTTTTTTGTGTTTAAATTGTATTAGATTAAAGATTCATGTAGAATGTAGCCAACTGCTGACAATGTGCAATGTTCCAGTGTGCCAATACCAGACAAAACATTTTAATTAAAGCTCAACTGAACCCTCATAAATAACTATGGTTTCCTTGTTCAGTAAGTTAGTAGAGTCTTTCTGTTTAAAAAGATAAAAATGTAGGCCACAGCCATAATAAAAAGCCTGTCCCAGCCTGTGTATGAGCAGGAGCTCTGTCTATCTGCTGCAATCCAACATGTTCTGTATGATTCAGAACTAGAACCCTCCACTGCAAATCTTACACTCCCAAGTCCCGACTAAGTGGAGGGCTCTAGCTCTGGTGCACAGGGGGTATCAGTTGAGTTCAACCAATAGAAAAATAAAGACATACATTAAAATCCTACCTATGCAGAACTCTGGATGAGGTTTAAATTTATGTGCAGATTTGGCCTGGAAGTATTTTTTTAAAACCATAATGCATTGCATGGCCTTTGAACTATGACCAGCAGATTAAAAGGGGTTGTAAAGGCAGAAGGTTTTTTTTTTTAGTTTTGCATTAAGATAAAACACCCCTAATACTTATAAGAGGTCCATCTAGATCCAGCGATGTTGCAGGAGTGTCCCGGCTGCCCGGGACTCCCCTCCTCATTGGCTGAGACAGCAGTGAGGCGCCATAGGCTACCACTGCTGTCAATTAAAGTTAATTAGCCAATGAGGAGAGAGAGGGGGCAGGACCGGGCCACGGCCCCTTGTCTGAACAGCTGCTTGCTGTGGGGGCACTCAGCAGGGGGGAGGGGCCAGGAGCACTGAAGAGGGACCAGAGAAGAGGAAGATCCAGGTTGCACAAAACCATTGCAACAGAGCAGGTAAGTATGACATGTTTTAAAAAAAATAAGACTTTAGTATCACTTTAAAATGGGCAATTTTTTTGTAATGTCCTAGTCTGTGATTTCTGGTTCTAGTAAATTTAGGTCTGGCCTTGCTCTGTGTTCACCTTATTCTTGTAGTAAATCATCTGCCTGTACACCTTTTCTCTGATACATTTTAACCAATTCTCTCCCATTAATAATATCCTGCTGCTGGGTAATTTTATACTACTGGGAAAAGGGACAGCCAAAGCAACCCACTGGCCACTTTCTATCTGCTGTATGTAAAATCTATTCCACAGCCAGACATGTATTGCCAGCATACACTGTGGGTATATTTAAGCACTTGAATGTTTTTTTTTAACAGCCTATCTGCCCTGAAAATAGCCAGAATTGAACAACAAGATTTGCCATCCCATTGACATCAGTGGAATTTGCCTCTAAGTTCTGGTTGCTGAATTTAAACCCTTGTCAAATTATCCCAGGCAAAATAGCCCATCACTATACAGAATCTCAAACCCACAGCTGATCCAGGGGAAAGCAAAAAAACCCATTAAACAGCATGGTCTAATCTAATTTGATCCAATCGGCAAAAAATCTTTCCTAAGCCCCTAATGCCGCGTACACACAACCAGACTTTCCATCGGAATGAACTCTGACGGTCTTTTCGACGGAGTTCCGATGGAGTTCCACTGAAACGGACTTGCCTACACACGATCACAACAAAGTCCAATCATTTAGAACGCGATGACGTATGACGGGACTAGAAAAAGGAAGTTCAATAGCCAGTAGCCAATAGCTGCCCTTGCGTCGTTTTTGGTCCATCGGAATAGCATACAGACGAGCGGTTTTCCCGATAGGAACTGAATCCGTCGGAAAGATTTGAAACATGTTCTTTTTCTAGGTCCTTCAGAATTTTAGAAAGAATAAGTCCGATGAAGCCCACACACGATCGGAATGTCCGACGGAATTATTCCGTCGGACCTTTTCTGCCGGAAAGTCCGGTCGTGTGTACGAGGCATTAGCCAATAGGATATTCACTGGTTCAACAATCTTTGGTGTTACTACTAATAAGTTAATAGCCAGCTATATTTTGGACATTTGGAAAAAAAATTACGTTTTTTTTTATACACAGAGCATGACGCATGATGGCAGGGCATGCTTTTTAGTATGGCTGTGGGGGACGGGCTACTATCTACATGAATGGAAAGACTGTTAACTTACCATTCTAATGAACAATTAAGCTATTGCCATGTTTTTTTATGAGGGTTTTGTCCCAGACAGAGACCTTGAAACAAATTTTATTTAAAAAAAAAAAGAAAATGCCCCTTACATTGGTGCCCTGGGGGGAAAATAATCCTTACATTGGTGGGCAGTGTGAAGAATGCTCCTTGGATTGGTGGCACTGGGCTGTGGAAATAATGTCCCTTACATTGGTGGGCAGTGGGAATAATGCCCTTACGCTGGTGGTCATTGAGAAGAATGCTCCTTACATTGATGGTCAATGAAAAGAATGCCCCTTATATTGGTGGTCAGTGGGAAGAATGCTTCTTACGTTGGTGATCATTTGAAAGAATGTCCCTTACATTGGTGGTCAGTGGGAAGAATGTCCCTCAAATTGGATGGTCAGTCGGAAGAATGTTCCTTATATTGGTGTTCAGTGGGAAGAATGCTCCTTATGTTGGTGGTCAATGGGAAGAAAGCTTCTTACGTTGGTGATCAGTGAAAAGAATGTCCCTTACATTTGTGGTCAGTGAGAAGAATGTCTCTTACATTGATGGTCAATGGGAAGAATGCTCCTTTTATTGGTGACCAGTGGGAAGAATGCTCCTTACATTGATGGTCAGTGGGAAGAATGATCCTTACATTGGTGACCAGTGGGAAGAATGAACCCTTACATTAGTAATCAGCATGCCACCCTTACACACAGCTAAAAAGATCATTGGTGTAATGTAGATGGCTCTGCCAAGTGGTGTTGCCCCCAATTATACAGACAGCAATAAATGGGAGGTCAATCAGCCACAGCTCAAGGAACCCCAAGCAACATCTGGAGGAACCCTAGTTGATAATAATGGGTTTAGAGTGGTGGGGATTTGTAACCTCTTTCAGATATTAATTCCTAACCATTTCTCCACTACAGCTGTCAATAAACTTTTGAATATATAACAATAATATGGAAGAAAAAGCAGAAAATGCTTTAAGGCAAAATCTACAATAATAAAGCACTAAATGAAAATATACTCTACTTCCCTCTATCAGAATTTTTTGCCAAGACGGATTTATTTTTGATAGAAGAGTGAAATCAATATTGGTTTGTTGGAGCACAAAATACAACTGAAAATCAGCAATAAATTATGTTTTTTTACAATCCTTCCTGTAATTATGCTAACATAAATAAAACCCAAGCAAATGACCCCAGCACACAAGCATACCCAAGATCCGTTATTATGCATATTTATGTCTTGCAACTAGGATATCCTCTCTATTTTAATTGTCATTTTTTGGCTATTTTTAAACATTATAAAATGTGTCTTTACATTTTTATAAAAAAAAAAAATCGGCATCGACAGGCAGGCAGGGGTTGTATGAAATGTGCCTTCATCTCAACTGCTCGGGACTTTCCCAGGTGACAGCACTGTTTGGGAACTGTAATATAACCTGATAAATGCAAGAAAAAGGTTTCTTCATTAACCACATGCCGACCAGCCGCCGCAGTTGTACTGCAGCAGAATGGTACGGCTGGGCGAAATTATGTTATTTAACGTCGCTTCGCCCTGTGGCCACTAGGGGACGCGCTTGCCTTCCGCTTGCCTCAGGAACCGATGTGAGTGCCCAGGGGTTTCGATCACTGCCAGGCTCCCACGATCACTCGAGGCATACGGAGAACCCGGAACTGTGTGTGTAAACACACAGTTTCCGGTTCTCTGAGGGGAGAATTGACAGATCATCTGTTCATACAGAGTATGAACAGACAATTTGTTATCTTCCTTGCACAGTCCCCATGCCCCTTCAGTTAAGCTGAAATCCCAAACCTGCGCTGCTCTTTTGCTTCTGGATAGGCCCTCAGACAAGTGGGAGCCAGATGTGCCCAGAATAAGCCTATTCTCCGGCCTAGCAGCCCGGGCATTACAACACACATTCAGCCAGACAGCCGTCAAGGTGGCACAGAACACAGATCACCTGACTCCACGCAAATATATAGGTTCTCCCAGCAGGCCAAAGGATTCAAGAAAACCCCTGCCCATTGGCTGAAATACCCCATATACCCATAATCTGACCTTGCGTTGGCCCTCTCATATCCAGTTCCACCAGGTACCCGGCCACCTAGGGGTAGAAGAGAAAAGTTCAACAAGGCCAAACTTAGGGAGAAATCAATGGATCTCTAACAATTAGCCAAGATGACAATTCCTGGTAAGTAAATTTTGAGGAGCAACCCTAACTAAACTCCAGGGTGCTACATAAGTAGTATTTTTATTTTTTTTAAAACCGCCATCCTTTATGCAGCTCAGTGCTTTAGCAAACTAACTGTCATTTATTTAGGGTTTGCATGTACATGTTTAGCCCATGTACTACTCTGTCCCACACTGGACTGTTAGTGTGGTGCCGCTGATCCCCCTGTATTTTCTCTCCCTCTCCCAGGCTGCCAGAGGAGTGTCCATATGGGGAGAGAGAAGAGAGAGAGGACACAGGCTGCAGGTGAGCCCTGTAGAGGAAAGTAAAGGGCATGGTGATTGACTGCTGTGCAGCCTGGGAAAGGGCAAGGACTGCTGGGAACCACCTGGAATTGTGGGGGGCGAAGTCCCCAGAGACAACACTATATTAAACCATGGACTGGATGGAACTACAAGTCCCAGGACAACAAGGAGCTGAGTAGGAGGAAAAATTTAGCGAAGCCTAGGCTAATGCCGCATACACACGATCGCACATTCCCACAACAAAATCCATGTTTTTTTTTCCAACGGATGTTAGCTCAAGCTTGTCTTGCATACGCACGGTCACACAAATCTTGTCGGAAATGCCGAACGTCAAGAACGTGGTGACGTACAACACGTACGACGAGCCGAGAAAAATTAAGTTCAATAGCCAGTACGGCTCTTCTGCTTGATTCCGAGCATGCGTGGAACTTTGTGCGTCGGGATTGTGTACACACGATCGGAATTTACGACAATGGGTTTTGTTGTTTCTAAAATTTGAGATCCAGATCTCAAATTTTGTTTGTCGGAAATTCGACGGAAACTGTCCGATGGAGCCTACACACGGTAGGAATTTCCGACAACAAGCTCCCATCGAACATTTCCCGTCAGAAAATCCGACCGTGTGTACGCGGCATAAGGGCAGACTAATGGGGGACAGTGAGAGACCACCATCTGAGTAGGCTTCTCCGTCAGAGAGCTGCCTGCTGGAGAGCTTACCGCAGTGGCAGATATGATGCCACATCATTGGGTCTGTGAGAGGACACCACCGCCAGGTCCTGAGTCGCCACTGACTTAATCAATTCCATGAGAGATTGTCACTGCCAGGTCTAGGGTCACAGCCAACAGCTTCGGATGCTAGAGATCAGGAGGAGGCAAACTCACAGATCATTTAGTGGCTAGGGGTCACTGATCACAATTTCCTGCCCAATGCCTAAAGGGACAGTGTCATCTTATTTTAGAAAAAAGTTTGGGTTCTTACACCCTGTGCTGTGGGATCCACTCAAATCTGAGCACTCCAACACCAGAATTTGTTAGAAGCTTTCTTTATTATCTAATATCGGATTATTAACTATACTATATGAATTTACCTTAGGGTGAATTTAATTGTTACATTTATATTTGTTCAAGATTGGGAAAAATAAAACAAGTAGACTTTATAGAAGTTTATGTGAAAATACATATATTTTTGGTGTCTGGGACCTTCAATCAAAAGCTTTACAGATAGTATTAATTAGGCATGAACTTATTGATATTAAATATATTTAGAGTTCATAAAGTATATACGTTCTTTTTACTGTATTTTACAGTATTATCTATTAAGACATTAATATAGAAAAGAACATTACATTAGGTATGCATATGTTAGTAAATAAACTTTTAGGCTGGTATATTCCCCCCTAACCTCATGGTCATTAGATTAGGGGTGGGCTCTCTTTTTACACATACATTTTTTTGTAAATTGCCAGCGTGGCATTATGATGGAAGGGAAGAGGCCAACAGACTTTGTTGAGACTGGAGTCACATTTCAAAAGCAATGCATTCTTTTAGTGAGAAGCCAACTGTAGTGCACCCCCTAAAGAGCCAATGGTAATTTGGGCCTATTATTTTACTCCCCTTAGCACACACAGCCAGGCAAACAACGTTTTCTGCATTTTCCTCTGGCTCAAGAAATCCTAGGGGTTTATTTCTTTTTTTAATTAGGGAACAATTAACTTGAATGGGGAGAGGCAGCATGGAATACCTGGGAACTGCAAAACTTGAACTTGAACGAACTTGACGACTGCTAACGTTCTGGTTGTTCTGAACAACTCTTAAAAACTTGCAGTTTTCAGCTCCAGGCATTCTTCCACCTTCTTGGCTGAACTGCAACTTCTGGCTGCACTTCCCTTGTGACCTGTCCTCTTCCCAGAGTTTAAAGCACCGCACTGTCACACTTGCACACTTGTCACACTTGCAGCAATGGGGTCTCACTCAGCCACGGGATAATCTGTTGCCTCCAGACTATATCCACCAGACTCTTCCTAGTAAAGGAACATGAAGCCTCACACCATCTCTTGGACAACGTGGGTTCTGTCCCACAGCTTTCCTCCTCCTATCCCATGACTCTCCAGATTCTTGGGTTGCTTTGCGAATAGGCCCTCCAGCTAACCCTAGCTGGGACCTCAGTGTCAGGCTTGCTTCCTTCCCCGGCTTCTGCCCAGGAGGGCAAGACCTCTCCACAAGGGTCTCCCCAGCAGACTGGACTCTGGAACACTGACCTACACCAACATACTGCAAGATGCCCTTACAGAAAAGGCTTCAGAATATTTATGAGATCTATCCCACCTTCTTGACACACATCCCCCCAGGGATTGTCTGGAGTTCCATAAATATTCAGGCTGCAGACTCTGCCCGCTCTCCCTTCCACTATGTTTTAGAAATCCTTAAAAGACAGGGGGGAGTAGCAGAGCAGCAGCCTGTGAAACCCTGAGCAGCCCCAATTAATCAGCCCCTGCTCCACTGATTACAAAGTAGCCAAAACTAAGTTTGGCCTAGCAGCCTACTCTAACTAGGAGTGTGCTACACAACCATATGGGGAACTACAAGTCATACATCAGATGAAGGGGGGTGATGGCGCTTCTCTTACAAAAACACTTTCAGCGCTCGCATGGGGGGGTCACACATACATACAGTATTAACACTTGAACAAATATGCATATTTAACAAATAAACTTTTAACTCAACAACATAACTATACCTTTTAGACATGTTTTCGAATCTGCATTATAATACTCATTCTGTAATCATTTGCTAATTTGTTAATAACCACTTGTTTACCGGGCACTTTCACCCCCTTCCTGCCCAGACCAATTTTCAGCTTTCAGCGATGTCACACTTTGAATGACAATTGCGCGGTCATGCAACATTGTACACGTATTTTTCACGCAAATTGAGCATTTTTTTGGTGGTATTTAACCACTTACCAACCGGCCTAAAACAGAATGACGGCCGGGAAGTGGCTCTGTTATCCTGACTGGGCGTCATATGATGTTCAGCAGGATAACATGCTGGCGCGCGCCCGTGGGGGCGTTTTAAGCCTGTGCAAGTTTACGAGATACTGAAAAAAAAATCATATTTAACACTCAATGATTACAAATAAGGATGAGCTCCGGCGTGTTCGCATGCTGCATGCGCCGAGCCCGCCAGGAAGTCGCACTGGACAGCACTAATCACAAGCAGTGAGACATTGATAGGGAAATGTCTCACTGCCTTTTCAGTACCACTTCTTAGTTAGGACCTCCCTAGCGCCAAGGTGCAAGTGCCGAGACATTGGGTGCTCCAGTTATTTGTGGTCGATACAAAATTGGTATCTGTTATTGTTCACTGTTATTGCCATTCTGTGTATTGATTTTCTAAGTATGTGGCACAAATAAATATGTTAGTTTAGTTCACACTGTTCTGGGAAAAGGTTGCCATTAGTGTTACACTTTCGTTTAATATGTCATTTTGGTTAAATTTTAATATAAATGAGTTTATGATTTACACAAATAGGACCTAGTTGGCTATGTAGTGGTCTTTGCATAACACTGCCCCCTGTTATCTGTGGCAGACATGTGCGGTTCGTTTTGTTCTGAATTGAAATTTGGACACATTTTTCCTTATTCAGAAATTCAGATGTATCAGAATTTCCGAATTACAATAGTAACGGATTTAAACGAATCCAACATAAAAAATCTGAATTTTGTATGAAATTTTAATCCTAATAGTTTTCAAGTCGAACTCAATTAGTTTTTTAATCGAATTCGAATAGTTTCATAATCAAATTTGAATTTCCGAAGAGAATAAATTGATTAGAAAATAAAGGATTGGAATAGAAAAAAAATAGAATAGAAAATAAAAGAATAGAATATAATAGAGTAAAACAGAACAGAATATAGTACATAATAAAAAAAAAAAATAGATAAAAATTTAATCGAAAAAAAGGGATATAATAGAAAATAAAAGAATAGAGTAAAACAGAACAAATTAGAATAGAAAACAAAAGAACAGAATAAAATCGAATACAAAATAAAGGAATAAAATAAAATAGAATAAAAATAGAATAGAATAGAAAGAATATAACCATCTTCTAAAATTTGATTTTTGAATAGAATAGAGAAGAAAAGATTTGAAAATAAAATAATAGAACAGAAAAGAATAGAATGGAATAAACAATAGAAAAGAATAGAATAGAAATATAATATAACAATTTACCGTTTTCCGAAGTTCGAATTTTGAATAGAACAAATTTGAATTTGAATAGAATAGAAAATAATAGAATATAATAGAAAATGAAAGAATAGAAAAAAAAATAAAAGAACACAATAGAAAAAAAGAATAGAAGAGACTGGAATAGACTAGAAAGAATTGAACCATCTTCCAAAATACAAATTTCGAATAGAATAAATTTCGATTTCAAATGGCATTCAATTCTAATGCCATTTAAATTGAATTTGAATTCAAATGGAATTCAAAAAATTTGAATCAATTTGAATTAGAATAAACAAAACTAATTCCGAAAACAAATTAAACAAATTTAACTAAACAAATTTATGTAAATAACGAAATGAAAGAAAACACTTTTTTTTGTTCTCCACATGTCTAATCTGTGGGATATGGAGTAGGTTGACCCAATGAAGAGCAATAGAACTTTTTGTAATGATTGTAAGTACAATTATGTAAAAAAACTCTTATGCTGTGTTGAAACACATTTTGTGCATAACATATCATGTCATAACATTCATTTTTTATATATTTTTTTTTATTTTTGGCTCCAGCATTTATGGTCATTTATGACTATTTTCATCTTCTGGAATTTCTTTCCTTGGAAATCATCCATGTTGCGTCCCGGGCCATCCGGGCCACCTCAGCTCCCGCCAGTGGTACATTATAAGTGCAGAGAAGGGCAACCAAAATGATAAGAGGCATGGAGGAGCTCAGCTATGAGGAAAGATTAGAGGAACTGAATTTATTTACTCTTGAGAAGAGGAGATTAAGGGGGGATATGATCGACATGTATAAATACATAAGGGGTCCATATACAGTAGTGAACTTTGTGTTGAGTGGTGCTGAGGACAAGGGGGCACTCTTTATGTCTAGAGGAAAAGATTTCATGTTCAAATACGGAAAGGTTTCTTTACAGTAAGAGCTGTGCAAATGTGGAATAGACTCCCTCCAGAGGTGGTTCTGGCCAGCTCAGTAGATTGCTTTAAGAAAGGCCTGGATTCTTTCCTAAATGAACAAAATATAACTGGGTACTGACATTGATAGGTAAATTTGATCCAGGAAAAAAACGATTGCCTTTCTGGGATTAGGAAGGAATATTTTCCCCCTGCTGTAGCAAATTGGATCATGCTTTTCTGGTGGGGTTTTCGCCCTCCTCTGGATCAACTGTGGGTATAGGATTGGGTATATGGGATTGTATGTATTTTTTATTTTATTTATTTTTTTATTTTTTATTTTTTAATGGTTGAACTAGATGGACTAGATGTGTCTTTTTTCAACCTGACTAAGTATGTAACTATGTAACATGTCATCTGCTGGTGTTGACCACTGTGTTTTTTTAGGTCCAAAGTCAGCACAGCCCTCTACCAGGAAATTCCAGAGCACTTCATGCTTCCTTCTGCTGACCAGCTTTATGGAGATGCTGATTTCATTTTCCATCAGGACTTGACACCTGCCCACACTGCCAAAAGTACCAATGCCTGGTTTAATGATCGTGATATCACTGTGCTTGATTGGCCAGCAAACTCGCCTGACCTACACCCCATAGAGAAGCTGTGGGGTATTGTCAAGAGGAAGATGAGAGACACCAAACCCAACAAAATAAAGGAAAGAAATGCTTGAAATATATCACTCTGTGCATTTATATAAAATATATGAGTCTCACTTTTTGAATTGGATAACTGAAATTAATGAACTTTTTGATGATATTCTCATTGTATGAGATGTATTCTCTCTTCAGCCTTGTTGTGGTGGTGCTCCCCAACAGCATCCCCCTTACATCAGAGTGTCCCCAACAGCATCCCCCTTACATCAGGGTGTCCCCAACAGCATCCCCCTTACATCATAGTGTCCCCAACAGCGTCCCCCTTACATCAGAGTGTCCCCAACAGCATCCCCCTTACATCATAGTGTCCCCAACAGCATCCCTCTTACATCATAGTGTCCCCAACAGAATCCCCCTTACATCATAGTGTCCCCAACAGAATCCCCCTTACATCAGAGTGTCCCCAATAGCGCCCCCCTTACATCAGAGTGTCCCCAACAGCCTTCCCCTTACATCAGAGAGTCCCAATCAGCAGCTCCCTTCACAGAGAGTCCCAATCAGCAGCCCCCTTCACATCAGAGTCCCCACCAGCAGCCAACTTTACATCAGAGTCCCCACCAGCAGCCCACTTCACATCACAGTCCCCACCAGCAGCCCTTCACATCAGAGTCCCCAACAGAGAGCCCCCATCAGCAGCCCCCTTCACATCAGTGTGTCCTCCCCCTCCCCCCCCCCACATGTACTCACAGTTTTGAAGGCAGCTTCTCATTCCTCTCTCCAGTCATGTGATAACAAGTGATAGGGGAGAGAGGAAGGGAAGTCTACCATTGGTCTATCTCCCCCTGCAGGCTGGAGGGAGCAGAAAGCCTAATGCTCTCTCCAGCATATGATGGAAGCTGCTCCTCCTGACAGGAGTGAAATTGCGATCACTCACTGTCAGAGAGGAGCGGCTCCAGGACCACACCTGACTGGCCCACTGAGCCATCGGCCCACCGGGAATCTCCCGGTAGTCCCGATGGCCAGTACATGCCTGGACCCAAGCAACAGTCTTCGGGGGTAAGCACTACACTTTAAAAGTCCTTGTAATATTTTAATAAAACAACATTGGAGCTTCACATTAATGGGTTAGATAAAAAATCAAGATCCAGTCACTAAGAGCCATTAATAGGAAGAAACTTCACGTCAGTCTGTGTGCATCCCCTGCAGTCACCAATGTTCTCTGCATGACATTTAAGACAGACATTTGGATGAAGAAGATGGCTGCGCAGACAGATTTTATATGCCGCATGAATAAATATATCAAATGTACCAGCTACACAGTTTCCTGTGAAAAGAGAAATCTTCCCACATGTGAATGGATTCGAGCACTTCCATTATGATAATGGGTCTGTGTTAGGTACAGGCAGTCATTGGGCACGTTTATTCCATGATGGATGGGCCTGGAGTCAATCCCACGTTGGAAAATTGAATCCACACACAAGAGTAGCTTGTTGGAGTGTTAGGAAGAACTGCTGATTATTTAAAGATGATTTAGTCTTCTTGACTTTTCAGTTACATTCATAAAGCGGAATGGCAGAATAAAAAAAAAAAAATAGACTCTGCTAGAAAATGTTATAAATGAATATGCTTGACTGGAAGACACTGAATTGTAGGCGGTAATGTGCTAGGGGATAAAGGGAAATAGTGGACAAATTTCAAGCACATACACTATATTGTCAAAAGTATTGGGACACCTGCCTTTACACGCACATGAACTTTAATGGCATCCCAGTCTTAGTCCGTAGGGTTCAATATTGAGTTGGCCCACTCTTTGCAGCTATAACAGCTTCAACTCTTCTGGGACGGCTGTCCACAAGGTTTAGGAGTGTGTCTATGGGAATGTTTGACCATTCTTCCAGGAAGGCCTGGCTCGCAGTGTCCGCTCTAATTCATCCTAATTTTATCGGGTTAGGGTCAGGACTCTGTGCAGGCCAGGGACGTGCGGTGAGGTCAGTGGCTGGTGAGGCACTGGCTAGTATCAGAGACAGATACACACAGGTTACATACACTGCGATCGTCAGAGAGAGAGCAATAATTCTAGCACTAGACTCCCTCTGTAACGCTAAACATGTAACCTGTAAAAAATTTAAAGCGTCTCCTATGGAGATTTACAGGGGTGGCCCGTACATTGTGGGCGCACCCCCAATCCCAGCTATATACCGTATCTGTAATGCTGACCTATATACCATATCTGTAATGCAGACCTATATACCCTGATCTGTGAGGCTGAGCTATATACTCTGTCCTGTGATGCTGAGCTGTATACTCTGTCCTGTGATGCTGAGCTGTATACTCTGTCCTGTGATGCTGAGCTGTATACTCCTGACACTATGGGTGGAAGCAAGTGGAATACAGGGGACAGAGTGGGTGGATGCTATAAGGGGTGGGGCTTATGAGAAGTGGGAAGGGTCAACAATGAAGGGCGGGGTCTGGCACCCACATCCTAAAATTTCACCAGCCGCCACTGGAGATTTGTAAGTACTGAAATTTGCCGCCATTCCACAAGTGTGCGCAATTTTAAAGTGTGACATGTTAGGTATCTGTTTACTCAGCGTAACATCATCTTTCACATTATACAAAAAAATTGGGCTAACGTTAGGGTTGTTTTTTTTTATTGGTGAAATATATAAAATGTTTGGGGGTTCTGTGAAATTTTCTAGAAAAAAAATGATGATTATTACATGTAGGATAGAAGTGTCAGAATTGGCCTGGGTGGCAAGGTACCATAAGTAAGTGTAGCGGGTACCTCTCCAGGATGATTGAATCCATGAGCTGAGAGCTGCATAGGGTTTTTCACCCCCCTTCCTTTTTTCTCACACACACAGAGACACACAGAACTTATCGGGGGTGGGAGAGGAGCCCCCCTCCCTCCGCGCTATGGTCGTCTCCGCCGGTTACCAGAGACATCAGTAGCGGAGGAGATGATCACGTCTGCTCCCCTCACAGCCTGGATGCAGAGTGAGGGGAAGATGGCCCCCACTCGGCTCCACAGCATTGGAGGGCGGAAGCGACGTCAAACCTCACTTCCGCCCAATGCTCTTAAAGGGGAATTTTTTTTTTTATGTAAAAAAAAAAATGTCATTTACATTTATTTAATTTTTTTTTATTGCATTTGAGAGGAAATATGAGATCTGAGGTCATTTAATAAGTCCTGTCATGCTTTTTTTTATTACAAGGGATGTTTACATTCCTTGTAATAGGAATAAAAGTGACCAATTTTTTTTTTAAAAAGACAGTGTAAAAATAAAAAATAAAAAGTAAACTAAATTAAAAAAAAAAAAATTTAAAGCGCCCCGTCCCGCCGAGCTCGCGCGCAGAAGCGAACGAATACAAAAGTCGCACCCACATATGGAAATGGTGTTCAAACCACATATGTGAAGTATCGCCGCTAGCATTAGAGGGAGAGCAATAATTCTAACATTAGACCTCCTCTGTAGCTCAAAACTGGTAACCTGTAGACATTTTTAAACGTCACCAATGGAGATTTTTAAGTGCCAAAGTTTGTCGCCATTCCACGAGTGGGCGAAATTTTGAAGCTTAACATGTTCGGTATCAATTTACTCAGCGTAACATTATCTTTCACAATATAAAAAAATTATTGGGATAACTTTACTGTTGTCTTATTTTTTAATTAAAAAAAATGTATTTTTTCCAAAATAATTGCGCTTGTAAGACCGCTGCGCAAATACGGTGTGACATAAAGTATTGCAATGATCACCATTTTATTCTCTAGGGTGTCTAAAAATATATATATAATGTTTGGGGGTTCAAAGTAATTTTCTAGAAAAAAAAATTATTTTAACTTGTAAACAAGTCTCAAAATGAGGCTCAGGGCTGAAGTGGTTAAAGGGCCCCAACCAAAGCAGACAAAAGAACAGCAGGTTTCTGTAAAACCATCCTGTAAGTCCCTTTTGTTCCCTTCTCCCCTTTCCTTAATTTCATGGACAGTGCGCTTCCAGTCGGTCTAGGCCTAGCATAGTCACCATTATAAAATTTGACAGTATAGTTTCTGTGTTTGGTAAATCAAGCTTTATTACTGATCACTGCAGCATTTTTAGGTGACCTTGTTACTGTTGTTAATGCTGATCTGTATGCCAAATAGACATGTGCGGTTCGTTTCGTACGAATCAAATATTAGTACGAATTTCCGAAAATTTGTTCATTCGGAAGCATCCGAAATACGAATTTCTATGCTTCCGAATTGTATACGAAATACGAAATTTCGTTGACGAATTTCAGGTCCAAATTCTGTTACCACGGAAACGTGACTGGTGTTTTGTTGACCAATCAGAGGTTTTCTTCTGCTTAAAATGACCTTTTTTAATATGGGAATGGGAGACTGGTACTGGTATGCCGCGTACACACAGTCGGACTATATGGCAGACTTTGCCCGGCAGACTTTTCGACGTACTTTACGACGGACTTTCTGAATGAACGGACTTGCCTACACACAATCCACCAAAGTCTGTCGAATTCGTACGTGATGACGTAAGACCGGACTAAAATAAGGAAGTTCATATCCAGTAGCCAATAGCTGCCCTAGCGTGGCTTTTTGTTCGTCGAACTAGCATACAGACGAGCGGACTTTTCGACCGGACTCGAGTTCGACGGATAGATTTAAAACATGTTTCAAATCTAAGTCCGTCCAACTTTTGAGCAAACAAAGTCCGCTGGAGCCCACACACGATCGAATTGTCCGAAGAAATCCCATCCGCCGGGCAAAGTCTGCCGTAAAGTCCGCTCGTGTGTACGCAGCAGTAGTCGATGGGAGATTCATAATCTGACAAAATAAGAATGTTTGTTAATATCGTTTTATTATTGTTTATTATTTATTATTTATTATTATGCTGGGAGCCCCTCATAATGAGCACAGCACAGGGATGGTGGGAGCCCCCTCATAATGAGCACAGCAGAAGGAAGTCAGTACAGCACAGGAATGGTGGAAGCCCCTTATAATGAGCACAGCAGGGGTACAGCCCCAGGAGGAAGTCAGCACAGCACAGGGATGGTGGGAGCCCCTCATAATGAGCATAATGAGTCCGACAACTGCCATATTGAGAAAGGTATTTTTTGCTGTTTAAATTCATCTTAACCACTTCAGCCCTGGAAGATTTTACCCCCTTCCTGACCAGAGCGTTTTTTGCGATTCGGCACTGCGTCGCTTTAACTGACAATTGCGCGGTCGTGCGACGTGGCTCCCAAACAAAATTGACGTCCTTTTTTTCCCACAAATAGAGCTTTCTTTTGGTGGTATTTGATCGCCTCTGCGATTTTTATTTTTTGCGCTATAAACAAAATAAGAGCGACAATTTTGAAAAAAACGCATAATTTTTTACATTTTGCTATAATAAATATCCCCCAAAAATATATAAAAAAAACATTTTTTTTCTTCAGTTTAGGCCGATCGTATTCTTCTACATATTTTTGGTAAAAAAAATCGCAATAAGCGTTTATTAATTGGTTTGCGCAAACGTTATAGTGTTTACTAAATAGGGGATAGTTTTATGGCATTTTTATTAATAATTTTTTTTTTACTAGTAATGGCGGCGATCAGCGATTTTTATTGTGACTGCGACGTTATGGCGGACATGTCGGACATTTTTGACACATTTTTGGGACCATTGTCATTTATACAGCGATCAGTGCGATTAAAAATGCACTGATTACTGTGTAAATGACACTGGCAGTGAAGGGGTTAACCACTAGGGGGCGGGGAGGGGTTAAGTGTGTCCTAGGGAGTGATTACTAACTGTAGGGGGATGGGCTGTGTGGGTGACCTCACTGATCTCTGCTCCGATATCAGGGAGCAGAGATCGAGTGACACTTGTCACTAGGCAGAAAGGGGAGATGCTGTTTACAACGGCATCTCCCTGTTCATCCGCTCCGTGAGGCGATCGCGGGTATCCCCGCGGCGATCGAGTCCGCGGGACCCGCGACCCGACTCACGGAGCTCCCGGCCGGCGCGCGTGCGCGCCGCCGGCGGCGCACACGCACGGGCACGGCGGGAAATTCAAATGGACGTACAGGTACGCCCATTTGCCCAGCCGTGCCGCTCTGCCGACGTACATCAGCGTGCGCCGGTCGGCAAGCGGTTAACGAATGTTCGTAATTGTTACAAAAAGTTAATGAACCTAATGAAAATTCATATTTCGTACGAATCCAAATTGAATTTCGGACACGAAATACGATTTAATGGCTAATACGAAACGGAACGGTACGAAACTAAACAAATTTATTGACGCCGCACATGTCTAATGCCAAATGTCATCATATGCCTAGTCCTTATTACTAATCACTCTGTATGCTAAATTTTGTTATTACCATTGTTAATCCATTTCTATGCTTACTTCGTTACCAGCCATATCAGGTAACAGTATATTAAGCTTTAAAAATGTAAAGGAAAAGCAGAGACAGGATTGTAAATGTGCCAAACACACGTAAATATATAAAAGGTAGTAACTTTTATTGTGAACAGTTAAAACAATATACATTTTTTATGAAACCAACATGAAATATCCATACAGCTTATACAGTGGTGATGCAGTAACTTTATCTAAACATATTTCGCCAGGCTATGGCTTCCTCAGGAGACGTTGCAAAAACTGCATACAAAAATCACTGCGTTATAGCACTGGAGTTCATCTAAACCCAAACTGTGAATAGAGCACAGGGAGGATAATCAAGGAGATATCAGTTAGCCACAGGGAGGGAAAAACATGGACCATTTATATGCACCACTTAGAGTAATGAGTAGGAGCATCCACAACAGACCAGGTGGGGTCTTTCAAACCAAACTCTCTGATGCACTGCAATGTGGGATCGAGCATTGAGACGGCCATAGAAGAAGGCAAAGATCCCCAAACTTTATTATACATTACATTACAGCGTGACAGGCTAGAGTTATACATCCATCCCTCCTGGGACAGGGCTGATTTTTGTATGCAGTTTTTGCAAAGTCTCCTGAGGAAGCCATAGCCTGGCAAAAAATGGAGAGATGAACTTACTGCATCACAACTGTATAAGTTATCCCCTTACCGCCGACCGAACGCATATATGCGTACTCGGCTTTCCGGGGTTATACCGGGATGATGCCCGCAGCTGCAGGCATCATCCCGGTACTGTTGTTTTCAGCGGGCGATCGGCTACCCGAATATAACAACCGATGCGGCTAAAAGCCGCTCGGTTGTTATACCGGAGGAGCGGGAGGGGACACCCCCCCCCTCCCGCCGCTGTTAAAGGGCCTCCCGTGCGATCGGGAGGCCCGGTGTCTGTTCGGCTGCCTTCGGCGGCTGGGGGCGGACTGGAACGAAGCTGCGAGCGGCTTCGTTCCAGCCTTCTTCTTGTAAATGCGAAAGCGACGTCATGACGTCACTTCCCGTTTACTCGGCTGCCAATGGCGCCGAATTTAAAAAAGTACACAGTATTCAGAATCGCCGTTTTCGGCGATCTGAATACTTTGAAGTGTAAAGGAGGGATGGGGGGTCTTTTAGACCCCCCATCCCTCCATGAAGAGTACCTGTCACCACATATTACTGTCACAAGGGATGTTTACATTGCTTGTGACAGCAATAAAAGTAAAAAAAAAAAATAAAAATTTTAAACACAATTTATAAAGTACAAAAATAAATAAATTAAATAAAAAAAAAAAAAAATTTTTTTAAAGTGCCCCTGTCCCCGCGAGCTCGCGCAGCGAAGAAAACGCATACGGAAGTCGCGCCCGCATATGTAAACGGTGTTCAAACCACACATGTGAGGTATTGCCGCGATCGTCAGAGCGAGAGCAATAATTCTAGCCATAGACCTCCTCTGTAGCTCAAACCTGGTAACCGTAAAAAATTTTTAAATCGTCGCCTATGGAATTTCAAAGGTACCGTAGTTCGTCGCCATTCCATGAGTGCGTGCAATTATAAAGGGTGACATGTTTGGTATCTATTTACTCGGCGTAACATCATCTTTCACATTAACTTTACTGTTTGGATTTTTTAAAATACATGAAAGTGTCACTTTTCCAAAAATTTGCGTTTAAAACACCGCTGCACAAATACCGTGTGATAAAAAATATTGCAACAATCGCCATTTTATGCTCTAGATTCTCTGCTAAAAATATATATATAATGTTTGGGGAGTCATTTTCTAGCAAAAAATACGGATTTTAACTTGTAAACACCAAATTTCAAAAATAGGCTTAGTCATGAAAGGGATAAGCTGTATGGACATTTCATGTTGGTTTTATATGAAATTTATATTGTTTTAAATGTTCACAATAAAATGTACTACTTTATTTACTTGTGTTTGGCATCTCTAACTACTTAAGGACCGAGCCTCATTTTGAGATTTGTTGTTTACAAGTTAAAAACTGTTTTTTTTGCTAGAAAATTACTTAGAACCCCCAAATATTATACATTTTTTTTCTAACACCCTAGAAAATAAAATGGCGGTCGTTTCAATACTTTCTGTCACACCGTATTTGCGCAGCGGTCTTACAAGTGCACTTTTTTTGGAATAAATACACTTTTTTGAATTAAAAAATAAGACAACAGTAAAGTTAGCCCAATTTTTTTTTTTATATTGTGAAAGATAATGTTACTCCGAGTAAATTGATACCCAACATGTCACGCTTCAAATATGCGCCTGCTCGTGGAATGGCGACAAACTTTTACCCTTAAAAATCTCCATAGGCGACGTTTAAAAAATTCTACAGGTTGCATGTTTTAAGTTACAGAGGAGGTCTAGGGTTAGAATTATTGTTCTTGCTCTACCGATCGTGGCGATACCTCATATGTGTGGTTTGAACACCGTTTTCATATGCAGGCGCTACTCACGTATGCGTTCACTTCTGCACGCTGGCTCGGCAGAGCGGGGCGCGTTTACTTTTTTTTTTCTTATTTATTTTACCTTTTAATTTTTATTTTTACACTGTTTTAAAAAAAAAAAAATGTATCACTTTTATTCCTATTACAAGGAATGTAAACATCCCTTGTAATAGAAAAAAGCATGACAGGAACTCTTAAATATGAGATCTGGGGTCAAAAAGACCTCAGATCTCATATTTACACTTAAATGCAAAAAAAAATAAAAAATAAATTAAATTGTCATTTAAAATTTTTTTTTTTTAAATGGCCCTTTAAGAGCTATGGGAGGAAGTGACGTTTTGACGTCACTTCCGCCCTGCAATGTTATGGAGACGGGTGGAGGCCATCTTCCCCTCACTCATCTCCATGCCCAGCAAGGGTGAAGATCTGGTTGCCTCCGCCACTGCCGATGGCTCCGGTAGGCGGCAGAGGGCACCGGAGCGCGGCGGTAGGGAGGGGGTCCTCTCCCGCCGCCGATAAAAGTGATATCGCGGTGAATCTGCTGCAGAGACCACTATTATCGGAAAGCGGACCGCCGGCCGAACAAGAGAATACCGGGGTTATGGCAGCTAGCTGCTGCCATAACAATGATATCCCCCTTCAAATTGAGGACGTATATCGGCGTGCGGCGGACCGGAAGTGGTTAAAATCCTGTCTCTGCTTTCCTATATATTTTTAAATCTTTAGGTGTGGTGCTTGGGACTCTCAGACACCAGATAACTTCTTTATTAGTATATTAAGCTTGTCTTTACAACCCGGTTTGGTGCCTGTTACCTTTCATATAGTAGTATTGGGTCCTAAGTATTACTTTCAGTGATTGTCTGTGGTATTACATGCTTTGTACACTCAGCCTAGTGCATCAGAGGGGCTGAAATGCTTAGGGAGGTCGAGGTAAAGAACAGAGGACCCATACTAACCAGCGGCTGCTAGGGGAGGTAGTACTATATTTATAAATGTGATATACATGATGATATACATGTAATTATCATACACTTACCATTTATCATGTATTTTTATGGGATTATCATGTGTTTATTATTATTATTACTATTATTATCATTATACATGATTTTTATAGCGTCAACAGTTTATGCAGCCCTTTACAATGTAGAGGGGGTGACAGCACAATTACAGTACAGTTCAATACAGAAGGGACAGGAGGGCCCGGCTCGTAGAGCTTACATTCTAAAGGGAGAGGGTGGTGGTACAAAAGGTAATAGATGAGGGAATGATTTGATCGGGGTTTATTGAGTTATCTTCCCATTATTGTGGCTTTTGTAACTTTCTGGTCCAAGCACTGGGGTACTTTATGATTAGAAATCATTAAAAAAAATCTACTGTTTGCAAAATTCAGAATTAACCCCTGTTCATTTAAACCAACCAGTATCTCATCTCTATTTTTTAAGAAGAAACATCTGTGATGTCAGAGCTTTGTTAGAACATAAAAAGGATTGCAATAATTTACACCCATAAGTAGGACTAGACGAAATAATATGTTTCATCATGTGCAAGTCTCCACTGAGCAGTTTATAAACTGACTCTGCAGGGGGCCTCATGTGGCCCCAAGGACGTCATTTGGGAGGAACTGATCTATCTGCAGGTTACTTTCTTTGATATAGCACTATATTTAGAAAATCGATTCTGTTCTGTTCCAAACGGGTTTGTTGTTTGTTCACATTCTTCCCACGATACAGGGAGATCTCCGCTACTGAAGCTCTGCAGGAAAAATGTCAGTGAGCAGAATGAATGCACCATTTGCTGTAACAAGAAAACAAACAGAAACTCATGTAGACTAAGGGAGGTTAGGAGAGAATGATATTCCTATCCCGTGTCCCCTATTTTCTTCCCACACATCTCTCAACAGAAATCACTTTATTTTCTGCAGATAGGAAAGGGCAAAATGACCCGAGACCAGAGAATATTTCGCTCTGAATGGGCACTTGATTACAGGAGTCATTGCAGTCTCATGTTTGGTTCCTGCTTCCTCGCAAAGTTTTAAGTTCAATTCTGTTTTTCTCCAAGTCGCAAAACAATTTTTTATTTAAAAGGTATTTTAAATATTATAAATGTGATGGAGTAAATGTTAATTATCTTTGTGAGAATGATCTTACTTTTTCTTTGTGTGACTTGTAATTATATGTGGACATGAAGGAAACCATATCTCAGAATTGACTATACCTTGGCCAAGCTTATGCTGCTATTGGCAGATTTCCTTATTTTGCAAGAGGGGGAAGCCAATTTATCTTCTTCTGTTCTTCAAAAAATTTTCATTAAGGATCTGCATCATTTCAATGAGTACTGACAGATATATTCACCACAGAGAACAACCAATTCTATTGTAAAATATGAGCATACGCCACCTTAGAAATGCTACTACCAAGAAGGCTTGGATGTACCAGGTTCTGCTGTTACAATAAAAAAGTGTTCCTTAGCTTTGTGATGTCAAGAGCTACACCTTTCACCGGAAGGTCTGTCCTTGTGTAAAGATATGGATCGTGCCTGTTTCAGTAGGGAAAGGGTCCCTGAACAGGTGTGAAACTGACGAGTCAGGTGAGTGTTGACCACAAAGGTGAGTATTATGTATTCTAGACTTCCTTAACCAGGGTTCCATGGAACTCTCAGGTTCCTCCAGAGGTTTAAAAGGGTTCCTTGAGTAATGTCTGCCTCTTAAAAAAGTTACCGCTAACTCCAATGATCTTTTCAGGGGAGCTTTCTTCCCATTGACCATAAAGGTAAGGGGCATTCTTCCCACTGACCACCATTTTCAAGGGACCCCTGTCTACTGACCAGTGCCACCACTGACTACTAATACAAAGGAGCACTGCACTCACCAACGTAAGTGGCTCTACAGTACACTGACCACTTTTCCACTGACCACCAATTTGAGAAAGCATTACTATTTTCATGGTCTGTGTTTATTTTCTGTTCTTAATTATTTGTTTCATTTTATTATTATAACTGAAAAAAATGTTGTATAGCACACCCATGGGTGTCGAATATGCTAAGTATGCCACATTCCTTATTCTTATAGTTATTCTGACATCCACAAATTACTGTAATGCTAATGTCCTGTAAACTGTAGATATAATAATTATTAGCAGGGGTTCCCCAAGACCTAAAAGTTATTTCAAGTGTTGCTTTGTGTTAAAAGGTTAAGAAAGGTTGCTTTAGTCCAGAAGTCTCTGTAACTATGGCCCTCAAGTTGTTCAGGAACTACAACTCCCATCATGCCTTGTCATGTCTGTGAATATCAGAGTTTTACAATGCCTCGTGGGTGGTGTAGATCCGCAACAGCTGGAGGGCCATAGTTTCAATTAATTAATTAAAGCAATCTCTGCTTTAGTCAGTATTTGCTCCCATGTGCTGTGAGGCTTGAAGCCTGACATGTGAGGGGAGCATGTCGAGCATGTCTGGTCAACACAGACAGCTAAGTCAGATTGACATCCAAGTGTTGGACATTGTGAAGAAACAGAAGTAGTTCCCATCGAAACAGACTGGTGTATATCCAAATGACCCGAAGTGCACCTAAAAATTCCATCCAAGTCATCCAGTGGCGATTCTGACCCTGCGGGGTGCTAGCTACCCGAGGGTCCGTCCTGCTCGATAGCCAACTTTACAAAGAAGAAAAGTGGAAGTGCACATCGGGCAGCCGCCCAGGTCACAGGGTATAAGAAAGGCTTCAGCTCTGCCCCCTCCCAAGCCACACCCCTTTAACATGTTTCATTATGCATTATGAATATGCGGTTATCCTAGGTTAAACAATCCCTCCTATACTAGGTCAACCCCCACTGCGCTAAAGATGGTTAACAATGATGATCTTAATCACCTAGTTAAAAGTTCCTACCTGCAGCTGCCACTTAATGTAAACAAATAGTGTAAATTAGATTTAAATAAGTGCGTGTGATCAGAGTAAAGACCCCACGTGACAAATTAAATCGTGGCGCTATCACTCTATCACCTCTAAGGTGGAAAAGTAAACCTAACACACACCTTATGATCAGTGCCTCCCTGTGTATATTGCAAAGAAATATAAAATATAAACAATTATGATGATGCGTGCAATAGTGCTATAATGAAAACATACTATTGATAAGTTCACACCAAAAAATGTGTCAAATCACCACGAAATAAACAATAAATGTGACTTGGTGTCAATATCTCTCAGATGCTGTTGTATATATATAAATCCATCAAGTCCGTGAGCATCCCCGCACACTTCTATACGAATGACTGTGTAAATAAAGTCTCTTCAATATCACACAAGTGTGCCAACACGTGTCCACATCAGTGCTAAAGTAAAAAAACTGGTGCATCCACAAATTCCTTATTTATAGGAGTGTGATTTCTTCTAGTGCAATCTTCCACCACACCTCTGTGTTCAGTGACCACTCTCCCAATGGACAGCCACTCACCAGCTCCTCATGCCTCCACTTGCGTGTGAGGCTAAAAGACATAGATGTCCATTTCTATTGGCAGGGTTTAAATCTGTACAGTCTGGTGCACTCTAGCACCCATCCAATGTGAGTACCCTCTTGGAGGGCTTATTCTTTAATAAATGTCCTGGCTATATTGCACTATGGAGTCCCTCTGTTTGTTTTTTCTATGATTTCTATGATGTGCGGGGATGCTCACGGACTTGATGGATTTATATATATACAACAGCATCTGAGAGATATTGACACCAAGTCACATTTATTGTTTATTTCGTGGTGATTTGACACATTTTTTGGTGTGAACTTATCAATAGTATGTTTTCATTATAGCACTATTGCACGCATCATCATAATTGTTTATATTTTATATTTCTTTGCAATATACACAGGGAGGCACTGATCATAAGGTGTGTGTTAGGTTTACTTTTCCACCTTAGAGGTGATAGAGTGATAGCGCCACGATTTAATTTGTCACGTGGGGTCTTTACTCTGATCACACGCACTTATTTAAATCTAATTTACATCATTATGCATTATGCCTTAAAGAGGAGGGACAGTCAAAAAAAAAAAAAAATTAAAAGTCAGCAGCTACAAATACTGCAGCTGCTGACTTTTAATTGGACACTTAAATGTCCCAGGGTCCAGCGATGCGGGGGATCAAAGCCCTGCTTGTCTCCCCCTCCATTCAGAGGCGCCGGCATTGCAACTGTGGGCGCCGAGCTGTGGCTTCACAGCCTGGCACCCACTGCGCATGCGCGAGCGGCACCGCGCGCCGTGATTGGCCGCTCAGTCACCTGGGACCTGTAATGGGTCCCAGATGATTGACAGGAGGGAGGGAGCAGAGCTGAGCCCTTCCTGTGCCGAGACGGAAGTGATGTCACCAGCCCAGGCACTGAAAGAGGCAGACTACGAGGGACCCCCTAGCAACAGGCATTTAGAGGTGAGTAAAAAAAAAAAAAAAATATCCAAATTTTTTTTGTATTTTTTTTTTTAGGATTTTTCATGTAGTTTTTTTTTTTTTTTTTGGGTGGAACCCCACTTTAAGTTCAGGTAAGCAAAGAACACTGGAATGATTTGAAGGCACGGGAGACTTTTCATGGGACCGATAGTAGTTGTTCCCTATGGGTGGAGGAAGCAATGTCTAACTTTCATTTGTAACTATTCACATACATGATATACTCCATAGTTTACAGAGCATAGAATCAGTTACTTGTTCAGTCTTGTTTTGTTGGAGATGCTTCCTGTTGTGTATGCGTTATGGAATAAAGTTGCAGAACAACAAAATAGGATTTAACTGTGATAATATGGAGGTCATGCAGGCCAACAGTATTACAGCTTCCTCCTTGCTGTTATTAATTTACTCATATAATTTGGTCTTAGCATCTATAGCTCCAAACTCTTTTATATATGCTCTCTCTATTCCTGGGATTACTAACATTTCTTGCCCTGGCCACATGTGGGACATTGCCTTGCCACCTCAGGAGATTTGATTCAGAATTTAGTTTGTCCATCTACATGGACATACAGTACGTGAGAGGTTTAGTGGAAATGGCATGATTTGGTAAGTCCGGTTGGGGGTTGTTTGAAGATGACAGACTTTACTTATTGCTTTACTTTGTTGGATTAAATTTCAAGACTGGTGTTTCTGTGTTCTTGCCAAATCATAAGTTTGGCTTTTTATTTAAAATGTCAGGGTTGACTGACGTCATTAAGGCTTTACTAGTGATGGTGAAGCAGGCCATGAAAGTCTACCGTAGAGGTTGCTAAGTCCCAAACACGTGTCACCCAGTTTATTTTCAGATGCTTGGTGTCATTCTAGAGAATTCATAAGGTCTGCTCTTCAGCTTACGATTTGGTTCTTTTTAAGGCTGTATATGTATAGGGAGCAAGGAGTTACTTAGCCATATAGGAGTATTGGAGTTAATGAGCCGTATCAAACAGGGATCTGGCAGCTTGGGTGACAGGGATGTTACATTGCAAGGGAACAATGTTCATATATGTCTTTGCAATTCTAAGACCCCTTTCACACTGGAGGCATTTTTCAGGCTCTTTAGCGCTAGAAATAGCGCCTGTAAAGCGCCTGAAAAAAAGCCTCAGCTGCAATCCCAGTGTGAAAGCCAGAGTGCTTTCCCACTGGGGCGCTGCACTGGTAGGGCGTCACAAAAAGTCCTGCAAGCAGCTTCTTTGCAGCGATGTAGGAGTGGTGAATGCACCGCTCCTAAAGCGCTCCTGCCCATTGAAGTCAATGGGCAGCACCGCCGTACCACCGCTGCAGCGTCGTTTTGCAGGCAGTTTTAAACCTTTTAAAACAGTGTATAACACTTGTATAACAGTGTAATTTTGCTGTCCCCTCAAACTAACTCAACACACAGCCATTAATGTCTAAACCGCTGGCAACAAAAGTGAGTACACCCCTAAGTGAAAATATCCAAATTGGGCCCAAGGTCAATATTTTGTGTGGCCACCATTATTTTCCAGCACTGACTTAACCCTCTTGGGCATGAAGTTCACCAGAGCTTCACAGGTTGCCACTGCAGTCCTCTTCCACTCCTCCATGATGACATCACGAAGCTGGTGGATGTTAGAGCCCCACAGGTGCTCAATAGGGTTTAGGTCTGGAGATATGCTTGACCAATCCATCATCTTTACCCTCAGCTTCTTTAGCAAGGCAGTGGTCATCTTGGAGGTGTGTTTGGGGTCGTTATCATGTTGGAATACTACCCTGCGGCCCAGTCTCTGAAGGGAGGGGATCATGCTCTGCTTCAATATGTCACAGTACATGTTGGCATTCTTGGTTCCCTCAATGAATTGTAGCTCCCCAGTGCCAGCAGCACTCATGCAGCCCCAGACCATGACACTCCCACCACCATGCTTGACTGTAGGCAAGACACACTTGTCTTTGTACTCCTCACCTGGTTCCCGCCACACACGCTTGACATCATCTGAACTAAATAAGTTTATCTTGGTCTCATCAGACCACAGGACATGGTTCCAATAATCCATGTCCTTAGTCTGCTTGTCTTCAGCAAACTGTTTGTGGGCTTTCTTGTGCATCATCTTTAGAAGAGCTTCCTTCTGGGAAGACAGCCATGCAGACCAATTTGATGCAGTGTGCGGCGCATGGTCTGAACACTGACAGGCTGACCCACACCCCTTCAACCTCTGTAGCAATGCTTTCAGCACTCATACATCTATTTTCCAAAGACAACCTCTAGATATGACGCTGAGCACATGCACTGAACTTCTTTGGTCGACCATGGCGAGGCCTGTTCTGAGCGGAACCTGTCTTGTTAACCACTTCCCTACCCGCCTATAGTAATATGACATCCACAGATGGGATCTCCCATCCTGGGTGGACGTCATATGACGGCCTCGGGTTCCCGGCCGCCTAGGGGGCGCGCGTGCGCGCGTGCGCGCCTGCCGCGTTGCTCGGGACCCGGTGCGTGTGCCCGGCGGCCGCAATGTCTGCCGGGCACCCGCGATTGCCCGTTAACCGGGCCGGACCGTGGATCTCTGTGTGTAAACACAGAGATTCACGTCCTGTCAGCTCAGAGGAGAGTGATCTGTGTTCCCAGAATGGAAGAACACTGATCGGTCTCCTCCCCTTGTGCGTCCCCTCCCCCTACAGTTAGAAGCTTTCCCCTAGGAAACATTTAACCCCTCCCCGCCCCCTAGTGGTTAACCCCTTCACTGCCTGTCACATTTACACAGTAATCAATGCAATTTTATAGCATTGATCGCTGTATAAATGTGAATGGTCCCAAAAATGTGTAAAAAGTGTCCGATGTGTCCGCCATAATGTCGCAGTCACGAAAAAAAATTGCGATCGCCGCCATTACTAGTAAAAAAAATAAAAATAAATATATTTTTTTAAAAAATGCCATAAAGCTATCCCGTATTTTATAGACGCTATAACTTTTGCGCAAACCAATCAATATACACTTATTGCGATTTTTTTTTACCAAAAATATGTAGAAGAATACGTATCGGCCGAAACTGAGGAAAAAAATTGTTTTTTTTAAAAAAAATTGGGATATTTATTATAGCAAAAAGTAAAAAATATTGTGTTTTTTTCAAAATTGTCGCTCTTCTTTTGTTTATAGCGCAAAAAATAAAAACCGCAGAGGTGATCAAATACTACCAAAAGAAAGTTCTATTTGTGGGTGAAAAAAGGACGTCAATTTTGTTTGGGTACAACATCGCACGACCGCGCAATTGTCGTTTAAAGTGCGACATCGCTGAAAACTAAAAATTGGTATGGGAAGGAAGGGGGTGAAAATGCCCGGTATTGAACCGGTTAAACCGCTGTATGGTCTTGGAAACCATGCTGCAGCTCAGTTTCAGGGTCTTGGCAATCTTCTTGTAGCCTAGGACATCTTTATGTAGAACAACAATTCTTTTTTTCAGATCCTCATAGAGTTCTTTGCCATGAGGTGCCATGTTGAACTTCCAGTGACCAGTATGAGAGAGTGAGAGCGATAACACCAAATTTAACACACCTGCTCCCCATTCACACCTGAGACATTGTAACACTAATGAGTCACTTGACAATGGGGAGGCAAAATGGCTAATTGGGCCCAATTTGGACATTTTCACTTAGGGGTGTACTCACTTGTGTTGCCAGCGGTTTAGATATTAATGGCTGCGTGTTGCGTTGAGGGGACAGCAAATTTACACCATTATACAAGCTGTGCACTCACTACTTTACATTGTAGCAAAGTGTAATTTCTTCAGTGTTGTCACATGAAAAGATATAATAAAATATTTACAAAAATGTGAGGGGTGTACTCACTTTTGTGAGATACTGTATTTTCATCCCTGTATGAGTGATCTCTGTCCCGTGAGGCTATTTTCGTGGGTCGGACATTTCTCGGTGTCACAGCCCATTTACATGAATGATAGCTGGTGTTACAAACAACCCTCCAATCTCAGAGGACAACATTTTTGTGGAAACGCGTCGGACAGAGTGTGTTTGACGTCATTACGCGTTGGCAGGACGGGAGATGCCGCGGCTAGCGTGTTTTACTTTTGATGCTGTTTTTATACTGCCTAATTGTAAGTGCAACTCTTGTTTTTAATAAAAGTGAATCTGGCTTTGCAGCACTATGAGTTTTTCCCTGCTTATCTTCTATATGTGACCTCATTGAGAGCAATCTTATGATGATATAAGAGCCTGTTTTCAAATAGTCCATTGCATTCTACTGAGGAAGCATGTTGTCACGCATTGGTGGTGTATGGGAACTTCTCACCTGGAGATGGATTTCATGCTCTTTTGATCCCTGTAATTAGGGATCAACACTGGTAAGCGGACACCTTTTTTTGAAGGAGCACACTGAGCACCTTTATCACCTATATTTATACAAGGATCTTTTAAATTAAGACACATTTTATGACCTTTTTTAAATGACATCAACTGAATTTGTTTATATACTTTCAATTTATTTATTTCTTGATTCGTACTATTTCTTTGTTGCACAATGTTTTGCTTTTGTGGTTTACATATTGTTTAATTTGCACTTTTTTGTACATTTTTGCACTCTGAGTTCATAGATTAATGCGGCTTAGAATTAATTTGATTTATTACATAATTTAAAGGGACAGTGCACTTTTTTTTGTTTTAGATTTGTTGTTGGCCTAGTGTCTGGGTTACATAAGTAGTAGCAGTCCAGCATATATTTATCTTGAGCTAAGCGCAAGAATTTTCTTTCAATATCACAGTCAAAGGCCAACATGACTAGGACTTGCAGTAGAGAAATGGGGGATTAAGGATAAATAAATGTTTATGCTTACAAAAGGGTTAGCACCTTCTCGGTTGGAGGGGGAATTTATGTCAGGTGGGGTCTTACCAAGCTGGACAGAAGGAGGTCTTGTCTGCAGATCACTTGAAGCTTTTGTCAGCCTTGGGTGAGTGCCCCCCCCCCCTTAATCCCTACATTTTGCCACAGAACTTCTGTTCTTAATTTTTCTTGGAATCTGATGAAACATGGTGTCACATTATGGAATCTCTTTATGAAGCCTTCTTTTTTTATGCATTTTTTTTTTTATTATTATATACAGGAAAAATTTGATTTTTTTCTTCATACTTACCTGTAAAATCTATTTCTTTGAGTACATCACAGGAAACAGAGCAGCCATATACATTACTACCTGGTTTATGCGCCACCTATAGGTGAATGGACACTGGTAGAATAACCTAAAACAGGAAGTGATCCCCTATATAACCCCTCACATACAGGAAGTACTCCAGTTTTGTAGCAAGCACTTAATCCTCAAAAAGAGGGGAGTGGCCTCTGTGTCCTGTGATGTTTATTAAAAGAAATGGATTTTACAGGTAAGTATGAAGAAAAAATCAAATTTTCTTTCTTGTACATCACGGGACACAGAGCAGCCATTTACATTACTACCTGGGACGTCCCAGAGCAATAGCCTTGAGGGGAGGGAGACACACTGTATGAAAACACCATCAGATTTATACAGCAGCCTGTAAGACACTACGGCCAAAGCCAAGTCCTCTGCTGCCCTAACATCCACCTGATAAAATCTTGTGAACGTATGTACCGAAGACCAAGTGGCAGCCTTGCAAATCTGCGCCACTGACGCCTGATGGCGAAAAGCCCAGGAGGTTCCAACACCCCTGGTAGAATGAGCTCTAACCCCAAAGGAAGAAGCTTTACCTTTCAGGCCATAGACCTGAGTGATTAACTGGTGAATCCAAATTGAAATGGTCACCTTAGAAGCCGCTTGATCCTTCTTAGGGCCCTCCGGCAAAACAAAAATCAGAGCTTCTGATGCTAGCAGACCTTTCCAGATATCAAGAAACCTACTTTGCTTCTGTCCATGGGAAACGCCTGGGGCAGCATCTCAAAGTATATCTCAACCTGGTTGAGAAACCCTCTGCATTGGACTGGATTGCCCCCAAATCACTGGGGGAAACGGAACCAGACATACCTCTTATAGAGCTAATACTCGAGGAAGGTGCCTGCACAGAGATTGGAGCAGCAGCAGGGACGGCCTGCAACACAGGTTGTACCGAAACAGTCACAGTGGGAGATTCCAGGTGAGCCATGTGACTTAGGAGCGTTTGTAACACCATGGCAAACTGATCCAAGCGGTGATCCTGCTCATCCAATATGGAAAAAATATTACCAACAAGTGGATTGAGTGCATCTTCTGAATTCATGGCCTTGGCCTACTGTCAGAAACCATGAATCAGACGAGACAGAAGTACAGTTAAATCACACTTGTTTAAAAATAAAAGTAAATATAACAAATGTAGTCAAAACATAGCCAAAGTTCGGTAACTGGAACGGATAGTCAGACAAGCCAGAAAGTCACAAAGCCAGGGAACAGCATAGTGGAACAGCAATCAGGATCTGGAGCCAGAAGGAATGTCAGCCAAGCAAGTCTTTAACAGGAACGCAGGAGATAGTGTCTGTGATGTTGACCAAGGCCAAGGCAGAGATCATCTGGGCTGGACGGCTTATGTAGGCAGAATAGGAGCTGGCAATTAGCCGACAGCTGAGCAGCCAGCTCAGAGAAGGAAGACTTGAGCCCAGCCCTGACAAAACCTGCCATTTTTTCAGGACAGTCATCCTCCAGACTAGGGATGAGCTTCGTGTTCGAGTCGAACCCATGTTCGACTCGAACATCGGCTGTTCGATCGTTCGCCGAATTGCGAACGTTATGGGCCGTTCGCGCTAAATTCGTGTGGCGCGTCACGGCCCATAATTCACTGCGGCATCGCAGTGCATTGCTGGCTGATGATTGGCCAAGCATGCACTATGACCCGCATGCTTGGCCAATCACAGCGCCGTCAGTAGAGAGAGCTGTAATTGGCCAAAGCCAGGGTGGCTTTGGCCAATTATGGCTCAGGGGATTTAGTACACACCCCACACTATATAAGGCCGCCTGCACGGCGGCCCTGTGTAGTGTGTGTTCCGGTGTGCTGAGAGATAGAGAGAGAGAGAGAGAGAGAGACAGTGTCATTTGATTTGAGTTAGATAGATTAGGCAGAACAGTCAGTCAGTTAGCTGCACTTACAGTGTATTGTGTATATATATGCATCCCAGGTGTTGCATATATATATATACACTGTATTCAGTTTAGCTAGATCCGTTCCTGTTATCTTCTATCTAGACTATTTACATTTAATGCAGTGCGTCCTGCTCACAGTGTTCAGCTAGATCCGTTCCTGCTATTTACATTTAGTGCAGTGCGTCCTGCTCACAGTGTTCAGCTAGATCCGTTCCTGTTATCTTCTAGACTATTTACATTTAGTGCAGTGCGTCCTGCTCACAGTGTTCAGCTAGGTCCGTTCCTGCAATTTACATTTAGTGCAGTGCGTCCTGCTCACAGTGTTCAGCTAGATCCGTTCCTGCTATTTACATTTAGTGCAGTGCGTCCTGCTCACAGTGTTCAGCTAGATCCGTTCCTGCTATTTACATTTAGTGCAGTGCGTCCTGCTCACAGTGTTCAGCTAGATCCGTTCCTGCTATTTACATTTAGTGCAGTGCGTCCTGCTCACAGTGTTCAGCTAGATCCGTTCCTGCTATTTACATTTAGTGCAGTGCGTCCTGCTCACAGTGTTCAGCTAGATCCGTTCCTGCTATTTACATTTAGTGCAGTGCGTCCTGCTCACAGTGTTCAGCTAGATCCGTTCCTGCTATTTACATTTAGTGCAGTGCGTCCTGCTCACAGTGTTCAGCTAGATCCGTTCCTGCTATTTACATTTAGTGCAGTGCGTCCTGCGCACAGTGTTCAGCTAGAGCCGTTCCTGCTATTTACATTTAGTGCAGTGCGTCCTGCTCACAGTGTTCAGCTAGATCCGTTCCTGTTATCTTCTAGACTATTTACATTTAGTGCAGTGCGTCCTGCTCACAGTGTTCAGCTAGATCCGTTCCTGCTATTTACATTTAGTGCAGTGCGTCCTGCTCACAGTGTTCAGCTAGATCCGTTCCTGTTATCTTCTAGACTATTTACATTTAGTGCAGTGCGTCCTGCTCACAGTGTTCAGCTAGATCCGTTCCTGTTATCTTCTAGACTATTTACATTTAGTGCAGTGCGTCCTGCTCACAGTGTTCAGCTAGATCCGTTCCTGCTATTTACATTTAGTGCAGTGCGTCCTGCTCACAGTGTTCAGCTAGATCCGTTCCTGTTATCTTCTAGACTATTTACATTTAGTGCAGTGCGTCCTGCTCACAGTGTTCAGCTAGATCCGTTCCTGTTATCTTCTAGACTATTTACATTTAGTGCAGTGCGTCCTGCTCACAGTGTTCAGCTAGATCCGTTCCTGTTATCTTCTAGACTATTTACATTTAGTGCAGTGCGTCCTGCTCACAGTGTTCAGCTAGATCCGTTCCTGTTAAATTCCTACTGACAGGCAGGCTTGTCTGGTTACAGTATATAAAGCTACCTGAAGAAAATTACAGGTGTTCTATTTGATCCTATTAGTACCACGGTCAGGCAGCTAGACTATTTACATTTAGTACAGTGCGTCCTGCTCACAGTGTTCAGCTAGATCCGTTCCTGTTATCTTCCTACTGACAGGCAGGCTTGTCTGGTTACAGTATATAAAGCTACCTGAAGAAAATTACAGGTGTTCTATTTGATCCTATTAGTACCACGGTCAGGCAGCTAGACTATTTACATTTAGTACAGTGCGTCCTGCTCACAGTGTATAGCTAGATCCGTTCCTGTTATCTTCCTACTGACAGGCAGGCTTGTCTGGTTACAGTATATAAAGCTACCTGAAGAAAATTACAGGTGTTCTATTTGATCCTATTAGTACCACGGTCAGGCAGCTAGACTATTTACATTTAGTACAGTGCGTCCTGCTCACAGTGTTCAGCTAGATCCGTTCCTGTTATCTTCCTACTGACAGGCAGGCTTGTCTGGTTACAGTATATAAAGCTACTTGAAGAAAATTACAGGTGTTCTATCCCAGCTTAGTGCAGCTACAGGCCATTAGTATGTCTGGAAGGCCAAGAAGGAGAGGCAGACAGTCACAAGCCAATAAGAGAGGGCAAGCAGGCTCTGTGTCTAGTGCTGGTCGTGGAGACGGTGCATCCTCATCAGCACGTGGCCATGGGACACGCTTGGCCTTTTTTTCGGCAGCTGGCCGTGTTGAGCCGCAACATGCGGAAGACTTGGTCGAGTGGATGACCAAGCCGTCCTCATCCTCCTCATCCTCTCTCACCCATGCCCAGGGTGCTTTGTCTGGCAAAGCAGCGGCCTCTTCCCTCAGCTCAATGTCATCAGTGACTCCTTCCCTAGCTCCACCATGTCCTCATGAGGATTCCCTCGAACTGTTTGACCACAGTGTTGGGTACATGCTCCAGGAGGATGCCCAGCGTTTGGATGGCTCTGATGACGATACTGAGCTCGATGAAGGCAGTAACATGAGCGCGGACAGAGGGGGTGCCCAAGAAGGACAGCAATCTGGCAGTCATGCTCCCCCTGCTGCAGCATACTGCCAGGTTTGCTCCAGTGATGAGGAGGGAGGGGATGATGAGGTCACTGACTCAACGTGGGTGCCTGATAGGAGAGAGGAGGAGGAGGAGGAGGAGGAGGAGGCGGCAGCACATCACCAACGAGGCAGGATGCCCTCCAGGGGCCAGCCTAAGGGCAGCACATTGACTGCATCACACCCCAAAGCTCCACATGTGCAGGGCGCTGCAGTCTCTGCGCGTTATTCAAAAAGTTCTTTGGTGTGGGCCTTTTTTGAGACGAGTGCATCAGATCGCACCGCTGCTATTTGCAACATATGTCTCAAGCGTATCTCGCGTGGCCAAAACATCTCCCGCTTGGGTACCACATGCTTGACCAGACATATGTTGACCTGCCATGCAGTTCGTTGGCAAGCGTATCTAAAAGACCCACACCAAAGAACAAAGAGGATCTCTCCTTGCTCCTCATCAGCTGAGATTTCCAACCCCACTAGACCTTCAGTCCTCTCTGAGACCTGCAGTGAGAGGAATGAAGGTGTAGAATTAGGTGTGTCACAGCCAAGTACTTGTGGGCAATCTGCTTTTGGTACACCGACGTCAGATTGTACCAGGCAAATTTCCCTGCCCCAGCTGCTGCACCGCCGAAAGAAGTTTGCTCCCAGCCATCCACATGCCCAGCGGTTGAATGCTAGCTTGGCAAAATTGCTAGCACTTCAACTGCTGCCTTTTCAGTTGGTAGACTCTGCCCCCTTCCGTGAGTTTGTGGAATGTGCGGTTCCTCAGTGGCAGGTACCCAAACGCCACTTTTTCTCACGGAAGGCGATTCCGGCTCTCTACCGGCATGTGGAAGGCAATGTCCATGCCTCGCTGGACAGGGCGGTCAGCGGTAAGGTGCATATTACCGCTGACTCATGGTCCAGCAGGCATGGACAGGGACGTTACCTAAGTTTCACGGCGCATTGGGTGACTCTGCTGGCAGCTGGGAAGGATGCAGGACAAGGTGCAGTAGTGTTGGAGGTTGTTCCGCCACCACGCCTCCAAAATGCTGATTGTGACACACCTCTCTCCTCCACCCCCTCCTCTTCTTCTTCCTCCATGGCCTCTTCCTCGGAACCAGCGGTGCTCCGTAGGCGTTCAAGGGGCTACGCAAGTACGCAGGCCAAAAGATGCCATGCGGTGCTTGAGCTGGTGTGCTTGGGGGACAGGAGCCACACTGGGGCAGAGGTTCTGTCAGCTCTGCAGGGGCAGGTTCAGAGGTGGTTGACGCCACGCCAACTTAAGGCAGGAATGGTGGTTTGCGACAATGGCACCAACCTCCTCTCTGCCCTCCGACAGGGACAAATGACCCATGTGCCCTGTTTGGCTCACGTCCTTAACTTGGTGGTGCAGCGGTTCTTGGGCAGGTACCCGGGCTTACAGGATGTCCTGAGGCAGGCCAGGAAAGTCTGTGTGCATTTCCGCCGGTCATATAATGCCAGTGCTCGGCTGACGGACCTCCAAAAGGAGTTTAACCTGCCCAAGAACCGCCTAATCTGTGACATGCCCACCAGGTGGAACTCAACGTTGGCCATGCTGCAGCGGCTGCACACGCAGCAGAGGGCCATCAATGAGTACCTGTGCGACTATGGCACCAGGACAGGGTCAGGGGAGCTTGGTTTTTTTTCCCCACGCCAGTGGGCCATGATCAGGGATGCATGCACTGTCCTGTCACCATTCGAGGAGGCCACGAGGATGGTGAGCAGTGACAGTGCATGCATCAGTGACACTGTCCCCCTTGTCCACCTGTTGGAGCACACGCTGCGTGGAATAATGGACAGGGCACTTGAGGCAGAACAGAGGCAGGAAGAGGAGGACTTCCTTAGCTCTCAAGGCCCCCTTTATCCAGACAGTGTTCCTGCGTGCCCGCCGATCACACAGGAAGAGGAGGAGGAGGAAGATTGTGTCAGTATGGAGGTGGAGCCTGGCACTCAGCATCAGCAGCAGTCTTTAAGGGATCAGTCCCAAGAAACACATGGACTTGTACGTGGCTGGGAGGAGGTGGCTGCGGACCATGTCGTTCTTAGTGACCCAGAGGACTCCGGACCGAATGCCTCAGCAAACCTACGCTGCATGGCCTCCCTGATCCTGCAAAGCCTGCGTAAGTATCCTCGTATTCGTGGTATCAAGGAGAAGGACCAATACTGGCTGGCAACCCTCCTTGATCCACGTTACAAGGGTAAGGTTGCGGACCTTATCTTGCCATCGCAGAGGGAGCAGAGGATGAAACATCTTCGGGAGGCCTTGCAGAAAGGTCTGTGCAACACGTTCCCAGAGACTGGGAGGTTACAAACTCCTGTTTCTGGACAACGTGTTGCTGAGGCTTCGGTCAGTCAAAGAAGGAGCGGTGGAGAAGGTGGCCGTCTGACCGATGCGTTCAGACAATTTTTTGGTCCGCAGCCCCAAGGTATGATCGGTTCCAGCAACCATCGCCAGCGTCTGTTTTACATGGTGCAGGAATACCTAGGGGCAAGATCAGACTTGGACACCTTTCCCACCGAAAATCCTCTGGGTTACTGGGTCTTGAGGATGGATCACTGGCCAGAGCTTGCACAGTATGCAATTGAGCTACTGGCCTGTCCTGCATCCAGCGTTCTTTCGGAACGCACATTCAGTGCTGCTGGAGGCGTGGTAACCGATCACAGGGTGCGTCTGTCCACCGACTCGGTCGATCGGCTGACCTTCATAAAAATGAATGAGTCTTGGATCACCACCAGCTACCAAGCACCTGATGCTGATGTAACCGAATAATTTTTTTTGAAATCTCAGATCCCTTCAAAGACTGCCTATGCTGATGCTGAGTGACTATCCCTGAGTAATTATCCTCTTCCTCCTCAATCATCACGCTGATAGCTTGTAAGAACATTTTTGGTTCTGGGCGCCACCACCAGTGCCTAAGGCACAATTTTTCAGCCCCTGTTTAACAGGGGCGTGTAATTACAATTTTTGATGTAATACTTTGCAGCAGGGCTCGTTCCTGCATTCCAACTAGAGTGTCTGTGAGGGGTTGCAGTGTTGTGGCACCAGCACCAGTGCCTAGGGCCCAATTTTTCTGCCCCTGTCTAACAGGGGCGTGTAATTACAATTTTTGATGCAATACTTTGCAGCAGGGCTCGTTCCTGCGTTCCAACTAGAGTGTCTGTGAGGGGTTGCAGTGTTGTGGCACCAGCACCAGTGCCTAAGGCCCAATTTTTCTGCCCCTGTCTAACAGGGGCGTGTAATTACAATTTTTGATGCAATACTTTGCAGCAGGGCTCGTTCCTGCGTTCCAACTAGAGTGTCTGTGAGGGGTTGCAGTGTTGTGGCACCAGCACCAGTGCCTAAGGCCCAATTTTTCTGCCCCTGTCTAACAGGGGCGTGTAATTACAATTTTTGATGCAATACTTTGCAGCAGGGCTCGTTCCTGCGTTCCAACTAGAGTGTCTGTGAGGGGTTGCAGTGTTGTGGCACCAGCACCAGTGCCTAAGGCCCAATTTTTCTGCCCCTGTCTAACAGGGGCGTGTAATTACAATTTTTGATGCAATACTTTGCAGCAGGGCTCGTTCCTGCGTTCCAACTAGAGTGTCTGTGAGGGGTTGCAGTGTTGTGGCACCAGCACCAGTGCCTAAGGCCTAATTTTTCAGCTCCTGTTCAACAGGGGCATGTAATTACAATTCTTGATCTAATATTTCACAGCAGGGCCCTGTGAGGGCTTACAGTGTTGTGGCCACAGCAACACCTAAGGCCCAAATTTCTGCTGAGTATATAGGGCAGGACCCTACTTTCAAACATCTAACTTACAAACGACTCCTACTTGCAAACGGAAGGAGACAACAGGAAGTGAGATGAAATCTACCCCTAGGAAGGGAAATTCTCTCCTGTAAGAGTTAATATGGGAAAACAATTTCTCCTTTCCACTGATGCTTTCCAATCCTTGTTCCACAAAAAAACCCAAATTTTCAAAAAACATTTTTCATTGGGACAAAAAAGTGAGGTGAAATCTTCTGAAGAGGAGGAAAGACAGCAAAACAAATGTCACAGGGGTGATAACCCTTCCCTATGTTTTCCAAAAAGCTTAGAAAAGATTTTTTGGCTGGAGCTAAACACGTTAAAAATGTTCAAAATTACAAACAGATTCTACTTAACAACAAACCTACAGTCCCTGTCTTGTTTGCACCGCCTGTATACTGCTGTTCAGAGTATATAGGGCCTGGTGGCCCCACACCTTTCCTTATTTTAATTTGGGTGCGGGGTTCCCCTTAATATCCATACAAGACCCAAAGGGCCTGGTAATGGACTGGGGGGTACCCATGCCGTTTGTCTCACTGATTTTCATCCATATTGCCATGACCCGACATGACATTAAACCCGCAAGCAGTTTTAAATGAGATTTTTTCCTTTAAAAATGACATTTGGTGCAGGGACTGTTCTAAACATGGGAAACACGCGTCACTTTACAGGCATACTATAGACACCCCCCAGGTACGATATTTAAAGGAATATTTCACTTTTTTTTTTTTACTTTAAGCATCATTAAAATCACTGCTCCCGAAAAAACGGCCGTTTTTAAAAGTTTTTTTTGCATTGATACATGTCCCCTGGGGTAGGACCCGGGTCCCCAAACCCTTTTTAGGACAATACCATGCAAATTAGCCTTTAAAATGAGCACTTTTGATTTCGAACGTTCGAGTCCCATAGACGTCAATGGGGTTCTAACGTTCGTGCGAACTTTCGGTCCGTTCGCGGGTTCTGGTGCGAACCGAACCGGGGGGTGTTCGGCTCATCCCTACTCCAGACTAGGCCTATTAGGTCGTTTGACCTGGTCCTTTAAGGACTGACAAACGACAAATGGACAAATGGAGTCCTTGAGGGCATCTATAGCAAAGCAAAGAGCCTGATATAGATCTGCTCTGTAGTAAACAGAATCCTCTGCTCTATTGGGCCATCTAACCTGATCCTTCGAGGCTTGACAGACCCCAATTGCTGCCACTGTGGGCTGAATAGTGGAACCTGCCAGGACGAAGGATGCCTTTAACAAGGCTTCCAGCTTCTTATCCTTAAGGATCCTTAAAGACCTGTGCATTATCCACTGGGCAAGTTAAGGTCTTGCTCAGGGAGGAAACCACTGCATCCAAAATCGGTATGCTCCACTTTTTCCTCCATGGGATATAACAGGGAAAATCTCTTTGGAGGCACGAACATCCTGTCTGGGTGCTCCCAGTCAGAATATACCACCTGCTTCAAGAGTGGGTGAAAAGGAAACACCTGTGTACCCTGCTGTGGTTTCAAAGAACCCAGGGAGGAACAAGGTGTTTCAGGGACCTCTACTGGAGGTAACCTAAAAGCTGTATGGACCAGCTGTATAAGAGAATGAATGAGAAGCTTTCGTAATTGAGAGGCTGATATAATCTGAATAACTTGAGGCAGATTTCTCTGTTTGGATATCAGCTGTCTGATCGCCATTACCTCGTCTACCTTATCAACCCAGTCTTGCTCCAATATAGGAGGAATAGGGGAAGGGGATCTGTCACGCTTTCTGGCACGCTACGAGACTGAAGTGATCATTCCAGCAATCTTGCTTTCTAGACCATCAAAGCGGATGATAGATCCTCCTTAGTAATTTACTCTGAGGTAGAAAGAAGCACTGGTAGCAGGCACAATGCCAGATAGACGCAGCGGCACAGATTGCCCGGTGTCATCCAATCTTTTCAGGTGAGGCTATTGCAGCAGAGTTCCATTTAGCCTCTACAGGCACTGTATCAGTGCAACACATGTGCCCCTTGCTGCAGCACTCCACCCAGAACGCTTCTTGGAAGACATAGCTTGTTGAAGCAATGGTAACTGGCTTTGTGACACAATACACAAGTTCCTCAGTACCACAATTCCCCCTTGGAAGAATCCTATACAAGTGACCTGTTCTTCCAGTTAATGCAACATAACTAGGCTGCACCTGCCATCACCTACTCACACCAGTATAGGCTGCTCAGTGTCCCACCAGTCTGTCCAACAAGACCTCTGACTGTAGGCTTTTTTTTTTCTTTTTTTTAAAAAGCTTCCCACGGCTTGTGTCGCTCTGGGAAGAGAAAACACAAAGCAGCAAACCCTTGCCCTCTAGAGGGCAAAACAAGCGTAGCCAGGAAAACGTTTTTTTTTTTTTTTTATTTCAAAACATGTCAGCCTAGATACAACTGTTGCAGGGGAATATATAATAATTGGACCCTGGTTTTTCACAGGGCCACTTACCACTCCCGCCTCAGGACAATAGCCTAAGCCAGAGGTCCAGCCTTCACCCAACGCGGCAGGTTCTGTCACCACGGACCTTCAAGAACTAGGTACCTTTTTAGTATGAGGATCCACTCCCTTGGACGTGTACAGCACCCTGCAGGAATGCCTTAGCGCTGTGGTGTCCAGGATTCCACTACTCAGGGTCCAGCACCCGAAGGTTGCATTACAGGCAAAACCTTGTTGTTGATCCTTTATTCTTCTTTACGAGGCTCAGGTACCATTTATCTTAGCATAGTAGCTTTTTGAAATGGATCCAACCTGAAAACACTGTCCCTTGATACCTAAGAACCTGTGCAGGATTACAGCATGTAAGCTCACACAGAGCTCAAAAGTGACCACACTGGCAAAAAAAAAAAAATTTAAAAGCAAGTCAAAGTTCATACAGCTCTTCCCACGCAGGGGATTCTCACCATCACTGCAAAAACAAAACATTTAGCCTCCTGGCTCTCTTGAGGCAGCTTTACTGCTCCAAGTACCTCTGCAGGGTCTTCCTGACCATCAAACACCTTTTGGTCTTTCTGGCCATCAAACACATCCCAGTGTTTATGCTCAGACGCTGTATCTTAGCTCTGTGTCTTTCCTTGTAGCTTCATAGCTGCGCTTGTCTTTCCTGGACTCTCTCTCAGGCTTCGGCCTTGGTCTGCCCCAACCTGGAAAACATGGTGCACCAGCACCTCATGGCTTCCTTCACACACTGACCTCCTCAAGGGGGTGGGGCCTTGAGCTCTAATTCTGGCTCCAATATGAAGCCAGCACACACCTGAGCCATTAGTGTGCCTGTTTCTACCAAACTCTGGCTTAAACCAGAGTTTTGTTTTTTATGCAGATTTTCCCTCACTTCCTGTCTGGTGAAAAAGTTTTCACCAGTACAATAAATGAGGGCAGAGTTATCCAGCAGAAAACAGTAAAAATTAAGAAAATACAAGTGGTTTTAATCCTTCCACACAATATCCAAAAAAAAAAATGGCTGGACATAAACCTAAGGGAACCATTCCAGCACTTTAATTTATCCCGCTCCACATGATTTAAAGTATTCTAATGATGTGTCTATCGCATCTGTGCTAAAAGGTGTCTCTCTTTCCCATCTCAGATAGTTAGAACGTATGATTATTGCTGTAAATGTCTTCAATGTTCCACCAGGGCCACCAAAATTTTGTACTGATATAAACTAAGGTATGCCCCCAACATCCACATGACAGCAGCAGTAGGTCATTGCTGCAATGAGAACTGAATTAGGGTTTGGGGAAGGAGCCTGCTGTCTCTTTCTATTGACCAGAGATCAGGTATTCCAGAGGTTCCAGGAAACCTTGACAGCAACAGTCCTTGCATGTTATAGTAACAAATATTCAGGAGCACTCTTATGCCCTGTACACACGATAGGATTTTCCGACAACAAAATCCATGTTTTTTTCCAACGCATGTTGGTTCAAACTTCTCTTGCATACATACGGTCACACAAACTTGGTCGGAAATTCTGAACGTCAAGAACGCGGTGACGTACAACACGTACGACGAGCCAAGAAAAAGGAAGTTTAATAGCCAGTGCTGCTCTTCTGCTTGATTCTGAGCATGCATGGAACTTTGTGCGTTGGAATTGTCTACACACGATCCGAATTCCGACAACGGATTTTGTTGTCGGAAAATTTGAGAACCAGCTCTCAAATTTTATGTGATGGAAATTTCGAAGGAAAATGTCCGATGGAGCTTACACAGCCTGGAATTTCCGACAACAAGCTCCTATCAAACATTTTCCGTCGGAAAATCCTATCGTGTGTACGGGGCATTGGTTTGTGCTTCATTTTTTTAAATGCAGGTTTTCTGAAAGTTTACCTCTAACATGCACAGTGAAGTTTGACGAAAGAAAAAAGCATTACCATCATAAGTCCTGTCAAGGTCAACTGCCAGCTCTTACCTTCCCAATAATCATGCAAATCTTGACTGATCTATAAAATACCCACTAAGGCTTTTGGTCATGGCAGGTAGAACATACAGTACTTCGATCTTTGAGTGGTAATAACGTAACTGTCTGTCAAGCTTACAATTTATAACAATCTGTTAAACTTTCTTAAAGTTCGTGATGTTGCTTGTTTTCCCATAATTGCTTATCAAGAAGTCACAAGAGTCTTGGAACTCTCTTTGTTAAGTTAGTCCTTCAAGGCTTCTATGTAGGCATCACATGATATACATTCATGAAAGCCTGTGTTTCACAAATTATAGGTAAAGGTTGTCAAGAACAATGGCAACATGAAGATGAAAGTTCCACTTTAACTGCTGCAGATCAATGTACTTAAAGTTTGTGTCACCGGCACAAAAAAATGTATATATATAAAAATAAATAAGGTACATTAATAAATTATAATTTGATCTGCTGCAGTTAAATTGTCCTATACCATAATTTTAGGAAAAGTTATATTTGAAAAAAGAGAGTAACACTTCACGGTGTATATGCCCTATAGACCAACCTTACTATAAAGTGCATTGTGACAATAAAGTGGCAAATATTAAAAAATTGTGCAAACTATCACTCCTTAGGACATAAATAATATTCCCAAAAAACACTTATAAAGTGCAACGTGACAATAAGGTGCCAAATAACAAAAATGCATAAGTATATAATATTCCCAAAGTCCATTTCCATTTGTCATATATATTCTCAAATTTTCACGCATGCTTTATGCTGGATCTTTTCACCAATTCATGTGCCACCACCACCTTCTAAAATGGGCACTCACCAGAGCCTAGAAAGAGTTTTGCCTTTGGTTCATCTGGGATAACCACTCCACTGTCCCGGCTTTGCTCCAGCTAGTTTACCGCTAGGTACTCCTTATTTCTCCATGTCAGTAATGGTATCCCATAAAAATTAAATATTCATCCTTGTGCAACATGTATGCATAAAATGTTTATTTATCTTGATCTTTTTGCTATAATAAATATTCCCCAATTTTTTTTTAAAATAAGCAAATTTTTTCTTCAGTTTAGGCCGATATCTATTCTTCTACATATTTTTGGTAATAAAAATCACAATAAGCGTATATTGATTGGTTTGCACAAAAGTTATAGCGTCTACAAAATAGGGGAAAGATTTATGGCATTTTTATTATTATTTTTTTTTACCAGTAATGGCAGCGATCTGCGATTTTTATCAGGACTGCAACATTATGGCGGACACATCGGACACTTTTGACACATTTTTGGGACCATTGACAATTATACAGCGATCAGTGCCATAAAAATGCACTGATTATTGTGTAAATGTCACTGGCAGGGAAGGGGTTAACACTAGGGGGGCGATCAAGGGGTTAAACGTGTTCCCTAGTGTGTGTTCTAACTGTAGGGGGATGGGAGTGACTGGAGGAAATGACAGCTCATTGTTCCTAGCTAGTAGGAAACTCACAAGCTGTCTCTCCTCTCCTCACAGAACAGGGATGTGTGTGTTTACACACACACGTCCCTGTTCTGGCTCTCGTGCCCGCGATCGCGTGTGGCATCGGCACCCCCACAGTGCAGTGGCATGCACGTGCCTGCTATCCCGCTTAAACGGACTGACGTACAGCTACAACGGTTCGTGGGATCGTGCCGACCTGCCGCAGTATGACGCCTATCAGTGCCCACCAGTGCTGCCTATCTGTGCCCACCAGTGCCGCCTATCTGTGCCCACCAGTGTCACCTATCTGTGCCCAGTACCCACCAGTACCATCTATCATATCAGTGCCACCTATCAGTGCCCATAAGTGCGGCATATTTGTGCCTCCTCATCAGTGTCACCTAATCAGTGCCCATAAGTGCCGCCTCATCAGTGCCCATCAGTGAAGAAGAAAAATTACTTATTTACAAAATTTACTAACAGAAAGTAGGAAAAACTTTTTTTTTTTCAAAATTTTTGGTCTTTTTTTTTTTTTTTTTAGGAAAAAATAAAAAACCCAGGAGTGATTAAATACCACCAAAAGAAAGCTCTAATTGTGTGAAGAAAATGATAACAATTTCACATTGTTACAGTGCAGTATGACCGCGCAATTGTCATTCAAAGTGTGACAGCGCTGAAAGCTGAAAAATGGCCTGGGCAGGAAGGGGGTGTAAGTGCCCAGGATTGAGGTGGTCAAAGCCTGATAGACAGGACAGTGCTTGTGCTGTGTCTAAAAAAACCCGGAATAAAACAATAAAATGTTTTTTAAAAAGTTCCAGTGTCCCCTGTCTTCTCGGGAGTCAGCATTATAATATTCTGTAATCCCAAAACCTTGGTTAAAGTCCTTGTATAATGATGTAATCCGTTCTGTTAAAAGATGATATAATGTGCAGTGTGTCTCCTTGTGTAAGCTGCAAGCTGTCACAGCCGGATGCCCACAGTAGTATTTCCAGCGCCATGGATAGGCGGGGGAGAGAAGGGAGAGTTTGGGTGGCCAAGTCGCTGGATTGTGGGACAGGTGAGTGTCTTCTTATTAAAAGTCAGAAGATACACTTTTTTTGTAACTGCTGACTTTTAATAAACAAAAAATTGACTGGAACTCTGCATTGAATATAAAATAACTAATTAAAAAGTGCACTAATCCGGTGCACTACAGGGTACAGGCATTCACACACACTGGTGCTGAGAGGTCAGGAGGGATTACAATCCACAGCTGACAAACAGCCCTGTGAAGTTCCCTGTACTGTCTCTGTGCTGACAGTTCCCTGGCTTCCCCGTTTGCACCTTCCAGCACACTAGGAGTTAACACAATGGAACGTGCAAGCGGGGAAGCCAGGGAACTGTCAGCACGGAGCGTGTATGAGGTGTAAGTAGAATACAAACACACTTGTACTCTACCTACTGCTGTTAAAGAAAAAAACCTGTGTTTTAATAAATCCTGTGTTACAATCAATAAAGTGCCCCGCTGTATGTGCTTTTGAAAAAATATGGAACTTCATATCTCATTTCCCAGTATGTACATGCCGCTCATGTGACGCTCATGTGACTGCCCGGCCCGCCTCTCTCCTCTCTTCTCTCACGTCTCTCCTGACGTCAGCGGAGAATTCTCAGCCCCGCCCGCTAACTGTAGCTGTCAGATCAGAAGAGAGGCGGGCGGGGCTGAGAATTCCTCGCTGACGTCAGGAGAGACGTGAGAGAAGAGAGGAGAGAGGCGGGCCGGGCAGTCACATGATCGGCGTGTACACATACTGGAAAATGAGGTATGAAGTTCTATATTTTTTAAAAAGCACATACAGCGGGGCACTTCATTGATTGTAACATGGGATTTATTAAAATACAGTTATTTTAAAAATACGCTCGGAGCGATCTCCCGGGAGGGAGGGGGCAAGTCGGGATGACGTCACCTGGCAATAGATTTTTCCGGTCGTATGCATCAATGCCGCATCGGGGAATCGCGATGCATCGATGCAGCGAATAATTTCAGCACCCCTAGTGAGCACCCAGCGGTACTGTAAATAAGGTATTTTCCACAATAAAGTTACACAAGGAGACACACTGAACATTATATAATCTTTTAACAAAACAGATTACATGCTTTTAACAAGGACTTTAACTAGGGCTTATTTTTGGGGTAGGTCTTATATTGCAGCCATCCCCGAAAAACACTCTAGGTCTTATTTTCGGGGTAGGGCTTATTTTTAGGGAAACAGGGTATTTACTTGAATTGTATGTTAAAAGCCAAAATAAAATGAATCATAAAAACATAGAACAACGAGTGTCACTGCCGACCCTGTATCGGATAGTGGCCTGACCTCAGCACTAGTGTCTGCTCCCCTATATATATTTTTTTCACTTTAACACTTTTTTTGGACTTATTTTCAATGTTCTGTCCATTTATAACACAGTATTCTCATCTCATCGCTGTCCATTTACTTTTGGCACATCACACTTTGTCAAACGGTGGAGCCTGCAATAAGCGGCCAGCCTTTATGGATATTGGGAGCATTTTTTTTTTTCCCGGGTGCAGCAGACAGCGTGATTGATGATGGATTTACATTGGGGGGGACACTGTTTTTTTATTTCTTAATAAAGGAATTGTCAAAAACTGTTTCTGTGTTTTTATTACTTTTTGACTCTTTTTTTGGTGAATGGATAGGGGTACTATGTACCCCATACTCATTCACATGAGGGGCAGGATCTGGGAGCCTCCTTGTTAAAGGGGGCTTCCTGGTTCCAATAAGCCCCCAGCCCACATACCCCCACAACCACCAACCAGGGTTGTAGGGATGAGGCCCTTGTCCCCATCAACATGGGGACAGCGTGCTTTGGGGTGGGCAAGGCACATGCCCACATTGAGGGTGTGTGGCCTGGTATGGTTCAGGAGGGGGGCACTCACTTGCCCCCCCCCTTTTGTGACCTGCCAGGCGGCATGCTCAGATTAGGGTCTGGTATGGATTCTGGGGGGGACTCCATGCCATTTTTTTTTTTTTTTTTTTATTTTGGAGTGGGGTTCCCCTTAAAATTCATACCAGACCCTTTTTTTTTTACTTTTACTGGCATTTTTTTTAGGGAAACCCAATGACAGCTGACGACTCATTGGTTGTTAAGAACGCTGTGGTCCCTGACATTCGGCACTGGTGATCCCTGATAAGCTGCACTACTGGACACTGACATGTGGCACTGGTGGTCCCTGACATGTGGCATCATACCGTGTGTTATGTATGGCTTGCTGGCTGCAGAATGAGGGGTGTGATTTATGTTGAAGTGGGTGAGCTCACATTTACAATCCTAGTGTACCTCCCACATTCACTCCAATCCCAAGGATTCATGGGAAATATAGTCTGATTACAGTTTAGAGAGAGAAGATGTAATCCCTGTTCTAACACCTCCTCCCTGCCAGAAAAGATGATGCAATTTTTGAATCACAGAGCTGACTTCCTGAACATTCAATCAGACATATCTCTTAAACGGTAAGAAATTTCACAAATGTAATAACTGTTTAGTGTTTTGTGTGGTGGGTGTACTAATGGGGGATTTTTTGAAAATCCCGGAGTTCTGCTTTATAAGACTAAAAGGGATGAAATAAAAGAAGTTCATTGTTGGGTTTACATACACTTTAGCCCAGGCCCGGACCGGGACAAAAAATAGGGGCATTTTAGACTGAGCAGCCAATTTTTCCATGTACCGGGCGGGGGGGGGGGGGGGGGGGGGTGATGTCAGTCCTCTACGCTGTAATGTGCAGGAACACTGATATAATGATTACAGTGCCCCTTTTACAGTACAGAGGTCCCTTACATCAGAGTCCACACAGAGGTCCCTTACATCAGAGTCCACACAGAGGTCCCTTACATCAGAGTCCGCACAGAGGTCCCTTACATCAGAGTCCGCACTGAGCCCCCTTACATCAGAGTCCACACTGAGCCCCTTTACATCAGGGTCCGCACAGAGGTCCCTTACATCAGAGTCCGCACAGAGCCCCCTTACATCAGAGTCCGCACAGAGCCCCCTTACATCAGAGTCCACACAGAGGTCCCTTACATCAGAGTCCGCACAGAGCCCCCTTACATCAGAGTCCACACAGAGCCCCCTTACATCAGAGTCTGCACAGAGCCCCCTTACATCAGAGTCCACACAGAGCCCCCTTACATCAGAGTCCGCACAGAGGTCCCTTACATCAGAGTCCGCACAGAGGTCCCTTACATCAGAGTCTGCACAGAGGTCCCTTGCATCAGAGTCCACACAGAGCCCCCTTACATCAGAGTCCACACAGAGCCCCCTTACATCAGAGTCCGCACAGAGGTCCCTTACATCAGAGTCCGCACAGAGGTCCCTTACATCAGAGTCCACACTGAGCCCCTTTACATCAGAGTCCGCACAGAGGTCCCTTACATCAGAGTCCGCACAGAGCCCCCTTACATCAGAGTCCGCACTGAGCCCCTTTACATCAGAGTCCGAACAGAGGTCCCTTACATCAGAGTCCGCACTGAGCCCCCTTACATCAGAGTCTGCACAGAGGTCCCTTGCATCAGAGTCCGCACTGAGCCCCTTTACATCAGAGTCCGCACAGAGCCCCCTTACATCAGAATCCACACAGAGCCCCCTTACATCAGAGTCTGCACAGAGGTCCCTTACATCAGAGTCCACACTGAGCCCCTTTACATCAGAGTCCACACAGAGCCCCCTTACATCAGAGTCCGCACAGAGCCACCTTACATCGGAGTCCACACAGAGCCCCCTTACATCAGAGTCCACACAGAGCCCCCTTACATCAGAGTCCGCACAGAGGTCCCTTACATCAGAGTCCGCACTGAGCCCCTTTACATCAGAGTCTGCACAGAGGGCCCTTACATCAGAGTCTGTACTGAGCCCCCTTACATCAGAGTCCGCACAGAGGTCCCTTACATCAGAGTCCGCACTGATCCCCTTTACATCAGAGTCCGCACAGAGGTCCCTTACATCAGAGTCTGCACTGAGCCCCTTTACATCAGAGCCCGCACTGATCCCCTTTACATCAGAGCCCGCACTGATCCCCTTTACATCAGAGTCCGCACACAGCCCCCTTACATCAGAATCCGCACAGAGCCCCCTTACATCAGAGTCTGCACAGAGGTCCCTTACATCAGAATCCGCACAGAGCCCCCTTACATCAGAGTCCGCACAGAGGTCCCTTACATCAGAGTCCGCACAGAGCCCCCTTACATCAGAGTCCGCACAGAGGTCCCTTACATCAGAGTCCGCACAGAGGTCCCTTACATCAGAGTCCGCACAGAGGTCCCTTACATCAGAGTCCGCACTGAGCCCCCTTACATCAGAGTCCGCACTGAGCCCCCTTACATCAGAGTCTGCACAGAGGTCCCTTACATCAGAGTCCGCACAGAGGTCCCTTACATCAGAGTCCACACTGAGCCCTTTTACATCAGAGTCTGCACAGAGGTCCCTTACATCAGAGTCCGCACTGAGCCCTTTTACATCAGAGCCCGCACTGATCCCCTTTACATCTGAGTCCGCACTGATCCCCTTTACATCAGAGTCCGCACAGAGGGCCCTTACATCAGAGTCTGTACTGAGCCCCCTTACATCAGAGTCCGCACAGAGGTCCCTTACATCAGAGTCCGCACTGAGCCCCTTTACATCAGAGCCCGCACAGAGCCCCCTTACATTAGAGCCCGCACACAGCCCCCTTACATCAGAGTCCGCACAGAGGTGTCTTACATCAGAGTCTGCACTGAGCCCCCACTTACTGTAAGGGGGAGCTCTGTGGACCCTAATGTAAAGGGGAACACTGATTAAAGGGGGTCTCTGCTCACCAAAGCCCCCTTGCATCAGAGTCCACAGAACACCCCTTAAATTCGTTCTATATACACACTGGAAGGCAGGAAAGAGGGTGAGCTTACTCACCCCAGGATGAGGCTCAGGAGCAGGCTGACTGCAGCTTTTAAATCTTCCTTCCTTCACAGCTCCCCGGGGATGTGTGGGCGGGGCAGACGCAGGGGGGTGTGGGCGGGGCAGATGCAGGGGGTGTGGGCGGAGCAGACAGAGTAGAGGGGCGGGAAGAAGAGGAGCAGTGGAACTGTTAGCGTTGCCTGAGTTGTGTGTGAGAGAGACACACAGCTCAGCCGCTCAGCCAATCAGCCGCTATTGTAGTTGCGCTGGAGCCCAGAGATGACACAGGCGCGGCCGCATAGCGGTGGGTGAGCGGTGGCCGTGGCCTGAGTTAACCCTGTCCAGGCCACGGGCGCCGCTTACCTCCCACTGTGTGGCCTGATCATCAACAGTAGGGATGAGCTTCGTGTTCGAGTCGAACCCATGTTCGACTCGAACATCGGCTGTTCGCCCGTTCGCCGAATTGCGAACGATATGGGCCGTTCGCGCCAAATTCGTGTGGCGCGTCACGGCCCATAATTCACTGCGGCATGGCAGTGCATTGCTTGCTGATGATTGGCCAAGCATGCACTATGACCCGCATGCTTGGCCAATCACAGCGCCGCCTGAACAAAGAGCCATAATTGGCCAAAGCCAAGGAGGCTTTGGCCAATTATGGCTCAGGGGATTTAGTACACGCCCCACACTATATAAGGCCGCCTGCACGGCGGCCCTGTGTAGTGTGTGTTCCGGCGTTCATTGAGAGAGAGAGAGAGACAGACAGTGTCATTTGATTTGAGTTAGATAGATTAGGCAGAACAGTCAGTCAGTTAGCTGCACTTACAGTGTATTGTGTATATATATGCATCCCAGGTGTTGCATATATATATATATATATATATATATACACTGTATTCAGTTTAGCTAGATCCGTTCCTGTTATCTTCTAGACTATTTACATTTAGTGCAGTGCGTCCTGCTCACAGTGTTCAGCTAGATCCGTTCCTGTTATCTTCTAGACTATTTACATTTAGTGCAGTGCGTCCTGCTCACAGTGTTCAGCTAGATCCGTTCCTATTATCTTCCTACTGACAGGCAGGCTTGTCTGGTTACAGTATATAAAGCTACCTGAAGAAAATTACTGGTGTTCTATTTGATCCTATTAGTACCACGGTCAGGCAGCTAGACTATTTACATTTAGTACAGTGCGTCCTGCTCACAGTGTTCAGCTAGATCCGTTCCTGTTATCTTCCTACTGACAGGCAGGCTTGTCTGGTTACAGTATATAAAGCTACCTGAAGAAAATGACTGGTGTTCTATTTGATCCTATTAGTACCACGGTCAGGCAGCTAGACTATTTACATTTAGTACAGTGCGTCCTGCTCACAGTGTTCAGCTAGATCCGTTCCTGTTATCTTCCTACTGACAGGCAGGCTTGTCTGGTTACAGTATATAAAGCTACCTGAAGAAAATTACTGGTGTTCTATCCCAGCTTAGTGCAGCCACAGGCCATTAGTATGTCTGGAAGGCCAAGAAGGAGAGGCAGACAGTCACAAGCCAATAAGAGAGGGCAAGCAGGCTCTGTGTCTAGTGCTGGTCGTGGAGACGGTGCATCCTCATCAGCACGTGGCCATGGGACACGCTGGGCCTTTTTTTCGGCAGCTGGCCGTGTTGAGCCGCAACATGCGGAAGACTTGGTCGAGTGGATGACCAAGCCGTCCTCATCCTCCTCATCCTCTCTCACCCATGCCCAGGGTGCTTTGTCTGGCAAAGCAGCGGCCTCTTCCCTCAGCTCAATGTCATCAGTGACTCCTTCCCTAGCTCCACCATGTCCTCATGAGGATTCCCTCGAACTGTTTGACCACAGTGTTGGGTACATGCTCCAGGAGGATGCCCAGCGTTTGGAAGGCTCTGATGATGATACTGAGCTCGATGAAGGCAGTAACATGAGCACGGACAGAGGGGGTGCCCAAGAAGGACAGCAATCTGGCAGTCATGCTCCCCCTGCTGCAGCATACTGCCAGGTTTGCTCCAGTGATGAGGAGGGAGGGGATGATGAGGTCACTGACTCAACGTGGGTGCCTGATAGGAGAGAGGAGGAGGAGGAGGAGGAGGCGGCACATCACCAACGAGGCAGGATGCCCTCCAGGGGCCAGCCTAAGGGCAGCACATTGACTGCATCACACCCCAAAGCTCCACATGTGCAGGGCGCTGCAGTCTCTGCGCGTTATTCAAAAAGTTCTTTGGTGTGGGCCTTTTTTGAGACGAGTGCATCAGATCGCACCGCTGCTATTTGCAACATATGTCTCAAGCGTATCTCACGTGGCCAAAACATCTCCCGCTTGGGTACCACATGCTTGACCAGACATATGTTGACCTGCCATGCAGTTCGTTGGCAAGCGTATCTAAAAGACCCACACCAAAGAACAAAGAGGATCTCTCCTTGCTCCTCATCAGCTGAGATTTCCAACCCCACTAGACCTCCAGTCCTCTCTGAGACCTGCAGTGAGAGGAATGAAGGTGTAGAATTAGGTGTGTCACAGCCAAGTACTTGTGGGCAATCTGCTTTTGGTACACCGACGTCAGATTGTACCAGGCAAATTTCCCTGCCCCAGCTGCTGCACCGCCGAAAGAAGTTTGCTCCCAGCCATCCACATGCCCAGCGGTTGAATGCTAGCTTGGCAAAATTGCTAGCACTTCAACTGCTGCCTTTTCAGTTGGTAGACTCTGCCCCCTTCCGTGAGTTTGTGGAATGTGCGGTTCCTCAGTGGCAGGTACCCAAACGCCACTTTTTCTCACGGAAGGCGATTCCGGCTCTCTACCGGCATGTGGAAGGCAATGTCCATGCCTCGCTGGACAGGGCGGTCAGCGGTAAGGTGCATATTACCGCTGACTCATGGTCCAGCAGGCATGGACAGGGACGTTACCTAAGTTTCACGGCACATTGGGTGACTCTGCTGGCAGCTGGGAAGGATGCAGGACAAGGTGCAGTAGTGTTGGAGGTTGTTCCGCCACCACGCCTCCAAAATGCTGATTGTGACACACCTCTCTCCTCCACCCCCTCCTCTTCTTCTTCCTCCATGGCCTCTTCCTCGGAACCAGCGGTGCTCCGTAGTCGTTCAAGGGGCTACGCAAGTACGCAGGCCAAAAGATGCCATGCGGTGCTTGAGCTGGTGTGCTTGGGGGACAGGAGCCACACTGGGGCAGAGGTTCTGTCAGCTCTGCAGGGGCAGGTTCAGAGGTGGTTGACGCCACGCCAACTTAAGGCAGGAATGGTGGTTTGCGACAATGGCACCAACCTCCTCTCTGCCCTCCGACAGGGACAAATGACCCATGTGCCCTGTTTGGCTCACGTCCTTAACTTGGTGGTGCAGCGGTTCTTGGGCAGGTACCCGGGCTTACAGGATGTCCTGAGGCAGGCCAGGAAAGTCTGTGTGCATTTCCGCCGGTCATATAATGCCAGTGCTCGGCTGACGGACCTCCAAAAGGAGTTTAACCTGCCCAAGAACCGCCTAATCTGTGACATGCCCACCAGGTGGAACTCAACGTTGGCCACGCTGCAGCGGCTGCACACGCAGCAGAGGGCCATCAATGAGTACCTGTGCGACTATGGCACCAGGACAGGGTCAGGGGAGCTTGGTTTTTTTTCCCCACGCCAGTGGGCCATGATCAGGGATGCATGCACTGTCCTGTCACCATTCGAGGAGGCCACGAGGATGGTGAGCAGTGACAGTGCATGCATCAGTGACACTGTCCCCCTTGTCCACCTGTTGGAGCACACGCTGCGTGGAATAATGGACAGGGCACTTGAGGCAGAACAGAGGCAGGAAGAGGAGGACTTCCTTAGCTCTCAAGGCCCCCTTTATCCAGACAGTGTTCCTGCGTGCCCGCCGATCACACAGGAAGAGGACGAGGAGGAGGAGGAGGAGGAGGAAGATTGTGTCAGTATGGAGGTGGAGCCTGACACTCAGCATCAGCAGCAGTCTTTAAGGGATCAGTCCCAAGAAACACATGGACTTGTACGTGGCTGGGAGGAGGTGGCTGCGGACGTTGTCGTCCTTAGTGACCCAGAGGACTCCGGACCGAATGCCTCAGCAAACCTACGCTGCATGGCCTCCCTGATCCTGCAAAGCCTGCATAAGGATCCTCGTATTCGTGGTATCAAGGAGAAGGACCAATACTGGCTGGCAACCCTCCTTGATCCACGTTACAAGGGTAAGGTTGCGGACCTTATCTTGCCATCGCAGAGGGAGCAGAGGATGAAACATCTTCGGGAGGCCTTGCAAAAAGGTCTGTGCAATGCGTTCCCAGAGACTGGGAGGTTACAAACTCCTGTTTCTGGACAACGTGTTGCTGAGGCTTCGGTCAGTCAAAGAAGGAGCGGTGGAGAAGGTGGCCGTCTGACCGATGCGTTCAGACAATTTTTTGGTCCGCAGCCCCAAGTTATGATCGGTTCCAGCAACCATCGCCAGCGTCTGTTTTACATGGTGCAGGAATACCTAGGGGCAAGATCAGACTTGGACACCTTTCCCACCGAAAATCCTCTGGGTTACTGGGTCTTGAGGATGGATCACTGGCCAGAGCTTGCACAGTATGCAATTGAGCTACTGGCCTGTCCTGCATCCAGCGTTCTTTCGGAACGCACATTCAGTGCTGCTGGAGGCGTGGTAACCGATCACAGGGTGCGTCTGTCCACCGACTCGGTCGATCGGCTGACCTTCATAAAAATGAATGAGTCTTTGATCACCACCAGCTACCAAGCACCTGATGCTGATGTAACCGAATAATTTTTTTTGAAATCTCAGATCCCTTCAAAGACTGCCTATGCTGATGCTGAGTGACTATCCCTGAGTAATTATCCTCTTCCTCCTCAATCATCACGCTGATAGCTTGTAAGAACATTTTTGGTTCTGGGCGCCACCACCAGTGCCTAAGGCACAATTTTTCAGCCCCTGTTTAACAGGGGCGTGTTAATTACAATTTTTGATGTAATACTTTGCAGCAGGGCTCGTTCCTGCATTCCAACTAGAGTGTCTGTGAGGGGTTGCAGTGTTGTGGCACCAGCACCAGTGCCTAAGGCCCAATTTTTCTGCCCCTGTCTAACAGGGGCGTGTAATTACAATTTTTGATGCAATACTTTGCAGCAGGGCTCGTTCCTGCGTTCCAACTAGAGTGTCTGTGAGGGGTTGCAGTGTTGTGGCACCAGTGCCTAAGGCCCAATTTTTCTGCCCCTGTCTAACAGGGGCGTGTAATTACAATTTTTGATGCAATACTTTGCAGCAGGGCTCGTTCCTGCGTTCCAACTAGAGTGTCTGTAAGGGGTTGCAGTGTTGTGGCACCAGCACCAGTGCCTAAGGCCTAATTTTTCAGCTCCCGTTCAACAGGGGCATGTAATTACAATTCTTGATCTAATATTTTACAGCAGGGCCCTGTGAGGGCTTACAGTGTTGTGGCCACAGCAACACCTAAGGCCCAAATTTCTGCTGAGTATATAGGGCAGGACCCTACTTTCAAACATCTAACTTACAAACGACTCCTACTTGCAAACGGAAGGAGACAACAGGAAGTGAGATGAAATCTACCCCTAGGAAGGGAAATTCTCTCCTGTAAGAGTTAATATGGGAAAACAATTTCTCCTTTCCACTGATGCTTTCCAATCCTTGTTCCACAAAAAACCCAAATTTTCAAAAAACATTTTTCATTGGGACAAAAAGTGAGGTGAAATCTTCTGAAGAGGAGGAAAGACAGCAAAACAAATGTCACAGGGGTGATAACCCTTCCCTATGTTTTCCAAAAAGCTTAAAAAAGATTTTTTGGCTGGAGCTAAACGCTTTAAAAATTTACCCGTTCAAAATTACAAAGAGATTCTACTTAACAACAAACCTACAGTCCCTGTCTTGTTTGCACCGCCTGTATACTGCTGTTCAGAGTATATAGGGCCTTTCCTTATTTTAATTTGGGTGCGGGGTTCCCCTTAATATCCATACAAGACCCAAAGGGCCTGGTAATGGACTGGGGGGTACCCATGCCGTTTGTCTCACTGATTTTCATCCATATTGCCATGACCCGACATGACATTAAACCCGCAAGCAGTTTTAAATGAGATTTTTTCCTTTAAAAATGACATTTGGTGCAGGGACTGTTCTAAACACGGGAAACACGCGTCACTTTACAGGCCTACTATAGACACACCCCAGGTACGATATTTAAAGGAATATTTCACTTTTTTTTTTTTTTACTTTAAGCATCATTAAAATCACTGCTCCCGAAAAAACGGCCGTTTTTAAAAGTTTTTTTTGCATTGATACATGTCCCCTGGGTTAGGACCCGGGTCCCCAAAACCTTTTTAGGACAATACCATGCAAATTAGCCTTTAAAATGAGCACTTTTGATTTCGAACGTTCGAGTCCCATAGACGTCAATGGGGTTCTAACGTTCGTGCGAACTTTCGGTCCGTTCGCAGGTTCTGGTGCGAACCGAACCGGGGGGTGTTCGGCTCATCCCTAATCAACAGGCTATGGAGCCTGTTGATGATGCAAATGCCCGGTCTGCCTTATGGCCAGTCCGGGCCTGCTTTAGCCACCTCAGCCCCGGAGCATTTGGCTGGCCAAAGACCAGAGCACCTTTTGCGGTTCGGCACTGCGTCACTTTAACTGACAATTGCACGGTCGTGTGACGTGGCTCTCAAACAAAATTGAAGTCCTTTTTTCCCCACAAATAGAGCTTTCTTTTGGTTGTATTTGATCACCTCTGTGGTTTTTTATTTTTTGCGACAATTTTGAAAAAAACACATTATTTTTTACTTTTTGCTATAATAAATATCTCCAAAAAATATATACAAAAACATTTTTTTCCTCGGGTTTAGGCCAATATGTATTCTTCTACATATTTTTGGTAAAAAAAAATCGCAATAAGCGTATATTGATTGGTTATAGCGTCTACAAAATAGGGCATAGTTTTATGGCATTTTTATTAATAATTTTTTTTTTAATAGTAATGGCAGTGATCAGCGATTTTTATCATGACTGCGACATTATGGCGGACACGTCGGACAATTTTGATACATTTTTAGGACCATTGGCATTAATATAGCGATCAGTGCGATTAAAAATGCATTGATTACTGTAAGAATGTCACTGGCAGTGAAGAGGTTAACACTAGGGGGCAGAGAAGGGGTTAATGTGTGTCCTAGTTTGTGTTCTAACTGAAGGGAGATGGGGACTGTGCAGGGAAACTCAGTATGAACAGACGATCTGTCAGTTCTCTGCTCAGAGAACCAGAAACTGTGTGTTTACACACACAGTTGCAGGTTCTCCGTGTGTCCTGAACGATCACGGGAGCCCGGCGGACTCGCATCGGCACGGGGAGCGAGCGGGGGCGCGCGCGCCCCCTAGTGGCCCCAGGACGAAGCGACGAAACATAACGTCGTTTCGCCCAGCCGTGCCATTCTGCCGCAGTGCAACTGCGGCGGCTGGTCGGCATGTGGTTAGGGAAGAGATTTTGAGGGGCGCACAGAGACTTTAGCTGTATTTCGGGTTTGAGAGGGCTGATAGAGAAATTGTACACACCTAATAGAGGTCATAAGCTTCATTAACTGCATTACTGTAAAAATAGCAAAAACAGACAACTTAAAGCAGGGATATGAAATTAGCGGACCTCCAGCTGTTGCAGAACTACAAGTCCCATGAGGCATAGCAAGACTGACAGCCACAAGCATGACACCCAGAGGCATGATGGGACTTGTAGTGTTGCAACAGCTGGAGGTCCGCTAATTGCATATCCCTGGCCTAAAATATTCTTTTGATCTGTTGATATGTACATGTATAATTCTACATACTGTCACATTCTGTATATACCTTGGAGAACAAAATTAGGGAGATGCGAGACTGTGAAGGTGCACTTATATTTGTATACATATGATAACACACTTTAATAAAAAAATATATATATTTATTATAATACATGGAAAAAATTAAAATAGCATTATATACAATACATCCGCGTCCATTTGGGTAGAAAAGGACATGTGTTGATGTTGTAATGCTGTAATTCACGCTCTTCTACAAGCTCTTCTACAAGCGTGAATTACAGCATTACAACATCAAAATGTGTCCTTTTCTACCCAAATGGATGCGGATGTATTGTATATAATGCTATTTACATTTTTTCCATGTATTATAATAAATATATATTTTTTTTAACAAAGTGTGTTATCATATGTATACAAATATAAGTGCACCTTCAAAGTCCCACATCTCCTAAACTTTGTTCTCCATGTATACCTAGGGATGGTGGTGCCATATATTCTTTAGAATAGATTCTGGAACTGACTACATATATCTTTTTGCACTGTATATACCTTGGTGAAGAGAATATACTCAGAAACACTGAAAACACTTTTTATTGTAGAGACAGCTTCTCAATTTAATAACCCAGATGCATGTTGTCAGATTCCAGCATTGTGTCACTCATAGAAGACGCTTTTCTACAGTTCAGATGTCAGTAGATTTGGCCTCTTGTCCTTGTAAAATCACATTCTCATATATTTATGCATCTTCTATTGGCCAACATACACTCTCGTTGGATAAATGATTCATTGTAGCCAGTTACATGATGTTATATGGTGTTATCTCAAACTAAAATTGATGGTATTTACTCTTCCTAAATTTAATATTGGAGGTTCCCCAATTTTAGCTTGTAAAAAAAGCATGTAGGCACTAGTATTTTTAGGCCTCGTTGTCCATATCAAAGTGAGGTCACAATATTTTCTATTGTTTTAGAGGCATAACTTATCTTAACCACTTGACCTCCAGAAGGTTTACCCCCTTTCATGACCAGGCCATTTTTTGCGACACGGCGTTGCATTACTTTAACTGACAATTGCGTGGTCGTGCGACACTGTACCCAAATACAATTTATTATACTATATATATCATTTTTTTATATATCATTTTTACAAATATATATATATATATATATATATATATATATAAATTATACAAATATATATCATATATCATTTTCCCACAAACAGAGCTTTCTTTTGGTGGTATTTCATCACCACTGCGGTTTTTATTTTTTGTGCTATAAACAAAAACTACAATTTTGAAAAGAATAAAAAAATTACTTTCTGCTTTAAAACATACCCAATAAAAGAAGAAAATCTAATAATGGGAACTTTTATTAAAGCTGAAAAGCTTCTAAATTCTGCAAAAACAGTAAATTTACTGCCATCTCCACATTTTGGTCAAATCTGATATTGCAGGCAAAATAACTTCATGGATATCCTGCTGGAGGCAGAACAATATATCTGGAGACCTAATTCACCTGACAACTTTTTTATATCTCTTCACTTGTGTTCCTGGATCTATGTTGGATTATTTATTTATCCTTAAGCAGGGTTGAACTCTAGGCCGATCTAAAAGACAAAAATTAATTTAGCTTTGTAAGAGCTTTCAAGAGTTATGCCACATACACACGGTCGGATTTTCCGAGGGGAAATGTTGGATGTGAGCTTGTTGTCGGAAAGTCCAATCGTGTGTGTACGCTCCATTGAACATTTGCTGATGGACTTTCCGCCAACAATTGTTGGCTAGCAGGTTCTCAAATTTTCTGCCAACAAAACTTTGTTGTCGGAAATTCCGATTGTGTGTACATAAGTCCGCACATAAAAATTCACGCATGCTCGGAATCAAGTACGAGCCAGAAGCGCTCGGTCTTGTAAAACTAGCGTTCGGAATGGAGATATCACATTCGTCACACGGCAAATTATGAAATCACTCAATGCAACGCATTCTCTTCTTCTTTATAATGCTATAATATTGAAGTTGCTTTGCTGCTGATATTCACAGAGTTCTGACAAACGTATTTTTTATTATTGCTTGTGATCTCCTGAATAATATTTTTTTTTTTTGGTTTTTTATCTCGTGATCTCCAGAATAATCTTTTTTTTTTTTCTAGTGATCTCCATATATTTTTTTTTCTCGTGATCTCCATTTTTTTTTTCTCATGATCTCCAGAATAATTTTTTTTTTTCGTGATCTCTAGAATATTTTTTTTTCTAGTGATCTCCATATTTTTTTTTTGTTTTGTTTTTTCTCGTGATCTCCAAAATCATTTTTTTTAAATTTTTTTTCTAGTGATCTACATATTTTTTTTTTCGTTTTGTGTGTCAAGTTACCACAACACCATTATTATCTTGTATTTTTTAACCTCAAAGATGCAACTATGTTGGTGACCCTTGTTAATTTGACATTGTATTTTTTAAATGTACCTGCCCACTCACAAACAAACTGTCCTTTTTGAAGTAAAACACATAGCCAAGTATTTGTCATAAACAAAATTTGATTTGTAATAGGAGTCCTAACAAAATAAAGAGGAAGGCAACGCTGTAGAAACAGTTGGAATTGGTGAAGCCTTTGTATCCCAGGGCAGACATCAATTATTTGACTGTCAAAATTGGTAACCTGAGGAGTCCATTTAATAGGGAGCACAATACGGTCCAGGACTCCGAGAGATCGGGAGCAGCAGCATATGACATATATGTCCCGAGGCTGTGGTTTTACAACAGCCTGCGTTTTTTGCCAGACCACACCAAACCCAGGCCATCACTCTCAACACTTCCTTCCACGCTTCCTTCCATGCTGCTGTGGTGGGTTGGGTGGCTGTGGTGTTGGTGGTGTTGCTGGAGGTGGTGGAGGAGTATGGTCCAACTCACACAGGTGGCTTTGATTTGTGAGTTGGCCCCTCTTCCCCTTGTTTAGGGCCTGAAGAATGATTTAAAACAAACAAATGGCCCCGGCCCCCACCTATAACTGGCCTTCACAGCAAGGAGCACATGGAAGGGCTATCACATGAAAGACAAAAACAGAACATTCCATAGCTCAACTTACCAACCAGTCTGCCAACCAACCAAATTAACCTGTCCAACAGTCTGTGTTAAAAACAGGAGTTTAGTTAGCATGCATTTGCAAACGCATGCATAAGCTGCAAGGCCTCTTCATGGCACCCTGTGTATGCTTGCAGTCCTAACACTACTAAATTTATAAGTGTCTCCACAATGGAAGCACATGCATTAAATGGATAGATGAGAGTAGGTGGGCCTGGAGGCAGCCCAATCCCCCTTAAAGGAACAGGAGCACACTGGACACCCAGCAAGAGCACAATGGCAGCAAAGGTGTACAGTGTGTCCTTGGACCAATATACATCAAAAACAAACAAATGGCCCCTGCCCCCACCTATAAGAATGATTTCCTCACAAATCAGGCGTTGGCCCTCCTCCATGTGCTTGAGTTTACTCGCTGTCACACATCCAAATGACTCACCAGGGGTAGCCACGCAGTAGCCTGGCGAAGGTAAACAGTCACAGACTCCTCCAGGTTCCTCGCCTTCCTGGTCCGTTGGAAGGCAGAGGGGAGGAACCTGGGATTCCGTGAGGCTGCTTGCCACGGCCACCTCCTGGCTGAGACTTTCCTGTGTATGAAAATTGTACATAGTTTTAGTTTTTTGTTCATCAGTCACACATAATTTTTAGCTCATGAATGTTGCAAATTGAATGTTACCAAATTGAAAAGACTATTATTCTGACCCCAGCATTTTTCATGCTTGTCCCAATCATTTGTGGCAACTATTGTCTATTGATATGTAAACTACTTTCTTAAATTAGAAATTAGTGATCAATAATAGCATCTAGTTAACATCATTACATTTTTGACGAGAAATATGTTCAACAATGCTATACCTGGCTCAAGCTGGGCTCCTCCACATCTTCCTGGGTGGAAGGCTCAGGCTGAAAGAGCCTCAGCTGATGTGGAAAGAAGTGTTGAAGGAAGTGTAGATAGTGATGGCCTGGGTTCAGTCGGGTCTGACAAAAAACGCAGTCTGTCGTAGTACCACAGCCTGCGTACATATACGTCATCTGCTGCTGCTCCTGATCTCATGGAATCCTGGACCTTCTTTCCTCAGGCTACCAATTTTGGCCTTCAAATAGTTGATGTCTGCCTTCCTCTTTTGCTTTTTGGAGTAGTCCCTGCTTTGGACTTGCCACAGACATGGCAGCTCCCTGTACATGTCTAGGAATTTGGGCAGGAAGTCCGGGTCAGTGAATTTATCCACCATTTTAGCTGCAAGACACAACACAAGACAAACTCTAATGTCAGGCTAAACTCCCCTAATCTTGTCCCAATTTAGGCCTCAATCTATAAGCAGTATAGGCCACTAACCACCGATGCCCCAAGTTAAAATTGTACTTTCGTTTGCACGATAGGCGCTTACGATCCTCCGCCTCCACTCACAGATCGTACGTACGACGCCCGCATGTTATGCTTTATATACACTGCGCGTGCGTGAAACTCCGCCCCTGTCCTTCTTTCTAGTGTATCCCCCCCCTCTTCTCTTTTCGGGCAGTGGGAGAGCACATGGCGGAGACACAGCAGGTGTGTGCTGTTATTATCAGCAACGACGAAGAAAGCCCGGAGAAAGGTAGTTCCAGATCCAGGAGGAGATATAAGGCCCTAAATATGTTCTTTGAAGAGATGGTGGAGACAGTGGTCATTTTGAAGAGGGCAGACTATGATGGGAAGCATGGACCTTACCCAAACCCAAATGTGAGAAAGGCCAAGATCATGGCTAAAGTTGTGAGAAGTCTGCACAGGACTTTTGGGGTACGATGATCCAAGGAGCAATTGAGGAAATGCTGGTCAGACCTGAAATTGAGGAAGCAGGATCAGTATAGAAGAATCAGGAAAGTGCTGCAAAAAAGCAAGTATTTGTCGTATGTTCCTATTACTATTATTACTTTTGTGCTGGTCCATGTGCTTTTCTTTACTGTTGTACAGTTTAAAATGCCAAGTTTTAGGTCCGTGGGCACAGTAATCGTTCGTATTAAACATTGTTCGTTTGACCACTAATACGACGTTTTTGGCAGATGCAGGTTAACTACATTTGTTCATGCCTATTTGTATTAAAAGAAGTTTATTACATTCTTGTCTAGATGTGTTTGTAACTAGAATGAAATGAAAACTTGATTCAGTGTAAGGAGAGGACACTCAGCAGCTGTTTACACATCTGGATGCAGGAGCACTAGTGTGGGACACCAGAACAACCTTTTTATGGTGTCCCACGCAGATGTTCCAGTGGATACTAGGGGTCTCTCCATGTGTGAAACTTTAACAAAACAGGTAAGTATTTCAGCTTTTGAAAGGGAAACAATCATGTCTTCAGCTTGGAACTCTGCTAAAACAGACAATTTGACGACCCTTCCAAGCAATGTTTCATATTAATATTTCTCGTCTCAAATATCTGTCTGCTAAGTATACCTCTTTTGTATTCACATAGGGGAGAAAAGAATCGGGACATCTGAGGACACCAGGAACCCCACACCTCCTGAAAAAGGGGAACTCAGCACACAACCTAAGGATGTGGATGCAAAACCTGAGGATGTGGATGCAGAACCTGAGGATGTGGATGCAGAGGTTCAGGAAGTGGTCGAAATGGTGTCCACAACAGGTCAGTGTCTGAGACCACAGCTTCAGGTAATAGATGGATGCTTGCATATTTATAATACAAGATGTGTTTTTTTTTTTTTTTTTTTAGGTGATGTGGATGTTGTGGAAGAAGAAACTCACTTCAGCAGTGCAAGTGCACAAGTCCTCATCAGTGAGATCATGGTGTGCAATCAGGATTTAGAAAAGCTGAAGCAAAATATCCATAATGTTTAAAAAAGACTGAGCAACATCATTGTTTTATGCAAAATCTAAACCCCCCAAAAAATTTAAATTTTGTCGTTATTGTTGTACGTTAGTTAAAAGTTTTAAAGTAATTGCAAAGCCAAATTTTGAAGATGCATCCAACATATGGCCATTCTTCCCCACGTCGAGATAGAGAAACTCATAAGCCGCTGACACCACTGCCAACAACACAATATTTCGTACCCCTTGTAGTTGTAGTAGCATGACAAACGCATTAGCGCCTTGAGGCGATTCAGTTCGCATTAGCAGCGCTTTATCAATTTTTTATTCATTCATTCATTCATGACCCCAAGTTGGGGGGTGGGACGATCTGGACGTGCTTCCCATCTATCACACCACCGCAGTTGGGAAAGTCCCACTGCTGGTGGAATTGGGAGGCCACAGTCTGCCATTCCTGTGGGTTGGAAGGAAACTATGGAGTCAAACAAGAAAATAAAAATGTGTACTTTTGCACATAACATTGCAAGCAGATTAGACATAAACATAATTGGCCAACATAAGTAGAACATTTATTTAAATGAGTATTTAAAGACAAAAGTATAAGGTCCGTTTATCAGATTCCTCCCCCCCTCTGATGGCCCATTGGAAAACTTTTATGGTGGGGGGGGGTATGTTTTGGACAGGTAACCGTCTCCACTTAATTGCAATTATCAAGATAATAGGAGAACAAAACATTAAACAGTACCATTTGAAAGTATTCAGGCAGGCACTTGCACTACATGCTTTGGTGAATTCATCCATAAATATGAACACAAAAGAGGTAGGTATAATGTGTATGGGTTTGGCAAAATCAGCAGAGGTTGGGGGGAGGAAGGGTTCCAAATGAGTTTTGGCCCCCCAAAAAAAGCCTCTTGCACTATGCCTGAATTTAAGGACAACAATAACATTTGTAAACATTTTAGGTGGTGTTTAGGGTAAGCACTACAATGGAGCTGACAAAATACATTGTTAAGTGACTAGGCTAGGTGTGTATGGGCCCAGGATAGCATGCTGGGTAGGCTAGTGAAGGCAAATATGCATGAAGGACAAAAAAGGAGCATTAAAAGCTTACAGCATGCTTGAGGACAAAGAGGACATTCACAGCATATTACAATCATGGTAATTATGGAATGATGAAATAAATACAATAAATTAGCAAACATTAAATACATAGAATGTGATGTTAAAGGATACAAATTACCCTAATATAGTTCTTCTGCAAGACCTGAATGATAGCAGAACAGGTCTCTGGAATAATGATTCCCAGAGCCTGGGGGGGGAGATCCCAGTCATGAACTTGATATCCTGGAGACTTCTCACCGTCGCCAAGTACCGCAAGGTGGTGACGAGCCTTTGCTCGGGAGTAGGGATGAGCTGAACACCCCCCGGTTCGGTTCGCACCATAACCTGCGAACGGACCGAAAATTCGCACGAACGTTAGAACCCCATTGACGTCTATAGGACTCGAACGTTCGAAATCAAAAGTGCTCATTTTAAAGGCTAATTTGCATGGTATTGTCCTAAAAAGGGTTTGGGGACCCGGGTCCTACCCCAGGGGACATGTATCAATGCAAAAAGAACTTTTAAAAACGTCTGTTTTTTCGGGAGCAGTGATTTTAATGATACTTAAAGTAAAAAAAAAAAGTGAAATATTCCTTTAAATATCGTACCTGGGGGGTGTCTATAGTATGCCTGTAAAGTGACGCGTGTTTCCCGTGTTTAGAACAGTCCCTGCACAAAATGTCATTTTTAAAGGAAAAAATCTCATTTAAAACTGCTTGCGGGTTTAATGCAATGTCGGGTCCTGGCAATATGGATGAAAATCAGTGAGACAAACGGCATGGGTACCCCCCATTCCATTTCCAGGCCCTTTGGGTCTTGCATGGATATTAAGGGGAACCCCGCACCCAAATTAAAATAAGGAAAGGTGTGGGGCCACCAGGCCCTATATACTCTGAACAGCAGTATACAGGCGGTGCAAACAAGACAGGGACTGTAGGTTTGTTGTTAAGTAGAATCTGTAATTTTGAACAGGTACATTTTTAACGTGTTTAGCTCCAGCCAAAAAAACTTTTTTAAGCTTTTTGGAAAACATAGGGAAGGGTTATCACCCCTGTGACATTTGTTTTGCTGTCTTTCTCCCTCTTCAGAAGATTTCATCTCACTTTTTGTCCCAATGACAAATGTTTTTTGAAAATTTGGGGTTTTTTGTGGAACAAGGATTGGAAAGCATCAGTGGAAAGGAGAAATGTTTTTCCCATATTAACTCTTACAGGAGAGAATTTCCCTCCCTAGGGGTAGATTTCATCTCACTTCCTGTTGTCTCCTTCCGTTTGCAAGTAGGAGTCCTTTGTAAGTTAGATGTTTGAAAGTAGGGGCCTGCCCTATATACTCAGCAGAAATTTGGGCGTTAGGTGTTGTTGTGGCCACAACACTGTAAGCCCTCACAGGGCCCTGCTGTGAAATATTAGATCAAGAATTGTAATTACATGCCCCTGTTGAACAGGGGCAGAAAAATTGGGCCTTTGGTGGTGGTGGTGCTGGTGCCACAACACTGTAAGTCCTCACTCGCTCTTGGTGGGTGCAGAAATGGGCCCTGCTGTGAAATATTAGATCAAGAATTGTAATTACATGCCCCTGTTGAACAAGGGCAGAAAAATTGGGCCTTTGGTGGTGGTGGTGCTGGTGCCACAACACTGTAAGTCCTCACTCGCTCTTGGTGGGTGCAGAAACTGGCCCTGCTGTGAAATATTAGATCAAGAATTGTAATTACATGCCCCTGTTGAACAGGGGCTGAAAAATTAGGCCTTAGGCACTGGTGTTGGTGCCACTACACTGCAACCCCTCACAGACACTCTAGTTGGAACGCAGGAACGAGCCCTGCTGCAAAGTATTGCATCAAAACCTGTAATTACACGCCCCTGTTAAACAGGGGCTGAAAAATTGGGCCTTAGGCACTGGTGCTGGTGCCACAACACTGCAACCCCTCACAGATACTCTAGTTGGAATGCTAAAATGAGCCCTGCTGCAAAGTATTGCATCAAAAATTATATTTACACGCCCCTGTTAAACAAGGGTAGAAAAATTGGGCCTTAGGCACTGGTTCTGGTGCCACAACACTGCAACCCCTCACAGATACTCTAGTTGTAACGCAGAAACGAGCCCTGCTGCAAAGTATTGCATCAAAAATTGTAATTACACGCCCCTGTTGAACAGGGGCTGAAAAATTGTGCCTTAGGTACTGGTGGTGGCGCCCAGAACCAAAAATGCTCTTACAAGCTATCAGCGTGATGATTGAGGAGGAAGAGGATAATTACTCAGGGATAGTCACTCAGCATAGGCAGTCTTTGAAGGGATCTGAGATTTCAAAAAAAATTATTCGATTACATCAGCATCAGGTGCTTGGTAGCTGGTGGTGATCCAAGACTGATTCATTTTTATGAAGGTCAGTCGATCGACCGAGTCGGTGGACAGACGCACCCTGTGATCGGTTACAAAGCCTCCAGCAGCACTGAATGTGCGTTCCGAAAGAACGCTGGATGCAGGACAGGCCAGTAGCTCAATTGCATACTGTGCAAGCTCTGGCCAGTGATCCATCCTCAAGACCCAGTAACCCAGAGGATTTTCGGTGGGAAAGGTGTCCAAGTCAGATCTTGCCCCTAGGTATTCCTGCACCATGTAAAACAGACGCTGGCGATGGTTGCTGGAACCGATCATACCTTGGGGCTGCGGACCAAAAAATTGTCTGAACACATCGGTCAGACGGCCACCTTCTCCACCGCTCCTTCTTTGACTGACCGAAGCCTCAGCAACACGTTGTCCAAAAACAGGAGTTTGTAACCTCCCAGTCTCTGGGAACGCGTTGCACAGACCTTTCTGCAAGGCCTCCTGAAGATGTTTCATCCTCTGCTCCCTCTGCGATGGCAAGATAAGGTCCGCAACCTTACCCTTGTAACGTGGATCAAGGAGGGTTGCCAGCCAGTATTGGTCCTTCTCCTTGATACCACGAATACGAGGATCCTTACGCAGGCTTTGCAGGATCAGGGAGGCCATGCAGCGTAGGTTTGCTGAGGCATTCAGTCCGGAGTCCTCTGGGTCACTAAGGACGACATGGTCCGCAGCCACCTCCTCCCAGCCACGTACAAGTCCATGTGTTTCTTGGGACTGATCAATTAAAGACTGCTGCTGATGCTAAGTGCCAGGCTCCACCTCCATACTGACACAATCTTCCTCCTCCTCCTCCTCGTCCTCTTCCTGTGTGATCGGCGGGCACGCAGGAACACTGTCTGGATAAAGGGGGCCTTGAGAGCTAAGGAAGTCCTCCTCTTCCTGCCTCTCTCCTGCCTCAAGTGCCCTGTCCATTATTCCATGCAGCGTGTGCTCCAACAGGTGGACAAGGGGGACAGTGTCACTGATGCATGCACTGTCACTGCTCACCATCCTCGTGGCCTCCTCAAATGGTGACAGGACAGTGCATGCATCCCTGATCATGGCCCACTGGCGTGGGGAAAAAAACCAAGCTCCCCTGACCCTGTCCTGGTGCCATAGTCGCACAGGTACTCATTGATGGCCCTCTGCTGCATGTGCAGCTGCTGCAGCATGGCCAACGTTGAGTTCCACCTGGTGGGCATGTCACAGATTAGGCGGTTCTTGGGCAGGTTAAACTCCTTTTGGAGGTCCGCCAGCCGAGCACTGGCATTATATTACAGGCGAAAATGCACAAAGACTTTACTGGCCTGCCTCAGGACATCCTGTAAGCCCGGGTACCTGCCCAAGAACCGCTGCACCACCAAGTTAAGGACATGAGCCAAACAGGGCACATGGGTCATTTGTCCCTGTCGGAGGGCAGAGAGGAGGTTGGTGCCATTGTCGCAAACCACCATTCTTGCCTTAAGTTGGCGTGGCGTCAACCACCTCTGAACCTGCCCCTGAAGAGCTGACAGAACCTCTGCCCCAGTGTGACTCCTGTCCCCCAAGCACACCAGCTCAAGCACCGTATGGCATCTTTTGTCCTGCGTACTTGAGTAGCCCCTTGAACGGCTACGGAGCACCACTGGTTCCAAGGACAAAGCACAGGAAGAGGCCATGGAGGAAGAAGAAGAGGAGGGGGTGGAGGAGAGAGGTGTGTCATTAGCATTTTGGAGGTGTGGTGGTGGAACAACCTCCAACACTACTGCACCTTGTCCTGCATCCTTCCCAGCTGCCAGCAGAGTCACCCAATGCGCCGTGAAACTTAGGTAACGTCCCTGTCCATGTCTGCTGAACCATGAGTCAGCGGTAATATGCACCTTACCGCTGACCGCCCTGTCCAGCGAGGCATGGACATTGCCTTCCACATGCCGGTAGAGAGCCGGAATCGCCTTCCGTGAGAAAAGGTGGCGTTTGGGTACCCGCCACTGAGGAACCGCACATTCCACAAACTCACGGAAGGGGGCAGAGTCTACCAACTGAAAAGGCAGCAGTTGAAGTGCTAGCAATTTTGCCAAGCTAGCATTCAACCGCTGCGCATGTGGATGGCTGGGAGCAAACTTCTTTCGGCGGTGCAGCAGCTGGGGCAGGGAAATTTGCCTGGTACAATCTGACGTCGGTGTACCAAAAGCATATTGCCCACAAGTACTTGGCTGTGACACACCTAATTCTACACCTTCATTCCTCTCAGTGCAGGTCTCAGAGAGGACTGAAGGTATAGTGGGGTTGGAGATCTCAGCTGATGAGGAGCAAAGAGAGGTCCTCTTTGTTCTTTGGTGTGGGTCTTTTAGATATGCTTGCCAACGAACTGCATGGCAGGTCAACATATGTCTGGTCAAGCATGTGGTACCCAAGCGGGAGATGTTTTGGCCACACGAGATACGCTTGAGACATATGTTGCAAATAGCAGCGGTGCGATCTGATGCACTCGTCTCAAAAAAGGCCCACACCAAAGAACTTTTTGAATAACGCACAGAGACTGCAGCGCCCTGCACATGTGGAGCTTTGGGGTGTGATGCAGTCAATGTGCTGCCCTTAGGCTGGCCCCTGGAGGGCATCCTGCCTCGGTGATGTGCCGCCTCCTCCTCCTCCTCTCTCCTATCAGGCACCCACGTTGAGTCAGTGACCTCATCATCCCCTCCCTCTTCATCACTGGAGCAAACCTGGCAGTATTCTGCAGCAGGGGGAGCATGACTGCCAGATTGCTGTCCTTCTTGGGCACCCCCTCTGTCCGTGCTCATGTTACTGCCTTCATCGAGCTCAGTATCATCATCAGAGCCTTCCAAATGCTGGGAATCCTCCTGGAGCATGTACCCAACACTGTGGTCAAACAGTTCGAGGGACTCCTCAGGAGGACATGGTGGGGCTAGGGAAGGAGTCACTGATGACATTGAGCCGAGGGAAGAGGCCACTGCTTTGCCAGACAAAGTACCCTGGGCATGGGTGAGAGAGGATGAGGAGGATGAGGACGGCTTGGTCATCCACTCGACCAAGTCTTCCGCATGTTGCGGCTCAACACGGCCAGCTGCCGAAAAAAAGGCCAAGCGCGTCCCACGGCCACGTGCTGATGAGGATGCACCGTCTCCATGACCAGCACTAGACACAGAGCCTGCTTGCCCTCTCTTATTGGCTTGTGACTGTCTGCCTCTCCTTCTTGGCCTTCCAGACATACTAACGGCCTGTAGCTGCATTAAGCTGGGATATATATATATATATATATATATATATATATATATATGTATGTACTGATACTGCAGCTAGCAAAATCAACTGCCTGCCTGTAGTATGAGAGCACCGCCAACCTTCTACAGGTAGCTTTATCTGAACACTGTGCAGAGCTCGCTTAAAACTAACTTGTAGCTTTTTTAGCTGCCTGCGGTAGTGATAGGATCAGGAAAACACCACCAACCTTCTACAGGTAGCTTTAGGTGAACAATGTGCAGAGCTCGCAAAAAAATAACTTGTAGGTTTAGCTGAACACTGTGAGGTGGACGCACCACACTAACTTGTAGTTTTAGCTGAACACTGTGAGGTGGACGCACCCCACTAACTTGTAGTTTTAGCTGAACACTGTGAGCAGGACACACCGCACTAACTTGTAGTTTTAGCTGAACACTCTGAGCAGGACGCACCGCACTAACTTCTAGGTTTAGCTGAACACTGTGAGGTGGACGCACAGCACTAACTTGTAGTTTTAGCTGAACACTGTGAGCAGGACGCACTGCACTAACTTGTAGCTTTAGATGAACACTGTGCAGAGGTCTCACTACACTAACTTGTAGGTTTAGCTGAACACTGTGAGCAGGACGCACCGCACTAACTTGTAGGTTTAGATGAACACTGTGAGGTGGACGCACCACACTAACTTGTAGGTTTAGCTGAACACTGTGAGGTGGACGCACCACACTAACTTGTAGGTTTAGCTGAACACTGTGAGCAGGACGCACAGCACTAACTTGTAGTTTTAGCTGAACACTGTGAGCAGGACGCACCGCACTAACTTCTAGGTTTAGCTGAACACTGTGAGGTGGACGCACAGCACTAACTTGTAGTTTTAGCTGAACACTGTGAGCAGGACACACTGCACTAACTTGTAGCTTTAGATGAACACTGTGCAGAGGTCTCACTACACTAACTTGTAGGTTTAGCTGAACACTGTGAGCAGGACGCACCGCACTAACTTGTAGGTTTAGCTGAACACTGTGAGGTGGACGCACCACACTAAGTTGTAGGTTTAGCTGAACACTGTGAGGAGGATGCACAGCACTAACTTGTAGTTTTAGCTGAACACTGTGAGCAGGACGCACCGCACTAACTTGTAGGTTTAGCTGAACACTGTGAGGTGGACGCACCACACTAACTTGTAGGTTTAGCTGAACACTGTTAGCAGGACGCACCCCACTAACTTGTAGGTTTAGCTGAACACTGTGAGCAGGACGCACTGCACTAACTGTAAATAGTCTAGCTGCCTGACTGTGGTACTAATAGGATCAAAAGAACACCAGCAATTTTCTTCAGGTAGCTGTAAATACTGTAACAAGACAAGCCTGCCTGTCAGTAAGAAGATAACAGGAACGGATCTAGCTGAACACTGTGAGCAGGACGCACTGCACTAACTTGTAGCTTTAGATGAACACTGTGCAGAGGTCTCACTACACTAACTTGTAGGTTTAGCTGAACACTGTGAGCAGGACAGACAGCACTAACTTGTAGTTTTAGCTGAACACTGTGAGCAGGACGCACCGCACTAACTTGTAGGTTTAGCTGAACACTGTGAGGTGGACGCACCACACTAACTTGTAGGTTTAGCTGAACACTGTGAGCAGGACGCACCCCACTAACTTGTAGTTTTAGCTGAACACTGTGAGCAGGACGCACTGCACTAACTGTAAATAGTCTAGCTGCCTGACTGTGGTACTAATAGGATCAAAAGAACACCAGCAATTTTCTTCAGGTAGCTGTAAATACTGTAACAAGACAAGCCCGCCTGTCAGTAGGAAGATAACAGGAACGGATCTAGCTAAATTGAATACAGTGTGTATATATATATGCAACACCTGGGATGCATATATATACACAATACACTGTAAGTGCAGCTAACTGACTGACTGTTCTGCCTAATCTATCTAACTCAAATCAAATGACACTGTCTCTCTGTCTATCTCTTTCAACGCCGGAACACACACTACACAGGGCCGCCGTGCAGGCGGCCTTATATAGTGTGGGGCGTGTACTAAATCCCCTGAGCCATAATTGGCCAAAGCCTCCTTGGCTTTGGCCAATTACGGCTCTCTGTTCAGACGGCGCTGTGATTGGCCAAGCATGCGGGTCATAGTGCATGCTTGGCCAATCATCAGCCAGCAATGCACTGCGATGCCGCAGTGAATTATGGGCCGTGACGCGCCACACGAATTTGGCGCGAACGGCCCATATCGTTCGCAATTCGGCGAACGGGCGAACAGACAATGTTCAAGTCGAACATGGGTTCGACTCGAACACGAAGCTCATCCCTACTCGGGAGTGATGGCTTGCCACATGCAGGTGTCCTGCTTGGTAATATAGGGGGGCAGCAAAGCCAACAGACGGTGAAAAAACGGGGTCCATCATCTGGAGTTGTTCCGGAATCATAGTTCCGGAAATGTCAGGATTATTCTCCTGGAGCTCCCCCAGTAAAGACATATGAGAGAATTGGTCACAATTAAGTAACCAATTCTTGGTCCATGAACAAAGCAAGAACTCCAACACCAAGCCCAACAACAGCACGAACTCTACGATGAGTAAGTAACTGCAACACGGCTAGAAAACGGTTGGCTGCTCAGAACGAACTGACAGAACGCACTGAAAATCAGAAAGGACCTGAGAAGAACGAGCTGAAAATCAGAAACGAGCGGACAAGAATGCACTGAAAAACAGAAGCGAACTACAAATAGAACGCACTGAAAGACAGGAACATCACGCACTGAAGAACAGATACGAACCAAAAAGCACAAACTGAAAAGCAGAAACGAACTGAAAAGCACGAGGCTGAAAAGCGCGAATCGTCTCTCACCAAACTCTTACTAACACGAGATATACATGAGATTAGCAGAAGGAGCTGTGTCCCAGGGACAGGACAGAGGGCACCACTGATTGGTGCGCTTGCGCGTCCATGGCAAGAGTGGGATGACGTCATATGAACAAGAGAGCTGCCTCCAGCCCATCAATTGACAGTACGGTGGGAGGGAGGTGGATGCAGTTACATTTACAGGTCTTGTCCCTCCCCCAGTCTTTGATTGCACAGTAAGGGAGAAGCAGCAGACTGATGAGCTTATCTCTCTGTCACTCTGCATTCTCCTCCTACTAGATTGCCCCTTCTTACCATATGAGCTCTGCAGCACAACTGATTGGCTCCTTTTTCTGCTTTGCACCTCTAAGTCTGAGCTCTGCAGCCTTCAAGAGGTTAATATAAATTCAAATCCAGGCACTTGCACTGCTTGCATTTAAAAAAAAAATGTTTACAATGTATTAACCACTTCAGCCCTGGAAGGATTTCCCCCCTCCTGACCAGAAATTTTTTTGCGATTCGGCACTGTGTCGCTTTAGCTGACAATTGCGCGGTCGTGCGACATTGTCCCCAAACAAAATTGACGTCTTTTTTTCCCCACAAATAAAGCATTCTTTTGGTGGTATTTGATCACCTCTGTGGTTTTTATTTTTTGCGCTATAAACAAAAAGAGACCGACAGTGTTGAAAAAAAAGCAATATTTTTTCCTTTTTGCTATAATAAATATCCCCAAAAAATATATAAAAAACAAATTTCTTCCACAGTTTAGGCCGATATGTATTCTTCTACATATTTTTGGTAAAAAAATTGCAGTGTATATTGATTGGTTTTCGCAAAAGTTATAGCGTCTACAAAATAGAGGATAGATTTATGGCATTTTTATGATCATTTTTTTTTTTTACTAGTAATGGCGGCGATCTGCGATTTGTATCAGGACTGCGACATTATAGTGGACAGATCAGACACTTTTGACACTATTTTGGGACCACTGACATTTATACAACGATCAGAGCTACAAATAGCCACTGATTACTGTATAAATGACACTGGCAGGGAAGGGGTTAAACATTAGGGGGCGATCAAGGGGTTAAGTGTGTTCCCTGGATGTGTTCTAACTGTAGGGGGGATGGGCACACTACAACATGACAGAGATCACTGCTCCCGATCACTGGGAGCAGTAGATCCCTGTCATGTCACTAGGCAGAACAGGGATATGCCTTGTTTACATAGCCATCTCCCTGTTCTGCCTCTCCTCACCGCAATTGCGGACTGCTGGCGAATATCGAGTTCGCGGGGCCCACGGCACGCGGCTGACAAGCGCGCGCCCGCTAGGCGAGAAATTCAAAGGGATGTACAGGTACGCCCTTTTGCCTGCCTGTGCCATTCTGCCGACGTAAATCGGCGTGCGGCGGTCCGCAAGCAGAGCTGTATTAATTTGTGTCTTTTATATCTGCCTGGAGTTTAGCTTTAAGCAAACCGTATAATTCCTCCCATAAGATATTCTTCTTTCCAAAATGTTGATCATGTTGTAACATGGTTGGTGACCAGCAAAAGCTGGAGTTTGTACAAAATGGTGGCATTGGTTTTTAATACAATAATCCTTGGAGGTCGCACTTTTACAATGAAAACTCCAAGGATTGTGTCACTTTATATATAGAAATTATCTCAATTACATATCTTACTTATGCTACGTATAAGAAAGTATTTATTGATATGTTAACCATATACAGTATAGTCAATCAAAAGATGGTATCTGATATAGAGTGGAAAAAGAGCCTCGGTTGATTTGCATGCTTAATTTCCGCCTTCATTGTGTTATATAGTTCATGGTTAAATAAAGATACAACACATGTTCATGTCAAGTAATTCCAAGAGATACAGAAACAAATACATACACAAGAAAGAATAGACAACTACATAAATGTTTATTCCCTTTCATGGCTTAATTCACAATATGATTAGAAAAGAACTGAAAAGGTTAGGTTATTCTTGTGTTTTACTGTCTAGGGCAGTGGTTCTCAACGTGGAGGTAGGGACCCCCTCGGGGGTTGATTGATGATTTGCCAGGGGTCACCAAATCCTGAAGTCTGCGCTGCTCTCCCAGCCTTTTCGCGGCCACCCAGCAGGGTTGTCCCTGGAGCCTGTGGCCACCCAGCTAGGCTGTTCCTGGAGGCTGCCGACTCAGTCTCTTTGCAGCCACCCATTCAGTTCACGGCATGGCTGGGGGGCAGAGGCTAGAGGTCAGCTGATTGGTGAGGAATGTAAAGTGGGAGTGGCTGAAGGAGACCCTCTCTCCTGATTTCAGAATAGGTGTCACTGCTAGGAGACATCACAAAATCTGAGACACAGTGAAGCCGGAGACACAGTGAGTAACACTACCTGTGATTATAGTTGCCATTAAAAGTCCCCACTACAGTTCTCAGATCAGCAGATGACCTTGATCAAGAGCACCTAAGTTGGCTGATCAGAACTTCCCCCAGCACTGTCACTGATCCCACCCCCCACCAGCATTGACACTCATCCCAACTCCCCACCAGCACTGCCACTCATCCCATCCCCCCCCACCAAGAAGTAAGAGAAAGAATAAAAATAGAGAATACATGGAAGAGAGAGGAAAAGGGGGGGTAAAGAAAAAGGGAGAGAAAGGAAAAGAGAAAGAACAAGAACGGCTAGAGAGAGGGATGGGGAAAAAAAAAAAAAACAAGAAATTAGGATAGAGAGGGATAAAAGGAGAACAAAGAGAAAGAGCGGTACATCCTAAAATGTACCATAAGGGGTTTTAATACTGTACAAGTGGAAGGGACTCAGGGAGCGCCTAAATGTCCATGGGTTAGGGGCGCAAATTACTTGTCTTGCCTTGGGTGCTGACAACCCCCGATACGAAAATAATTTTACTGTTAGGGGTCCCCACAACTTGGGAAATTTTATCAAGGGGTCACGACACTAGAGGGGTTGAGAACCACTAGTCTAGGGGTATTACACTATGCCAGCCTTTCTCACTCAAACTTTTGTCAACTAACACAGGAGGAGACCCCAGACGGGTTGACTCCGAAGTTAGTCCATAGTTCCAGTCCTCTACTGCCTGTACCCACACAGTACCCCAAATAAATTATTCCAAACAGAGTATTACTCACCCAGCCAACCTCTGCCTCTCTCAGAGAACATATCTGCCACTGGGGAGAGGCCTGGACTGGCCCTTCTCCCTGGAGTCCTTTCTGCTGCTGGAGAGAAGACAGGGGGACTGAGCTCACTCCATCCTGCTGTTGGGGATCTGGGCCGACTGCCCAGCATCCCTGGGGTATACAGGTGGGAACTGAAGCCCCATCCACCGACACCAGATCAAGCTGTAGTTGTGAGGTGATGACTGCATTCTCTCCTTGGATCCTGATCTGCAGATCGCGATAGACTGCCACCTCCTCAACTTGGGCCTCCACAATTGCTGCAGGTGTGGGGCAGAGGTCTTGGACCCTCTGTCCAGTTACCAGATCTTCAGCTGGAGAAGTTTGTTGTAACTCCATAGATGCTGCTGGCAGAAAATCACATGTCCCTGTCAGTGTTGTGGGAGAAAGGCCGACTACCTCTTCTCTCAAGAAGGCCGAAGCCACTGTTGGTGCTGGGCAGAGCACAGTGAACTTTGGCCCTGATAGCAGCTCTTCTCCTGGAGGCTCATCAGGTTGTTCTTCCTCAGCAGAAAAGTCTATCAAATCCCATGTCTCTGCAACTGATGTCTGGGGATAGAGGTTCACCATCTCCTGTCCGTGGAACTCAGAAGATGCCATCAGTGTTGAGCAGAGCGCAATGAAGTTTGGCCCTAATCCCAACTCTTCTGCTGGGGGCTCACCCGATGGTTCTTCCCCAGCAGAAAAGTCTATCAAATCCCCTGTATCTGCAACTGGTGTCTGGGGATGGAGGTTCACCATCTCCTGTCCATGGAATCCAGAAGATGCTATCAGTGCTGGGCAGAGGTTAGCAGAGCTCTGCCCTGTTGTCAGCACTTCAGGTTTGGGGACCGCAATCTCCAGATTTTCCCCTGCAGATTCTCTGGCATGCTGCTGGACAGGCACATTCCTCCATCCAAGATCATCCCATGCAGAAACAGGATCATTAAGGTCAGTCAGCACTTGCTGCATCCGCCATAAGACCTCCGCCTCCATAGCTGCGGGGGCAGGTTGGCAAAGCACACTATTGCTCTGCCACATTGCCGACTCTTCAGCCAGGATTTCAGGGTTGTCAGCTGGTATTTCCTGATAGTCCCAGGCAAAGGGAGCCCAGCCCTGGCACTGAGAAATGTCTAGCAGCCGTCTGTAGGCAATCTCTAGCTCCCATTCCTGAACGGCCAGAAACTCCAAATCTTCCTGTGCCCAGTGCACTTCCGAAATGTTCAGTAGCCCTTCTCTGAAATCCATGATTTTGTCCACCCGCCACTCCAAATCACTCCCAAAGTTAGAGTCCCCTGTCAGCTTCACATACAACAGTCCCAAGCCGCCGTAGCTTAAGCCTTCCATTGGGCTGTCATCCGCTATCCAGGGACATGCTTGGGATAGATGCCACCGGAGGGCTCTGTAGCTCTCATCCAGCTTTATCTCTGCCCAGACCAGCCTGCTTAATTCAGCTGTCTGCTTCTTGTGTGGTTTTTCTCCCAAAAACCGCACCCGCAGTCCGTACTGCGACTAGTACCTTTCCTCGATGGAGGGGAGAACTTTTCCCTGGTGTCGCTGCTCACGGGCTAGCGCTTCCTTCCAGAGTTTGCAGCGAATAGAATCACACCATCCCAGCAGGACCTGCTCTGATACTGGTCCGCTGTGCTGTATCTGCATCTCTCACAACCTCCTTCTGAATTCCTCATCCATGGCGGCTGGTATCTGTACCTCTCCTCTCCTGCTATCTGGACCTTGGATCCAGATGGAAGTTTGGATGTCCCAGACTGCAGGAAGCTTTCCCGCTGCTTGCACCAATGTCACGGAACGTCCCACACTCCGCTTGAGTGCTTCCGTCATATACCACTTCCTCCTAGTCTGTATACAGGTATCAGATATTCCAACCTCTCTGAGCACAAAACAAGGGGACACTTGCTTGTTGCTACCATGAACTCACTTTATTTAGAATCAAAATTACAAGACTTTATATGCCGTTGGAACCTCCTCTAACAATACAACTGTAACCTAATTAACCTAATTAACATGAGCTAATTAACTAATCCTTTATACAGCCTAGGTGATTGAGACATGACCTTTTGCCCAGACTGAGTTAATTATCACAGGACACCTTCTCACAATAGCAGCAGCTCCAATAGGAGTTGTCCCGTCTCCTACATTGTATAGAGGACAATGTGACCAGCTTATTCAATTAACATAAACACAGGTAGTTGGAATTGATGACACCAGCATCTCCTCACAGGATGTGTCCCAACAGTATAATTCAGTCTTATCATTCTAATATGGCATATAAAGGGTTTCCAGGGTCTGTGTGTTTTGGGGGGACATGGAGCTGAATCCAAAGTAACACCAACCCCAGGGTCCCCAGGCATACAGCTCACAGAGAGCACCATTCCCCCAAATGCTAGGGCCCATAATCAGAAGGCAACAGGCTTGCATTCAGTCCTCTCCAACAGCCTCTGTCCCGGCTAGGTCTGTCACAGTATCCAATGCCAGTTTTCCCTCTCCTGCTAAAGTTCTGCAAGCAATACGCCCCTGGACTGTTTAATGAAGCCAGAGTGAATGGACTGATGCTTGTGTGACTGGTAGCCTCTGCACTGTTCGGGAAGGAACTAGTTAAATACAACTGCTCCTTCAGCAGTAGCACTGCATATATAATTCTGTGGCAAGATGGCAGCCCAAATCTTGTGGAATTTTATATTTCATCTGTCCAAAAAGATATGCTGTTCTCCCCTGGATGGCTGCCTGGAGCCAATAGTGGAGGACAATTCATCCTCAAGGGGCTCCTACCAGCCTGAAGAAACAGCACTGTGTCACCTTCAGGTTAGGGGATATACTGCAGCCTCCACCTATCTACAAGCGACCAAGTAATTTCCCAGTAAGAGCAGCAGAACTAAAAGTAGAGATGTCAAATTTCCCGGAAATTTTGAAGCCATGGGAAAAAATGGGGTCTTCCCAGGGGTCAAGTCCTAGGAAAAAAGTGTGAAAACCCACCCAAGAATCCCCCCCCCCACACACACACACACACCTAAAAAAAAAGTGTGTGTGTGTAAATATATATAAAAGTAAGTACACCCCTCACATTTTGGTAAATATTTTATTACATCTTTTCATGTGACAACACTGAAGAAATTACACTGTAAGAAATTACAATGTAAAATAGTGAGTGTACAGCTTGTATAACAGTGTACATTTGCTGTCCCCTCAAAATAACTCAACACACAGCCAATAATGTCTAAACCGCTGGCAACAAAAGTGTGTACACCCCTAAGTGAAAATGTCCAAATTGGGCCCAAAGTGTCAATATTTTGTGTGGCCATCATTATTTTCCAGCACTGCCTTAACCCTCTTGGGCATGGAGCTCACCAGAGCTTCACAGGTTGCCACTGGAGTCCTCTTCCACTCCTCCATGATGACATCACGGAGCTGGTGGATGTTAGAGACCTTGTGCTCCTCCACCTTTCATTTGAGGATGCCCCACAAATGCTCAATAGGGTTTAGGTCTGGAGACACACTTGGCCAGTACATCAACTTTACCCTCATTTTCTTTAGCAAGGCAGTGATCATCTTGGAGGTGTGTTTGGGGTCCTTATCATGTTGGAAAACAGCCCTGTGGCTCAGTATCCCAACAATCACCCAACTGTAGGAGGTACAAGATGGAGCCCACAAGAAAACTAAACTTGGGCCTGCGGTGCCCCCTAGTGGCAGATATGCATACAGGGTGCCTGGAAAAAGTATTCACACCCCTTTTGTAATATTACAACCAAAAACAAAATGTATTTTACTGGGATTTTATGTGATAGACCAACACAAAGTGGCACATAATTGTGAAGTGGAAGGAAAATAATAAATGGCTTTCAATTTTTTTTTACAAATAAATGTCTGAAAAGTGTGGCATGCATTTGTATTCAGCCCTCTTTACTCTAATGCCCCTAACTAAAATCTAATTATGTCAATATGCCTTTGCTGCGGAAGCTCCAGGAGATGTTTTTCGGAATTATCTCTGGATGACGGACCCCTGCTTTCACCAACTCTTGGCATTGTTGACCCCCTATATTAAGAAGCAGGACACATGCATGAGGCTTTTATTTTATTTTTTGGTTGAATAATAATGATCTGATTTGTTATATTTGCTATATTTTTGGATGCATAGAATGCATTTTTGGTTAAGTTCTATTGGCAGATAGCATGTCTAATTTTATTTGTTTTCTATTTTTAATGCACAATAAAAAAATTGTGGAGAATAATACTTGGCTATGTGTTTTACTTAAAATGACAGTTTGGGAGTAGGCAGTTACATTTGAAAAAATACAATGTAAAAGGGACGCCAACATAGCTGTATCTTTGATCTTAAAAACTAAGGTATAATGTGTTGTGGTAACTTGCCCAAAAAATAAAAAAAGCATTATAATATTATTCTTGATATCACTAGAAAAAAAAGTCTTTGAAAATTTGTTTGCAATAAATCCGTCAGTATCACCAGCAAAGCAGCTTCATTGTTATCCCATTAAAGAAGAAGAGAATGTGCGCTGCATTTCGAGATTTCATAATTTGCCTGCGGGCCCCCCCACCCCAAAGCACCTTGTCCCCATTTTGATGAGGACAAGGGCCTCTTCCCGACAACCCTGGCCGTTGGTTGTCGGGGTCTGCGGGCAGGGGGCTTATCGGAATCCGGGAGCCCCCTTTAATAAGGGGGCCCCAGATCCCGGCCTCCCACCCTGTTTGAATGAGTATGGGGTACATGGTACCCCTACCCATTCACCTAGGGAAAAGTGTCAATAAAAAAAAAACACAGTACACAGGTTTTAAGAGTAATTTATTAGGCAGCTCCGGGGTCTTCTTCCGAATTCGGGGGGTCTCCTTCCGACTTCTCCCGGTATTCCGCCTCTTCTCCCGGGCCCCTCCGCTATCTTCTTCCAGCTCTTTTGCCAGCAAGGGGCCCGGTCTGCTGCCGCTGTCTTGTCGCCGCTGTCTTGTCGCCGCTGTCTTGCCGCCGCTGTCTCCCTGCCGCTGTCTCGCCGCCGCTGTCTCGTCGCTTCTTCTCTTCTTCCGATGTTGACACGAGGCTCTCTCCGGCTGGAATGCTTTGTGCGAGCTGCGGAGCCATTTATATAGGTGGTGACCCCGCCCCCTTATGACGTCACGGTCCCAGCATGCGCAGGGACTCTGGGGTCACGCCCCCTTATGACGCCAGAGTCCCTGTGCATGCTGGGACCGTGACGTCACAAGGGGGCGGGGTCACCGCCTATATAAATGGCTCCGCAGCTCGCACAAAGCATTCCAGCCAGAGAGAGCGTTGTGTCAACATCGGAAGAAGAGAAGAAGCGACAAGACAGTGGCGGCGAGACAGCGGCGGCAAGACAGTGGAGACAAAACAGCGGCAGCAGACCGGGCCCCTTGCTGGCAAAAGAGCTGGAAGAAGATAGCGGTGGGGCCCGGGAGAAGAGGCGGAACACCGGGAGAAATCGGAAGAAGACCCCTCCTGAAGTCGGAAGAAGACCCCAGAGCTGCCTAATAAATTTCTTTTAAAACCTGTATACTGGGGGTTTTTTTATTGACACTTTTCCCTAGGTGAATGGGTAGGGGTACCATGTACCCCATACTCATTCACACAGGGTGGGGGGCCGGGATTCCGATAAGCCCCCCACCCGCAGACCCCGACAACCAAGGGCCAGGGTTGTCGGGAAGAGGCCCTTGTCCTCATCAACATGGGGACAAGGTGCTCTGGGGTGGGGGGGCCCGCAGGGATCCCCCCCTCCCCCAAGGCATCCACCCCCCCCATGTTGAGGGCATGCGGCCTGGTACGGCTCAGGAGGGGGGGCGCTCGCCCGTCCCCACCCCCTTTCCTGGCCGGCCGGGCTGCGTGCTCGGATAAGGGTCTGGTATGGATTTTGGGGGGTTCCCCTTACAATCCTGGTATGCCCCTGGGGGGAACCCACGATGTTTTTTTTCATTTAAAATTTGGCGCGGCGTTCCCCCTCAGGATTCATACCAGACAGCTGTCAGCACTGCCTGTCACTCATCGGGAAAGGAAAACAAAGTTTTCCATTCCTGATGAGTGAGCCAGCACGACATGCACAGTACCCTGTCGCCGAGAACCAGCGCGATGGTATCGCGCCGGAAACACAATCTCGCGGTCAGGTACTGTAGGTTGCAGAAGTTGTATCCACTAACGGAGGAGGGTGCGACTCCTTTATCTAACCCACTTACGGTGGTTGCGGCAGTCACCAGACTGGCCAAGAATGTGACACTTCTGATGGAAGACTCTTCCTCCTTTCACGATATCTTTGATTGATGCATTGACATGGACTTGAGAAAGTTTTACCTTGTGGTAGGTGGTGCTTGTAAACCCGCCATTTCTTTAGTATCCGTAGAAAGTGCTATGCGAGTGTGGGCGCAAAACTTGGAGTATGCGATCAAAAAACAGCTGCCAAAAGAAACAAAAATCAAGTCTCTTGATGAGATAAAACTCTTGGCGGACTTCACAGGTGAGGCAGCTATAGACATCATTTGATGGTCCTCCAGAGCCATGCTCAGCTCAGTTACAGCCAAAAGAGCGTTTTGGCTAAAACCCTGCGAGGCTGACCCATCCTCAAAGCAGAATTGCTGTAAACTGCCTTTTGATGGGAAGGCGCTGTTTGGCTAAAAAACTGGAGGCTGCCATCTCTAGGGTTACAGGAGGAAAATCAGGTCTTCTGCCCCAAGATCGAAGGTCCAGACGCCAGAGGGGGCAACCATCCAGAGGAGCGCCAAACAAGTACTGAGATTTTGGAGGCTTTCGCCCATTCAAGGACTTCAGAAGGCGTTGGAGGGGTACACAGTCCACCATCATAAGATTGCAGAGAGCTAAGACCCCTGCGGCTCCCCAAGATACCCAGAAGCCCTTTTAATGCCAGGCCCACCCAAGAGGCAGTTGGAGCCAGGTGGCCCAAAGTGACCCAGTTCCGGCAAGACCACTGCCAAAAAAACAGCAGATTCAGTGCACAGTGGCGCAAGGCCATTATTGGCTGTTCAAACGGCAGCCTCCAGAACTACCTCAAGAGGCTGAATTAATTTAGAGTCAATTTAGAGATGGAGTCTCTCCATACCATAATCCAGGTTATTCAACCAGGAGACTGGAGGATTTCAGTGGACTTGCAATATGCCTACCAGCATGTCCCAATCCTTCAGTCATACCAGCAGTTCCTCAGATTTGCGTTGAGGGACAGGCATTACCAGAGCCAGCTGGAGCCTACACAGAATATGGTCTACCTTGGGGCCCAATTCAATACTCAGGCGGCCACAGTTTCTTTGCCACCTCAGAAACTCCCCAAAATCAGGGAGAAGTTCCAACAGGCATTGGTTGCACCAGTGATGTCAGCATCCCAGTGCATGAGTCCTCTCGGGACATTGGCTTCATATATTTCGATGATCCCCTGGGCTCACTGGAAACTCAGAGTTTTCCAGCAAGGCTTCCTAATGCAGTGGAAGAGTTCGTCTAGCCCAGCTAATCAGGATCACCAGCCAGAGGTGCCAGAGTCTCTGGTGGTAGACGAAACAAACACTAAACGGCATAGTCCATTAGGGCCGCAGCCATGGATCATTGTTACCACAGATGCCAGCGCAGCAGGGTGGGGCACCACCTACGAACAACTCAAGATCCAGGGCAGAGGGGAATTTCCCACTCAGGGCCTAGTTTCCAATATTCTGGAACTTCAAGCAGCATTCATGGCATTGGCCACCTTGCTGCCTCACATACAGGGTCACCTAGTCCTGCTCCATCTGGACAACATGGCAGCAGTGTCCTACATACAGCGACAAGACGGGATGCACAGCCGATCTCTTTAGAGAGAGGTGGAACCAATCATGACATTGGCACAACAATATCTCCCAGATTTGAGGGCCATAGATCTGCCAGGCTGTCAGAACTTGGAAGCAAATCGCCTATCCAGACAATTTATGGACCCCAACGAATGGTCCCTTCACCCCGAAGTGTTCAAACAGATCATCCACGAGTGGGGGTGTCCGGAAGATGGATATTTTTGCCTCTTCAACCATCTGCAAGGTGAGACGATTCCTTTCACACTACCCTCATCCATTCGCGGAGGGAATGGATGCCTTCACCCATCCTTGGGTTGGGCAACTGGCCTATGCCTTCCCTCCAAATAATTTAATCCTGAAATTCCTGAGGAGATTGACAGAATTTGACAGTCATCACAGTATTTCCTTACTGGTCTCACAGACATGGGTCTCTCTAGCAATGGATCTCAACGTGTGCACACCGATCACTCTGCCGGTGACTCCTCATCTCCTGTCTAAAGCAGATACCCTACATCCTCAATCATCACGTCTGGCCTTAGCGGCCTGGAGATTGTAAGGCAGAGGTTACAAGAGTTCGATGTTCTCCAGAGGCTACTAGAACTTTACAGAGTTCCAGAAAGGGGTCAACCAATGCCATCTACTCTAGAATATGGAATAGGCTCATGAGCTTTGCAGCTGGATGTCAGCTCGACCGAATTAGTGACCCAAATGTATCGCAAATCCTGTGGATTTGGCGCTCAGTTCGCTTAAGCTGCAAATTTTAGCCATCTCGGCTTTTACCTATGATAAATGGGCAGCAAACCTGCTGGTGGAGCACTTCATGAGAGCGGAACTTAGACTACGCCCTACCAAGAGAAATAGGTTCCCTCAATGGGACCTGGAAGTAGTCCTCAATTTTCTAGCAAACCCTCCTTGTACTCCGACAGAAGACTGTTCATTGTAAGATATCACCTTAAAAACAGCTTTCCTATTAGCCATAACTTCAGGGGGAAGGGTGTCGGAACTCCAAGAATTGGGGGCAGCAGAACCTTATTCCATGTTCTTCCCAGACAGGGTTGTGCTGAGACCATTGGATCATTTTGTCCCAAAAGTGGCATTGATATTTCATCTCTCTAGTGAATGGGTGCTTCCAGCCTTCCTAGCGGAATCAGATGCTGATCTGTATGTGTTGGACATTCCAAAAGTCCTCCAAGCCTATCTCCAGGCTACGTCTACATTCAGACATTCTGACAGACTTTTTCATCATCATTACAATTTAAAGGGAAAGAGGCCTCGGTGAGAATCATCCCAGCCTGTATAGTAAAAAATATTCAACGGGCATATAGAGGGGCCGAGAAGCATCCTCCAGAGGTGGTTAGAGCTCACTTAACCAGGGCGATGTTGTCTGCTTGGGCAACACAGGCAGGATTGTCTCTGGAGACAGTCTGCAAAGAAGCTAGCTGGTCATCACATCATACGTTTTTAAAACACTACATGGTGGATCCAGCAGCTCTTACTACAGTAGAGTTTGGGAGGAAAACCATCCAAGCTTTTATGTCTATTGTCAAATAAAGACTAAGTTTGTAGCATTAAACCGTCCCTCTCAAAAGCTCATTATGTATGATATGTATGCTGCCATGTTTGGCGTCAGGAAAATTGAAAATTGTATCAAATACTTACCTTAATTTTCCTTTCCTGATGCCAATACTTGGCAGCATATGAACCCTCCCTCTGAGCTTTGTACTTTATTTATACGGAGAATGGGGGAGGTAGCTCTCAGTCAGACTTTTATAGAGCTAAACAGGTCCTGTGGGAGGATATAGGGGTGGAGCTATATCATATGTATGCTGCCATGTATTGGAGCCAGGAAAGGAAAATTAAGTATTTGATACAATTTTCGATTTTTTTCCTTAATTTTTGTGTTATTTTTCCAGGCCTTCCCAGGTCTAACTCAGAGCAGCTGAGCGAGAAGATCAGAACTGCCAGTGGTATGCGGCATAATATTTCTAGCATCCCCAGCAGCCCTCCATGAGCAAGGTTTACCAACAATTACAGGTAACTAAGCAGGATCCAGAGAATGTCAAAAAAATATTTTTTTCCCATGTAATATATCATGCAGTAAATATGCTGTCTATATAGAGCAAATGTTATCCAGCAAGCATATGTGCAGAAAATCTCATATATTATACCACTATAGTCTAACATTAGCTTATTGTTTTAAATTTACTTTTTCTAGAAACGATACCTAGGAAGACAGAAGCTTCATTTTTTTTCCTACCAGTAATAAGAGGCTGAGTGAAAGCTCCTACACCTGTTTTATTAAATTGCAGTCATATGATTTTGTCTTACTGGTGGGACAGAACGCTGCATGGTGTCACTGCGTGCTGTCAAAACAAAGATCCTATATAATCATTAAGACAGTATATGTTCTAATGTGTGACCATGTGGAGAATAGAGACCCCCTGGCAGAACAAATAATCACAGCCATGTACTGCAATTACTGGGCTTTGTAACTGTGATTGAACAGATGATGACAGCGTGAAACAGGTGGATATAATATGTTTTTCCAGCAGCTTGTGTGCCTGTTGGGAGAATTAACCCTCACTTCCTGTTCTGTGTGAAACCTTCCAAATAGACAGGAAGTCGAATCGATTTTCCTTCACTTCCTGCTGTTTCTGAACTCCATCCAATTAGTAAACAGGCATCGGAATTAGGGGGGGGGGGTCATACATGGATCGAAATTCAGCCAGTTCAGCAGGGACCTGGCATATTTTAATCCATAAATGGGCCGGCTGGTTGGACAGTAGTTGAACTATCGATCGACTTGTGTACAACCAGCCTGTTGGGTTTTTCCTGGAGGATCAGTGCCGCCGGCTATAGCTGGCAGCACTGATCATTGTATTCTGATAGCAGGAAAGCCCCCCCACTGTCAGAATACAATAGCACAGTGGGAGGGATTCCCCCATCCACAAATCCAAGGTGAATGGGGGGATCCCTCCCACTGTGCTATTGTATTCTGAATCTGATCTTTTTTTTTTTTTCATTTAACTCGCTGAAGGAAAATATGAATACTGTATGGCCAGCAACAGACCCAGTGCTTTCGGTAATCAGCCCTCAGTAAAAGATCTGGTCAGATACACCCCCTCTCCTTCTCTGCAATATAAGTCTGGGTGGTAACACTAATGCTGAGATGCGTGCTTATATTTAACCCTTTCACACCTAAGGGTAAAACAAATCTTAATGCCTAAGCACAGTTCTGCAATTTTGACATGTGTTAGTAAAACCGTACATATCATCACAACTACTTTGTGCATCCAGGTGGACTATACCTGTTTTTTTTCCAGGACAATTTGGGCTTTTATTTGGTAGTAAATGGTAATGGATATCTCCTGATTTTTTTTTTTTATTATCAAAGTAAAACTGGCCCAAAATAGTATAAAAAGTATTTTTTTTTTTCATTTAACTGTAAATTTCTTGTTACTACCATAACCTACCACCAAAGAACAATCTAAAATACATTCTCCAGCTTCTGACAAGCAGCGTTACCAGTCATTTGTCATTTGTACCCATAGTACAGCCCAGAAATCATATTGCACATTTTGCTTTTTTTATTTTTTGTCCTACCTAAAACCCACTGACACTGACACTGATGCTAATTAAAAAAAAAAATCCTACCCAAAATATACTGCCCTTGACCTTTGACACTGACCTTGACCTTTGACCCAAACACTAACCCTGGCACTGACCTAAATCAAACCTTGATCTAGTTTTTTTTTTTTTCATTTTTTCATTTTTTTTATTATTATTATTTTTTTTTTTTTTAGACACACTTTTTTTCCTCTCTGTAAGGAAAGAGAGAGAAAAACACAGGTGCGGGCTTCACAGTGACTGATCACTGTGGTAGCCAATCAGAGACTACCATAGAAATCAGGTGACTCAGAATCAGGAAAACCGGGTCCCGATCGTTAGCACAGGGCCCGGGGCTATCAGTGAGAACCCGGTCTCTATGCTGGGAGCACATTGTATGGCGCGCTTGCAGCACAAAGGGAGATACACATATATGTGGCCCCATGGAAAAAAGCCCAGTCCAGTGAGGCTACATATATGTGTTACGTCAGGGGGAAGGGATTAAAGCCCAACTCATAGGAATTGGAAAAAAAAATGTACCCCTGCAATGCAAGGATTAAATGCTTGTTATGTCTAGGCGTGTCAAAATAAGGAGAAAAATCTTATTCTAGGCTCCCTGCAGGGGTGGATCCAGAGTCTAGTCTCGGGAGGGGCACTGCCAGAAAATTGTGTCCCAGAGTGATGGCGGGCAGTGAGAGATGATGTAATCTCTCTGCTGCCCGCGCCTGCACAGTGATGACGGTGTTCTGTCAGAAGCTGAGCTGCGGTGATGCAGGGCGGGCGGTGAGCGATGATGTGAGAAAGCAGCTACCCATCAGAATATGCAACCAAAGTGATGTTGCATTGCGACCATCTTGGTACACCCGCACTTGTCCGCAGTAAGCCTATAGTTAGAAGTCGGCAAGCGGACATCTTTATACACCCACCGGAGTCTTGCTTTTCACAGTTATTTTTAACAGTAAACTCAGCTTATTTAGTGAAATATAGGTTGAGTTTACTGTTAAAATTAACTGTGAAAAGCAAGACTCTGGTGGGTGTACAGTATAAAGATGTCCGCTTGCCAACTTATAACTCTAGGCTTACTGTGGACAAGTGTGGGTGTACCAAGATGGCCGCAACGCAACGTCACTTCAGTCGCATATTCAGATGGGTAGCTGCATTCTGACAGAACATCTGCCTGCTCACCCGCCGGCATGGTTGCTCACTCACCGGCCTGCTCACCAGCCTGCCCATCCGCTCGCTCACCCGCCGGCCTGCTTAGTCACCCACCGGCTCACCCGCTCATTTTCTCGGGGGGAGCAATTGCCCTGTTGCCCCCTCCTGGATACGCCCCTGGGTTCCCGTAGCCTCCTGTCTCAGCTTCAGTCCCACACTCACCACTACCTTGTACCATGCAGGGTTAATTGTATATGATGATGCCGGGAGAATGCCTTCTGACCGGAGATTTGGGGGGAGAAGAGAGCAGCCCTTTGCAAAAAGAGAGAGGGAGGAACTGCAAGGGTAGAATTCCTGGAGTTGGGCCTGAAGGGTATTTCCTCTTCAGGAGGCCACTCATCTTCTACTTGGAAGATTGGCTTTGGCTTGTGCCCAAGGATTGAAGTCTATGAGGTTTCGGCTAGTTGCACTACACGGCCTTGCACCCTAGGGGCTTTAAAGATTGAGGCCCTCCCTCTTTGGAGGTTGGACCATTTTCTACCTTCCACTTTTTGTGTGCTGTGATTTCAAGAGGAAGTAAACCCTGATGGGTTTTACTTCCTCTTTGTTTCCCTGCAAAGGTAAAGCATAATGGGCTACTATGCATCGCATAGTAGCCCATTATGTGTCACTTACCTGACACAGGAGCCTGCGATGTCACCGCTGTCCCCTCTTCCACGAAGCGTCCATCTTCCTTCCGGGTATGGGAGCTCCGGCGCTATGATTGGCCGGAGCCACGATGACGTCACTCCCGCGCATGTGCGTCGCCACTAACGGCACGATCGCCGTTAGAAATGGCACGCTCAGTGCGCCTGCTCGCCGTTGTCTACAGCGCATGCGCCGTAGACATCGGTGCCTGTCTTTTGCAAATATCTCCTAAACCGTGTAAGTTTAGGAGATATTTCTTGCACCTACAGGTAAGCCTTAATCTAGGCTTACCTGTAGGTAAAAGTGGTCTGTAAGGATTTACAACCACTTTCATGGTTCACTTTTTGTTCACAAGGCTCGACAAGCACCACACAGCGGTAAAGTGGAACTGAACTATATTTGATCGACTGTGTGTGGGGGAGGGACCAAGGCAAGCCGGGAGCGGGACTGTCAGTGCTGTTTGGACTGGAGTGGACAGAAAGGACCACCTGGCGTGGAGAGAGAATGTCACTGTGACTCAGAAGGGGACATGTCGAGTCGGTGTCATCGTGCCCTCTGGAGTCCTGTCTCTGAGCTACTTACTTACTATATCGGAAAAAAATAAGAAATATGTTTTTCACTTAATATCTACCTTAAATCACATTGCTAATTGCATATTGTACTTGTTTGTAGCCCAAATACTGAAATTTTCACTTAAAACTGTAATTTTGTAACTTTTGGAAATGCCAGTAAAAATTGTGCCAGTTTATTTTGGGTGTCATGTCAGTAAATTTCAATTTGGTAGGTTGGCAGCACTGCCATGAAGACTCTTGATGTATGACATCATTTTGGCCTAGGCCAAAAACAAGGAAGCAACTGAAGAAATGTACAAAAAAAGTTTAATATAATTAGGCTAGGATCCCACTGCTGCGATGTCCGAGATCGGATGTGATTCGCACCGCACTGCAGTGCAAATCACATCCGATCTCTGTGCGATGCGATTTCAGCCATACAGATAGTGTTCACACCATGCGATCCGATTCCTGTCCGAGTTTGCAGATCGCATTGCGATATGCGAACTGATTTGGGGGTGTCAATAACTTTTAACTGGCACTCCCAGCAGTTCGCATAGGGCAGTGTGAACTGCCGCCGGGAGACATGCGATGCGGGAACCCGCAGTAGATTCGCAGCGTTCCCGCATCACAGCAGTGGGAACCTAGCCTAAAAGTGAATGTAAAGGTTTGTTTCTTTTGTTTTTTTAAATAACAAACATGTTACACTACCACCTCTGTGCAAGGGTTTTGCACAGAGTGGCCCCAATCCTCCTTTTCTGAGGTCCCCCAGCGGTGCTCCTGGCTCCTCCTCTTCTCGAGTGCCACCACGGAGAGTCGCTTTCTATGGGGACACTCATGCAGGTGCGCTCCCGAGTCCTGCTGCTGCGTCCATTAACACAGACAGCAGGACTCGGCCCCGCCCCCCGGCTCCCAAGTCACTGGATTTTAATGACAGCAGTGGAAGCTATTGGCTCCTGCTGCTATCAATCTATCCAATGAGGACCCAAGACAGCGGCTGAAGCTGCTGTGCTCACCCAAGTCGCTGGAATGATCGGCTCAGGTAAGAAAAAGGGGGGGTCTGGAGGGGTGCTGCAGCACAAAAGGTTTTTCACCTTAATGCATAGAATGCATTAAGGTGAAAAATCCTGAGGGTTTACAACCCCTTTAAATATAATGTACACTATATTACCAAAAGTATTGGGACACCTGCCTTTACACACACATGAACTTTAAAGGCATCCCAGTCTTAGTCCGTAGGATCCATTATTGGGTTGGCCCACCCTTTGCAGAAGTCCTGGCTCGCAGTCTCCAATCTAATTCATCGCAAAGGTGTTCTGTCGGGTTGAGATCAGGACTCTGTGCAGGCCACTCAGTTTCCTCCACCCCAAACTCGCTCATCCATGTCTTTATAGACCTTGCTTTGTGCATTTGTCCAAATCATTTGATGGAGGGGGGATTATGGTGTGGGGTTGTTTTTCAGAGGTTGGACTTGGCCCCTTAGTTCCAGTGAATGGAACTCTTATGCCGCGTACACACGGTCGGACTTTTCGTCTACAAAAGTCCGACAGCCTGTCCGACAGACTTCCGACGTACCTTCGGCGGACTTGCGGCAGACTTTCTTACGAACGGACTTGCCTACACACGACCACACAAAAGTCCGACGGATTCGTACGTGATGACGTACACCGGACTAAAATAAGGAAGTTCATAGCCAGTAGCCAATAGCTGCCCTAGCATGGGTTTTTGTCCGTCGGACTAGCACACAGACGAGCGGATTTCGGGGTCCGTCGTACTTACGACGTAAAGATTTGAAGCATGTTTCAAATCTAAAGTCCGTCGGATTTGAGGCTAAAAAAGTCAGTTGAAAGTCCGGAGAAGCCCACACACGATCGGATTACCAGCCAGCTTTAGTCCGTCAGCGTCCGTTGGACTTTTGTAGACGAAAAGTCCGACCGTGTGTACGCGGCATAAAGGCGTCAACATACCAAGACATTTTGGACAATTTCATGCTCCCAACTTTGTGCAAAAAGTTTGGGGATGGCCCCTTCCTGTTACAACATGACTGTGCACCAGTACACAAAGCAAGGTCCATAAAGACATGGATGGGCGAGTTTGGGGGGAGGAACTTGACTATCCTGCACAGAGTTGTGGCCTAAACCCGATAGAACACCTTTGGGATGAATCAGAGCGGAGACTGCGTGCAAGGACTTCTCATCCACATCAATGCCTGACCTCACAAATGCACTTCTAGAAGAATGGTCAAACATTCCCATAGACACACTCCTAAACCTTGTGGACAGCCTTCCCAAAAGAGTTGAAGCTGTTATAGCTGCAAAGGGCAGGCCAACTCAATACTGAACCCTACGGACTAAGACTGGGATGCCATTAAAGTTCATGTGCGTGTAAAGGCAAGTGTCCCGATACTTTAATAATAATAATAATAATAATAATACTTTTGGTAATATACTGCACCTTCCTATCTATTTACTAATGCTAGCATCATAAGGATTAAAAATAGTTAATGTTGATTGAGAGAGTTTAGTTCCGCTTGACGCAATGCACACAAGGGTAAGCCAAGGACTAGGTTTGTTCCCCAAGTTCTAACCGCGCCTGGAAAAGCCAGATCCCCAGCAGACCTCCGGGGATATGGGAAGATTGTTGTGAGCGTGACTTTCACACTTTGAATTTTTTTTTTTTCTCCCATTAATCACAAAAGAACGGTACATCAGACATTTCACAATAATCAGCCTGCTGTAATGCTGAGACTTGCACTGAAGCCACGGAATGCCTGCAAACTGCGGTTGAGACATACAAGGACAGAGACATTCCGGGGAGATAAATGTTGAAATGTTTACAATGTGATCCTTTTTCCCTAGACTTTGTGTTATTTTATTATATTCAATGTCATTTTGATTTTATGCTCTCTTCAAGGCTACTTCCTTCAGAAGTGGGAGATCTGCTTAAAAGTGTGGCGGATTCATTGTGACAGATTTCAGCCTGGGAGAGGAGGGTTGCTTGTGAATCCATATTATCTGGGAAATACAATTACATCAATCCTCTTGTCATGACCCGCGCTAACCTTTACTTACTGGATTATATATATATATTTTTTTTTTTTTCCATGACAAACCGTTCTTGAAGTTGTATTTATTGTCCCTTTGTATTCCATAGAATGAAGATGTATTAGTACAAATAGATGATTAAAGAAGAGGAAAAGCAAATAAAGAGGGTACATATAATAATAGTGATAGATTGCTGCTTTTATAAAGTGATGAGATTTTGATAGATTTCACCCTGACTTCCTTAGACAGCTTTGAAAACGGGATTAAGGATAAAATAAATGTTCTTAGTGTGCTGGGATGTTGTTGTATTCATGTTCTCTATAACACTGGTTATACCAAAATCTCATTAAAGGGGGAAAGCATTTTTTTAAGGAAAACTCGTTAAACCGTAATGCCCCGTACACGCGATCGGACTTTCCGACAACAAATCCGTGGAATTTTGTTCGAAGGTTGTTGACTCCAACTTGTCTTGCATACACACGGTCACACAAATGTTGGCCAACAATTCCTAGATTGTAAGCTCTAACGAGCAGGGCCCTCTGATTCCTCCTGTATTGAATTGTGTTGAACTTGTATTGTCTGCCCTAATTTTGTAAAGCGCTGCGTAAAATGTCGGCGCTATATAAATCCTGTATAATAATAATAATAATGATGAAAGTAGTGACGTACTAGATGTACTACGTAGTTTTTCAGCTCTTTAGCGCCACCCTTTGGGCTCCTTCTGCTAATTTCGTGTTAGTAGAAGTTTGGTGAGTGTTGATTCGCACTTTTCTTTTTGCGTTTTTCATTTAGCGCTATTATTATTATTATTATTCTTGATATCACTTGGAAAAAAAAAAAGCCTTTGAAAATTTGTTTGCAATAACTCTATCAGTATCACCAGCAAAGCAGCTTCATTATTACCCCATTAAAGAAGAAGAGAATTGTGCGCTGTATTTGGAGATTTCCTAATTTGCCACGTCACGAATGTTAGTTCTCCATTACGAACGCTAGTTTACAAGACCCGTGGCTTCTGCTTCTGAGCATGCGTGGACTTTTGTGGGACGGACATGTGCACACACGTTCGGAAAGTCCAACAACAAAAATTTGTTGGCGGAAAATTTGAGAACCTGCTATCCAACATTTGTTCAATGGAGCATACACACGGTCGGACTTTCCGCCAACAAGCTCACATTCAACATTTGTTGTCGGAAAATCGGATCGTGTGTACGGGGCATAAGGAGTTTATTTACTAAAGGCAAAAAGCAGTGGTGGAATATTTTTTTGGGGGGGGGGCAGGCCAGTTGGTTGGCCGGGCCAGTCACAGGCACCCCCTGGTTGGTCCCAAGCCCCGCACTTACCCCCTCTAGGTTGCGGGCATCACATCCTTGGGGCGGCGGGGGACGTCTCCTCCTCCCGGTGCTTCCCCTGCATCTCCTCCCTCCTCCTCCTCAGCGGCCAATAGGATCGCTTCTCCTCTCAGGCCAATCGGGTGACAGGTCTCAGGACCCGCTTCCAGATTGGCCAGGAGGAGAATCAGGGGGACAATAGCAAATATTAATTTGCTACTGTCACACAACTGGGTGGGCTCAGGGCGCAGTGCTCTGTGCCCCGAGCCCACCCTTTTTTTAAGCCTATTAAAACCTCTGGATCTAATCATGTGCTTCAAAAAACAAAACCCATTGGATCCATGGGTCCAGCGCATTGCATGTAGATTAGGGGGCCGGATGCATGGATTAGTGGGGCAGCGCCCCTGCGCCCTGCATTACGGGCCGCCGCTGGCAAATCGACTGTGCACTCTGCAAGTGCAGGTGCTCCAGAGCTTAGTAAGTGAAGTAAACCTTCACTTTGCAAAGAATACCTAATCACGTCCAAGGAAAATAATAAAAATAGCATTTTTGCTTGCACGTGATTGGATGATGAAAGTCAGCAGAGCTTCTGCTCAATTACTAAGCTCTGGAGCAAGTACTCTTGCACAGTGCAGCTGCACTATGCAAAGTGCACAGTCTATGTGTCTTTAGTAAATCAACCGTAAAGGCCCAGTTCACATCAGGTAGTGAGTACGAGCCTTCCCACTACGAGATTTTGACATTGCGATTTTCACACAATTCTGCCTATCGCATAGGGCAGCCTGTTTACTTGTATGGGCCGCCCTATGCGTATTTGTTGCCCGAAAAGAAGCTCCCTCTCTTTTAAGTGGCAAGCTTCATGCGATTTGTAAAAGGAGCGGTTTGCTGCATTTTCCGTTCAACGGTCGTGGCAGAATCGCAATTGGGGTGCTACTGAAGGATAATGGCACCCAAATGCTCTCAGAAATTCTGCCCACGATCCCAAACTGTAGATGCGAATGGGGCCTAAAAGCTCATTTACTGCTTTTCAGGGGGTGGTAGAACAGTGATTGGTGGTACTGGTGCTTCTGGTACTGTTTTTTTGCAGCCCAACAGAGATTTTGAATGGGATACTGGGATACTGCTCCTAAACTTGTGCTTGATGCTTTCACCTGACCTACTCTTGGATTATCCCTGTCTGCCTTTGATTGTTGCTCCTTTCCATTACCAATCTCAGCCTAGACTTTTTATCAAGATTCTGCTTATTGACTTGGTACCTCACTGCATACACGTTGCCAACCTTTGCTTGCTCTTGACCTTGATTATGTGTATGATTTAGTGCCATTCTGCTCAGCCGTTACCAAACCCAATTTGTGACTAGGCATGGGCCAAACGGACCCCTGTTCGGTTTGCACCAGAACTTCCGAACACCGCGAAAGTTCGGACCCGAATAATGAACCCCATTAAAGTCAATGGAACCCGAATGTCAAAAATCAAAAGTTCCCATTTTGAAGACTTATATGCAAGTAATTGGGCATACAATGGTTATAGGGGTCCGGGTTCTGCCCTGGGGGACATGTATCAATAAAAAAAAGAGTTTATGAAAAACAATATTTATATTGCTTCACTTTAAGCATTAAAAAAATCACTGCTCCCTGAAAAACTGCCGTTTTAAAAAAAAAATTTTTGCATTGATACATGTCCCCTGAGGGAGGACCCGGGTCCCCAAACACTTTTTATGACAATAACTTGCATATAAGCCTTTAAAATGAGCACTTTTGATTTTTCATGTTCGTGTCCCATAGACTTTAACAGTGTTCACATGTTCGTACTAATTTTTTGCCTGTTCGCATGTTCTGGTGTGAACCAAACCAAGGAAGGTGTTCGGCTCATCCCTACTTCAGAGCAACAATATATTTAAAGGAGTAATAACCCAAAACAAGAAATACATATTAGGGGGGCTCTAAACCACATCTTTCAACCACCTCTTTTGTCACGAACGTGACAACTAAAATCCCTGTTGCCCTAATACCCTTTAACATCAACCTGGATTACTCCTCCCATAAATGTGCTATTATCCTAAACATGTATAAAATAGACACATCAGAATTAATAGATATCAAGACCTCAGCTGTATAGAAATTGTCCATGAAAAAAAAAAGGGGAGGGGGCGTGACAGTTTATAAAACCAAGAGGTGGGGGGGCATGACAGTCTGTGAGTCTGTAGGTAATGAAAAGTAGTCCTCATCAGAAAATATAAAACAACACAAAAAGAGTCTCTTTTGTATGGCTTATGAAAGTCCATGAGATTTACAGTATACAAAAAAAGTCCACGTTATTTCACTCCTTTAACCACTTGCCGACCGCCCGCCGTCGTTATACGTCAGCTGTGGAGTGGAGTATCGTTGTTTTGGCAGCAGCTAGAAGCTCCACTTCTTCAGATAAAAGTGGTCTCTGCGGTGGATTCTCTGTGAGATCATTTTTATCGATGGCGGGAGAGGGCCCCCTCCTCCTGCCGCGCTCCGGTGCCCTCGCCGCTTACCAGAACCGCCGGCAGCGGTGGAGGCGATCGCGTCCTCTCCCCTCTGTGGTATGGAGCTGAGTGATGGGAAGATGGCCCCCACCCGGCTCCATACCATTGCAGGGCGGAAGCGACATCAAAACGTCACTTCCGCCCATAGCTCTTAAAGGGACATTTTTTTTTTTTCAAACAACATTTTTTATTTATTTATTTTTTATTACATTTTAGTGTAAATATGAGATCTGAGGTCTTTTTGACCCCAGATCTCACATTGAAGAGGCCCTGTTATGCTTTTTTTCTATTACAAGGGATGTTTACATTCCTTGTAATAGGAATAAAAGTGACACAATTTATTTTTTTTAAAGAACAGTGTAAAAATAAAGAATAAAAAGTAAAATAAATAACATATACGTGAGTATCACCCGCATATGTAAACGGTGTTGAAACCACACATGTGAGGTATCACCGCGATCGTTAGAGCAAGAGCAATAATTCTCGCCCTAGACCTCCTCTGTAACTCAAAACTTGCAACCAGTAGAATTTTTTAAACATCGCCTATGGAGACTTTTAAGGGTAAGCCCGGGTTCACACCTATGCGAATTAGATGCGGCTTACACCGCATCTAATTCGCAGGACATTTTAAAATACATTCATATGAATGTATCTGGTTCACATATGTGCGTTGCATTCGCACTGCGCATTGCACAAAAAACGTGTGCGTTTTTTGGGCATTGCGGTGCGAACTACAAGCCTATTATCTCCTATGGGAACGCATCTGATTCGCAGATGCATTGCGTTCTGAACAAGGATTTTCTCTTTCTCCTCACTACACCTCCCCCTCCCCCCCCCCCTCCCTCCCCCTCGCCCTGCTCTCTGATACTGAGCAAAAACGCAATGAATCCGTTGAACAGGAGATTGTTATCTCCCCAGTGAAACCTGAGCTTCAATTCGCACCTCACAAGTGTGAAACAGGGCTTAAAGTTTGTCGCCATTCCACGAGCGTGCGCAATTTTGAAGCGTGACATGTTGGGTATCAATTTACTTGGCATAACATCATCTTTCACAATATAAATAAAAATTGGGCTAACTTTACTGTTGTCTTATTGTTTAATTTAAAAAAGTGTATTTTTTCCAAAAAAGTGCCCTAAGACCGCTGCGCAAATGTGACAGAAAGTATTGCAATGACTGCCATTTTATTTTCTAGGGTGTTAGAAAAAAAAACAATATATAATGTTTGGAGGTTCTAAGTAATTTTCTAGCTAAAAAAAACTGTTAGGCTCTGTCCTTAAGTGGTTAATTTCTCATTCAATATGTTTATTGACCTTTTTCATTCAGGTATACAAAGTAACAATGTAAATATTACCCCCTCCTGTAGGCCAGCATAGCCTGTCTGGAGAGACAAAGGCTTTGTACACAACGATAGGATTTTCCGACAACAAAACCGTGGATATTTTTCCGAAGGATGTTGGCTCAAACTTGTCTTGCATACACACGGTCACACAAATGTTGTCGGAAATTCCGAATGTCAAGAACGCGGTGCCGTACAACATGTACGACAAGCCGAGAAAAATGAAGTTCAATAGCCAGTGCGGCTCTTCTGCTTGATTCCGAGCATGCGTGGAATTTTGTGCGTCGGAATTGTGTACACACGATCAGAATTTCCGACAAGTCTTGTCGGAAAATTTGAGAACCTGCTCTCAAACATTTGTTGGCAGAAATTCTGACAACAAATGTTCTATGGCAGGGCCGTCTTTTCGCATGGGCACGCTGGGCAGTTGCCCAGGGGCCCCACTTGCCTGGGGGGCCCCACCTGCCCAGTGACCCCAGCCAAGCATCATTCAGATGTCACAAAGTTCACTGCCGCATTGTGCCAGTGCTGTGCATCACCAGCATGGGGCCCCAAGTTCCCCCCCAAATTAAGTGCTGTACTGTTTTTTTATAACCAAAACAATGGCCGCCAGCTGGCGCCTCGCCGCGGCTGTCCGAGTGTCCGCCCGCTGATCGCTGAATGACTCATTATTGAGTGGCAGTCTGTCGGGTGACCTCGCGTGACGGCCGCTGCTGTTGTTTATGGGAGTTGTAGTCTGCGGCGGTGGCTGCATGCTCAAGCTCCCTGCTCCCAGGGGGTGGAGTCAGTCTGAGGAGAGCAACGCAGCCAGCCTACAACTCCCATCGCCGCGGTCGGAATCCAGGATATTTTGCCTGCCCCAGTGCCTCTGTTTGGCTGGACACTGTGTAAAAACACCACGTGACGTGGCTGGCCTGGGCGCGCCGCTTCTGGCTGGTGGTACAGTTACAGTACTGTGGAGTAGATCAACAACATCATCACCCACCCCCCAAGACTAGAGGAAGCCGTGGAGAAGGAGGAAGAGAGGACCTGTCCTACTGCTGCTGAGCACTGAGTCTGCCGAGCAAGCTGAGGTGAGAGACCCTGACACCCCCCCCCCAGGATCAATCATCCCATCGATCTGCCCCCCATACACCTCATTTACCTTGCCCATGGCCTGTGAATCCTGTTGGGAGCTGCCCACTGCCTAGGGTGACCAGAAGTCCCCAGCACCGCCAGATTACAAATATCTCCAGCTTACACATAATTAGTGCTTTTGTACTGTCCCATTTCAATATGTAATTTCCTTTTTTTTCAATTTCTTGCTTTTCAAGCTCGTGTTATATTGTCCAAACGTGTTAATGTTTAAACACTATTTTTGTTGTTATTGAAGTACCAATAAATATAGCCTTATTAATAATTTGCATTTTTATTCTTGTGTGTGATTGTATAGACAGGGCCCCAGTGCACTGTATTGCCCGGGGGCCTATAATGCTCTTAGATGACACTGTTCTAAGGAGCATACACACGGTCGGACTTTCCGACAACAAGCTCACAGCCAACATTTGTTGTCAGAAAATCCTATCATGTGTACAGCCCATTATAGACAAAGGTTAGGTAAGTAACAGTAGATGTTTACAATACAGTGAGTAAATGTCCATCCATAAGGCAGGAATAATATACGAGCCATGAGCATGTTGAATTGAGTTAACCTTTCCGTGTTTTTGGTAAATAAGTAGACTGAGGGCAGTCAGGCGAAGGAGCAGCTATGGTCCCAGTTCAGGTGACCCCAGAGATTTCATCCAGGCCACCCCAGAGGGATCACACTGTGGCTTGTACAGTCCCCCCATAGTCTGACCTAGCACCCCGAACCTGCTACCCCCCCTTCCTATTTTTGCTAAGAAGGTTCATGCTGTGCCTTCCCTGTCATTAAATCGAAAATATTGCTGACGTTGGGTGGCGATTTCCGGCCAGTAAAAATCTCATGCTGTATTTGCTAAATCAGAACTAAGTACTCGATTAACCTAACTGTGCCATTCAGGTTTACACCTGAAGGGGCAACTTGGTGCAGTAAGAGGAAATCAGAAAGAAAGACTATCGATAGCGCATCAATGGAAGTTAGGGGAGAGGAGAAGCCAGTCATCCAGTTTAGTCTGCTTGAAGGGTTTTATGACCCAGATAAAGGGGAACTTTAATATATGATGTCCAGGGTTCTCAAATTGTTTCAAAGTTGGGTACCTTGTCTAAAAGTTTCACTGCAATTTGTTCTTGTGCCATGATCCAAGAGATCTTACGTTTCGTGATCAGCATTGATACCCTGGGCTTCTTCCACGCCCCAGCCACAGTAATTTTTGCTATTCTGTGGCTCAAAAGTGCGATTGGGGTTCTGGGAAATTGCGATTCCAGTGACCTTCCTTACTAGATGGAAGAGCCTATTCCAGAAGCCTCTAATGCGTGGACAGATCCACCAGGTATGGTGCATAGTACCCACCTGTTTACAATCCCTGAAGCACAAGGGAGAAGCGTCTGGGTAAATTCTTGCCAATCTAGAAGGAACACAGTACCATCTATTGAGAATTTTAACATTGGCTTCAATTAGACCAGTATTTAAGATACCTTTATATGATTTTTGAAAAGAGACAAACCATTTTCCTGGGTCCAGTTGTAGTTCCAGATCAGATTCCCAAGCTTGAGCATAGAGGGGTGTGCTGGTCTTGTTTGCCAAGGAGGCGTATATGAATATCGAAATCCCATGAGGTTGGAGCACCATTGTTTGTAGGCTGTTGGTTTGGGGGGGGGGGGGTAGGTTTATCCATCCATAAGGTGTGTAGAAAATGCTTAATCTGGGAGAAACTAAACTTCTCCACATTTGGCATCTCCAGTTTGTTGCAGTAACCCAGTGTGAGTGGGTGTTTAACCACCACTTAAAGGCTAGAATGTTCATCCCTGGCTTAAAGTTCTGGTTGTGAAAAATGTGGGCTGGGGGTTTTATGGTAGAGACCGGTTAATTTAATTTCCTAAAGTTTTAAAAATACCTCCAAGGATTTGATTCTGTAGTCATTCATGTAAACAGAAGATTCTCCACTACAAAAACTTGCTTCTTCATAAGGACAAAACCTGACATCCACAGACAAACTGGAACTGATGTATTGGGCTAGGCTTGGGTCTTTGGGCTGGCACCTCAGATCTCTTTCTCGCAGTGTTCACTGGAAGTCTTGCTTGGGTTTACGTCATAGCTTCCCTTCAAGGTGTTATTCCCAGGAATATTTTTTCAGCAGGGGTCCCCCTTTACTCATCTCAGGACCTCCTGCGGCATTATAACAACAAAGATGAACAACAAAGATTTCCATGAAAAAGATGCAGTAATTTCTTCAAGTAGAGGGCATTCAGATATGGGCATGAATGGGGGGGGGGGGGTAATTTCTTCAAGTGCATGGGGCTGGTTGGGTGAATACTGGCTGGGGTGGATACTCTCCATCCAACATGAATAACCACAGAATTACCTACCTGAACTATTAATTAAGGTGTCAAAAAGATTCTTTCGTTATTTTAAACATACAGTAAGTCCATTAGTCAATTAAGCATGCAGAAATAAAATGTTTCTTAGCAACAGTTTTCATTATATAGATTCTATATATATTCAACTGAACATTTTTCTCAAATCCAGTATTACAGCAGGATTCAATAAAACATAAACACCTTTAGTTCCTTTTATCCTCTGGACCCAAGTGCAACCGGAGGATCTCAGAACAGAACATTTTACCCAAGCACATATTCTGACTCAGAAGTTAGTTTCCTAACTTTGTAAATGTATCTTACTATCAGCAACAAAATAAAACATTAATGAATAAGTAACATTACATTATTAACACTTTACAGTTGAAATTCTGGGAATTCAAAATATATCCAAAAAATAGTCACGCCGACTGTTATTCAAACAAACTTTCCCACCAAACTTTAGCATTTCACTGATTCAATATATGTAACAATTTATTTTGGTCCTGATTGCTTAATTTCAGTAACTCTTAAAGTAATTTAAATTTCACCCTTTTTTTTTTAACAAAATCCCATTATCTCAGTTTAATTTAACTCCATACCCTAAAAGAAGGAATATCAGGCTTAATATCCAACTTTTCTCCATGGATACAATAGGTAGAGCCCTTTTTTCCCTCTTACTCTTAGGTAGGAATACAAACACAATACATTTCCTCTTAACCTTGTACACATTTTAAGACAAACACAAAATAACCTTGTCTTAGGTATTTCAACCATTAATTGTGAATCCATAAACCATAATTAATTTTTTCTTGATACAATAAAACACTTTCCCATTCCTTCATTCTAATTCACTTGCCCTTCCATTCATTCATTTAGAATAAATTCTTCCATACTTATATGACAAATCCCCCCTTTTTTATTGTATCAATTGTATTAACTATATCAACTCTACAATAGTATAGTATAAGTTAGCAACACAATTAAAACACTTCATGCCTCTAATAGTGGGACCCCCTGTATGTAACAGGGGTATATCCAGATCTTTCACTTATATGTATAACAGCTTAAACACAATTAAAAAAGAAATTTGCACAAATAAACCATTCCCTCTGTTTTGTAACAGGCAATGTCTTTGTGCAATACCAAGTTCCTATTTTTCTTAATTTCAATATTAACAAATGGGCTTATTGTCACAATTACTTTTCAAACACATAATCTATTTTTTCATAATTAATCCTGAACAACTGAACAACTGATTATATATTATATATACACACATACACATATACATATGCATACATACACCACCTTAGGTTTCTCTGAACAAAAAAAAACTATAATGCCATTTATTGTACACATCTGAGTTAGTCCAGGGCAATTATATCAATCTGAAGTATATAATGCCCTCCAAACCTGCAACAATGTAAGAATAGGCAATTCCAAAATTAAAAAAAAAAAACATTACTTAAGGTCAGACTAACTGAAATAATCAAAATATCCCAGCTATAAGTTAAAACTGTATTTTTCAGTACTGTAGAACATTCTACCTTATGTTCCCCCTTTTCAGATATTCACACCTTTTGTATATATATTTCAAAATGTTCTCACTGCCTCACTGTTGTGGTTTGAGACTGGTTGAAACGGACTTCCTAATTTCACAAGACATGTTAATCATGGGGATGGGGGGGGGTGGGGCTCTAAACCACCTCTTTCAGTTAGGATACAGTAGATGATAGTTTCTGGCATTAATTGACAGATAAGAGGGTACATTTGTCTAACAAATTAGTTTTATCTGTTTTTAACCTCTAAATAGTTCCTATTAATGTTCTCCATCATCACAGCATAATGTTTCTGTGATGGGACACCCAGCACCCTGCTTGGGTGCCTCCACCAAGATACAGTTTTCTCCACTTTGGAACCAAGTATTATAGCTGAGCAATGCACTGAAGGACTAGATGACACTAGCTTAGGTGCAAACTGGGACTAACTTTATTGTAAATTCACACAGATTATATACCACACAAAATCAGATAAGAGCCTGATCACATTATCCTAAACAATGCAAACTGTAAACAGGAATATCATTAGCATATCTAAAGAACAGCCAACATAAACACAAGCAGTTATCTAATTAAACAGTAAGCTAATTATCAACTAGTCACCTAGACAAACCTAGGTGACCGAGGTCAGTGCCCACCCAGACAGTTTGACACCAGTATTCAAGATGACCCAGGGCTGTCCAAATTTCATTAAAGTGGAGTTCCACCCACTTTTACAACTCTTCAGCATCCCTCACTAAACTGTGCACTGTAAACAAATTGGATATTTTTTTATTCTTTTTCTCAGCACCTACTGTATATCTGCTGTATTCATTTTTCCCTTCCTCCTCCCTGGCCGTGGCCCATTGCAGCATTTCCTGTTTGCAATGCCTTCTGGGAAGGGGCGGCAACTTCCTATGACACTGCCGTTGCTATAGAAACCTGACCTGAAACCTATTACACTGCTTGTGCTGCACTGAGCATGTGCGAGATCTGCAAGGATGAGATCCAGGAAGAAATACAGTCTGGCTTCAGATGCCCACACTTAAGATGGCCACAGCCTGCTGTAAGTTTATAAAATAACAAACTACTGCTATAAACTAACAAAACAGACCTTAGTTTACAGACTAACTTTACTAGAATACATTAAGCTTGTGTATTATAGGGGTATTTTTATTTAAAAAGCATAATTTCGGCCGGAACACCACTTTAACCAGCTTTCTTTCACATACAGCTATTTTTTTGTTTATAGCGCAAAAAATAAAAACCACAGAGGCGATCAAATACCTGCAAAAGAAAGCTCTATTTGTGGGGAAAAAAGGACGTCAATTTTGTTTAGGTGCAATGTCGCACGACCGTGCAATTGTCAGTTAAAGCGACACAGTGCCGAATCGCAAAAAGTGCTCTGGTCAGAAAGGGGGTAAATCTTTCCGGAGCTGAAGTGGTTAATGAATTTGTATTCTATGTTTAACCACTTCCCGCTCGCCCTATGGCGGATTAACGTCCGGGAAGTGGTTCTGTTATCCTGACTGGACGTCATATGACGTCCAGCAGGATAACATGCCGCAGCGCGCCCCCGGGGGCGCGCATTGCGGCGATCCGTGGAGCGGTGTGTCAGTCTGACACACCGCTCCACTGATCTTGGTAAAGAGCCTCCGGTGGAGGCTCTTTACCACGTGATCAGCTGTGTCCAATCACGGCTGATCACGCTGTCAATAGGAAGAGCCGTTGATCGGCTATTCCTCACTCGTGTCTGACAGACGCGAGTAGAGGAGAGCCGATCAGCGGCTCTCCTGGCAGGGGGGGGTCTGTGCTGATTGTTTATCAGCGCAGCCCCCTCGCAGATCACCACACTGTACCACCAGGGATCGCCACTAGGACCACCAGGGAAGGGGCAACATGTGGATGGCCAGGTATGTACCCCATGGCCATCCACATGTGCCCAGTGTGCCAAATCTGTGCCAATCAGTGCCCACAAATGGGCACTGATTGGCACCATCATGTTGCAGTGATGCCCAGCAATGCCACCCTTAGGGGCATCACTGCAAACAAGCAGTGCCATCAGTGCCACCCATCAGTGTCCATTCATGCCACCTGTCAGTGCCCATCCGTGCCCACCAGTGCCCATATATCAGTGCCCATCCGTGCCCATCTGTGCCAACTATCAGTGCCACCCATAAGTAACCATCAATGCCACCTACGAGTGCCCATCAATGCCACCCATGAGTGCCCATCAGTGCCGCCTATAAGTGCCCATCCGTGCCACCTATGAGTGCCCATCAGTGCCGCATACCAGTGCCACCTATCAGTGCCCATCAGTGCCACCTATCAGTGCCCTTCAGTGCCGCCTATCAGTGCCCATCATCAGTACCCGTCAGTGCCACCTCATCAGTGCCACCTCATTGGTGCCACCTCATCGGTGCCCATCAGTGCCGCCGTATCAGTGCCTGTCAGTGCAGCCATATCAGTGCCCGTCATTGAAGAAGAAAATGTACTTATTTACAAAAAGTTTTAACAGAAACAAAGAAAAACTTGTTTTTTTTCAAAATTTTCGGTCTTTTTTTATTTGTTGCGCAAAAAATAAAAACCGCAGAGGTGATCAAATACCACCAAAAGAAAGCTCTATTTGTGGGAACAAAATGATAAAAAATTTGTTTGGGTACAGTGTAGCATGACCGCGCAATTGTCATTCAAATTGCGACAGCACTGAAAGGTGAAAATTGGGCTGGGCGGGAAGGTGTCTAAGTGCCTGGTATTGAAGTGGTTTATGTATTTGTATTTGAATAATATTTTGTGTGCACTGACAGAAAAGTCCCTAATCCTATTGAAGTTTATACAGTATGGTTTTACATATGGGAAATGGCACTTAGCATGACCAGACTTATATAATTATAGACATTACACCATGATTTATTAAGAACATAGTAAAAGTTACTTCTGTTTGCTTCAAACTAGTTACAACAATTCATATTCTATTCTGATATCTTGGAGGCACAAAAGCAGTTTTATGTGCAGATGACAGGTTAGCTTTTATCTTTCATCTCTCTTGGCCGCATCATCTGTGCCCTGGGCAGATTTCTTTTTGTTCTTGGCTTATATTTTCTGTTCTGGATCGATAATCATATTCTTAGAAACATATTGCACAACAAAAGTATATGTTTACCACATTCCAATAAATATCAGTCACGGCGCAGCTGCAGGATTTGAATGAAGGTAGAACACAAAGTTTCAACTTTTACAATATAAGGGAGATATATTTTCCCATGCACAATAAGTCACCAGTAAATGTCATTTATTTACCTACAACCAATTTTTCTATCCAGTCAGTGGAATTTTATTAGAACGAACTGTGGATATCTTTGTGTAATGTTGGCCATGCACTTTAAGAGAGGATCGTTCAATGTAATGACTATTCCGATGAAAGGATTGCATGTTTAAAAAAAAAACACAAAAAAACAATTGCACCAAACAATCATTTTGATAATGAAGTTGGAAATAAAACAAACATTTTTACTAAAGAAGACAAATGGTGCTGGTGGAAAATTGAAGCAGTTTTGAAAACATCAATCTTTTCTTTGCTGTGGCCAATGATTCTCTGGGATTTATTTTTACACATTTGTTTACCACTATGTGTAGTCAGCATTAGATACAAGGGTGTGCATAGACATTGTCCTTCAAGGATTCCTCTGTATCAGTGCTTTTCAAATTGCGGTTCTTTGCTTGCCCTTTTTCAGCCCTTGGGGCAGTATTTTTCCTACTTATAGGAAACACTATCCCTAAGACTGAAACCAACAATGGCGCATAATTCCTGCTACTGATGCCAACAATGGAGCATAATTCCTGCCACTGATGCCAACAATGGCGCATAATTCCTGTCACTGACACCAATGATGCGGCCCTATTCCTAAGTCTGAAACCAACATTGGTGCAAAATTCCTGCCACTGATGCCAACAATGGAGCAGAATTCCTGCCACTGACACAAACAATGGGGCACTACTTCTAAGTCTGTAACCAACAATGGTGCATAATTCCTGCCACTGATGCCAACAATGGAGCAGAATTCCTGCCACTGACACCAATGGTGTGGCCCTATTCCTGAGTCTGAAACCAACAATGGTGCCTAATTCCTGCCACTGATGTCAATAATGCTGTATAATTCCTACCACTGACACTAACAATGGGGCACTATTCCTTCCCCTGATACCAAAGATGAGGCACTATTCCTCTCACTGACACCAATGATAGAGCATTATTTACTCCCATTAGCACTGAGGCATTTTTAACTCACACTGGCCATAGTCCGACCCTTTAAAAGTGTCAAACAGTAAACTGGCTCTTTGGTTAGAAAGCTTGGAGACCCCTGCTCTATAGATAAAAAGCCTGCAATATATATTGTTTAGTGAAGCCTTTCTCTCCTAGTTTTCTTTGGAATCCTAATCTTCCTCCACAGGTTGCTTAGGGCTGCTTGAGCAGTAAAAAGCAGTGGATTGATTGTGTTACTAACGGTGCTGTGGCAATGACACTCACCTTGCACATAGATTGTTTTAGGGCTGCCCACTTTTATTGCAAACAAAGCAAAAAGGTTAAACTTGAATAGTTTCCCACGCAGGGGGTTCTCACCATCAATGCAACAAATCATAGAATTCAGCCTCGTGGCTCTCTTTGCAGCTTCACTGCTCAGGCCTCATGCCTTGGTCCTCCAGACCGTCAAACACACAGTCCCAGTACTCTGTCTGTCTCAGACTATCTCTCTCTCTCAGTGGCTCAGGCCTTTGTCTGTAACATGCACCTCACAGCTCCTTTCGCACACTGACCCCCTTGGGAGGGTGGGGCCACTGACCTATAACTCTGTCTCTAACATAAACCCAGCACGCACCTGCATCATTAGTTTGCCTGCTTCTCAGAAAACCTGCCATTTTAAACAATGGCACTGGCTTGACCTGCCACACCCTCCAGAGGGTGTCAATGAGCCAACCCCACCTAATCAAAAGGGATGAGGGGTGTGATGTAGGAGGGCTAAAGGAATTGTTTACATTAGGAGATACTCCTTAAATGTAAATTTTCTAATTATACCGATATTTCCTAATGACCAGATTTACTGTCCAACAACCAATATATATTCAAATAGAATGAAATTATCATTAGAAAGAGATCAAACATGGCATACGTTGGATATATACGTGTCTTAGAAAATTCAATGTGACCCGTTTGCCTGCTGTACATTGTAGCCTAGGTATGTCTTTTATCAAAATCAGTTGTGACTTATTTATACATTCAGGTAGACACTTGTTATGACTGTAAGTTTATCATATCAGGATTTACAGAATACAAAGGGATTTTGAGAGCTTGGTTGTATAAAGAGCGCAGTTTCAGGTCAAGTAGAGCCAGGCACCTATAACTGCTCTGCTAAAGTATTTACAACAGGCACTAAGGCCTATAAAGGGCTCTGCTAGAGACATTGCAGTTTACAACAGCGCTTAATCAAAAGTCTCTGGTTTAAAGCTATTTATGGAAGCTAAATAGTCATTTACTGATTCCAGATGGAGGTTTTGCAGAACATCATTGGCTATACAGGATTTGTGAGCCTACTAGAAGTTTTGTTTATACAAAGGAAAGAAGGAATGTCAGAATTGGCCTGGACTGAAAGTGGTTTTGTCACAGGTGCCTACAAAGTCTACTAACCTCCAAAGTAAAGGGCATTCTTCCCACTGCCCGCTAATAAAACAGGGGCCTTCTACCACAAATCAACAATGTAAGAGGGCACCTTTCCCACTGACCACCATTGTAAGGGTACATTACACTAGCCACTAATGTAAAGGGTCACATTTGCACTAACCATCAGTGCAAAATGGTACTATATCAGCCACTAAAAAAGCTTTTCTCCATTGACCAATGATATAAGGGGATACTTTTCCACTAACCACCAATGTAAGGGGGCACTACATACACTGACCACCAATGTAAGGCCACTGAACACCTAAAGGGGCACTACACTGATCACCAACAGAAAAAGGTTCTTCTCTACTGACCAACAATGTTAAAGAACACTACAATTTTCACTGTCTGCTGTGGAGGATGGTAGAGAGTTATGTTTCAAAGGAGTAGGGCCCTGATGACACATGAGTGTAAATGTAGCTGTATAGAATTGCACCAGCAATTGGTAATGAATGGACAACGAGCTGACGTGTTACAAAAATGTACCCAGTGTTCCTATGATACCAGAGAGACCAGCCATGTTACGAGAGAGTGCTGCAATTTACTAAAGACAGTAGCCATGTTATCATATACTGCCATACTAGCTGCATATTATCAGAGAGACTGCCATAATAGCTACTTCTTTTTAGATAGACTAGGGGTCCCCAACCTCTGGGCTTGTGGACCGGTAAGTGGCCTTTTGATGTCCGGGTAGCACAGGAGGAGGTGATCAGCGACCGCATTCCACACATTGGGATGTAAAGGGCCACTCAAATGTAAAGGGGGGCTATGATGTGGAGGGTAATTGAGGACACTGTGGGACTGTGCTGTAATGGGGAGTTGTGATTTGAAGGTGGACTGAAGACAGACTCTGTAAATATTCCCCCTACCATTTGCCCCTCGATCCCCGAGAAAATTTTGCTGCCACAAAATCGGTCCCTGGTACCAAAAAGATTTGGGACTGCTGAGATGGACTGTTCTAAAAGCTATATGCTATCAAAGAGACTGCTCTAAGAGCTACTGTATATGTTATCAGAGAGACTGCTTTAAGAGCTACATGTTATCAGAGAGGCTGCTATAAGAACTATATGTTATAAAAAAAGACTGCTCTAAGAGCTACATGCTGTCATTGAGACTGCCATAAAAGCTGTATGCTGGGGCCTAGTTCAGAACTCTCAAGCTGCCCTGCCTGGTCAAGAAGGGTGCAGCGCTCAAGGTGGAGAGTCAGGGGATTGAATCCATGCAGGAGAGGGATTGGCATCCACTTTCAGAGGATACTGACACTCCCTTGTATAGAGGAGAAGTTTGATGGAGTCTGGAGCCCTGCTGGAGGAGACTTATACCCTAACCCTCTTTCACTGTGAGTTGGAGCGATAAAACTTGAAAAAGACCAAAGTGACTGTCACCCATCATTTTCATGACTGTCTTCACTGCTGCCATGGATTCATCCTGGGGTAATGCTAGCCCTCTTGCCGCGTCGGAGGCTGTCGCGTACCTGACCATGGAGCCTAAGATGATGAGGGTGGCCTCCCTTACAGTTCCCATCCAAGCACCCCTGGTAATGGAGACAGGGGCTGCTAGGGCAGTGGAAGGGTGTGCAGGTGCCAGGAAGCTGTAGTAGTGAGCTGTAGCTTGGAGATACAGGAGTCCTCCCAGTGGTGGTGTGGAGTCTGGTCACAAGCCTTGTTCAGCAGGAGCCAGCCAGACAGGTGCAGAATCAGGATCAGGTTCAAGGTTGGGAACAGGCAGAAGTTGGTAATGTGCTGGTGGCAGGGTACCAAATCAGGAAGCAAAAATCCAAGCCGAGGTCAGTAACATAAGCGAGCAGCAGATTTAACAGGCAGGGGTGATCCAAGAGAGGTGTCAGACGTAGCCAGATCAGGAATAAGGTTAGCAGACATGGATTAGAATCAGGATCACAGGAACCAGAGCTGAAAACAATCCAGCACTGAAGCCAGACAGACTCTCAGTTTAAAGTGGAGTTCCACCCACTTTTACAACTCTTCAGCATCCCTCACTAAACTGTGCACTGTAAACAAATTGGATATTTTTTTATTTGTTTTCTCAGCACCTACTGTATATCTGCTGTATTCATTTTCCACTTCCTCCTCCCTGGCCGCGGCCCATCACATCATTTCCTGTTTGCAATGCATTCTGGGAAGGGGCGGCAACTTCCTCTGAAACTGCCGTTGCTATGGAAACCTGACCTGAAACCTAGTACACTGCTTGTGCTGCACTGAGCATGTGCGAGATCTGCAAGGATGAGATCCAGGAAGAAATACAGTCTAGCTTCAGATGCCCACACTTAAGATGGCCACGGCCTGCTGTAAGTTTATAAAATAAAAACTACTGCTATAAACTAACAAAACAGACCTTAGTTTACAGACTAACTTTACTAGAATACATTAAGCTTGTGTATTATAGGGGTATTTTTATTTAAAAAGTATAATTTCAGCCGGAATACCACTTTAAATAGGCTGTTGGACACCAGAATCTGTGGAAGCATGTGTGCCTGCATGCATGTGCCAATGCGTGCGCAATCTAGTCCTTGCTCGTCTTGGGTTTCTATGCTCGTGACTCTTCACATGTGCATAAGAATGAGCACCTGCTGCACGAGATCCCTGACAGAGGCGTGTTCCTCTTCCCCTGGTCAAGCGAGGTGCTACACTTATTTGGACTGGCCTTCTTGCCTCCCCCCTTCCCCATCCCCTCAACCCACAGCCCAATCTTCCGCTGTGTCAAACAACTCTCTTGTGAAATTCCAAAAACATATCTTGATAATACGGAGAAGTAAAGCAACACAACCTACATGTGCAAGGCTTTTGCTTTCAATGTTTGCAGTTTTTAGACTCATGGCAGGCTTTCCCATTCATAGCCATTGCAGTTAGCAGTAGAAAGATCTACTGTACGTCATGCTAGGACTACCAATATTAATGTGTCGGCACTAGGAATTTAAGAACAACTGGCAGAGACAATACTAAATTCTGGCACTACGAACCCAAATCTTCGGACTCTAGTTGAACGTTTGCTTTTTGACACCGCCCTGGGCTTATGTTACGTGGTCAGTTTAGATGGAAATCATGCTTAGCTGATCAAAAACAAATATGCCATGAATAATACATTCTGCTGCTGTTTATTGGAATTATATCTCTTTCAGCCAGTTGTGCTTGTATTAAGTTATGTGAAGTAACACAATGCATAATCATTCAATGAAACACTATAGCCCAGCCAAAAAAAAAAAAAAAAAAATCAAGAAATCGACAATCATTCAGAGGTAATTCATGATAAACCTCTATAAATCTCCCAGAGGGCAACACTCGAGATCTTTGAATCTTCGAACTATAATAAAGTACGGGCATAATTGGATAGTTAGTACACAAAGAGTCATATGTTTATTTTGTCAATAGCCTGAGCCTTCGGGGAGTTATTAAAGCAGAGTTAATATCCTTTGTAAAGAGCTTTCTAGATTGAATCCAATATATTATAACAGGTAATATCAATCAGTTGTCAGATGGAGTCCATAGCGCGATCCATTTTATTCGTTATTATGAATCTGTTTAAAATCCATTTCCAGATACCGAGGAAGATTCGGCAGCCAAGACGAGCCGTTCTAAAGAGGAAGCATTACAGCTCTTAAATGCTTCATCAAACAGACATCAAAAGACTTAATTTAGCGCAAGAGAATGTTAAGTATCTTCAGGCTGGTATTGTAGATGATTAAAAAAAAAAAAAGCAATCAATATCTTTGACTTACCAGATCTATTATTTCTGGCTTAGTGCTAGATAGATATATGTTGATGTAACACAATTTCAGGAAACGAGAATGGATGATCAATCTGGTTTAAATTTACATTCCCGAGCCTGCACTGGAAGCAAAAAAGCTAAAGGCTGATTGGATGGGATGGGTAACACACTCACATACATTAGCTTACTTTCGTTTTTTTTTTTTTTTTTTATACATCAGTAAATTTGCTTAAGGCATACACTATATTGTCAAAAGTATTGGGACACCTTCCTTTACATGCACATGAACTTTAACCACCTCAATACTGGGCACTTTCACCCCCTTCCTGCCCAAGCCATTTTTCAGTTTTCAGCGCTGTCGCATTTTGAATGACAATTGCGCGGTCATATTACACTGCACCCTAATGAAATTTTTATCATTTTTTTCCCCACAAATAGAGCTTTCTTTTGGTGGTATTTGATCACCTCTGTGGTTTTTATTTATTGCGCTATAAACAAAAGAAGAGGAACAATTTTGAAAAAACACAATATTTTTTACTTTTTGCTATAATAAATATCCAATTTTTTTTTTTTTAACAAATTTTTTCCTCAGTTTAGGCCGATATGTATTCTTCTACATATTTTTGGTAAAAAAAAATCGCGATAAGCGTATATTGATTGGTTTGCGCAAATGTTATAGCGTCTACAAAATAGGGGATAGATTTATAGCATTTTTATTTATTTATTTATTTTTTACTAGTAATGGCGGCGATCTGCAATTTTTATTGTGACTGCGATATTGCAGCGGACATATCGGACACTTTTGACACATTTTTGGGACCATTCACATTTATACAGCGATCCGTGCTATAAAAATGCATTGATTACTGTGTAAATGTGACTGGCAGGGAAGGGGTTAACACTAGGGGGCGATCGAGGGGTTAATGTGTGTCCTAGGGAGGTGATTCTAACTGTGGGGGGAGGGGACTGACTGGGGGAGGTGACCAATCGGTGTCCCTATGTACAGGGGACACACCATCGGTCTCCTCTCCTCTCTGACAGGACGTGGATCTGTGTGTTTACATGCACAGATCCACGGTCCTGCTCTGTTACCCGGCAATTGCGGATGCCCGGCGGACATCGCGGCCGCCGGGCACGCGCGCGCGCCCCCTAGTGGCTCGGGAGGGCGATCACGTCATATGACGTCCGCCCAGAACAAGAGATGCCTCGTCCCGCCGTCATATGACGGTGGCCGGTGGCTTACTGGTTAAAGTGTTATTAAACCCAAAACAGTAAAATCTGTATATGCATCATAGCATGCTCGTTATACTCACTGTGGAACTTAAGGGGTTAATCCGCTGCATTGTGTAAAAAGGCTGTTTTATTCTGTATGTATAGATCCTCCCCCTTCTTGCATTGTCTATCGGGGGAAGGCCAGCTAACACACATGCAGTAGCCAATCTGCACATGCTCAGTTGTGTCTTTTATGCTGGAGAGAACATTTACTTGTTCTCAGGGCTAGCCAGGTCACATGATATTGGCATCACACATGTGGGCGTGTATACAGGCTGTAGTGGAAATCTCCTCCTATCTGAACTCTCATCACCGGAGAAACTGTGCAGTTTATCACTGACCGTGGTATACAGATCAGCCAAAAAGGTATATAGTGGCAATATTTTAATATTTAAAGAAGATTTATAAGCTGTGAGCACTGTGGGGGGGGGGGGGATGAACTATTTTCATATTACTGGGTCTTAGCCCGTAGGGTTCAATATTGCGTTGGCCCACCCTTTGCAGCTATAACAGCTTCACCTCTTCTGGGAAGGCCGTCCACAAGGTTTAGGAGTGTATCTATGGGAATGTTTGACCATTCTTCCAGAAGCGCATTTATGAGGTCAGGCACAGATGTTGGATGAGAAGGCCTGGCTTGCAGTCTTCACTATAATTCATACCAAAAGTGTTCTATCGGGTTGAGGTCAGGACTCTGTGCAGGCCAGTCAAGTTCCTCCATCCTAAACTCGCTCATCCATGTCTTTATGGACGTTGCTTTGTGCACTGGTCTAAATCATTTGGTGGAGGGGGGGTTATGGTGTGGGGGTTGTTTTCAGGGGTTGGGCTTGGCTCCTTAGTTCCAGTGAAGGGAACTCCTAAGGCGTCAGCATACGACAACATTTTTGGACAATTTCATGCTCCCAACTTTGTGGGAACAGTTTGGGGATGGCCCCTTCCTGTTCCAGCATGACTGCGCACCAGTACACAAAGCAAGGTCTATAAAGACATGGATGAGCGAGTTTGTGGTGGAGGAACTTGACTGGCCTGCACAGAATCCTGACCTCAACCCGATAGAACACCTTTGGGATGAATTAGAGTGGAGATGGTGAGCCAGACCTTCTCATACACATCAGTGCCTGACCTCACGAATGCGCTTCTGGAAGAATGGTCAAACATTCCCATAGACACACTGCTAAACCTCGTGGAAAGCCTAGATTATCTTTTATTCCAGCACAGAAGAATCCTACTTAGTTCTCTTTGTTTATGAGGGGGCTGGGGAGCTGCTTTTGTCATAATTACCCTGTTGGTAATGTGCTGGTAGATCTCATTATCAGTTGTAAACTAGATTTGAATTCTGTCTTAACAAAGGGTTAAAGGGATTCTAAATGATATATATATATTTTTTTATAACAAACATGTTATACTTACCTGCTCTGTGCAATGGTTTTACACAGAGCAGCCCTGATCCTTTTCTTTTTGGGTCCCCGTGAATCTTGCTATGGGGGCACTCAAGCAGGCTCAATGCCGAGCCACGCTTTGTGTGTCCATTCACACACAGATTGTGGCTTGGCCCTGCCTCGCTTTCTCCTCATTGGCTCAAGAGCTGTGATTGACAGCAGCCAGAACCAATTCAGGAATCTGGCTGCTGTGTGAGCCAATGAGGAGAGAGGCATCCGGTATAAGTTCCCATACACATCACTGGATTGTGATGGGGCTCAGGTTAGTATAAGGGGGCTGGAGGGGGAGCTGCACCCAAAAGTTTTTTTACCTTAATGCATATAATGCATTAAGGTAAAAAACCTTGAGCCTTTAGAACCATTTTAAAGATTTAGGATACATAGAAGCTGACCATGCATTGATCGAAAATTTGGCCAGTTCAACCCTGGTTGTACACAAGTTGATCTGTCAATCGACTTGTGTACAACCAGCCCATTGGGTTTTTCCCTAACCATTAGTGCTGCCAACTACAGAAGGCAACACTAATCATTGTGTTCTGCCGACAGGGAAGATTCCCTCTGCTCCCTGCTGGAAGAACACACTAACGCTGCGGGAGGGATTCCACCATCAATACCGACTGTGTTGATGGGGGGATCTAACAATTTTATTTCCTACCACCCGTGAAGGGAGGAAAGAAAATTGCATAATCTATAGTGCCTTAGTCTGTCTGAGGTCATTCGCCTGCTGCTCTGCCTCAGCCATTCAGAGGAAGCTTTGTATTCAAGAGAATACAAAGCTGCATAGGAATGTCCGAGCGACGCTCAGCCCAACTCAGATTTGTTCCGGGTATGGGATGGGAAGTTCATGTTCCACAGCAGTGCTGTACACTGCATGTAGTATACTGTATGTAGCTAAGGCTACATGCAGTTTATACAGCACACACTTGTTGGCGTAGGGGCAAACAAACTAGTTAAATTAAAGTAAAGGTGGAGAGCAGCTTTAAATCCCCATTCACACCTTAGCACTTTGTAGCTTGAAACTCAAAGCTCCAAAATACTGTTGGAGAAAAAATTAATTATTCTTTATGGAGATGGTTCACATCACCACTCCAAGTCACCTGAAGCAAAACGCCTGAAGCTCAAAAAAGTTCTGGAACGTCTTTTTGTAGCTCATATTGGTCAGATTTGTGCATTTTTTCACGTTTTTGAAGTAATGCGTGATCTGCGTGTTTTCGTGCACATTTGCAGGGTTTTTTTGCACGTTTTTGCAAAATTGTAATATATGAATCAATAAATACACAAATAACCAAAAATTATCATACATAAAATAAAGTAATAATATGTAATATTACATAAATAAATAATATTTAACCCCTAACCTTAAAAAGTATATTAAATAAATTATTATTATTATTATTATTAATAATAGTAATAATAATAATAATAATAATAAATAAATAATAATAAACACCCAAACCCCAACAAAAAAATTGGTATTATTATTAATAATATATTATTATAATTATTATAATATTAATAATAATTATTATTATTCATATTTTCTTTATTTTGTGTTAGGGTTAGGATGTTTAGGTTTTTTTTTTATTATTTTATTATTATTTATTAAGAGTTAGGGGTTAATTATTTATTTATTATTACACAGTATTAATTTATTGTATTTATTTTTGTTGTTGTAGTAGTAGTAGTAGTAGAATTAACACCCTAACCCTTATAAAAAAAAATATAAATATAAAAAAAAATTGAAAAATCCTAACTCTAACCCCAACCCCTTAATCCTAACCCTTACCCAACCTTAACTCTACCCTCTTACCCTTACCAAAATAAATAGATAATAGTAAATGAATAATAATCTGATGGTCCAACAAGATCCAAACACCCACACTTGAGGTCCCACCACTGCCCCAAGGACACGCTGAATAAATTTGTAAATGTAAAAAGCTGCCACTTTAATATTGCAAAGTATGTAAAAGAATTTACCATAATATATATAAAAAGTAAATAGTGACACTAATAACTCTAATCAAAAACACCCAGTGATAAGTGTTCAAACTAAAAATGCATGAACATGAATGTGATCATATTCTGTGCTTAAATAGTCCATAATTAAGACCTGATGTCTCACACAGTCTTATAAACAATAAATCTTGAATTCTTCCACCACACCGCATGCACTTGGTGATTCCACTCCCCTCTGGGTATGCACTCACCAGATGAAGATGCCTTGCATTCTCATGCTTGGCAACAACAACATCAACCCTCACAGGGTTAAAGATCCATCGATCTCCAGTCATAAACAGATTTCACTAGTCACTCTGTAGCTACACACTATTTACTTTTATATATATTATGGTAAATTATTTTTCAGTAAATGAATGATAATAATAAAAAAAAATAAACGTTGATGGAAAAGCTAAAAAAAAAGCTGAAAAACACAGCAACAAATGATGTAACAGATGATAGTTTTCTCTATTGGCTAATAAAAAACTGGCAAAGCTCTAAAACGCAGTATAAAAACACGCAAACAGCTCATTAAATGCACCAAAATTGCGCATAAAAATGCACAAATACCACCAAAACAGGCTCAAAGACACTACACTCAGGTATGAATGCAGCCTAACACTTACCCCTCTTTCTAAACCAAAAAAAAAGTTTTAGCTGTAGATATACTTTACTATTTTATTTTTACTATTCCTGAAGGAATCATCTGCCCCCCTCATGTATCCCCAAGTACACCTTCGTAACCGCAGCAAACCTTTGTATCCCAACACACCTCTGCACCCTCCCACCCATCTCTGCACCCCCAGATACCTTTGCACTCCCCAGCATGGCTTTGTGACCCCAGAATCCTTTGTATCCTCCAGTAAGTCTCCATAAGTTTCAGCACTCCTCTGCAGCCCCCCAGCACATGTCCTCTGCTGCACATCTCTGCAACCCCCCCCCCCACACACACACACACATAAACACACAAAATTGCACTGCTGCACTACTGATTGACACTCTCAAAGCCTACACCTGGAAACCCACTTATCAGTAGGTAACCCTAGATGTAAACTCCTTGTACACATCAATACCCCATAATGTTGGATTAAGAGCTGTCAAACATTTCTCACTGCAAGATCCACTTATCAATTCCAAACAGGCAGAATTCATCTTAGATTCAACCGAATTCTGTCTGACACATTATTTCTCCTTTGACAATAAATTCTATCTGCAAACCCAAAGCATGGCTATGGGCACATATTTTGCGCCCAGTTATGCCAATTTAGCCATGGGACTATGGAAACAGAGGAAGGAAAGGTGAACAAACCAAGGTGCACAAAAAAGAAACCTTGGTTTGTTCACCTTTCCTTCCTCTTCCCCATTTTTTCTTGGGGTCTTATTATGTTTTCATGTGTTTGTGCTCATTTTCCTTTCCTTTGTATTTTCTTCTGAACCCCCATCTTCCACAGTCTCATTCCTTCACTTTCCACCCTTTTTCCTTCCACACTCCCTCCCCCCTACGCCCCTGTTCATCCCCTTCTTGCACCTTCACTTCACCCATTACTATTTCTTTTTCACACCCTTTTTTTTCACACATTTTTCCGGTTTGCACACCTCTTGCCATCACCAACACATCCTTCACTTCTACCACATGCTCACATATCACTTATCACTAGTTTCCAATTCATAGTAACTTTTTTCTAATCTATTATACATTCATTCTATATTTTAACAGTGTTTTGGTGTGAGGTCTGGAGGTCTGGTTCCCTTGTGGCCTCCCTGCTCCTCTCTGCGCCCCTTTTTTTGGGGGGGGGTCTTTCCTTTTTGGCCCTTCCCTTTTATTTGTTGCTGGGAGTCCGCAGGCCTCTCGTGGCCCTGGGGGGGGGGGGGGTTTCCTTTGTGTGCATCTCCCCTGATCTGCGCATTGGGACTGGAGTGTTTGCCACACTAGTCAGATCCTTTGGCAGTTTTTGGGCACAGCAATCAGAAGTCTTTTTTTGTTCAGCCCTCAGTGGTAAATATAAACACATTTTTATCATAATGATTGTTTGTACAAGTATTAATATGTATTGTATTTGATAGCATTGTTTTCTTAAATGATCTCATTGTTACAATGCATTCTCTTTTAGAGTTCCTCCCTTTATATTCCCCCAGAAGAAGACCTCTACTTTTAAGGTCAAAACGTGTTGGGAAGCATAGTAAGGTCACACTTATGTTTATATCATTCTATGTTCTCTATGTTTACTCACGGCTGTATTATCATGTACATGTTTTAGCTTTATGTCCAGAGCTCATGTTTTAATACATGTCCTTTTTGTATTTTTACTCAATAAAAACCTATACTTTTCTAAGGAAGAGAGAATAATTTTCTTTCATTAATGTTTTGCTGGCAATAAAACCCCATGGGGAAATGTTTCCATTTCACTTTCTGGTTTTATACCCTCGATGCCCCTGCGCCTGGGGGCTTAAACGAAGACATAGAGGTCAATTCTGTCATATAAATCGTGTCATCCAACCCCTTCTCTATCCATGTATCTCCATTCCAGTGCCCATCCCAACCATAACCCCAACAGTACCATCTCCATATCTCAACTGTATTATCAGTATTAGTATTAGTATTAATATTTGCCCCCCCCCCTTGCCTTTTCCAATTTTTTCCTCCTCTTTTCTCCCTAGAAGGTTGTCCCCATTTGTTCTTAAGCCTAAACCCTTGCCGACCAGCCGCCATCATTTAACTGTGGCAGATCGGCACGATCCCGCAAGCTGTCGTAGCTGTACGTCGGGATAGCAGGCGTGCGCACAACATAGTGCCAAATCACAAAAAATGGCCCGGTCATTCAGCAGCCAAATCTTCTGTGGCTGAAGTGGTTAATTAACCCTAATTTTACCTCTCCTTTAAATATATAATAATGTTTTACTAATTAATTCCCTTATATTGTTTTCACAGGATCTGTATAGTCTTGAGACATTATCATATCCAACACAAAAAACAGTCCAAGTAAGTATATGCACTATAGAGTATAGTTTTTATATATATTTTTATTCATATTTTTTTTTTATTTTTTTAACTTTACTTTCCATAATTAAACCAAAATGTATATTTTCATATTTATGAAATCAGATTTTTCATTCCATTGTAGTCATGCATCCTGCCAAATATAGTATGTCATATTTCTTGTTCCCCTCCGTTTCTCTGTAATTTGTCCTTTCTTGCTCCATGTTCCTCCTTACACTGTGTGTCTTTTCCTGTCTGTATACCACGTTCCTGTCTGTATACCACGTTCCTATTGTTTTTGGAAATAATATACGCCCAACTCCTGCCCCTCGGCTCCCTTGTCCGATTGACCCGCCAGCCTTGCCAGCCCTATATACCATACTCAAGATGGTCGAACAGTTCACCTGATGAAGGAGCACGTATGCTCTGAACACGTGCACGTCACCAGCACCATTCCATCGAGACCGGGAACCCCTCAAGTGATGACTTCCTCCTGTGCTCTGCAGTCTAAGCCCGGGACACCGGAAACCACTGGCGCCGCCGAGCAAGACCCTGAAGCACTTCCTGGATGTCTGTTCCTTGGATTCCTGCCGTCCATTTGATAATATAAGATGTGCCTGTTTTCACCTTACCTTGAGTAAGTGCATTTGATTAAATGTATCTAAATACTGCTGCACTCAGACTGGCGCTGCTTGTTCTATTTTTATACTACTGATTAGCAGCTATGTGATGCATGCTATAGCAACTCACTGTACACAAGCCAGTGCCTGTCCCGGTCAGACGCCCCCTCCACTGTGAAATGTGAACTGCTGGCCGGAGGTATAAAAGGAGATGCCGGGCGCCACAGAGCTGCTCCTCACACCACTTTATAGCAGGCTTGAGTCGAGTCCTCTGCCTCTGCCTGCCTCCCTCCTTGCACATCGCTCTGCTGCAACGAGAGAAGAGGCTGATAGAGGTTCTCCTGTCTGTAGAACCCAGAAGATGTTTTCGGTGCTGAGTAGAGGTTAGCAAAACTCTGCCATGTTGTCATCACTTCAGCTTTGGAGACGCCAATCTCCAAGGTTTCCACTGTCGATTCTCTGGCATGCTGATGAACATGTTCTAGCAATTTCCTGTATACCCTTTCCAGATGCTGTTCTTTCCTTAGCAAATAGTCCAGATCAGGTTTAAGCTCTGAGACCCCTACAAGACCAAGCATAGCCTCTCTTTATTTTCTTGCAGGTCCTCTCCCAGAGAAATCCAGGGCCGCCAAAGTCATATCCCTCCGGAGAGCATTCTGTTGTCTTCCCTAAATATTCCTGCTCTGCATGCCATTGCAGAGTCCGATAACGATTGTCCAGCTCTATCTCATGCTGGACCAGCCTGTCTGTCCAACTCAGTCACCCATTGCTCCTGGGGCCACTTTCCCAGGAATGCCATCCGCAATGCCCGCTGGTCACTGGCCGTTGCTCTGGGGTTGGAAAGCACTTGCCCTGTTGCATACTAGCGACCATGAAGGCTCCAATCAAGAGTCCTATCCAAATCTGCTGCCTGAGCGCCAGTTATTCTTCTGCAGACACAGTCCTGGAGTATGCTGAAAGGACAATCCGCAGCAGCCCCGGGAACTTTGATGCCAGATCCATATATCCGCTGGGGTGACCGAAGTCTGATATCCTGATCTTGGATCCAGGTGGACGTTTGGATGTCCCAGACTGCTGGAAGCATCCCTCTGCTTTCCACCAAAGTAACAAAATGTCCCATTCTCTGCTTGAGTGCTTTCGTCATATACCACTTCCTCCAGTCTGAATATATATATCAGATATCCCAGCCATTGACAACCAAGAACTAGACACTACTCGTTTTGGCTGCTGAACATGAACTGTTTATTGAAACACAGGTACACAGAGGTAAGATTCAGGACAATCCCCCCCTCCCTTTGCATTCAGGGCAGGGTAGACTGTCCAAACAGCAGGGGGAGCTGTTGGAGGAATTCCCCCCTCCCTTCTCACGAATCCAATTAGAACAAATCAGACTGGGTTCTCGGTCACCCTGTGCCTCTAATAGACACAGGGTGACCTAGACATAGGTGGTGCATGGGGAGCTGAAACAAGGGTTTCCCAACCTCTCCAAGGGATTCTGAGTTCCACGGGCCCCCCGCCCAAAGTGACTCCCGTCACAAACACAAAAGACAGTTTTTGACAATTCCTTTATTTAAAAAAAAGTGCCCCGCAATGAACATCCATCGTCAATCACGCCACCCAACAGACCCAAATAATAGAAAAAAAGAAAGGAAAAAGCTCTGCCTCCATGCTATCTCTTGGCTGTGGCAGCTGTTATAAGGGCAAGGGCAGGGCCACCCGACTAACGTAACTGGATGACCCCGCCCCCTCTGACCACACATGTCAGAAGGGGCAGGGGTCACCCGGTTACATCACTGGGTGGCCCCGCCCTTGCCTATATAACAGCTGCTACCACAAAAAGACAGCAGTCAGCGGGAGGCCTCCCATTAAGGCAGAGCTTTTTTTGTTTTTTTTTTCTATTTTTTCTATTACAATGTACCCCTACCTATTCTGGGGGCCTTCCAGATTCACATTGTTAATGGGGGGCTTCCAGATTCTGATAAGCCCCCCGCCCGCAGACCCCCACAACCAATGGCCAGGGTTGTGGGGATGAGGCCCTTGTCCCCATCAACATGGAGACAATGTGCTTTGGGGGGGGACCCCAAAGCACCCTCCCCATGTTGAGGGCAAGAGGCCTGTTATGGTTCGGGGGGGGTGCTCATCCCCCCTTTCCTGTCCTTCTAGGCTGCTTGCTCGGATAAGGGTCTGATATGGATTTTGGGGGGGACTCCACGCCAATTTTTTTTTTTAAATTGGAGTGAAGTTCCCCTTAAAATCTATGCCAGGCCCAAAGGGCCTGGTATGGATTTTGGGGTGACCCCATGCTGTTTTTTTTTTTCAATTTCGGTGTGGAGTTCCCCTTAAAAATCTATACCAGACCCAAAGGGCCTGTTATGGACTGGGGGGGGGAACCATGCCTTTTTTTCTTAATTCTGTTATAGGGTTCCCCTTAACCCTTTGTACACTGACTGCACTGTTAATATATATATATATATATATATATATATATATATATATATATATATATATATATATATATATACTGTATACTACGCTGCATGCATTGTATATGTATATGTACTAGACTACCTGCACTGTTTACACTGAATGCAGAGCATATAGGATATATATATTTCCTACACAGTATATATATATATTAATACACTGTCTGCACTGTATATATAGTCTACACTACACTGACTACACTGTGTATATATATATATATGCTAAACTGCCTGCACGCCACTAACTAACCTGCCTCTAGCTAATGTTCTCTTAATCATTACACTATATACGGCAAGTATAAGTAGCCTTATACGTGTAGCACTAACTCACAGTGGAGCTGCTGGTTTAAGCGGGTCTGTTACCTTCACCTTGCTTCCCTTGGTTTCACCGGCACCAGGTCTAGGGGTTCCGTTGAGTTTACTTCTGGACGACGCACGCACCAGCACTGGAGTACGTTTTCAATACTTTATTGAACAAACAAACTTTAGGGAGTAGCAGGAAAGAGGCGGAAAAGGAAACTTTCAGGAGAAACTCAAATCTCTTCTTATAGAATCTTAGCGACAAATGTCCTGGTAGAATTCAGATAACTAGGTGGAATGCGCTCCCCTTGTGGGACACACTCCTTGCTCGTCTGGATAGGCCTCTCTCACCGGTCTAGCAGCTAGTATGTAGCACGAATCAAAAGTCTCTGCCACAGACTCGTTTGGGGGGTAAATCCGTATGATCCTCTGCCACAGGATGTATCAGATTTTCTCTGCAGTGAAAGTCAGTCACAGTGCCTGAACCTTTAAGCCGAACCGGCGACACTATGCTGTATAGTTACTTCCTTTGGATACGTCCTTCGACCGAGTCACCAGGCCCCTCTATAGACCAGCACGCTGCGTGATCTTTCCATGACGGGTCCTCCCCTGGGATCTCCTCAGCCGTCCAGCTTTGTCACACAGGAACGACAGCTCAGGACCATTCCTCGGCCGCGGTGGTAGGCCTCAGACAAGCCTCTGGGCCCACCCCTGCGCCACTGTATCGTGGGCCTGCCCACGAGGTAGCTCCTTAACGCATACCTGTCGGCCAGGAGGGCCAGCAGGTGGCTGTAAAACGACCCTAGAACATGGCGTCTGTCCCATAAATACCCTCTTCCCAGAATGCAACTCGGAGGACCACCTCCACCGAGCTTGTCTCCGAGACAGAGGAGCATCTACAGTATACACTTCGACACGTTGCCTTGCCAACACTGACCAGTGGTAACAGCGACACCCACTGGTCAGCACGGAAGTACACACAACGTCAGCCAAGCTGGAACAGAGGCAAACTTTTAACCTTCCTAACACACTATTTACTAAATTTACCTAACCTGCGGTAGATTGTAAATCTACCAGCGCTACATACGCCTTGTAAGTAGCCTGATATAGTGTGGGGCGTGGACTTTGGCCCATCATGGCTCTCACAGTAGAGTGTGCTGTGATTGGCCAAAGCTTGCAGGTCAGGTGCATGCTTTAGCCAATCATCAGACATCAATGCACTGCGATCTCACAGTGCATTATGAGGCGTTCCGCGGCGCTCAAATTTGCTGCGAACGCCTCATAATGTTCCATATTCGTCAAATGGGTGAACATCGGGACCATCCCTACCCAACACCACTGCTGATTAAGGCAAATGCCCCCCTTATCATAAATGTATATTGATCCTGGTGCCCTTTATCTTCAGAAGATATCCTCTGGTACCATAAAGTCATCCTTTGCTATTTTCTCCTACTGTTGTCATTATGCTTTGCATTAAAAGCACAGTACTGCTTTATAACATCAAGTGAAAATAAAAGGAAAAGTAATAAGTAACCAGTGTTCAATAGTAAGAAAGTACGAGAGCTCCTTTTCTGACTGTTCACGGTCACGTTGCCCTTTAAACTCTACACTTGCACTACACTTGCTCCTCTTTTTAGGTCACAATGTGAAGAACAAAAGAAAATTTCAACATAATAAAAGACATTCACTGTTTTTGCTCAAAGAAAAAAAATGCAGAAATAAAACCCTTTTTCTCAGAATCCTTCTCAGAATCACTTGTATTATTTAAGAGAAACCTAATGAAATACATAGATGGACAATGCTGAACTCTTCACATAATTGCTAGTTGTCTCATTACAATGCTAATCGTCGTCTAATACTTGTTGAGTCACAGATCTGGAACCAATATGCAAAGTTTTAACTTCATTTGCTGCAAACTTGTTCCTTAGCGAGTGACTCTGAACTGAAAGTCCAGCCCCCTAACAGTTAGAATCACTCCCTAGGACACACTTAACCCCTTCACTGCCCCCTAGTGGTTAACCCCTTCACTGCCAGTGTCATTTACACAGTAATCAGTGCATTTTTATAGCATTGATCGCTGTATAAATGACAATGGTCCCAAAATAGTGTCAAAAATGTCCGATGTGTCCGCCATAATGTCGCAGTCCCGATAAAAATAGCAGATCGCCATTACTAATAAAAAAAAAAAAAAAATGCCATAAAACTATCCCCTATTTTGTAGACGCTATACATTTTGCGCAAACCAATCAATATATGCTTATTGCGATTTTTTTTTTTACCAAAAATATGTAGAAGAATACATATCGGCCTAAACTGAGGAAAAAAATAGTTTTTTTATTTATATTTTTGGGCGATATTTATTATAGCAAAAAGAAAAAAAAAATTGCGCTTTTTTCAAAATTGTCACTCTTTTTTTGTTTATAGCGCAAAAAATAAAAACTGCATAGGCGATCAAATACCACCAAAAGAAAGCTCTATTTGTGGGAAAAAAAGGACATCAACTTTGTTTGGGTACAGCATCGCACGACCGCGCAATTGTCAGTTACAGCGATGCAGTGCCGAATCGCAAAAAGTGCTCTGGTCAGGAAGGGGGTAAAATCCTCCGGGGCTAAAGTGATTAACTTGTTATAGAACTATTGTGAGATGTTATGTTTTTATACTTATATATGTATTGTACAGTACTCTGTATTCAGTGTTATAGGTGCCGAAAAGCCTGGTCACCTAGGTTGGTTAAGTGACTAGTTAATTAGCTCATGTTAATTTAAATCACTGTCAGCTATTAGTTCCTAGAAGGTGAGTAGCATACTGTTTATGTTGGCTTTTTCTTAGTTATGCTAATTACAGTATCTCACAAAAGTGAGTACACCTCTCACATTTTTGTAAATATTTTATTATATCTTTTCATGTGACAACACTGAAGAAATGACACTTTGCTACAATGTAAAGTAGTGAGTGTACAGCTTATATAACAGTGTAAATTTGCTGTCCCCTCAAAATAACTCAACATCAGCTATTAAAATCTAAACCACTGGCAACAAAAGAGAGTACATCCCTAAGTGAAAATGTCCAAATTGGGCCCAAAGTGTCAATATTTTGTGTGGCCACCATCATTTTCCAGCACTGCCTTAACCCTCTTGAGCATGGAGTTCACCAGAGCTTCACAGGTTGCCACTGGAGTCCTCTTCCACTCCTACATGATGACATCACGGAGCTGGTGGATGTTAGAGACTTTTCCCTCCTCCACCTTCCGTTTGAGGAAGCCCCACAGATGCTCAATAGGGTTTAGGTCTGGAGACATGCTTGAGCAGTTGATCACCTTTAACCTCAGCTTTACCCTTAGCTTCTTTAGCAAGGCAGTGGTCGTCTTGGAAGTGTGTTTGGGGGCATTATCATGTTGGAATACTGCCCTGAGGCCCAGTCTCCGAAGGTAGGGGATCATGCTCTGCTTCGGTATGTCACAGTACATGTTGGCATTCATGGTTCCCTCAAAGAACTGTAGTTCCCCAGTCCCAGCAGCACTCATGCAGCCCCAGACCATGACACTCCCACCACCATGCTTGACTGTAGGCAAGACACACTTGTCTTTGTACTCTTCACCTGGTTGATGCGCTTGACACCATCTAAACCAAATAAGTTTATCTTGGTCTTGGTCAGATCACAGGACATGGTTCCAGTAATCCATGTCATTAGTCTGCTTGTCTTCAGCAAACTGTTTGTGGGCTTTCTTGTGCAACATCTTTAGAAGACCTTCTGGGATGACAGCCATATAGACCAATTTGATGCAGTGTGTGGCGTATGGCCTGAGAACTTGCAGGCTGACCCCCCACCCCTTCAACCTCTGCAGCAATGCTGGCAGCACTCATACGTCTATTTCCCAAAGACAACCTCTGGACATGATGCTGAGCACGTGCACTCAACTTCTTTGGTCAACCATGGCGAGGCCTGTTCTGAGTGGAACCAGTCCTGTTAAACCGCTGTATGGTCTTGGCTACCGTGCTGCAGCTCAGTTTCAGGATCTTGGCAATCTTCTTATAGCCTAGGCCATCTTTATGTAGAACAACAATTATTTTTTTCAGTTCTTTGCCATGAAGTGCCATGTTAAACTTCCAGTGGCCAGTATGAGAGTGTGAGAGCAATAACACCAAATTTAACACCTGCTCCCCATTCACACCTGAGACCTTGTAACACTAACGAGTCACATGACACCGGGGAGGGAAAATGGCTAATTGGAGCCAATTTGGACATTTTCACTTAGGGGTGTACTCACTTTTGTTACCAGGGGTTTAGACATTAATGGCTGTGTGTTGAGTTATTTTGAGGGGACATCAAATTTACACTGTTATACAAGCTGTACACTCACTACTTTACATTGTAGCAAAGGGTCATTTCTTCAGTGTTATCACATGAAAAAATATAATAAAATATTTACAAAAATGTGAGTTACTGGATATTCCTGTATACAGTTGCCTTTGCATACGATAATGTGATCAGCCTCACCTGATTGTGTAACATATAAATTCTGTGTGAGTTTTCAATAAACAGTTCCAGTTCTCATACAAGCTTTTGTTGGCTAGTCTTGTATGCTCAGCTATAATATCTGGTTCCTATGTCTAGACTTGAGGAATCTATATCTTGACGGAAGCACCCTAGCGGGGTGCTGGACAGTTCCCTCACAGTGAGCAACATTTTTACAATCACTTTTTGCATGTAAATCCTCATTTTTTTTACTTGCTTTTTAATAGAATATAGAGAACCTCTATCAGGCTTTTATTGCTGTCTGTGTCATCACTGGGGAGATTTGCCCTCTCTATTGGTCCTGGGGACCATTGTCATCAGGAATAGAGAACAATGGAAAATCCAAACTTTGGAAAACGAGGCGTGTGGAAGTATTCCGCTGCTGAAATCTGTTCTGGTGAAAACCAGAACAGATATCCCCTGTGACAGACCCAACCAGGACAGGGGCTTTTGAAGGGGACGGCAGGGTAGCCTTTTGCCTACTGACTATGGGCCCTGGCTTTTGAGGGGGCTCTATTCTTTGGGAGGTGTGTGCCTGGGGGACCTTTGGAGTGTTTTTTCTTTGGGTCCATGTCTCCCCAAAACAAACAGACTCTGAGATCGTCCTATTATCCAGGCCCCCTGGGTCCTAACCCCCAGGGTTTTCACAGGCCAGGCCAAGGCACCAAACGACTGGCAGAGCGGGGAGAGGTACCAGAGGAGGCAAACGCAATCGAGCAAAAAAGAAAAAAGCTCTAGCAGGGACAGGAATTTTTAATCTAAGCACCGTGGTTCTCAGTCAGGAAGAGAAACTGGTGCTAGATAAAGGTTTAAAGTTTGCATTACCTAGGAAGTTAAACAAATTTGAGACCTATATGGATATCCACAAATTTGTTCGGAAAATTAATATCAAGAGATATATGCTATCTAACCCAGTTCAAGAGAGAAATACATTTCCCAGTGACTACCAGCATTCAGGATTGGCTAATGCCTCCCTTTTTAATCCCCCAGGAGCCCTGGCACCTTCCATCAAAGTTTTTAAGGAGGTGGTGTTGAGGGATTTAGAGAAGATGCCCATCAAAAGAGCTAAATTAGATCGCGAACTTCTTACTGGCCTGGATTCCCTTTGCAATAACAAGGATTTGGTTATTAGACCTGCCGATAAAGGGGGTGGCATTGTGGTCCTTAACAGAGAAGATTACTTTCAGGAGATGTATAGGATTCTCGGAGATAGAGAGACATACACCCCCCTTGGATCAGACCCCAAAATTCCATATCTTAAAGAACTTAAAAAGGTGGTTGAGTATGGTTATAGCCAAGGGATTCTAAATAAAAAAGAAAAGACCTATTTAGTTCCCAAGGCCCCCCGTACTCCCCTTATATACTACCTACCGAAAGTACATAAACACCCCACCTGCCCCCCGGGACGCCCCTTTGTAAGTGGAATCGATTCCCTTACGTCCCGGGTGGGCAGGTATATCGATTTTTTCCTACAACCCCTAGTGGGAAAAATGCCTTCCTATGTTAGAGATTCCAAATACATTATCAATTTACTTACCAAATATACTCCCACCCCTACCATGTGGATAGTTACAGCGGATGTAACGTCCCTATACACGATCATTCCCCACGAGTTAGGCCTATATGCAGTTGAATACTATTTAAGAAGGGACTCAGGTTTATATGATGAACAAATTAATTTCATCATGATACTTTTAAGATATGCTGCGTCCCACAATTATTTTTGGTTCAACCAATGTTTTTACCGACAGGACCGTGGAGTCGCGATGGGGGCTAAATATGCCCCCAGTCTTGCGAACCTGTTTATGGCCCTGTGGGAGGAGGATGTCGTCCATGTTTGCCAGAGGCCCCAGATCAAGCTGTGGGCTAGGTACATTGACGACATCCTCCTCCTTTGGGATGGGAACCGCAATGATCTTGACCTCTTTATGGAGGAACTTAACCAGAATAATAGGGGCATTGTACTTAATTTCGAGGCTAGCCAATCTAATGTTCAATTTTTAGACCTCAATATTACCATACAGGACGACCAGTTTACGACCTCTACGTTTTTTAAGAAAACGGATCGTAACTCCTATATCCCTCTAAGTAGTTGCCACCATAGGTCTTGGCTTCGGTCTATACCTAAAAGTCAATTCATGCGACTTAAACGCAACTGTTCCGACGACTTCCAGTTTTTACAACAGGCCGGAATTTTGATCAATAGGTTTGTGGAAAAGGGGTACACCAGAGAATCTCTGACTCATGCTTTGGAGGGGGTAAAAGCTATAGATAGGAGACAACTTCTGAGCGAGAGGGTAGTTCCCAGAGAGAATTCTGTTACTTTGCCCTTTATTACCACCTATTCTATCCAACATGATAACATAAAAAGCCTGTTCAATAAACACTGGCACTTATTGGGCAATGACCCCATCCTAAAAGGGGTTATCCCAGACAAGCCACAAGTGATTTTTAAGGGAGCACCATCCCTTAGGAATAGATTAGCCCCGAATGCTCTTGATCCCCCCGTTAGGGGTATTCAAGGCCTTTTTGATAACCTGAAAGGGTACTACAAATGTGGGAGGTGTCGGGTCTGTAGGCTAAATTCTGTGCCATCTAGACGTACCCTTAAATTTACCTCCTCCAGTACACAAGAGGAGCATGACATAAAACCCTTTATCACCTGTACCACAGAGGGGGTCGTCTACCTACTACAGTGCCCTTGTGGCCTACAATATGTGGGTAGGACTAGACGACCCCTTTCTGTTCGTTTGAATGAACATATTACCAACATTATTAATGGCTTTCCTAAACATTCTGTTTCAAAGCATTATTTGGTTTCCCATAACAAAGATCCCTCTAAAACTTTGTTTTTAGGGATCGATAGGTATCGGCCTCACTGGAGGGGGAGTTCCCTGACTAGGAGCATTTCTAAACTTGAGATGCTGTGGATACATAAAATCAGGTGTTACGTCCCACATGGACTTAATGTCGATACTGATACCAATGCCTTTATTGACAACTCATAATAAAAAACCCCCTGGTTTAGTCCATTGGTTCTACTATTGACTAATAACCACTGGTATATATATCACTATTGGCTTATACCTCCCTTTAGAGATTTTTTGGGTTGTTATATATCCCAATGAGGCTGGTTTTGGTGTTTATGTACTTTCCTTATACCCTGACCCCTTATATCTCACTTGTTTGATTCAAGCTCTCTTTGGGTTGGTTCACATCCCAATGGGGCTGGTTTTGGTGTTTGTGCACTTACCATAAGCTCTGTCCCCAATTCCACGTTTCTATGTGATGGGGGTTCTATGCCATCCACCATGTTTATAATATATTTTTGTATTTTTATTTTTGCTTTTCATATGTATTTATTTAATAATAATGGAGTACTGTTTATTATTTCCGAATTGTTTGGTATATGAGGCCGAGAAATCATCTTTCCCTCCAGCTGTGCTATCTAGAATTTTGTCCCTTTGTGGTGCCCCCTGATTATGCCAACACTAATTGGATCAATCATCATATTCATTGATCTTGGCGTTTTGGCTGTGCCCGGGTGTGCCCCTCACCGGGAGTGAGTTGGGCCCTCGTAAAACCAATTCAATTAATTTAATCTATATTTAAGTCTGATTTAATCTAAATTGGCATCCGTTTCCATATGTGATACGGGTGAGTTTATTTGGTTTCTCTTTGTCTTTTCCTTTTTCCCCTTTCCATTCCCATCAATTTACAACGTTTACCACACTAACTAAATCGGTATCCGTAATAATAATATGGAATCCCTTAGTTAAGATGGCGTTCCTATATCTTCCGCCCTCACTCGGCGGAGCGCAAGGTGATTTCCGGCCTTTGTTGATTTCGAGGCTTGGTTATATCTGTTTGCTACATATGAGCGACACGTCAGTGCGTCGCCCGTGCCCCAGACGACGTCAGAAGTGTGACGAAACGTACGTCGGGCGTGCTGACGTGCTGACGTGCCGTATCCACCGTCTGTAGGACGGGTGTTCGTGCTAGCCGGCCGGCTTTCCATGCTGTTTTTTACTCTACACACTGTAAGTGTATTTTTAATGTCTTTTAAATAAATATCCATCCAGGATTACGCTATGTTGCTCTTCCTTCTTTTTTGGGGCATTGTTTGTGAGAACAACTCTAGGTTATGGGCATAGCCCTCTCTGCATCCTGGTCTCTTTTGTGGAGGATAGTGAGCCATCCACGGTCTGAGGAAGTGTCTAAACGGTGTTCCCATCTCACTAAAGGCCCCGACCGGGTTAAGGTCACAAGCTTTTTAAGCTTGCCATTTGGTAAGCGCCCATTTTATTCGTAACACTGTGGTGTGGTGAAGGTCCATCCAGCCCCATCTGTTTTTGCCTATAAGGGACTCAGTTGTCCGGTTTATCCATTGCACCTTTGAAGATTTTCTTCCATTTATTGGACTTTATTTTGTCACTTGATTGTTTATGAGCTTTATTTATCACTATTCACTACTTGATATTCTACCTACATTATTTAAATCATAGCGCTGCTTCTTTTTGTTTATTTACTGTATAGTGTGTGTATCTCACATATAAGCGGCTGCTCTTTTTTCAATTGCCTGTCAATTATTTATTTGCTTGATTGTTTTTTTGTATAGATCATATAGCGCGGTGATTTCCTCCTTTATTTGTTACATTTGATACTTCAACACTGCTGCTTTAGTCATCACATTCATTTAATGGATATTTTTGACTATAGGGTCTCCAAGAAGGTCAATACTAGTGGGGTTTTTGAACCCTACAAAAATGAAGAAGGGGATTTGGGTGGCCTCTTCATTAGATTAAAAAACCTTACCATTTCAGAAATTCACACCAAATGGGATGTGGCCTACCTGGAGACCTATGTCAAATCCAACATGGTACCTCGGAGCCTTAGGTGGGAGGTCAGTCCCCAGAAAGGTGACATCCAGTTGGATGAATGGTATAAATATTTCAATGAGGCTGGTGTCGGGCTCCTCAGATTCCTCATTGATAGGAAGTTACATAAATTATCCAGGCTAGACGAAGAGATAAAAACTCTTCGAGAAAAGTTCATTCCCCTACAGGATACAACCGAATATAAAGATAAATCCCAGACATTGTTAAATCTCCTAGAGAAGGAAGATAGGGAACAAACATACAAAAAAAAGAAAAAATATAATAGAGATCTTGCAGATTATCAGGGTGGGATAGTGTTTGAATGGCAGAAAAAACTACTGGCAGTCAATGCCGACAATACCACCCCAGATAGCACCGCCATGGAAGTTTCCACTTCTGTCAACTCCAATGTAAATAAATTGCCTGTACCTAATAATATACAGAGGACTAGAGACACTAGCTCACAAGGGTTTCGTCAGTCCCCTCAGAGACAACAATACTTCAATAGAGGGGGACCACCACCACCCCCCTATTATCAACCAGGACCTCCTAAGGGTTCCTTCAAACCTTACAATAATAAGAAAGGTGGTCGTAATCACAATGCCCCTCAACGTAATTCTTATTGGAACCCACCCAATACACAGTGGGGGCCCAACTACAATCAAGGTTGGGGTCCTTACCCTTTAGACACCCCACAACCGAGTGGAGGGTATAACCCCAGAGGGGGCCCCCCACCCCGGTCGGGGAACTACCCTGGTGGGAGAACGTTAGAGGTTCCTCCCCCCATAATAATATGGATTATCCCACCCACCACAGTGATCGGTACTCCCATATGACAGGAGTTCCTACGAATGGTTCATTGGTTGGTCCCACCACTGATAACTATTTTGGTTATGGGGGTACTACCCAGAATCGGTTTTACCCTCTACGGGATCTCGCTGGTCCATCAGAGGGTGATGAGGGTCTACTTGATTCCCCCTATCCTGGGGAAGGAGGTACCCCTGGTCCATCATCAGCCTATTTTGACAGGATGGGATCGTCCTATTATCCAGGCCCCCTGGGTCCTAACCCCCAGGGTTTTCACAGGCCAGGCCAAGGCACCAAACGACTGGCAGAGCGGGGAGAGGTACCAGAGGAGGCAAACGCAATCGAGCAAAAAAGAAAAAAGCTCTAGCAGGGACAGGAATTTTTAATCTAAGCACCGTGGTTCTCAGTCAGGAAGAGAAACTGGTGCTAGATAAAGGTTTAAAGTTTGCATTACCTAGGAAGTTAAACAAATTTGAGACCTATATTGATATCCACAAATTTGTTCGGAAAATTAATATCAAGAGATATATGCTATCTAACCCAGTTCAAGAGAGAAATACATTTCCCAGTGACTACCAGCATTCAGGATTGGCTAATGCCTCCCTTTTTAATCCCCCAGGAGCCCTGGCACCTTCCATCAAAGTTTTTAAGGAGGTGGTGTTGAGGGATTTAGAGAAGATGCCCATCAACAGAGCTAAATTAGATCGCGAACTTCTTACTGGCCTGGATTCCCTTTGCAATAACAAGGATTTGGTTATTAGACCTGCCGATAAAGGGGGTGGCATTGTGGTCCTTAACAGAGAAGATTACTTTCAGGAGATGTATAGGATTCTCGGAGATAGAGAGACATACACCCCCCTTGGATCAGACCCCAAAATTCCATATCTTAAAGAACTTAAAAAGGTGGTTGAGTATGGTTATAGCCAAGGGATTCTAAATAAAAAAGAAAAGACCTATTTAGTTCCCAAGGCCCCCCGTACTCCCCTTATATACTACCTACCGAAAGTACATAAACACCCCACCTGCCCCCCGGGACGCCCCATTGTAAGTGGAATCGATTCCCTTACGTCCCGGGTGGGCAGGTATATCGATTTTTTCCTACAACCCCTAGTGGGAAAAATGCCTTCCTATGTTAGAGATTCCAAATACATTATCAATTTACTTACCAAATATACTCCCACCCCTACCATGTGGATAGTTACAGCGGATGTAACGTCCCTATACACGATCATTCCCCACGAGTTAGGCCTATATGCAGTTGAATACTATTTAAGAAGGGACTCAGGTTTATATGATGAACAAATTAATTTCATCATGATACTTTTAAGATATGCTGCGTCCCACAATTATTTTTGGTTCAACCAATGTTTTTACCGACAGGACCGTGGAGTCGCGATGGGGGCTAAATATGCCCCCAGTCTTGCGAACCTGTTTATGGCCCTGTGGGAGGAGGATGTCGTCCATGTTTGCCAGAGGCCCCAGCTCAAGCTGTGGGCTAGGTACATTGACGACATCCTCCTCCTTTGGGATGGGAACCGCAATGATCTTGACCTCTTTATGGAGGAACTTAACCAGAATAATAGGGGCATTGTACTTAATTTCGAGGCTAGCCAATCTAATGTTCAATTTTTAGACCTCAATATTACCATACAGGACGACCAGTTTACGACCTCTACGTTTTTTAAGAAAACGGATCGTAACTCCTATATCCCTCTAAGTAGTTGCCACCATAGGTCTTGGCTTCGGTCTATACCTAAAAGTCAATTCATGCGACTTAAACGCAACTGTTCCGACGACTTCCAGTTTTTACAACAGGCCGGAATTTTGATCAATAGGTTTGTGGAAAAGGGGTACACCAGAGAATCTCTGACTCATGCTTTGGAGGGGGTAAAAGCTATAGATAGGAGACAACTTCTGAGCGAGAGGGTAGTTCCCAGAGAGAATTCTGTTACTTTGCCCTTTATTACCACCTATTCTATCCAACATGATAACATAAAAAGCCTGTTCAATAAACACTGGCACTTATTGGGCAATGACCCCATCCTAAAAGGGGTTATCCCAGACAAGCCACAAGTGATTTTTAAGGGAGCACCATCCCTTAGGAATAGATTAGCCCCGAATGCTCTTGATCCCCCCGTTAGGGGTATTCAAGGCCTTTTTGATAACCTGAAAGGGTACTACAAATGTGGGAGGTGTCGGGTCTGTAGGCTAAATTCTGTGCCATCTAGACGTACCCTTAAATTTACCTCCTCCAGTACACAAGAGGAGCATGACATAAAACCCTTTATCACCTGTACCACAGAGGGGGTCGTCTACCTACTACAGTGCCCTTGTGGCCTACAATATGTGGGTAGGACTAGACGACCCCTTTCTGTTCGTTTGAATGAACATATTACCAACATTATTAATGGCTTTCCTAAACATTCTGTTTCAAAGCATTATTTGGTTTCCCATAACAAAGATCCCTCTAAAACTTTGTTTTTAGGGATCGATAGGTATCGGCCTCACTGGAGGGGGAGTTCCCTGACTAGGAGCATTTCTAAACTTGAGATGCTGTGGATACATAAAATCAGGTGTTACGTCCCACATGGACTTAATGTCGATACTGATACCAATGCCTTTATTGACAACTCATAATAAAAAACCCCCTGGTTTAGTCCATTGGTTCTACTATTGACTAATAACCACTGGTATATATATCACTATTGGCTTATACCTCCCTTTAGAGATTTTTTGGGTTGTTATATATCCCAATGAGGCTGGTTTTGGTGTTTATGTACTTTCCTTATACCCTGACCCCTTATATCTCACTTGTTTGATTCAAGCTCTCTTTGGGTTGGTTCACATCCCAATGGGGCTGGTTTTGGTGTTTGTGCACTTACCATAAGCTCTGTTCCCAATTCCACGTTTCTATGTGATGGGGGTTCTATGCCATCCACCATGTTTATAATATATTTTTGTATTTTTATTTTTGCTTTTCATATGTATTTATTTAATAATAATGGAGTACTGTTTATTATTTCCGAATTGTTTGGTATATGAGGCCGAGAAATCATCTTTCCCTCCGGCTGTGCTATCTAGAATTTTGTTCCTTTGTGGTGCCCCCTGATTATGCCAACACTAATTGGATCAATCATCATATTCATTGATCTTGGCGTTTTGGCTGTGCCCGGGTGTGCCCCTCACCGGGAGTGAGTTGGGCCCTCGTAAAACCAATTCAATTAATTTAATCTATATTTAAGTCTGATTTAATCTAAATTGGCATCCGTTTCCATATGTGATACGGGTGAGTTTATTTGGTTTCTCTTTGTCTTTTCCTTTTTCCCCTTTCCATTCCCATCAATTTACAACGTTTACCACACTAACTAAATCGGTATCCATAATAATAATATGGGATCCCTTAGTTAAGATGGCGTTCCTATATCTTCCGCCCTTACTCGGCGGAGCGCAAGGTGATTTCCGGCCTTTGTTGATTTCGAGGCTTGGTTATATCTGTTTGCTACATATGAGCGACACGTCAGTGCGTCGCCCGTGCCCCAGACGACGTCAGAAGTGTGACGAAACGTACGTCGGGCGTGCTGACGTGCTGACGTGCCGTATCCACCGTCTGTAGGACGGGTGTTCGTGCTAGCCGGCCGGCTTTCCATGCTGTTTTTTACTCTACACACTGTAAGTATATTTTTAATGTCTTTTAAATAAATATCCATCCAGGATTACGCTATGTTGCTCTTCCTTCTTTTTTGGGGCATTGTTTGTGAGAACAACTCTAGGTTATGGGCATAGCCCTCTCTGCATCCTGGTCTCTTTTGTGGAGGATAGTGAGCCATCCACGGTCTGAGGAAGTGTCTAAACGGTGTTCCCATCTCACTAAAGGCCCCGACCGGGTTAAGGTCACAAGCTTTTTAAGCTTGCCATTTGGTAAGCGCCCATTTTATTCGTAACACTGTGGTGTGGTGAAGGTCCATCCAGCCCCATCTGTTTTTGCCTATAAGGGACTCAGTTGTCCGGTTTATCCATTGCACCTTTGAAGATTTTCTTCCATTTATTGGACTTTATTTTGTCACTTGATTGTTTATGAGCTTTATTTATCACTATTCACTACTTGAGATTCTACCTACATTATTTAAATCATAGCGCTGCTTCTTTTTGTTTATAGACTCTGAGAACTGGAGGACCCAGATATAGATATGGGGCCAAAACCAGCTCTGACTGATTCAACCCCCCCCCCCCCAGACTCAGAGACTCAGAGCAGATGTTAACATAATCAGCTCAAAACAACCTGATGCTGGGGTCTCCTGCCATAATCTGTTTCCTAGGGTGTCTTTCTCTCATGGTATAATTTCCGCAGTGCGCGCCTCCTAAGTGTAAATTCCCTTTGTTAATTGAGTTACCTATTGTTTCTGTCTGTCTGTTAATCCTCTTGGAGATGTGACTAGGTGACTAGCATTGTGTCCACTTTACCTTGTTACCAAATTATTGTGAGATGTTATTTTTTTATGTTCATTAAAAAATCTGCAAAATCTCTCTTTACTTCCTGCTGTGTGTCTGGGTCAGGTAGTGATGATAAATCCACCTGTTGGGGCACTTAAAGGGAAAAAAATGAGACAGGAGTCTTAACTAGGGATGCACCGATACCTGTTGTTTAAGAGAGAGTATGAGTACAGAGGCGCGCACTGCGGAAATTATACCATGAGAGAAAGACACCCTAGGAAACAGATTATGGCAGGAGACCCCAGCATCAGGTTGTTTTGAGCTGATTATGTTAACATCTGCTCTGAGTCTCTGAGTCTGGGGGGGGGGGGGTTGAATCAGTCAGAGCTGGTTTTGGCCCCATATCTATATCTGGGTCCTCCAGTTCTCAGAGTCTGTTTGTTTTGGGGAGACATGGACCCAAAGAAAAACCACTCCAAAGGTCCCCCAGGCACACACCTCCCAAAGAATAGAGCCCCCTCAAAAGCCAGGGCCCATAGTCAGTAGGCAAGAGGCTACCCTGCAGTCCCCTTCAAAAGCCCCTGTCCTAGTTGGGTCTGTCACAGGGGATATCTGTTCTGGTTTTCACCAGAACAGATTTCAGCAGCGGAATACTTCCACACGCCTCGTTTTCCAAAGTTTGGATTTTCCATTGTTCTCTATTCCTGATGACAATGGTCCCCAGGACCAATAGAGAGGGCAAATCTCCCCAGTGATGACACAGACAGCAATAAAAGCCTGATAGAGGTTCTCTATATTCTATTAAAAAGCAAGTAAAAAAAATGAGGATTTACATGCAAAAAGTACAGATACTTGTGCTCAAGTACTCACGACACCAATTACCGATACCGTGCAGTGCAATTTGAGCAGCAGTAAAACAGTATGATTTCTGGAAAAAAGGCAACATGGTCTTCTGCTGTTTCAACTAGGGTTGCACCAATACCGCTTTTTCTAGCTGAGAGTACGAGTACCAATACTTCTGGTCAAGTATTCGCCGATACCAAGTATCGCACTTGTGTAAACCCAGGCTGAAGTCACTGTGACAAGTCTGGATTCACACAAGAGTGCTACAGGAAACCGCGTGTGATTTCGGACAGAAATGGCACTGCATTCCTGTTCAAATCACATGCGATTCTTTGCAGTGCGATTTGAGCCCATTCATTTTGTATGGGCTCAAATTGCACCACAAAGGCAACAGCAAAAGACCACATTTGGTTCCACTCTTGTCAGCCAAGAACAGAAAGCTAAGGCTTCAGTGGACTTGCGCCTAAAAACATTAAACATTTGAAGACTGGGAAGCCTGGTCTAATGAATCTTGATTCCTACTGAAGCACGTAGATGCTAGGCTAGTCACCAAATCTGAATCCATTAGAACACCCCTGGGATATAGTAGAGCAGGAAATTTACAGCATTAATATGCAGATAACAGATCTATAAAAACTGCATGATACAATCATGTCAATGAGGACAATACTCTCACAGGAATGTTTGTAGAATGTGTAATTCATGGCACGAAGAAGTGAGGCTCTTCTGAGAACAATGGGAGGGCCTTAGATAGTTTTCGGATAGTGTTCCAAATACATCTCTGGGGCCAGTGTATTTAAAATATTAACAAATGTTAAAAAAGGCATATACTTATTTCATTTCTATGTAAACCCCTATCACTATCATAGCCAATGGTGTATATAAATGCCTATAATTACCATAGTGAATACACCAATATCAAAGCCAAGTGTCTTATGTATCACCAGATCTCCCAGGAAGCATAGTAGTGTATTTTCTTATTCTGGTTTCTCAAAGAAAATACACAGCACATTGGCAAGTGTTGTGATATTTAAGATTGATCAGCTGGGAAGCAGCTGTGCACATAAAGTCTCTGGCCATTGCAATTCAAAGCTGCTAGTTTATTACCGGCATAAATTATCGATAAAGTTTCACAACAGTGATTTTAGTGCAATGGCCTGTTTTATCAATAGGTATATAGGATGTTGTTCTAAAAAAAAGCGTACCTATAAATCAGCCAAAAATGATTGTAAAAAAGCAAATATAGACTGAAACTGGTTTTAGGGTTTCATTTATCATGTAAAGTTTGCATTTGAGACACAAGTCTGAATTGCATCTGTTCTCCTGTGATTCAGCAATTGACCAGTATGATTTCTGGGAAAAAAAGCAACTCTAAGTAAAATCAATCACTAGGCAAATGATGTCTTTGTTGATTTTACCTCCATCTGAGTTTTCTAAAAAGCATTTGAAGCCACATTTTGCAATATTTAAAGCAAGCAAGTCACGATAAAAAAAGAATCCACGTTTTGCTGTACTGAAGCCTTAAAGAGGAAGTAAACCCTTATGGGGTTTACTTCCTCTTTTGCAAAGTAAAAGCAGAATGGGCTAGTCTGCGATGTCCCTGCTGGTGGCTGCGTCCATCTTCACCCCTTTTCCTCCTGGGGCCATTCAGGGCCGTCTAAGTGAGAGGGCACACCTGGGCACTGCCCAGGGGCCCCAGCTGCATGGGGGGTCCCTGCACTTTCCCCAAAGAAGCTGCTCCGTGAGCCCACGCTGTCCGGAAATTGGGGGCCCCATGATGGCACTGAGAGTGATGGATACAGAGGGGAGACAGGCTGGTTGCGGTGCGCCGTGCTGTGCAGAACAATACCTATTTCACAGCCAGCAGGGAGGGGTGGGGCCGGAGTGCCAGTGATGCTCTGACTTCGCACCATGCAGCCTGAATGCTCAGGACTCAGAGGCCGCGGGGTAGGAGCTGGAGTGGGAGCTGCTGAGTCTGCAGCACTGAGAGCCTGCCTGTGGAAGTGGCATTTTGGATGGTGTCATGGTGAGCCCAGCTGCCCAGCACTGTTTGCACCGAAGGGCTTGGAATGCCCGGAGGGATGCTTCCTCCTCCACCCCTCCTTCTGCCTGCATGACTTGATTGGTATACTTGAGTCCTTGTCCCAGTGCTGGAAGTGGGCACATAGCCCAAAATTCACATGCACTGTATCTCCACTGGAAAAGGGGGTACTACATGGATGGAATAATGGTGCTGGGGGATATCAAGGGTGTATGGGGGAAAACAATGCCGAGGGGGGATCTGGGGTGTATAGGGGGTAGAAATGCTTGGGGTATCTTGGGTGGCTATAGTGCTAGAGGTATCAGCAATGTAGAGAGGCCACAGTTTAGGGGGTATCAGGGATATAGTGGGGTCACAATGCAAGGGGCATCTTATGGTATATGGTAACAGTGCTGGGAGAATATCTGGGGTGTAGAGGGGTCAGAGTGCTGGGGGATATCTGGGTTGTAGAGGGGTCAGAGTGCTGGGGGAATATGTGGGGTGTAGAGGTGTCAGAATGCTGGGGGGATATGTGGGGTGCAAAGATGAATTCGAGTGCTGGGGGAATATCTGGGGTGCAGAGAGGCACCCCAGGTATTGCAGTTGCAGTATAGCTGTAGACAGCAGAGATAGAAGTCTTGTCTTGAATCCTCTAGAGTACAGCACTGTGGATGCGGCAAGTTATCACTGTAGCACTTCTGTGGCAGAGGTGAGTGTGAAACCTCTGTCAGCTGATTCCGAACTGTGGTGGCTTTGGGCTCAAATTTCCCCTTTTTTGGCTGTGGTCCCAAAGGTCTGGAAACACTGCTACAGAGATCCTTGCTCTTCCTTGTTCGGGCGCCAAAAGTCCAGAACTTTCCCAGGCAGTCTCGTAAAAACCTCTTCAGCCCTCCCTCTCAGTCTCATGGCTCTCTGGGGACTGTAGTCTTTTCTTGCTCTGTTCTAGGGAGAGGACCCAAGAATACGTGGCATTAAAGAGAAGGATGATTACTGGTTGGCAACCCTCCTTGACCCCCATTATAAGGGGAAGGTTTCAGAACTCATCCCGTCCCCACAGAGAGTGCAGAAGATAAAATCTCTTGAGGACACGTTAAGGAGGATTTTATTGAATGTTTTGCCTGACTCCAGTAGGTTACAGTGTCGTGGAAAATATCGTTTTGAGTCTTCTGTTGGTCAAGAGAGGAGCGTTGAAGAAGGCGTCCTCCTAAGTGAGGCAATTTTTTTAGTCCTCGCCACCCAGGGCTGCCAGCTTCCACATCCCATCGGCAGCATCTGCATCACATGGTGGACGATTACCTTGGGGCCAAAACAGAGATGGAGAGCTTTCCAGCTGATGATCCATTGACTTAAAGGGTCATGAGAATAGACCACTGGCCAGAACTTGCCCAGTATGCTATTGAGTTGTTGGGCTGCTCCGCATCCAGTGTGCTTTCAGAATGGGCATTCACTGCTGCAGGAGGTTTTATTACTGATAATAGAATGCATCTGTCCACAGACTCTGTGAACTGTTTGACTTTTATAAAAAATAAATCAGTCCTGGATCATCAGCTATGAAGTCCCTGATGCCGATGTTACTGATTAAGTCTTTTTGGGATGTGGAATCTCTTCAGGACTTTGAGGCTGCCTAGCTTTGAGGGTGTTCAATCCTTTCATCTGGAAGAATGTTTTTGGTATAGGTTTCATGGGCACAATTAAGGCCCCTTTCACACGAGGCGGACTCCGTTTCTACGGAGCCTGCCTCAGTCCGCCGGCTCAGCAGGAGATCAGTCCGTTGATCTCCGCTGAGCCGGCGGATGACAGGTCCCTCTCTGCTCACTGAGCGGGGAGGGGCTTGTCAGGCGCCGCTGCCGCCTATGGAGGGATCGGACGAAAATGGACAGCATGTCCATTTTCGTCAGATCTCACCCGATCCGATCCGCCAGCGACGGACCTGGACGTAGGGCCATCTGTCTGCTTTTCAGCAGATCGGACCGGGGCGGATGTCAGACTAACATAGAGCACCCGTTCAGGTCCGGCGTCAAAACTGACAGGTGGACCTGAACGGTCCGATCGTGTGAAAGGGGCCTAACACCCAAAGATCAATTTTTCTGCACCTGTTTAACATTGCAATTTTTTTTTGCCTTCATCAAGAGCACCTCTATAGGGTTACGGTGGGAAGGCGCCACCGACACCCAAAGATCAATTTTCTCAGTTCTGGTGCGAACTGAACAGGGGTCCATTCGGCGCATCCCTACTCTGTACAGTGCCACAAATGCTCCACAGAGCTACATATCCCAGCATGCAACACGCAGCTGTGTGCTCCCTTTGGCTACCCACTATAGCTTAGCAGCGGATGCGGGGTAAAAGTAAAAGTGTGAGAGCGAGTGGGCATACACAGGAACCCGCACCTGGCTACAGGTATATGCCTAGCTACATTGGTCCAAGCTGGGCCAACATAACTGTAAAATTATCCATACCTGAAATTTCTCTTTAACGGAATAAAACATGAGAGCATGTGCATGTATTACAGAGATGTAATAAATTTGTTTATTTTTTAAAATGTTCCCTTGACATGCACCTTAAAGTGTTATTAAACCCAGGACCCTGCATTCACTATATCTGGTCTCCCACAGTACACAGAACATGAAAATACAATAGTTTTAATAAATATAAACTGCTAAATACCTTTTCTCATCAGCAGTATATAGCAGTCTTGTGACTTCTATCAGTGTCTGGTTAAAGTTTGTAGGAAGAGTTTTCATTCCCCTCTGACTGTCCTATGAGCTGGCATGACCCCTGACTCTGTCTGGACAGTGCTGATTGGCCCTGTACTGGTCCCATGCACCCTCCCAAAAAAAAAAAAAAAAACTCTCTAGCAATACACACCAAACTGACTATGTGTAGAGTGACTCTAAAGGCTCTGTTCTATCAGGAGATGGATTGGGTACTGTGGAAGAAGGGGAGGATCAGAGAGGACAGGATCAAACAGCTTTTTTTACACAATGCAGAGGATTAACCCCTTAGGTTTCACAGTAAGTATAAAAACATGCTTTACTGCATATACAGACTGATTTTACTGTTGTGGGTTTAGTAACACTTTAAGTGCCACCTGTATTCAATCTATACCCCTCTGTTATTCAACTATTAAATGTCAGGTTTCAATTGGAAGTACTGCCACTTGCAGTAGAATGACCGTGGGTTGGGCTTAGTTCTAGGGTGGCTTAATCTTGAACTGAAGAGCAGTTGAGGTCATGTAAACATCCTAGACTAGGGTTCCTCAACCAGCGTTTGCTACAAGCTCCTTGAGCAATGAGCAACTTTTGCCTCTTGGATAACTTCCCATTGGCACCATTGATCTTTTCAGCTATCTGTAAGGGGGTAATTCTTCCCAGTGACCAAAAATGTAAGGAGCATTCTTCCCACTGATCATCACACTAATGTATTATGCCATATAGGGGCGCTATATGTTATACAGCACCAAAAAATGTATCCTATACTTTATGTGTGCACATGTGCATAATGAAACAATGAAAAAATAATTTATAAGGAAAGTGTACAAATATGGAGACAATTGATATGTCAGTCCAATGGTAATATCAATAACTTCTCATATGCTTAAACAACAGTGTCTATTCATAGGGGGGATTTCTACTATCCTCCATCGTGAACTGCCTGTGATGTCACCCAGTGAGCCAAAGACATGCTACACACTCACCGAAAAATGTGACCTCTTATATTAAGAAAGGTCTGATGGTGCTCAAGATGTATAATCCAAGGTCTGGTTAACTCCCCATCAACTGCCGGGTGCCTGGAGCAGTGCCGGGACAAGGGCATCTAGAGCCTAGGGTGAACATGCCAAACTGCACCCCCCTCAAGATGTATGAGTATCGTGTTAGCAAAAATCCCCCCTCAAAAAAAAATTAGCACTAATCTGCATGCTTACCCCTAAGCATAAATTCCCCTTCCTCCCAGGAAAATGTGCCCCCCTGCTGGAATCCCCCAACCCAGCACAAATCTTTGCCCCCCCCCCCCTCCTAGCTCATATCCTCTCTTTCCCCAAATCCCCCCAGCCCCCCCAAAAAACTCCTAGTACAAATCCTCTACTCCTCAAATTTCCCTTCCCTCTGAGTACACCCCCCACTCCAAATCCCCCCACCCCCCCTTCCTAGCACAAATCCCCCCCCACCCCAAATTCCCCCCCAGCGCAAATATCCTCCAATAATCTCTACTAGCACATCATCCCCTGCAAAAAATGTTTCCCCTCCTAGCACAAAGCCCCTCCCCCTCTACCAAATTACCTCTTCTGGCACAAATCCTCATCCCCCATCCCCCCTTCCAACACAAATCCCCCCAAATCACCTTTTACAGCACCCCCTCCCTAAATTCATCCTCCTAGAACAATTTTTAACCCCTGTTGCCCCCAAACTCCCCCATCCAACACAAATCCCCTCCCCCCCAACCTCCTTGTGCCCCCCCCAGCACCTCACATGATACTACAGTGCCCAGGGCAGCTACCCCTCTTGCCCACCCCTTGTCCTAAGCCCTGGCCTGGAGATCAGCTTTAAAGTGATATTAAACCCAAAACCAAAAATGTAATATATTGCAGTTTACAAATCCTTAGATGTGGTCGCTGAATTCGTTTTCTTTTCTTCCGCTTTTTTTCCCTCTCTTTCCGCCTGGTGATCTGGCCAGTAACCATACCTTTCAACTTTCTGAGATGGGAACGAGGGAGGACACCTTTTAGCAAAAGTATGTAGGCATAGGACACACCCCCTGCCACGCCCCCTTAAATAAAAAGTGCATTTTATATACAACTATATGGATCAGACCAAAATGAGGGACAAATAAGGAGGAAAGAGGGACAGAGGGACCTTGTTCCGAATCAGGAACAGTCCGAAATCAGGGACAGTCCCTCAAAATCAGGGACAGTCCGAAATCAGGGACATTCCCTCGAAATCAGGGACAGTTGTGAGCTGTTCAGTAGCACATCTCCTGGCTTAGTGAGACACAACTAATACAAATACACTAACTAATTGAAGCCAAACTCCAGCTCACACTTCATAGTCTGTTACAGGAAACAGTTTCTTTCCTTTTGGGATAAAGGTTTTAGATGAATAAATAAAAGCTGACCATTTTAATCACCCTCCCAGTGTTAAATGGTTTGCCTTATCCATGTAAACCGATACATTCTGCAGGAGAGCTTGAGCCTTTGAAAAAACAACAGACTTCCTGCCTGGATCACCAGATGGAAATAGAAGAAAGAAAGCCTAAAAAAGGAAATATAATGCAGCCATCAAATCTAAGAATTGGTAAGCTGCAATATAATAAATGTTTGCATTTGGATTTAATATTGCTGTAGCCCAGGTTCACACTGACAGAGGGAATGAAATCGTGTGAGTTCAGCTGCATGTCAGTCCCGACTTTGGGGGCGATTTCAGAGACATCTGTGCGGGTTTCTGCACAGATGTCTATTGAAATTGCACCCCGAAGTCGCCAAAAGTAGTACAGAAACTACTTTTGGGAATCGGTGTGGCGTCACACCAATTCGGACAGTGCCATTGCCGGCAATAACCACCGATTTGGCATGCGATTTGCATGCCAAAGCACTGCAATGTGAACCAGGGCTTAAAGTGATTGTAAAGTCTTGTTTTTTTTTCTTTTAAAAACAATAAACATGTTATTCTTACCTCCTCTGTTGCAGTGGATTTGTACAGAGCAGCCCTGATCCTCCTCTTCTCGGGTCCCTCTTCTGCGATCCTGGCCTCTCCCTCCTGTTGAGTGCCCCCACAGCCAACATCTTGCTATCATTTAGACACGGAGCCCAGACCCGGCCCCGCCCCCTCCCTCTCCTGTTTGGCTAGCCAATCGGTGAGGGAGAGTCTTGGATGGCTGAGACACTCGTGGACATTGCTGGACAGAGAGTGACCTCAGAGGTAAGTATTGGGGGGGGGCTGCTACACATAGAATGCATTAAGATAAAAAACCTTCTGACTTTACAACCACTTCAGCCCCGGAAGATTTGGCTGCTGTATGACCAGGCCATTTTTAGCGATTTGGCACTGCGTCGCTTTAACTGACAAGTGCGCGATCGTGCGGCGCTGCACCTAAACAAAATTGACGTCCATTTTTCCCCACAAATAGAGCTTTCTTTTGGTGGCATTTGATCATCTCTGCAGTTTTTATTTTTTGCGCTATAAACAAAAAAATAGCGACAATTTACAAAAAAACATAATACTTTGTACTTTTTGCTATAGTAAATATCCCCATTTTTTTTAAATAAAAGCTCATTTTTTTTCAGTTTAGGCCAATATGTATTCTTCTACATATTAAAAATCGCAATAAGCGTATATTGATTGGTTTGTGCAAAAGTTATAGCGTCTACAAAATAGGGGATACATTTATAGCATTTTAATTTTTTTTTTACTAGTAATGGTGGCGATCTGCGATTTTTATCGTGACTGCGACATTATCGCAGACACATTGGACACTTTTGACACGTTTTTGGGACCATTGGCATTTATACAGCGATCAGTTCTATAAAAAATTCACTGATTACTGTAAAAATGTCACTGGCAGGGAAGGGGTTAACACTAGGGGGGCGATCAAGGGGTTAATTGTGTTCCCTCTCTGTGTTCTAACTGAAGGGGGGAGGGGACTGTCTAGAGGAGATCGCTGTTTATACTTTGTATGAACAGACGATCAGTCTCTTCTCCCCTCAGAGAACCGGGATCTGCGTGTTTACACACACAGATCCCGGTTCTCGGTGTGTCACGAGTGATCGTGGTAGCCCGGTGGTCATCGTGGGAGCCGGGCACTCGCATCAGCTCCGGGGGCGAGCAGCAGGCACGCGCCCCTCATGGCCACAGGGCGAAGCGACGTTACATAACGTTGTTTCGCCCAGCCGTGCCTTTCTGCAGCAGTAAAATAGCGGCGGCTGGTCGGCAAGTGGTCAATTCAAGGTACATTGATGCTATTCAAATTTGGATACAGGCAACTATAGGAGATTAGCAAACACAGGAGCGAGGTTCAGGGGATAAGACTCAGGCTGAAGATTAGAGCCTCTCAACTAGCAGATTATTGAGTCAGTTTTAATGAGTTGTGTTCACGGTTGACCAGAGTAGTATACTTTTAAATCCAGGGCTGATATGATGAAGTAATTGCAATCTTGTTAGATGTTGCATCATTTGGCGAGCCCGCAGGATTGTCATAACACAGCAGTGATCAGACCCCAAGACTATCAGTTCATAAATCCACACGAGACATAATAACATGAGCAGTACAATAAATGGCAGCGAGGAGTGGATTAGTCAGAAAGAGTGGAGAGATTTAGGAAAGGATTGAATGTAACAAAATAGACAAAGCAGAAAATGCAACGCTACTGCCATTAATTATTACCTAAAAGGGTCGATTGAAGACAACGTAATGGCAGACCGTGTCCTAACCACTTGTCCTCGTGGCAGTGGCGACCCGTAATGCAGGACCGCCCCCCCCCCCATCCTTGCGTCCGTCCCCTAATCTACATGTGGTGCTCCGGAAGTGTGGATTCCAATGTGCTTTTTTTTTTTTTTTAAGCATGTGATTAGAGCCAGAGACTCTAATAGGCTTCAAAAAATTATAGGCCCAGGGAGCAGAGCACTGCGCCACCGATCCCACCCAGTTATGTGGAAAATAGCGAATAAATATTCACTATTATCACACTTTTTCTCCTGCTGGCCAATCAAGAAGCGGGTCTTGAAACCCGTTTCCTGACTGGGTGGAAGGAGAAGCAATCCTATTGGCCTAGGTGGATGAGGGAGGAGACGCACGGCAGCTGTGAGGGGATGCAGGAGAAGCTGCTGACTGGAAGGAAGCGCTGCCCGCGCCATAGATGGGGTAAGTGCAGGGCCGACCGACCGACCGACCAGGGGGTTCTTTTGGTGGTATTTGATAAAAATAAAATAGTCGCGCTAATCAAAATGAAAACAAGATTGTATATACAGTCAAAACAATCTAATGCATATCATTGAAGCAAAAAAAATTAGACATGTGCAATTCGATTTCGTTCCGAATTCGCTTTTTAACGAATTTCAACAAATTCGGTAATTTGGAAATACCTGAATTGATGAAAACCTGTTTAACAAATTTTTACAACTATTCGTAAATTCAAAAATTCCGAATTTCAAAATTCGAATACCTGAAAATTTGAAAAATCAGAAATAACCAACTAATAACTATTACTATATACGATTGTAATGAATACAAATGTATCCGAATTTTCGAATTATCCAAAATAATGAATGCTGCATCTAAACAAATGGAACGGAACAAATTAATAATAATAAATAACAATAATAATAATAAAAATGTTTTATTATTATTATTTATTATTAATTTGTTCTGTTCTATTTGTTTAGATGCGCCATTCGTTATTTCGGATAATTCATAACTTCAGATAAATTCGTATTCGTTACATTCACTAACAGCCACATTTGAAAGGAAGTTCCAATACCTAATAATTTAATAGTTAATAATAGTTATTATTAGTTAGTTAGTTATTCTTTCGAATTTTCGGATTTTCTTTCTTATTTTCGGATTTTCGAATTTATAAATTTAGGAATTGCGATCATAACAAATGACCCAAAAAACGAAAAAAAAAAAAAAGAAGAATGAAACGAAAACTAACAAATTTTTCGGCAGTGCACATGTCTATCAAAAATATGTGGAATCAAGTGAGATATAAAAATTGAAAATATAAAAATATTGATAAAGTTCTAAAAACTAAGAGTGAAAGTCCACATGATATATAAAGGGAAAAATCCAAAAATATCGCTTTATCCGAGGGATTCCACCACCAAGAAGTATACAGATCCTCCTGTGACAATCCCTCTGTAATGCCGCGTACACACGATCGCACATTCCGACAACAAAATCCATGTTTTTTTTCCGATGGATGTTGGCTCAAACTTGCATACACACGGTCACACAAATCTTGTCGGAAATTTCGAACGTCAAGAACGCGGTGACGTACAACACTTACGATGAGCCGAGAAAAATTAAGTTCAATAGCCAGTGCGGCTCTTCTACTTGATTCCGAGCATGCGTGGAACTTTGTGCGTCGGAATTGTGTACACACGATCGGAATTTACGACAATGGATTTTGTTGTCAGAAAATTTGAGATCCAGATCTCAAATTTTGTTTGTCGGAAATTCGGATGGAAAATGTCAGATGGAACCCACACACGGTCGGAATTTCCGACAACAAACTCCCATTTCCCGTCGGAAAATCCGACCGTGTGTTCGCGGCATAAGTGGAAACTCTTACCAGATGATGTGGACCTCCAATCACTAGCGAGGTCACATGCGCATGCAGGTATACCTCTGCTGCGTAAGGTGATCCACCACGTCTCTGGAGCTAGCTGAAGTTTGGAGGGATTCCTCCAGGATACTCTGGGGGTCTCAATCGGCCAAATACCACAGAACATGTATAAAAAAAAAGAAGGCTCCAATAGTGTAATAAAGTCTAATAAACTTTTATTTATAAAAGCCATAAGGGGGGTGGGGGGTACTCACAAACATAGGGTACGTCGCGGTGCCTGGGGGAGCAAGTGGTTAAAAAGCAAACTCTACAAGTCAAAGTTTTCCTACACCTTAAATTCGTATTAAACCCAAAACCAAGAATGTAACATATTGCAGCTTACCAATCCCTAAATGTGGTGGCTGCATTTGTTTTCTCTTTATTTTCTTTATTTTAAACTGTTGATCCGGCCAGGGATCAAATACTGCAGCTTGAATTGCTAATGCTCCTGTGATTCGCTGAAGAAGCAGGTACCGGCATCCACAGAGCTCATCCAGGCCCAATAAGTAATACTGAAACAAAGAGATGCCACACACCGATCAGCCCGTGTATTCAGTATAGAACTAGAATGACTTCAGTCTTGGCTCCTCCCAGGCCATGCCCACTGACACATTTCACCCCACCTACCGGCCTTAGTCCTAGAGATCTGTCTCTAGGACTAAGCCTTGTGGGCGAGGTGAAATGCATCAGAGGGTGTGGCCTGGGAGGAGCCAAGAATATAGTCGTTCTAGTTCCATATTGAATACACGGCTGATCGGTGTGCGGTGTCTCCTTCAGTGTTATTTTTGACACGCTGGCTTTAGTTCTTGAAGTATTTGAAGTCACAAACCCCTAACCAGTATGCAAATTAGGAAGGAAAAAAATCTTTACCTACATTCTGTTCTTCGTCATTGATTCGCCTGTAGGGCATATAACAATTGAGGACACTTGAAACCATAGTTGGACTGGTTGCTTCTCAGTGAGCATCCCACCCACTCTTGGGCCTCATTTACACTTGCGATTGAGGGATGGTAAAACCCAGCAATTGAGGCGCGTTTTTACTGCTTCTGAACTGCTCCCCCTGTTTATGTTGAAGCAGCTGCCAGGGGTGTACACAAAATGCTTTGCTTCGTGGCCGCGGCAGGAATAATACCCCCTGTTTGTTGTATTCAAGTGTCAAATGAATGGGGCTGCGCTGCAACCACCCCACAACTGCCCATGGTTGTCCGGCAATTAGGGGATTAAAACAGGTGGTAAGAAAAAAATACAACACCTCCTCATCCCATGGCTATTGCTGTCTGAAGAGCAATTAAAACACAGATCACACTTCAGACAGTAAAGAAAGTCTTAACAAGGCCTTATCATCTCTGATCTTTTTTGTGAGTTTGCCACCCAGGTAGAAGTATGATTAAAGCCATTTGTTGACCAGGCTTTTTCCTGGCACTTTTTGTTTACAAGTTTAAATCAGTATTTTTTGCTAGAAAATTACTTATAACCCCCAAACATTATACATTTTTTTTAGCAGAGACCCTAAGGAATAAAATAGCGATCATTGCAATTTTTTTATGTCACATGGTATTTGCACAGCAGTTTTGCAAACGCAATTTTTTTGAAAAACATACACTTTATCAAATTTAAAAAAAAAATAGTTACCCTACTTTTTTTGTATAATGTAAAAAGATGATATTATACTGAGTAAATAGATACTTAACATGTCACGCTTTAAAATTGTGCACGTTCGTGAAATGGCGACAAACTACGGTACTAAAAAAATCTCCATAGGCGACACTTTAAATGCCTCTACAGGTTACCTGTTTAGAGTTACAGAGCGCCAGAATTATTGCTCTCCCTCTAACGTTCACAGCGATACCTCACATGTGTGAGTAGAAAACCGTTTACATATGCATGCATGACTTATGAATGCATTCTCTTCTGTACACAAGCACGGAGGGAGGGGGACGCTTAAAAAAAAAAAAAAAATATATATATATATATATATATATATATATATATATATATATATATTATAATTTTTTTTTTAATCACTTTTTTACCTATTACAAGGAATGTAAACATCCCTTGTAATAAAAAATAAGGATGACAGGTCCTCTTTATGGAAAGATCTGGGGTCAATAAGACCCCAAATTTCTTCTTTGCCTTTAAAAGCAAAAGGTAAAAAAAAAAACAAAAAAAAACCACGTTGCTCCGATCCTCCAAGGCCATAGAGTCAATCAAAGAGTATTAACTCTTTGATCGCCTATAGGAGCAGCCGGCCGCACTGTCAGATAATTTTTCGAGCAAACCGGCGAAAGCAGTAAGCTCGAAAAACACCAGCGAGCTGAACGAAGGGGGGGGGGGTGTCATTTGGAACGCTTTCATGAGAAAATCAGCCGCTTGCTAAAAAAAAGGGTTATGGCTGATACTGTTTCTTCAGCCATAACCCCGGTAAACAACGCGCAAACCGCAACAGATATACAGTATCTCACAAAAGTGAGTACACCCCTCATATTGGTCAGTGAGTGGTTAAAGTTGAACTTCAGGAATTATCTGCATTGCAAAGTTGCACTGGTCCAGCTTGGCAGGTTACAGCTAATGATTTTTGGCATGTAAGTACTGTATTTATAAATATAGAATTTGGCGCTAAGAAACTAAGACCCCATTCATATTTTGCGTTTGTGTTTCTGGTTAAAATTATTTACTTAATTTAATGAATTCATTACTGTATTTATTGGCGTATAACACGCACCTTCACTTTAAGAGGGAAGTTTCAGGAGAAAACTTAAATTTTAAATAAACAACTGTGAAGCAAAAAAGGGTCAGTGCCCATCTGCAGCCTCACCATTGCCATGAATGCAGCCTGACAATTGCCATGAATACAGCCTCACCATTGCCATAAACGCAACCTTGCCATTGCCATAAACGCAGCCTCGCCATTGCCATGAATGCAGCTTCACCATTGCCATGAATGCAGCCTCACCATTGCCATGAATGCAGCCTCGCCATTGCCATGAATGCAGCCTGGCCATTGCCATGAATGCAGCCTCACCATTGTCATGAATGCAGCCTCACCACTGCCTGAATACAGCCTCACATTGCCATATATGCAGCCTCACAAGTGCCATGAATGCAGCCTTACCATTGCCAAGAATGCAGCCTCACAAGTGCCATGAATGCAGCCTCACAAGTGCCATGAATGCCGCCTTACAAGTGCCATGAATGCAGCCTCACCATTGCCATGAACGCAGCCTCGCCATTGCCATGAATGCAGCCTCGCCATTGCCATGAATGCAGCCTCACCATTGCCATGAATGTAGCCTCGCCATTGCCATGAATGCAGCCTCGCCATTGCAATAAATACAGCCTGGCCATTGCCATGAATGCAGCCTCACCATTGCCATGAATGCAGCCTCACCATTGCCATGAATGCAGCCTCACAAGTGCCATGAATGCAGCCTCACCATTGCCATGAATGTAGCCTCGCCATTGCCATGAATGCAGCCTCGCCATTGCCATGAATGCAGCCTGGCCATTGCCATGAATGCAGTCTGGCCATTGCCATGAATGCAGCCTCACCATTGCCATGAATGCAGCCTCACCATTGCCATGAATGCAGCCTCACAAGTGCCATGAATGCAGCCTCACCCTTGCCATGAATGCAGCCTCGCCATTGCCATGAATGCAGCCTGGCCATTGCCATGAATGCAGCCTGGCCATTGCCATGAATGCAGCCTCACCATTGCCATGAATGCAGCCTCACCATTGCCATGAATGCAGCCTCACCATTGCCTGAATGCAGCCTCACCCTTGCCATGAATGCAGCCTCACCCTTGCCATGAATGCAGCCTCACCATTGCCATAAATGCAGCCTCACAAGTGCCATGAATGCAGCCTAACAAGTGCCATGAATGCAGCCTCGCCATTGCCATCAGCGCAGCCTGATCCATGCCCATCTGCAGCCTCAGAGGGGACAGGGAGGGGGGCAGGATGAGCGCCAACAGATTACATACAGGAGAATCTCCTGTTTTCTCAGCGGCCTCTTTAATACAAAGTCCCGCCTCCTACGATAGACAGAACAATCCAATGCCAGCCCAGGAGACGGGACTTCCTATTACAGACGCCACCGAGTAAACAGGAGGTTCTCACTATATGTAATCTGTTGGCGCTCATCCTGCCCCCCTCCCTGTCCCCTCCAAGGCAGCCAGAACTGAACGATTGGCGTATAACACGCACACACGATTTTCACCCGATTTTCAGGTTGAAAAAGTATGTGTTATACGCCAATAAATACGGTACTTAATATTATTATACCAACTTAACGACTGCCACCTGTAGATTTACTACTACAGGATGGCTACTGTGAACAGATTCCAGTATATATACGTGATTCTGCATTTCCGGGTAGGGGGCGCGCCTACCCACCCTGCTGTTCTGTGATTCGTCACAGCACATGCCGATCACTGGGTCCCCGTCAGTGATTGAACGACGGCACCCAGTGATTGGCTCTGAGCTTCACTGAACACAGCTCTGTTAATGTAAACAACACAGAGCTGTGTTCAGTGACAGGGGATCTCATTGTTTGTTCATTACCTGCAGAGCAACTAGATCCCCAGTAAAAGCAGCACACAATACACACATAAACACTTGTTAGGCACATATTTAAATAGTTACTAAGCCCACAACAGTAAAATCAGTCTGCATATGCAGTAAAGCATGCTTGTTATACTCACTGTGGAACCTAAGGGGTTAATCCTTTGCATTGTGTAAAAAGGCTGCTTGATTCTGTCTTCTCTGATCCTCCCCTTCTTCCACCGTCCCCAATTTATCTCCTGATAAGACAGAGCCTTTGGAGTCACTCTGCACATGCTCAGTTTGGTGTGTATAGCTAGAGTTTTATTTTTTCTTGGAATGGTGCATGTGATCAGCACAGGGCCAATCAACACTGTTCACGGGTCATGCAGACTCATAGGACAGTCAGAGGAGAATGAAAACTTGTCCTACAATCTTTAACCAGACACTGATAGAAGCCACAAGACCGCTATATACTGCTGATGAGAAAAGGTGTTTAGCAATTTATATTTACTAAAATAATTGCATTTCCATGTTCTGTGTACTGTGGGAGATCAGATATAGCGACTTCAGGGTCCTGGGTTTAGTAGCACTTTAACCCTTTGATCGCCCTTAATGTTAACGCCTTCCCATCCAGTGTCATTAATTCAGTGACAGTGCATATTATTAGCACTGATCACTGTATCAGTGTGACTGGTAATGTCAGTGGCAGTCAGTTAGTTCCCACAAAGTGTCAGCTAGTGTCAGATTGCCCGCCGTTCCACTATAAGTCGCTAATCACCACCATTACTAGTATAAGGTAAACAAATAAATACACATTCCAGTATATACTGTATCTCATAGTTTGTAGACACTATAACTTTCACACAAATAAAGACTAAAGACGTAGTATAATACATTTTGGCCAAAATGTATGAAGAGATTTGATTTTTTTTTTTTTATGGGATATGTTGTATAGCAGAAAGTAAAAAACGTTTTTTTTTTTCAAAATTGTCGCCTTTTTTCATTTATATATTAAAAAACCACTTCCCGCCCGCCCTATAGCGGATTGACGTCCGGGAAGTGGTTGTGTTATCCTGACTGGACGTCATATGACGTCCAGCAGGATAACATGCCGCAGCGCGCCCCCGGGGGCGCGCATCGCAGCGATCGGTGGAGCGGTGTGTCAGTCTGACACACCGCTACACTGATCTTGGTAAAAAGCCTCCAGCGGAGGCTCTTTACCACGTGATCAGCCGTGTCCAATCACGGCTGATCGCGCTGTCAATAGGAAGAGCCGTTGATTGGCTCTTCCTCACTCGCGTCTGACAGACGCAAGTAGAGGAGAGCCGATCGGCGGCTCTCCTGGCAGGGGGGGTCTGCGCTGATTGTTTATCAGCGCAGCCCCCCCTCAGATCACCCCACTGGACTACCAGGGATGCCACTAGGACCACCAGGGAAGGGGCAACGTGGATGGCCAGGTATGTACCCCATGGCCATCCACATGTGCCCAATCTGTGCCAATCAGCGCCCACAAATGGGCACTGATTGGCACTATTATATCCATGATCTGCCCAGCAATGCCCAGATCTGCCCAGCAATGCTTTTTTCAGTGCCACCTGTCATTGCCCATCTGTGCCAACTGTCATTGCCCATCGGTGCCACCTGTCAGTGCCCATCTGTGCCCATCTGTGCCCATCAGTGCCCACCTATCAGTGCCCATCAGTGCCACACATCAGTGCCACACATAAGTACCCATCAGTGCCACTCATATATACCAGTCAATGCCACCTACGAGTGCCCATCAGTGCCGCCTATGTGTGCCCATCGGTGCCACCTATGAGTGCCCATCAGTGCCGCATACCAGTGCCACCTATCAGTGCCCTTCAGTGCCACCTATCAGTGCCCATCAGTGCCGCCTATCAGTGCCCATCATCAGTGCCCATTAGTGCCACCTCATCAGTGCCACCTCATTGGTGCCACCTCATCGGTGCCCATCAGTGCCACCTCATCAGTGCCACCTCATTGGTGCCACCTCATCGGTGCCCATCAGTGCCGCCGTATCAGTGCCCATCAGTGCAGCCGTATCAGTGCCCATTATTGAAGGAGAAAGCGTACTTATTTACAAAAAAATTTAACAGAAACAAAGAAAAACTTGTTTTTTTTCGAAATTTTCGGTCTTTTTTTATTTGTTGCGCAAAAAATAAAAACCGCAGAGGTGATCAAATACCACCAAAAGAAAGCTCTATTTGTGGGAACAAAATGATAAAAAATTTGTTTGGGTACAGTGTAGCATGATCGCGCAATTGTCATTCAAATTGCAACAGCGCTGAAAGGTGAAAATTGGGCTGGGCGGGAAGGTGTCTAAGTGCCTGTTATTGAAGTGGTTAACTGCTTGCCGACCAGCCGCCGTCATTTTACTGCGGCAGGTTGGCACTATCCCACGAGCTGTTGTAGCTATATGTAGCTATACGTCGGCTCGCGGGATCGGGATAGCAGGCGCGCACGTGACCGCTGCACTGCGGGGGTGCCGATGCTCATGGCCGATGGTCGCAATGACCGCCGGCCATGAGCGATCGGGGGCACGAGAGGGAGAACAGGGATGTGTGTGTGTGTGTAAACACACAAATCCCTGTTCTGATCTGTGAGTAGTGACAGCTCGTGAGTTCCTATTAGCTAGGACCCATGATCCGTCATTTCCTCTAGGTCAGTCCCCTCCCCCTACAGTTAGAAACACACACTAGGGAACACAGTTAACCCCTTGATCGCCCCCTAGTGTTAACCCCTTTCCTGCCAGCGACATTTTTACAGTAATCAGTGCATTTTTATAGCACTGATCGCTGTATAAATGCCAATGGTCCCAAAAATGTGTCAAAAGTGTCCGATCTGTCCGCCATAATGTCGCAGTCCTGTCAAAAATCGCAGATCGACGCCATTACTAGTAAAAAAGAAAAATAATAATAAAAATGCTATAAATCTATCCTCTATTTTGTAGACTCTATAACTTGGCACAAACCAATCAATATACGCTTATTGCGATTTTTTTTTTTACCAAAAATATGTAGAAGAATACATATCGGCCTAAACTGAGGAAAAAATTAGTTTTTTTTTTTTAAAAAAATGGGGATATTTATTATAGCAAAAAGTACAATATATTGTTTTTTCTTCAAAATTGTCTCTCTTTTTTTTGTTTATAGCGCAAAAAATAAAAACCGCAGACGTGATCAAATACCACCAAAAGAAAGCTCTATTTGTGGGAAAAAAAAGGACATCAATTTGGTTTGGGTGCAACGCCGCACAACAGCGCTATTGTTAGTTAAAGAAAAGCAGTGCCGAATTGCAAAAAATGGCCTGGTCATTCAGCAGCCAAATCTTCCGGGGCTGAAGTGGTTAAAAAACCCCAGAGGTGATCAAATACAACCAAAAGAAAGCTCTATTTTTTTTTTTTTTTTAATTTATATAAAATGTCATTTATTTACAGAATTGCATGACCCTGCAATTGTGAGTTAAGTCCAGCCATAAACAAGTTTCCCAATGAAGAAAAAAAGTCCTTTGTGACAAAAGGGAAGAAATTAAAAAAAAAGAGAAACATAGATGCAAACTTTTCTTCCTCTTTCCAATCCACTGCTGTGAATGCCCCACTTGTTAAATACAATGTGTCCTTCGTTCTCCAGGAATAAACAAAACTCCACTGTGAGAGTCATCACCGTTCAGACATGGGCACTGCCAAAAAATGTGTTCGTTTTAGTTTTCGGGTCATTTGTTATGATCACAATTCGTAAATTCAAAAATTCGTAAATTCGAAAATTCGAAAATAAGAAAGAAAATCTGAAAATTTGAAAGAATAACTAACTAACTAATAATAACTAACTATTAAATTATAGGTAATGGAATTTCCTTTCAAATTTGGCTGTTAGTGAACGTAACGAATACAAATTTATCCAAAGTTACGAATTATCCGAAATAACGAATGCCGCATCTAAACAAATGGAACGGAACAAATAGATAATAAATAATAAATAATAAAAAGTTTTTATTTTTATTATTGTTATTTATTATTATTAATTTGTTACATTCCATTAGTTTAGATACAGCATTCGTTATTTCAGATGATTTGTAACTTCGAATAATTTCGTTACGTTCACTAACGGCCAAATTTGAAAGGAAATTCCAATACCTATAATTTAATAGTTAGTAATAGTTAAGTTATTATTAGTTAGTTATTATTTCAGATTTTCGAATTTTCGGGTTTTTGGAATTCCGGATTTTTTAATTTCCGCATTTCTGAATTTACAAATTTACGAATTTACGAATCTACGAATCTACGAATTTACAAATTTTCAAATATTCTAATTTACGAATATTCTCAAAGAATTGGTTAAATGGGTTTTCGTTAATTCGGATATTTTGGAATTAACAAATTTGTCGAAATTTGTTAAAAAACTAATTCGGAACTAAACGAATTGCACATGTCTAATCACCATCCATCAGGTACATGCCAGAATAACTCGCCACAAATCCACAACCTTTTGTATAGTAAGGTCACAAAAAGCTTGTCCTTCCATGAGCGAACATTTTGGCCTCACAGGGTTTAAAAAAGCATCTTTTACATGCTTTTTGCTTCTTTTTTTTTTTTTGGGGGGGGGCCTGTAAAAGCACCTCTATATCCATGAGGACGTAGGTGTATACTATATCTGAGAGGCAAACATTTCTCATTGCTCAAGGAACCCCCAGCAACCTCTAGAGGAACCCTAGGGTGGAGAAACCCTGGTTTATATGCTGAAAAAAAAACAAAAAAAAACAGCGCTCTCAGGAGAAAAAAATGGGCAGAAAAAAATGCTTAATGCGCGTAAAACGCCTAAAACCACTTAAACGTTAAATTTGTTTAATGTTTGAGCATTCATTCATTCCACTGGCCAAAATAAATTAGTATTTTGGCCAATGGAATCCATTAATTCTCAAATGCTTGACATGCAGAAATGAGAAATAAGTGCAATAAGTGGCTTTAGGCCGTTTTTTTAAGCAGCTTTTTCCTGCCCGTAGGGAAAGGCATTCAGAGTAGAAAATCAAATGATCTGTGTGCATGAGGCTTTGTTACTGTATATACAATCACCAGCCACTTTATTAGGTACACCTGTTCAATTAGTTGGTAACACAAATTGCTAATCAACCAATTACATGGCAGCAACTCAATGCATTTAGGCATCTAGATGTGGTGAAGACAACTTGCTGAAGTTTAAACCGAGCATCAGAATGGGAACCAAAGGGGATTTAAGTGACTTTGAACTAGGGATGAGCCTAACACCCTTCCCCCCACCCCCCCGGTTCGGTTCGCAACAGAACTTGCGAACAGGCAAAACATTTGTGCGAACACCGTTAAAGTCTATAAGACACGAACATAAAAAACCAAAAGTTCTCATTTTAAAGGCTTATATGCAAGTTATTACCATAAAAAGGGTTTGGGGACCTGGGTCCTGCCCCAGGGGACATATATCAATGCAAAAAAAAAGTTAAAAAAAGGGACGTTTTTTCAGGAGCACTGATTTTAATAATGCTTAAAGTTAAACAATAAAAAAAAAATATTCCTTTAAATGTTGTGCCTGAGGGGTGTCCTTAGTATGCCTGTAAAGTGGTGCAGTTTTCCCATGTTTAGAACAGTACCACAGCAAAATTACATTTCTAAAGGAAAAAATGTAATTTAAAACTACTTGTTCTGTAATGTATTGTCGGGTCTCGGCAATATAGATCAAAATCATTGAAAAAAAAAACAGCATGGGTCCCTCCCCAGTCCATTACCAGGCCCTTTGGGTCTGGTATGAATATTAAGGGGAACCCTGCGCCAAAATTTTTTTAAAAATGACGTGGGGGGGTCCCCCCCTGAAATCCATACCAGACCCTTTAGGTCTGGTATGGATTTTAAGGGGAACCCCACGCCACAATTAAAAGAAAATGGCGTGGCCCTCCATACCAGACCCTTATCCGAGCACGCAACCTGGTAGGCCGCAGGAAAAGAGGGAGGACGAGAGAGCGCCCCCCCCTAAACTGTACCAGGCCACATGCCCTCAACACGGAAAGGGTGTTTTGGGGTCCCCCCAAAACGCCTTGTCCCCATGTTGATGAGGACAAGGGCCTCTTCCCCACAACCCTTGCCTGGTAGTTGTGGGGGTCTGTGGGCAAGTGGGCTTTTCAGAATCTGGAAGCCCCCTTTAGCAAGGGGACCCCCAGATCCCAGCCCCCCCTATGTGAATGGGTATCAGGTACATTGTACCCCTACACATTCACCCAAAAAAAGTGTCAAAATGGTAAAAATGACAGTAGACAGTTTGGGACAAGTCCTTTATTTAAAAAAAAAAGTGTCCCGCAATGTTGTCAGAGGGGGGCAGGGTCACCCGGTTACGTCACTAAGTGGCCCCGCCCTCAGCTATATAACAGCTGTCGTTGCAAAAAGCCTGCAGCCGGCGGGAGCCTCCCATCGAGGCAGAGTTTTTCCATTTTTTTTTCTCGGGTCGTCGGCGCTGTCATCGAAGATGAAGTTACATTGCGGGACACTTTTTTTTCTTATTTAATAAAGGACTTGTCCCAAACTGTCTCCTGCCATTTTTGCCAATTTGTACAATATACCCATACCCATTCACATGGGGGGACAGGATCTGGGGGTCCCCTTGTTAAAGGAGGCTGCCAGATTCCGATAAGCCCCCTGTCCGCAGACCCCCACAACCACTGGGCAAAACACCCTCCCCATGTTGAGGGCATGTGGCCTGGTACGGTTCAGGAGGGGGGGCGCTCTCTCATCCCCCCCTTTTCCTGTGGCCTGAAGGGCCTGGTATGGATTTTGGGGGGACCCCCACGCCATTTTTTTTACATTTTGGCACTGGGTTCCTCTTTAAAATCCATACCAGACATGAAGGGCCTTGTATGGATTTTGGGGGGACCCCCATGCAATTTTTAAAAAAATTTTGGCACAGGGTTCCCCGTGATATCCATACCAGACCTAAAGGGCCTGGCAATGGACTGAGGGGGAACCCATGCCTTTTTATTCAATGATTTTTTTTTGTATATTGCCGGGATCCGGCAATACATTACAGCTGCGAGCAGTTTTAAATGAAATTTTTTCCTTTAGAAATGTAATTTTGCTGCTCTCATTCATAAAACTATGTACGGCTGCCGTAAGCAGCCTTACATAGTGTGGGGTGTGGACTCAGCCCCCTGAGCCATGATTGGCCAAAGGCACCCTTCCTTTGGCCAATCATGGCTCTCACAGCAGAGGTCTGAGTATTTAAAAAATGATCTACTGGGATTTTCACGCACAACCATCTTCACAACCATCACAACCACAGAGAATTGTCGGAGAAAGAGAAAATATCCAGTGAACAGCAGGTACCATTCCTGTCAGCTAAGAACAGGAAAACTGAGGCTACAGTTCACACAGGCTTACCAAAATTGGACATTAGAAGATTGGAAAAACATTGCCTGGTCTGATGAGTCTTGATTTCAGCTGCGACATTTATATAGTAGGATCAGAATTTGGCATAAACAACATGAAAGCATGGATCCATTCTGCCTTGTATCAACGGTTCAGGCTGATGGCGGTGGTGTAATGGTGTGGGGGGATATTTTCTTGGCACACTTTGGGCCCCTTAGTATTGATTGAGCAAAGTTTAAAGGCCACGCGCTACCTGAGTATTGTTGCTGACCATCTCCATCCCTTTATGACTACATTGTACCCATCTTCTGATGGCTCCTTCCAGCAGGATAATGCACCATGTTACAAACCTCCAATCATCTCACCACTGGTTTCCTGAACATGACAATGAGGTCACTGTATTCCAATGGCCTCCACAGTCACCAGATCTCTAACTAATAGAGCACCTTTGGGATGTGCAACCGACAAATCTACAGCAACTGCATGATGCTATCATGTCACTATGGACCAAAATCTCTGAGGGATGTTTCCAACACCTTGATGAATCTATGACACAAAGAATTGAGGCAAAAGGGGGTCCAACCCGGTACTAGCTAGATGTACCTAATAAACAGGCTGGAGAGTGTATATCTTTTTCATAACAAAACTAAACAATTGTACTCACATTTTAATCATAAAACAGGATCCATCAGAACCCCATACTCCACTATACCGCGCCTAGATGGTCAGAGTGAATAGACTTCTTCCAACGTGTTTCGTCCGTAGGCCATTCTCTGAAGGGCACCTGTGGTCAGCAGCCGACCTCCTGTGCTCATAATGTAGCAAGGCAACCATCCAGAAATTAGTGGGGATCACTGGAGTAGGGGTGTCTGCTATAGTGATTTCCAGCTTTTGGAGGGATCCCACAGGTATGGCATACACATAGTTACAATGCTCCAAGCCGGACCGATGTAACTATGAAAAAATATCTATACCTGGAATTCATCTTTAAGGCTTCAATACACAAAAAGATTGGTTCCTTTTAAATATAGGTTCCTTTTTTTGTGCCATACCAGGAATTCATGTTTAAGTACACATCCTTGCCTATTCACTTTGTGGAACATTACACCATCACTCGTAAAAAAAAAAAAAAAAAAAAAAAAAATGATAGTTTTTTTTTGATGGAACAAATAATCTTCACAGACAAGTTGCATGGAAAAGAAGCTTGTTAGCCTTTACAGACCTTGGAACTCACCTATATTACTTAAACATAATTTCAGTCCTCTGTGAAAATTAAGTTACTCTTTTGAAATTGTTGACTATCTCAGAGATCAGCATATACCTGAATAGCGCATTTCAACTATTTTTCCAAGCAGTACACGACACTTTCAGTAATCGATAAAGACTGATGTCGGTGAATTCTCTTTCCTCCGCAGCACACCATTCTACAGCTCCTACAAAGCAAGAAAGAGTTTTCTTTGATTCAAGAGCCAGAACTGACATTACATGAGCCTCAGGAACAGCAAAAAAAAGACTGGGAACTAGGAGAGCTAAGTAAAAGGAAAAAAGAAAACCTAGTTTTCTATATTTCTAATAAATTCAGCTTCAGCGTCTATGAAAAACAGCTTTCGAGACTTAGCATTTTTTATTTTAAAATTCAAGCGATGTACACAGTTTTTCAGCTTGTTTCTGACAAACACTTGAGAGGTCAAAAAGATTCATGCCTGTCATTTTCACCTGAAATTAAACCGAACAAAGATATGAGTTATACTTTGTTCCCATGTGAGAATAAAAACTTTTAGCTAGGCTAGGAGCCAAAAAGCCCATAGAAATCTCCTGCATAACAATGTCACAACTAAGACGGTTTTCATATACCCATTGCATTATGTGAGAAAGAGCGGTGGAAGTAAATTGATGACTGAGCGACTCTGACCGACCGGGGGGGAGGCGGCGGGTGTCTTATTTGCCACCCCCCCCGCAAGATATTCAGCACCAGCCGCCACTGGACTCAACCCCTCTCTAAGCTGAGTGCTTCACTATTATGAGTGAAAAATCAGCACTGCTTGTAAAAGATCATTCAGAACTTTCACTGTGTGTAACGTATCTGCCCTGTGTGTATGTAGCACCCTCTTTTGGTTAGGTTGGTAGGTAAATTTGGCTTTTGGCTCTATTGCAGTGAATGGAGAATTTTCTAGAGCATAGGGCTGGGAGATTCAAATGATTAGGTGACTATATATCATGTCCCAGCCAATCACTGGAAGGGGGATCCAAGTGGAATCCAAGTGGACGTGTAGTCGAGGAACAAGCCAAGGTCAGTAATGAGTGGTAGTGAAGATATGTATGGCAGAAGGAGAGAAAGGAGCAAGATATTGGCTGGAAAGGAGCACAATAATCTGGCAAACAGGAAGTACAAAGTGTAGCAGAGCATCTCAGAGAGAGCTGGGAAAAGTTCTGTTCGAGGTTTATACATCTCCCAGGCTCCTCTCATCTTGGTCCTCTCCCCCAGACCAATTTATGCTCATCTGAGGCAGACATCCATTGCTCTCGGCCTGGGAAATCAGACAACTCCTGTCTGTGAGAACACGAAGTTCTATATTTGGAAGCTGACAAGCTGTAAGCTTCAGCCTGTCAGTTTGGGCCTATAATATTATTATGAATAGTTAGTGCGGAGAAATGGCTAGGTTTTTGTTTTGCTATTATTTTTCCTGTTTGTTTTCTGAGACACTGTACAGCACCTATATATAGACTTGTAAATATCACAAATAAACATTGCACTGTTTTGTCACTAGTACTACCTTCGTAGATTTGGTATCTGTGCCTGAGAGACTGCTTATCCCAAGGAGCTTTGAACCTGCTACCTGTTCCCCAGCTTACAAAAAGGCATGGCCTAAATAGGAAGTTCATGGGAGGAGCAAGGAGTGCAAGGTTCACCAGAAATAAAATAGAAAGTACATTTTCCAAGGATTCGGGCAAGGAGCTGTCCAGCATCTCAAGTGGCTCAGCAACAAGATCTACTGCCAGATGCAACAGAGGTCGTGGGCTTAGATCCCGGTCTTGTCAAAGTCCCAGCACCTCTTCAATGTTTTGGGGTTTTTTTTCATTGAAAGCCTGCCAAGTCATTGCTGGGAGGTAGGGATGAGCTTCGTGTTCGAGTCGAACCCATGTTCGACTCGAACATCGGCTGTTCGATCGTTCGTCGAATTGCAAACGATATGGGCCGTTCGCGCCAAATTCGTGTGGCGCGTCACGGCCCATAATTCACTGCGGCATCGCAGTGCATTGCTTGCTGATGATTGGCCAAGCATGCACTATGACCCGCATGCTTGGCCAATCACAGCGCCGCCTGAACAGAGAGCCGTAATTGGCCAAAGCCAAGGAGGCTTTGGCCAATTATGGCTCAGGGGATTTAGTACACGCCCCACACTATATAAGGCCGCCTGCACGGCGGCCCTGTGTAGTGTGTGTTCCGGCGTTCATTGAGAGAGAGAGAGAGACAGACAGTGACATTTGATTTGAGTTAGATAGATTAGGCAGAACAGTCAGTCAGTTAGCTGCACTTACAGTGTATTGTGTATATATATGCATCCCAGGTGTTGCATATATATATATATACACTGTATTCAGTTTAGCTAGATCCGTTCTTGTTATCTTCCTACTGACAGGCAGGCTTGTCTTGTTACAATATTTACAGCTACCTGAAGAAAATTACTGGTGTTCCTTTGATCCTATTAGTACCACAGTCAGGCAGCTAGACTATTTACAGTTAGTGCAGTGCGTCCTGCTCACAGTGTTCAGCTAGATCCGTTCCTGTTATCTTCTTACTGACAGGCAGGCTTGTCTTGTTACAGTATATACAGCTACCTGAAGAAAATTACTGGTGTTCTTTTGATCCTATTAGTACCACAGTCAGGCAGCTAGACTATTTACAGTTAGTGCAGTGCGTCCTGCTCACAGTGTTCAGCTAAACCTACAAGTTAGTGTGGTGCGTCCACCTCACAGTGTTCAGCTAGATCCGTTCCTGTTATCTTCTTACTGACAGGCAGGCTTGTCTTGTTACAGTATATACAGCTACCTGAAGAAAATTACTGGTGTTCTTTTGATCCTATTAGTACCACAGTCAGGCAGCTAGACTATTTACAGTTAGTGCAGTGCGTCCTGCTCACAGTGTTCAGCTAAACCTACAAAAGTTAGTGGGGTGCGTCCTGCTCAGTGTTCAGCTAAACCTTCAAGTTAGTGTGGTGCGTCCTGCTCACAGTGTTCAGCTAGATCCGTTCCTGTTATCTTCTTACTGACAGGCAGGCTTGTCTTGTTACAGTATATACAGCTACCTGAAGAAAATTACTGGTGTTCTTTTGATCCTATTAGTACCACAGTCAGGCAGCTAGACTATTTACAGTTAGTGCAGTGCATCCTGCTCACAGTGTTCAGCTAAACCTACAAAAGTTAGTGGGGTGCGTCCTGCTCAGTGTTCAACTAAACCTTCAAGTTAGTGCGGTGCGTCCTGCTCACAGTGTTCAGCTAAACCTACAAGTTAGTGGGGTGCGTCCTGTTCACAGTGTTCAGCTAAACCTACAAGTTAGTGTGGTGCGTCCACCTCACAGTGTTCAGCTAAACCTACAAGTTAGTGCAGTGCGTCCTGCTCACAGTGTTCAGCTAGATCCGTTCCTGTTATCTTCTTACTGACAGGCAGGCTTGTCTTGTTACAGTATATACAGCTACCTGAAGAAAATTACTGGTGTTCTTTTGATCCTATTAGTACCACAGTCAGGCAGCTAGACTATTTACAGTTAGTGCAGTGCGTCCTGCTCACAGTGTTCAGCTAAACCTACAAGTTAGTGGGGTGCGTCCTGCTCACAGTGTTCAGCTAAACCTACAAGTTAGTGTGGTGCGTCCACCTCACAGTGTTCAGCTAAACCTACAAGTTAGTGCAGTGCGTCCTGCTCACAGTGTTCAGCTAGATCCGTTCCTGTTATCTTCCTACTGACAGGCAGGCTTGTCTTGTTACAGTATATACAGCTACCTGAAGAAAATTACTGGTGTTCTTTTGATCCTATTAGTACCGCAGTCAGGCAGCTAGACTATTTACAGTTAGTGCAGTACGTCCTGCTCACAGTGTTCAGCTAAACCTACAAGTTAGTGGGGTGCGTCCTGCTCACAGTGTTCAGCTAAACCTACAAGTTAGTGGGGTGCGTCCTGCTCACAGTGTTCAGCTAAACCTACAAGTTAGTGTGGTGCGTCCACCTCACAGTGTTCAGCTAAACCTACAAGTTAGTGTGGTGCGTCCACCTCACAGTGTTCAGCTAAACCTACAAGTTAGTGGGGTGCGTCCTGCTCACAGTGTTCAGCTAAACCTACAAGTTAGTGGGGTGCGTCCACCTCACAGTGTTCAGCTAAAGCTACCTGTAGAAGGTTGGTGGTGTTCTCATACTACAGGCAGGCAGTTGATTTTGCTAGCTGCAGTATCAGTACATATATATATATATATATATATATATATATATATATATATACATATCCCAGCTTAGTGCAGCTACAGGCCATTAGTATGTCTGGAAGGCCAAGAAGGAGAGGCAGACAGTCACAAGCCAACAAGAGAGGGCAAGCAGGCTCTGTGTCTAGTGCTGGTCATGGAGACGGTGCATCCTCATCAGAATGTGGCCGTGGGACACGCTTGGGCTTTTTTTCGGCAGCTGGCCGTGTTGAGCCACAACATGCGGAAGACTTGGTCGAGTGGATGACCAAGCCGTCCTCATCCTCCTCATCCTCTCTCACCCATGCCCAGGGTACTTTGTCTGGCAAAGCAGCGGCCTCTTCCCTCGGCTCAATGTCATCAGTGACTCCTTCCCTAGCCCCACCATGTCCTCCTGAGGAGTCCCTCGAACTGTTTGAACACAGTGTTGGGCACATGCTCCAGGAGGATGCCCAGCGTTTGGAAGGCTCTGATGATGATACTGAGCTCGATGAAGGCAGTAACATGAGCGCAGACAGAGGGGATGCCCAAGAAGGACAGCAATCTGGCAGTCATGCTCCCCCTGCTGCAGCATACTGCCAGGTTTGCTCCAGTGATGAGGAGGGAGGGGATGATGAGGTCACTGACTCAACGTGGGTGCCTGATAGGAGAGAGGAGGAGGAGGAGGAGGCGGCACATCACCAACGAGGCAGGATGCCCTCCAGGGGCCAGCCTAAGGGCAGCACATTGACTGCATCACACCCCAAAGCTCCACATGTGCAGGGCGCTGCAGTCTCTGCGCGTTATTCAAAAAGTTCTTTGGTGTGGGCCTTTTTTGAGACGAGTGCATCAGATCGCACCGCTGCTATTTGCAACATATGTCTCAAGCGTATCTCGCGTGGCCAAAACATCTCCCGCTTGGGTACCACATGCTTGACCAGACATATGTTGACCTGCCATGCAGTTCGTTGGCAAGCGTATCTAAAAGACCAACATCAAAGAACAAAGAGGACCTCTCCTTGCTCCTCATCAGCTGAGATCTCCAACCCCACTATACCTTCAGTCCTCTCTGAGACCTGCACTGAGAGGAATGAAGGTGTAGAATTAGGTGTGTCACAGCCAAGTACTTGTGGGCAATCTGCTTTTGGTACACCGACGTCAGATTGTACCAGGCAAATTTCCCTGCCCCAGCTGCTGCACCGCCGAAAGAAGTTTGCTCCCAGCCATCCACATGCGCAGCGCTTGAATGCTAGCTTGGCAAAATTGCTAGCACTTCAACTGCTGCCTTTTCAGTTGGTAGACTCTGCCCCCTTCCGTGAGTTTGTGGAATGTGCGGTTCCTCAGTGGCAGGTACCTAAACGCCACTTTTTCTCACGGAAGGCGATTCCGGCTCTCTACCGGCATATGGAAGGCAATGTCCATGCCTCGCTTTACAGTGCGGTCAGCGGTAAGGTGCACCTTACCGCTGACTCATGGTCCAGCAGGCATGGACAGGGACGTTACTTAAGTTTCACGCCGCATTGGGTGACTCTGCTGGCAGCTGGGAAGGATGCAGGACAAGGTGCAGTAGTGTTGGAGGTTGTTCCGCCACCACGCCTCCAAAATGCTAATGATTGTGACACACCTCTCTCCTCCACCCCCTCCTCTTCTTCTTCCTCCATGGCCTCTTCCTGTGCTTTGTCCTCGGAACCAGCGGTGCTCCGTAGCCATTCAAGGGGCTACGCAAGTATGCAGGCCAAAAGATGCCATGTGGTGCTTGAGCTGGTGTGCTTGTGGGACAGGAGCCACACTGGGGCAGAGGTCCTGTCAGCTCTGCAGGGGCAGGTTCAGAGGTGGTTGAAACCACGCCAACTTAAGGCAGGAATGGTGGTTTGCGACAATGGCACCAACCTCCTCTCTGCCCTCCGACAGGGACAAATGACCCATGTGCCCTGTTTGGCTCACGTCCTTAACTTGGTGGTGCAGCGGTTCTTGGGCAGGTACCCGGGCTTACAGGATGTCCTGAGGCAGGCCAGGAAAGTCTGTGTGCATTTCCGCCGGTCATATAATGCCAGTGCTCGGCTGACGGACCTCCAAAAGGAGTTTAACCTGCTCAAGAACCACCTAATCTGTGACATGCCCACCAGGTGGAACTCAACGTTGGCCATGCTGCAGCGGCTGCACACGCAGCAGAGGGCCATCAATGATTACCTGTGCGACTATGGCACCAGGACAGGGTCAGGGAAGCTTGTTTTTTTTTCCCCACGCCAGTGGGCCATGATCAGGGATGCATGCACTGTCCTGTCACCATTTGAGGAGGCCACGAGGATGGTGAGCAGTGACAGTGCATGCATCAGTGACACTGTCCCCCTTGTCCACCTGTTGGAGCACACGCTGCGTGGAATAATGGACAGGGCACTTGAGGCAGAACAGAGGCAGGAAGAGGAGGACTTCCTTAGCTCTCAAGGCCCCCTTTATCCAGACAGTGTTTCTGCATGCCCGCCGATCACACAGGAAGAGGACGAGGAGGAGGAGGAGGAGGAGGAAGATTGTGTCAGTATGGAGGTGGAGCCTGGCACTCAGCATCAGCAGCAGTCTTTAAGGGATCAGTCCCAAGAAACACATGGACTTGTACGTGGCTGGGAGGAGGTGGCTGCGGACCATGTCGTCCTTAGTGACCCAGAGGACTCCGTATTCGTGGTATCAAGGAGAAGGACCAATACTGGCTGGCAACCCTCCTTGATCCACGTTACAAGGGTAAGGTTGCAGACCTCATCTTGCCATCGCAGAGGGAGCAGAGGATGAAACATCTTCGGGAGGCCTTGCAGAAAGGTCTGTGCAACGCGTTCCCAGAGACTGGGAGGTTACAAACTCCTGTTTCTGGACAACGAGTTGCTGAGGCTTCGGTCAGTCAAAGAAGGAGCGGTGGAGAAGGTGGCCGTCTGACCGATGCGTTCAGACAATTTTTTGGTCCGCAGCCCCAAGGTATGATCGGTTCCAGCAACCATCGCCAGCGTCTGTTTTACATGGTGCAGGAATACCTAGGGGCAAGATCAGACTTGGACACCTTTCCCACCGAAAATCCTCTGGGTTACTGGGTCTTGAGGATGGATCACTGGCCAGAGCTTGCACAGTATGCAATTGAGCTACTGGCCTGTCCTGTATCCAGCGTTCTTTCGGAACGCACATTCAGTGCTGCTGGAGGCTTTGTAACCGATCACAGGGTGCGTCTGTCCACCGACTCGGTCGATCGACTGACCTTCATAAAAATGAATCAGTCTTGGATCACCACCAGCTACCAAGCACCTGATGCTGATGTAACCGAATAATTTTTTTTTAAATCTCAGATCTCTTCAAAGACTGCCTATGCTGATGCTGAGTGACTATCCCTGAGTAATTATCCTCTTCCTCCTCAATCATCACGCTGATAGCTTGAAAGAACATTTTTGGTTCTGGGCGCCACCACCAATGCCTAAGGCCCAATTTTTCTGCCCCTGTTTAACAGGGGCATGTAATTACAATTTTTGATGCAATACTTTGCAGCAGGGCTCGTTCCTGCGTTCCAACTAGAGTGTCTGTGAGGGGTTGCAGTGTTGTAGCAACAGCACCAGTGCCTAAGGCCCAATTTTTCTGCCCCTGTTTAACAGGGGCGTGTAATTACAATTTTTGATGCAATACTTTGCAGCAGGGCTCGTTCCTGCGTTCCAACTAGAGTGTCTGTGAGGGGTTGCAGTGTTGTAGCACCAGCACCAGTGCCTAAGGCCCAATTTTTCTGCCCCTGTTTAACAGGGGCGTGTAATTACAATTTTTGATGCAATACTTTGCAGCAGGGCTCGTTCCTGCGTTCCAACTAGAGTGTCTGTGAGGGGTTGCAGTGTTGTAGCACCAGCACCAGTGCCTAAGGCCCAATTTTTCTGCCCCTGTTTAACAGGGGCGTGTAATTACAATTTTTGATGCAATACTTTGCAGCAGGGCTCGTTCCTGCGTTCCAACTAGAGTGTCTGTGAGGGGTTGCAGTGTTGTGGCACCAGCACCACCACCACCACCACCACCACCACCAAAGGCCCAATTTTTCTGCCCCTGTTTAACAGGTGCATGTAATTACAACTCTTGATCTAATATTTCACAGCAGGGCCCATTTCTGCACCCACCAAGAGCGAGTGAGGACTTACAGTGTTGTGGCACCAGCACCACCACCACCACCACCAAAGGCCCAGTTTTTCTGCCCCTGTTCAACAGGGGCATGTAATTACAATTCTTGATCTAATATTTCACAGCGGGGCCCTGTGAGGGCTTACGTTGTTGTGGCCACAACAACACCTAAGGGCCAAATTTATGCTGAGTATATAGGGCAGGCCCCTACTTTCAAACATCTAACTTACAAACGACTCCTACTTGCAAACGGAAGGAGACAACAGGAAGTGAGATGAAATCTACCCCTAGGAAGGGAAATTCTCTCCTGTAAGAGTTAATATGGGAAAAACATTTCTCCTTTCCACTGATGCTTTCCAATCCTTGTTCCACAAAAAAACCCAAATTTTCAAAAAACATTTGTCATTGGGACAAAAAGTGAGGTGAAATCTTCTAAAGAGGAGGAAAGACAGCAAAACAAATGTCACAGGGGTGATAACCCTTCCCTATGTTTTCCATAAAGCTTAAAAAAGATTTTTTGGCTGGAGCTAAACACGTTAAAAATGTACCCGTTCAAAATGACAAACAGATTCTACTTAACAACAAACCTACAGTCCCTGTCTTGTTTGCACCGCCTGTATACTGCTGTTCAGAGTATATAGAGCCTTGTGGCCCCACACCTTTCCTTATTTTAATTTGGGTGCGGGGTTCCCCTTAATATCTATACAAGACCCAAAGGGCCTGGTAATGGACTGGGGAGTACCCATGCCGTTTGTCTCACTGATTTTCATCCATATTGCCAGGACCCGACATTACATTAAACCCGCAAACAGTTTTAAATGAGATTTTTTCCTTTAAAAATGACATTTGGTGCAGGGACTGTTCTAAACACGGGAAACACGCGCCACTTTACAGGCATACTATAGACACCCCCCAGGTACGATATTTAAAGGAATATTTTTTTTTTTTACTTTAACCATCATTAAAATCACTGCTCCAGAAAAAACGGCCATTTTTAAAAGTTTTTTTTGCATTGATACATGTCCCCTGCGGTAGGACCCGGGTCCCCAAATCCTTTTTAGGACAATACCATGCAAATTAGCCTTTAAAATGAGCATTTTCGATTTCGAACGTTCGAGTCCCATAGACGTCAATGGGGTTCTAACGTTCGTGCGAATTTTCGGTCCGTTCGCAGGTTCTGGTGCAAACCGAACCGGGGGTGTTCGGCTCATCCCTACTGGGAGGGAATAGCAGGGTAAACTGAGATGCTGAGAGAATGACTAGGTGGACTTCAGTACTTGGATGGAAGCTCCCTGCAGTGCTTGCAACTAGAGGTTAGTGAGGGCTTGTTGTAAAACGTATGTCTGGCTTGTTAAAGCAGACCTTCCAGCAGAAAACAAGGTCTGCATAATATATTAGGGACTCCTTCGCCAGTGTGAACATCAGCATAAATGTAGAAAAAACACCTTAAAGAGAAAGATTATTAAAGCAGAGGTCCGCCCATCCCACAAAAAATTTAAAGTCAGCAGCTACAAATACTGCAGCTGCTGACTTTTAATATTAGGACACTTACCTGTCCAGGGAGCCCATGATGTCAGCACCACAGCCGATATTCAGATCGGCTGTCGGGTGCAGCCGTCGCCATTGCCGGTAAGTGAACACGGCAGTGAAGCATTTTGGCTTCACAACCAGTTCCCTACTTACGCATGCACAAAGCGCGCTGTGCTTTCTAATTGGCCCAGCAGCGGCAGAAGGAGGAGGGGGCCGAACTGCCGAGAGCTGGCGCAACTGCCTGTCTCCCGGAAGTGGGAAAGGGGACCTGTCAAAAACAGGTTCCCTTTCCCCCTAAAAGGTGCCAAATGTGGCAACGGAGGGGGGAGGAGACGAACAAATGGAAGTTCCACTTTTGGGTGGAACTCCACTTTAAATATTCTTCCCTTACCTTGGCTTCCGTTCTGCAGTGGGTAACCTCATTATGCTTCTGACGAGATCCTGACGTACCCAAAATCTCATGATATGACACCCCAACACAGTGCAACAGCTTCTTACCCTGAGATTTCGAGTACTCTTTGGGAAGTATTCCCCCAGGAACTCACTGCAGGAATGGTGACATCATCCTTTGCTAAGCGCTGCAGGTGGTAAGTTTAAACAGAACAAAAGTTCCACTGATGTTGACTGCAAGCAGGCAGGCTTTTCATTGCAGAAGAGACATGTATAGTCTCCAGTACCAAGTCAAGTTTGTACAGTACCCAGGGCAAGGATTCAGAACTGTGCACCCTCCTAATGCATGCCATGGAATGGGTATACTACCTTGTGCCCACTCCTTGACCCCTTGCTCCAGCTGTCCATGGTTGGCATGGAGTGTGCACTGCCCACTAATGGCCAATTGCTTGCTTTCTTGTGTCAAAAAGGTTGTAGCACATGCACAGTGTGTTTCTGCGTTAGCAGTGGGTGGATGGGGTAGAGAGCAGGTATGTTGAAGCACAACTTGGCAGCAGTACCCAGATAGCAAGCAATTGTGCTGCAAGTTTAATAATGACTTGCTAAGCTATTGCTAGACTTGCCTGGCTTCACAAGTTTGTTGCACAATTGCAGCAAGTCCACATTGCATGACTCCAGATCAACTTTCTTTACAAACATTCTGCAAGTCTGCTGCAAGTTCTGGTTTAGTTATGTTGTGCAATAGTCATCCCACCACAGGGGGCACTGTGGCTGAATTTCCATGCTGTACACTTGCAGAGCTCCTGCTGTAGACTCACCACTGCAACTTTGTTCTTGCTAGAGACATGCCATGCAAATTTGCTACAAATTGGAAAAAAGTAAACTAGAACTTGTGCTTCAATTGCTCTGCAAGTGTACAACTTGCCAGTGAAAGTGTGCAGCAAGTTAACAAACTTACAATTCAAGACTGCCACAAATTAGTGGCAAGTTATCCCTGCTATCTGGGAAGGTGTCAGAGCAGACATGAAGCTGTATCCTACTGACTGCTAGCCACTGATCTGAAGCTTGCATGTGGTCAGAGGGCACCCTCCCATACCCTTGTCCCATCCATAAATGTCTCTTCTGCAATAAAATACAATTTCATGTCTGTTTGCAGTGTCTCCTGGCATGTAAACTGAGTTGCACACGCACAGCTTACAGTGGCCGGCCCAGTCCTTTTGGGCTGGAATGGTATCAATAATAATTGCCAGCCATGGAAGAGCTGAACAAAGCCTGGCACACAGAAGAAGATGCTCGTGCCAGCGAGGGACACGATCGTTGGATGAAAGGTAAGTATAAACTGCCTTTAGTTGCAAAGTATTTTTCATAACTTTTTTTTTTACACTCATGCTGCCTTTCACAGCCGGGAGGGGTCCTAATAATCAGTGGTGACTGCTGCTCAAAATTTCCAGAGAGACTCCCTGGCCAATAGGGGCTTCCTGATTGGCTGGGAGGAGGATCAGTGTGGCAATAGCGAATATTCATTCGCTATTGTGACACAATTGGGTGGGCTTGGACCGCAGTGCTCTGCACCCCGAGCCCACCCTTTTTTTAAGCCTATTAGAGCCTCTGGCTCTAATCACGTGCTTAAAAAGAGAACACCCCTTCCATTGGAATCCATACATCCGGTGCCCTGCATGTAGATTAGGGGGCTGGACGCATGGATGGGGGGACAGTGCCCCTGCGCCCCTTATGAAGTGGCCGCCACTGCCAATAATACCAAGCAGACATTGCTTGTTACTGCAAGGTCTGCTTTAAGAGTATAGCAAGGATATCTGGGTATAGCAACACCCAGATAGCAAGGATAACTTGTCACAAATTTGTGGCAGTGTTGAAGTGTAAGTCTTGTTAACTTGCTGCGCATTTTCACTGGCAAGTTGTACAATTGCAGAGCACTTCAAGCACAACTTCTAGTTGACTTTTTGCCAATTGGTAGGAAATTTGCGTGGCAAGTCTCTAGCAAGAGCAAAGTTGCAGTGGTGAGTCTAGAGCAGGAGCTCTGCAAGTCTACAGCAGGGAGCAAAGATGAAAATTCAGCCACAGTGCCCCCTGTGGTGGGGTAACTATTGCACAACATAACTGAACCAGAACTTGCAACAGACTTGAAGAATGTTTGCAAAGAAATTTGATTTGGAGTCATGCAATGTGGACTTGCTGCAACTGTGCAACAAACTTGCCTGGCAAGTCTAGCGATAGCTTAGCAAGTCATTTTCAAACTTACAATTTAATTGCTTGTTATCTGGGTACTTGAATGTCCATAGCTTGGCCACAGGTTCGCATTAAATATGAAGTCTAAAATCCTGTCTCTATATTTATTTTATTAAATACAATTGGAACTACTCTAACTGGCCTGAGTAGCTTAGGATTTAAATAATTATTCAAGGATGTCCGATGATTAGGTCATCAGTCTTTGGGCATCGTCATGCTGGGAGTTTTGTATAACTTAAGAAAATCATTTTTAGACAATTGTCTTCTATTAGATGATAATGAGAACAGAAGAACCAAGAGAACTCGTGAACGTTTGAGGAGTAATTGGATGGTACACAAAGAGGAACGAGTGCTGTTTCTCTGTCTTCTCAAAAAGACCAACTTGTCCCTTGACCTTCTAAGTGACAAAGGCAGAAAGAAGCAGATTATGAAAGATTTCTCACTGATATTCAAAGTGATGTTGATATAACAGAAGAACTCCAAATGTGTCATGAATATCATGATTTCAATCATTAGCTGCTCTTGACTAGCTGAACTGTCTTCTGCGGCTAATGAGTGGCTGTTTATCTTGCATTTTCTACTTCACTGCCCATTTCAATTAGGCTAGAACGAAGGCAATTAAGAGCATTTTATTTCCTAGGCTTACATAAGATATAAGCACGGTAGCCTATAAAATTCCTACTTTTCTCATTGCCTTCCGCAATGCTTAGTGTACAGTGCGAGGTAAAGTAAATAAAATGGAACGACTACATTAGATTGTAATTGCATTCAGATAATAAAGAAGACAATATGGTATGCAAACTGAGTCGATAATATAAAAAGAGGGCCAAAAGCGTTTCTGGGTTTCTCATTTTGAAAGGAGTAGTAAATATGCTAAAAATTCTTTACAATTCCAATATATCCCCAAGCGCAGTTGCTAAACCAAAATGTCCTTTTTTAATGCCTGCCCCAAGAAAGATGGAAAGGCCAAATGATATAGGCATTTCCTACTAAAAAATTCCTGAACTACCTAAAATGTGAAAATGGTCAAATTGTGCCTCTGTAACCTGTTCCCACCTACGTTACACTTACACTATATTACCAAAAGTATTGGGACACACGATTTTACACACTCGTGAAGTTAACCACTTCAGCCCCGGAAGGTTTTACCCCCTTTCTGACCAGAGCACTTTTTACAATTCGGCACTGCGTCGCTTTAACTGCTAATTGCGCGGTCATGCAATGCTGTACCCAAACGAAATTTGCGTCCTTTTCTTCCCACAAATAGAGCTTTCTTTTGATGGTATTTGATCACCTCTGCCGTTTTTATTTTTTGCGCTATAAACGGAAAAAGACCGAAAATTTTGAAAAAAAATGATATTTTCTACTTTTTGTTCTAAAAAAAATCCAATAAACTCAATTTTAGTCATACATTTAGGCCAAAATGTATTCGGCCACATGTCTTTGGTAAAAAAAATGTCAATAAGCGTATATTTATTGGTTTGCGCAAAAGATATAGCGTCTACAAACTAGGGTACATTTTCTGGAATTTGCACAGCTTTTAGTTTATGACTGCCTATGTCATTTCTTGAGGTGCTAAAATGGCAGGGCAGTACAAAACCCCCCCAAATTACCCCATTTTGGAAAGTAGACACCCCAAGGAAATTGTTGAGAGGCATGTTGAGCCCATTGAATATTTATTTTTTTTGTCCCAAGTGATTGAATAATGACAAAAAAAAAAAAAAAAAATTTACAAAAAGTTGTCACTAAATGATATATTGCTTACACAGGCCATGGGCATATTTGGAATTGCACCCCAAAATACATTCAGCTGCTTCTCCTGAGTACGGGGATACCACATGTGTGGGACTTTTTGGGAGCCTAGCCGCGTACACGGGGCCCCAAAAACCAAGCACCGCCTTCAGGATTTCTAAGGGCATAAATTTTTGATTTCACTCCTCGCTGCCTATCACAGGGGTGCTTTTTTTTTTTTTTTTTTTTTTTCTTTATTATTTTTTTGCTTTTTTATCTTATTTTTAAACTGTTCCTTTCATTTTTTTTTTTTTAATCATTTTTATTGTTATCTCAGGGAATGTAAATATCCCCTATGATAGCAATAGGTAGTGACAGGTACTCTTTTTTGAAAAAATTGGGGTCTATTAGACCCTAGATCTCTCCTCTGCCCTCAAAGCATCTGACCACACCAAGATTGGTGTGAAAAAATGCTTCCCCAATTTCCCAATGGCACTGTTTACATCCAGCGAAATCTAAGTCATAAAATGCTCGTAGCTTCCGGTTTCTTAGGCCATAGAGATGTTTGGAGCCACTCTGGTCTCTGATCAGCTCTATGGTCAGCTGGCTGAATCACCGGCTGCATTCTCAGGTTCCCTGTTGAGACAGGAGAGCTAGAGAAAAACACGTAAGACGGGGGGGGGGCATTCCCTCCCACTGCTTGTAAAAGCAGGCTAGAGGCTAATTAGCCGCTAGGATTGCTTTTGCATGAAAGCCGACCGCTGGCTGAAAAGAATGATACCAAGATGATACCTAAACCTGCAGGCATCATTCTGGTATAACCACTCAAAGTCGTGAATGGCGTACCTGAAGACAAAAAAATGGTTAACAATAAAGCACAGTGAACAGTAAAGTATAAAAAATTGCATACCTGAAAAGCAAACATGGTAAAAACTTAATAACAATAAAACATTGCAGAATAGAGTACAGTAAAAAAGAGCAGAACAATAGAGAGAGAGAATAGAGAGAGAACAATAAAACAACAACTATTTATTTTTTTTTATTTTTGTTTGTGTTTTTTTTTTTTTTTTTTTACACTTTTTTTTGTAACTGTAACTTTTATAACTGTAACCGGTTCCAGGTTCGGGTCTCTCAAAATGCGATGGCATCTTGGGAGACCCTGTGAAAGTGTGCCTAGTCTGTGCAATGCTGTACCCTACTAGTGAATGGTAGCGTTCAAAACATTCACCAATGCAAAGACCAGGATTGTCAGGACAGGAGGGACAATAATAGCGGGTGTCAAGCCTATATCCGCGCTTGCTGCAGACACAACATCTTTTTTGGGGGGGTTCGTTGGGTAGGGGTACTCGGGAGGACATAAAGAAAATGCCTCTCATGCAGCCGACTGCATTTGGTTGGGGATGTGAATGGGGGAAGTACGAGCGCTGCAGAAGTGGTGGCTTCCCAATTAGGATTGGCGAATGCAGCAGGAAGGGCACTATGGGCACAACGGGCCTGTGTTCGTCTTCTTGGTGGCAGCGGGACACTACTTGTGCTTGCCACCTCACCAGCTTGAGCTGCACTTATGGGACTCGCCACGTCACCAAGTGTTACTGCAGTGCTGGTTTGACTATGACCGGGGTGTACTAGGCCGCTGGCGCTTGCCAGTTCACCAAAACGCTACAAAAAAAAACTGTTAGCGATCGCAGGGATCAGGCCTGACTCTGCGAACGCTGCAGTTATGCGTTTAGTGTTTTGTAAGTGACAGTGATCGATCGATACTGCACTTGGGTGGGCTGGGCTGGGCCGGGCGGAGGGGCAAAACGCAGGTGCTAGCAGGTATCTGGGCTGATCCTGCTAACACTGAGTTTTTGGGAATCCTAAACTGCTGGGGACGCTAGTATAGATCTGATCGGATCAGATATTGATGCGTTCAGATACTATACCACTAAGGGAGGTGTACGGTGCGTGGGTGTTAGCGCTACTGGCACTAACCTGACGCTGCCTGGGGCTGGTGCTTGCCATTTCACCAAAACGCTACCAAAAAAACTGTTAGCGATCGCAGGGATCAGGCCTGACTCTGCGAACGCTGCAGTTATGCGTTTAGTGTTTTGTAAGTGACAGTGATCGATCGATACTGCACTTGGGTGGGCTGGGCCGAGCCGGGCGGAGGGGCAAAACGCAGGTGCTAGCAGGTATCTGGGCTGATCCCGCTAACACTGCGTTTTTGGGAACCCTAAACTGCTGGGGACGCTAGTATAGATCTGATCGGATCAGATATTGATCCGTTCAGATACTATACCACTAAGGGAGGCGTATGCTGCGTGCGTGGGTGTTAGCGGTACTGGCGCTAATCTGACGCTGCCTGGGGCGACGCATATCACCTCCGGGCGATCTGGGGGCTAAACCTTTATTCGGTAATAAACAGCGGGTGCCCTGACACTATAAAGAATAAACAAACTAACCAGCGTCACCCGTAACGGTTATACAGTGATCAGTGGTGAAAGGGTTAACTAGGGGGCAATCAAGGGGTTAAAACATTTATTAGGTAGTATATGGGGGTCCCTGTCGCTATAAAACGCTGACGGCGAACCTCAATATTTACCTCACTAACTAGCGTCACCAGTGACACTAATACAGCGATCAGAAAAATGATCGCTTAGCGACACTGGTGACGGGGGGTGATCAAGGGGTTAAAACTTTATTAGGGGGGTTGGGGGGTACCCTAGACCTACAGGGGGCTAATACTCACTGCCCTACCACTTCTAACTGTCACAAACTGACACCAATCAGTAATCAGGAAAAAAAAAAAAAAACAGCTTGGTGTCAGTTTGTGACGGGGGGGGGGTGATTGGGGGGGGATCGGGGGGCGATCGGGGGTGTTTAGTGTGCCTGGCATGTTCTACTGTGTGTGTTTGTGTTTTACACTTACTCGGATGTCTTCTCTCCTCGGCATCGGAACGGAAACTGCCAAGCCGAGGAGAGATGACATCACATCCTCTGCCTGTGTGTACTATACACAGGCAGGGGATGTTTCTCATTGGCTGGGAGTGATCGCGAGGGGCGGGGGCCACGATCGGATGGCCTCCCCCTCATCTCTGATCGCTCCTAGACAAATGCCGACCGCCGCTGGCACCGGGGTGGGGGGTCCAATCGGACCCCCCGCCCGAGGGAAGGCAATCACGTACCAGGTACGTGATTTTGCCTGCCCGTGCCGCTCTGTTCACGTATATATGCGTGAGGCGGTCGGCAAGTGGTTAAAGACATCTCAGTCTTAGGCCCCATACACACTATTCGATTTTCTGCAGATTTTTGTCTTCAGATTTACCAAAACCATGTAGTGCAAGGGCCTGTCTGATTGCATACAAATTGAAACTCTTATGCCTCGTACACACGATCGGACTTTTCGCCAACAAAACCGTGGAATTTTGTCCGAAGGGCGTTGGCTCAAACTTGTCTTGCATACACACGGTCACACAAATGTTGGCCAACAATTAAGAAGGTAGTGACGTACTACGTGGTTTTTCAGCTCTTTAGCGCCACCCTTTGGGATCCTTCTGCTAATTTTGTGTTAGTAAATGTTTGGTGAGTGTTGATTTTTCTTTTCGCGCTTTTCATTTAGCACTTTTCATTTCGTGCTTTTCAGTTAGTTTCCGAAGGGCCGTTCGTCAACCAGACATGTTGCGGAATCGGAGGAGATAACGTGTTATTTATTATTGGCCTTGGAGTTATTGCTTTGACATTATTGTTTTGGTTGAATAATGATTTCATTTGGTAATTTTCTATATTTTTGTATGCATAGAATGTACTTTTTGGTTATGTTCTATTGGCAGATGGCAAATGTAAAATTGGCAAATGTAAAATTGACAAGGGACACCAACATAGTTGTATCTTTGATCTTAAAACCTACGGGATAATGGTGTTGTGGTAACTTGCCCAAATAAAAAAAAATAATAATATTATTCTTGATATCACTAGAAAAAAAAGCCTTTGAGAATTAGTTTGCAATAACTCCATCATTATCACCAGCAAAGCAGCTTCATTATTATTCCATTAAAGAAGAAGAGAATTGTGCGCTGCATTTGGAGATTTCATAATTTTTCACGTCACGAGTGTTCATTCTCCATCACAAACGCTAGTTTAGAAGACCGACCGCTTTCTGGCTCGACCTTGCTTCCGAGCATGCGTGTTTGTACTTTGGACTTTTGTCAGACGGACTTGTGTACACACGCTCAGAAAATCCAACAACACACATTTGTTGGTGGAAAATTTGAAGACATGCTAGCCAACATTTGTTTGCGGAAAGTCCGAAAACAATTGTCCGATGGAGCATCCACACGGTCCGATTTTCCACCAACAGCCTGACATCCAACATTTCCCGTTGGAAAATCCGATCGTGTGTACTGGGCTTTAAGGTTTGACCTCATATTATATGGTTTTAGTAAATCTGAAGACAAAAATCTGCAGAAAATCTAATTGTGTGTATGGGGGTCTTAGTCCGTAGGGTTCAATATTGAGTTGGCCCACCCTTTTGAGCTATACCAGCTTCATCTTTTCTGGGAAGGCTGTCCACAAGGTTTAAGAGTGTGTCTATGGGGGTGCTTGACCTTTCTTCCAAAAGAGCATTTGTGAGGTCAGGCACTGATGTTGATGAGAAGGCTTGACTCACAGTCTCCGCTGGATTTCATCTCAAAGGTGTTCTATAGGGTGCAGGTCAGTCAAGTTCCTCCACCCCAAACTCATCCATGTCTTTATGGACCTTGCTTTGTGCACTGGTCCAAATCATTTGGTGGAGGGGGGATTATGGTGTGGGGTTGTTTTTCAGGGGTTGGGCTTGGCCCCTTAGTTCCAGTGAAGGGAACTCTTAAGGCGTCAGCATACCAAGACATTTTGGACAACTTCATGCTCCCAATTTTGTGGGAACAGTTTGGGGACGGTCCCTTCCTGTTCCAACATGACTGCGCACCAGTGCACAAAGCAAGGTCCATAAAGACATGGATCAGCGAGTTTGTGGTGGAGGAACTTGACTGACCTGCACCGAGTTGTGACCTCAACCAGATCTTGGGATGAATTAGAGTGGAGACTACAAGCAGGGCCAGCGCTCCTGCTAGGCGAACTAGGCAGCCGCCTAGAGCGCACTGCTGTCTAGGGGGTGCAGACACGGCCTCTGACTTCCCCTCTAGCCTGGCCGGGGAACATGAGGGGTTGAAGAATGTCTGGCGGGCACAGCTGAGGAGGCGAAGGAGGACAGTGGGGAGCCAGATGGGATGAGGCGGGCACAGCTGAGGAGGCGGAGGAAGATCGTGGGGAGCCGGATGGGATGAGGCGGGCACAGCTGAGGGGGTGGACAGTGGTGAGCCTGAAGGGATGAGACGGGCACAGCTGAGGAGGTGGAGGAGGACAGTGGGGAGCCAGACAGGACAAGGCAGGCACAGCTGAGGAGGCAGAGGACAGTGGGGAGCTGGACAGGACAAGGTGGGCACAGCTGAGGAGGCTCAGGTCTCCGGATGTAGGCAAAACTATCCTGCCTGGTGGGTCTGCTCTGTCTAACCCTAGTCCCTGCTGTATTCACCAGCACCCTGGGCAAGACTAGACCCCCCCCCGCCAGGCCAAAATATTCAAGCACCGGCCCTGACTGCGAGCCAGGCTTTCTCATTCTCAGTGCCTGACCTCACAAATGCGCTTCAGGAAGAATGGTCAAACATTCCCATAGACACAATCCTAAACCTTGTGGACGGCCTTCCCAGAAGAGTTGAAGCTGTTATAGCTGCAAAGATTAAGCCAACTCAATATTGAACCCTACGGACTAAGACTGAGATGCCATTAAAGTTCATGTGCATGTAAAGCCAGGCGTCCCAATACCTTTGGAAATATAGTGTATTTGCAGTGGAAAAAGGGTGGGCTTTACGCCTGTTGGCAGGGTGGAGCTGAAGATGAACCATTCCTCCATGTTTTCCCATTAACTCATTGGGTGCAAAGTCTGGGTCACATAAGAGGATTACCCCCAGGGTGGGTTCTTTTGAGCTATACTAGTAGGCACTTGGGATAGGATCACTGCATTACACATGAGTTAATGTTTGTTGTGTATTGTCTCCTTCATTGCCCTGGAACCAGGCTGAGGCCATCAAGGGGAAATACTCAACTTTAAGATGGGCCTCTATTTTATAGAGATCAACATACACCATGTGCACTTGCACCATAACTGTTCTCCAATTAACTCTCCGGTCCCCGTGGCAATGTGCACCTTCTCTGTAACTTGCATTTAAGAGAGACATGTGGAGCCTTGTCCACATCCACCCATCCAGCATACCACCGCTACCTCACTCCCAGCAATGGCATGGGGTCCCACTGTGCTCTCAGCGCAGACTCCTTGCGCGCACTTAACTTCACTCAACTCTTCTGTACCTGTTTACAGGCTGGGGACCTCTGCGGCGCGAGTTTGCTCCCATTGCTATGGGAGACAGACTGCTCATGGAGAGAGTGCCGACAACAACTCCCTCCTGCTAGGAGCTATCTTATCCATACCAGGCACATTCTTTACGACAGGCTGTTTGATAGACTTCCGTTACCATAGGTAGCCACTTGTTTCTACACACTGCACTAACTTGGGTACATATTCATACCCCAGTGTGTTTAGGGACCCAAACTACCGACCATGTGTGCCAGTTACTTGTATTACCCCCCCTTGAGTAACTTCAGACCAGGCGGGAACAAAGTTTCAAAGCTTCTAAAGTGCAAAATGATCATCTCAAAGCCCAAAATATAAGAACAAGGTTTTCCTATGTCTGGAGAGCTTGAGCTTTTGAAAAACAACAGACTTGCCGGCTGGATCACCAGATGAAAATAGAAGAAGAAAAGCCTAACAAAGAAAACTAATGCAGCCATCACACTTAAGAATTGATAAGCTGCAAAATAATAAATGTTTGCTTTAGGGTTGAATACCGCTTTAAGCATGTTGAAGTACAGGAATTTATTATAGTGTGGCTGTAGTGTTTTGTTAGCAGTTTTAGGGCCTCTATTTAGCTAATTAGACATTCTGATATTGTCCAATTATTGCAGCTGGGATCTCTGTGACCAGAACAGTAACCAGAGACTTTGGTGTCATGTAGGGTAGACATTGTAATAGAGAAAGAAAATAGCGACATCCCATTGGTGAAATGTTGCATCCACTTTCACGTTTCTCCCGTTAGATTTTTTAGTATAATTGGGCATCTGGTAATAATTTATTTATAAAAATCAGATTCATCTGTCAGCCTCAGATGCAACAATCTAGGAAGGTATGTGACCTCCACATTTATTAGTGAAAGAGAAATAGGAATTTGTTTTCTGCTCTTGTAGAGCTCTACCCCTTTCATGTGTTCCTCTTCTAGTTATAAATCTTTTCTCCTGGCAGTGTAAGGTACGTTTCCTTGAATGGTCCACAGCTGGCCGAGTCTATATTATCAGTAAGTACATATTTTCATCTATTCTAATGACATTAACTTGAACTTGACTTTCACATTTTTACTTGTTTGCTATTTGAATTATTGTATTTCATATCAAGATTTTAAAATATTTAAAATATTGTGTTCATTTGGATATTAGGAATGTGATTTGGGCCCCAATCTGGGTATAAGGCTTGAAAGCAGGTGTGTATTATTGTGACAGACCTAACCAAGATAGGGGATTCTGCAGATGACTAGGATCAAGACTTACCCACTGACTATGGCCCAGGGAGAGAGCAGATCATTCTCTAATGATGGACAACCACATAAGGGACACTGAGAACGTGGTTTGGATTACTTCAGAGGTGACAGTAATATTTATCCACAATATCTCCCAGGAAATATATAAAGACTATTTCTGGGTTGTTTGATTCTGAACTACACATGTTAATTGAAATAGCTGGGCAGTGGGCACATTGGCCTCTGTTTCATGTTCTTCAATGTAGGAGCCGAACAGTCTGCTACTGAGGTCTCCTGCTATAGTCTGTTGCCTACTAGGCTGATGAGGCGGTAGATCACTGTATTGTTAATTGTGCTAATTGGAACACCTTTTATCTCTCCTAGCAAACCCTTGTGGGATGTGTTTATACTTATGATAATGTGTCCTTTGTATTCACTGTTGTAGGGGCCGAATAGTCTAGTCATCCAGATGGCCAATTAAGGTAATGTTTATACTATATCAGTTGTTGTAATTATGTTTCTGGTTATAGTTTGTATTGTTAGGATAACAGGATCAGGAGGGGGGGTGTCCTGCTGTGGTATATATTTGGTGTGAGTTTGTTCAAATAAACATTTCATGTTCCAGTTTGTAACTGAGCTAGTCTTGCCTGGTTCTTGGTTACGACATGTGGCTGTAATATCTTATATCTGAAGGTCCAGACTGGAGGAAGCAGTGCACTGACAGGAGCACTCAAGCGGAGCGTGCGAAGCAGTTCCGTGACCATTATATTGCAGTTTACCAATTCTTAGATGTGATAGTTGCATTCATTTTCTTTTTCGTTTTTTGGTGATCCAGCCAGTAACACACTTTATGTCATAAGGTGTCTGCAGTCTGGATAGAGAAGCAGCAGAGATATCGTTGGACAGCAGTATTGCATCTCATTGGCAGGACTACAAACGCTTAGTTTGCTGGCACACACTCCATTATGACAGGCTTGATTTACTATGTAAAAATATCCATACCCTGAATTCTTCTTTAACCCTCCTGGACTTCACACCAATTCATATGAAACATTTACTCCCATAGTGAAGTAGTAGCACATTTGCTTGACGGTGTTGTGTGGAATCCACATCTATGCCAATGTACACATCTGAGCCCCTTGTATTCATTTGTACTTTGGAAGCCGATAAAAAAATAAGTTGCCCTTTTCTAATTGACAACTCTGAGCCTGTTGAGCTCAATTCATAATTCCTATTCTTATCACGGTACACCATCTTCATGCTAGTATTAGGGCTCTGCAAGAGAATGCTTATCAGATGTTTGGCTCACAGAAATGAGCAGGAATGTGGCATTCTCAGCAAAATTGTTACCAGGCGCACGCATGTGCGCAGGAAAGTGCACGGGTGAACATGCACGGGCATGCACTCTGTGCATGTTGGCGCCAGGTGGGTTAATAAAGGATGCTTATGCTCATGCTTAAGTTCTGACTGGTCTTTCAACTATTCCCTGCGTCCTGCTTCTACTCTGCTGTTCCCTTGTTACTGACCCGGCTTGCCTCTGAACTGAACTTGGATCCTGCTTTTGATTTGTCGCTGCTCTGACCCTGGCTCCGTTCCTGACCACGTCTCTGCCTTATGAGTCTGCACGCCTGCTGCTGACCTCAGCTGTTCCTGTGACCACGCTTCTGTTCCCAACTTGGTTCGCACATCCTGTTCGAGTGCCTACCTGGCTGTCATCTTTACCAGCTCTGTTTACCACGGTGAGTTTCTGTCTCAAGTCTGCTGGGAACCCTGACAAGCCTCTCATCCAGACTCTGCAGCTCAGGTGGAGAGCCCCTTTAACTTCAGTTGGATTTCCTTGCGCAGTTCAGAGACCGCATCAACTACTACAAGCACTCCTTTCTACTCCCAGTAAGCATGTTCCTCCTTTCCCTTGGTACCCTCGGTTCCATCTTCAGTAGGACCTGGGCTGGAGATACTAGAGAGGCCAACCTCATCATTTCAGTCTCCAATCAGGTATGTGACAGGCTCGTTCACTTGAGCTTTGGTCTCTGAAGAGCGGTCTACAGAGAGAATTTGTTGATGCAACACCTCATTTCCGCCTGCATTAACCCCTTAATCGCCAAACTAGTGTGCAGAAATTGTACTAACATGCCACAACTCTCAGAGCGGCCCCATTCACTTCTAGTAAATGGGTTGTGGTCGGTGGGCACTATGCCTGACCAAAAGCAACAGGGGGTATGATCCCTGCTGTGGGCGCAAAGTGAAGCATTGCCACCATGGCATGTGTAAACCCCCTGCTGCTGCCTCTGAAGCAAAAGTGGGTAGCGGTTGAGGGGCAGTAAACACGCAGCTCAACCATGGGGCTTTAGAAGCAAGCTAAGTAACTTATTTTATTGTTGCAGCATTTGTGTCCAGCCATAAATCTCTTCATAAGGCTCAGAAGATTAAAATGTATCTTTCTGTGTTCAGTAATATGTAATATATCAACTCCCTGGATCTATTTAAAACCACGTTATCGGAGAGGTCTCTTCCAATCCATTTCCCTTTCCATTTTCTCTTTTAAAGACAAACTCCAAAAGGTCTTGATCACCGCCGTGACTCATGTATCACATACACTTATCATTGCTTAAATATATTTTGCTCCAGTCCTTGGAACAAAATGACCCAGATAGAAATCTCTCATGTTAGCATGGTGTTGCCGCTTCATATGCGCTACATTTGTCTCATTAGGAATCGCATTACTCTGTAAATAAAAATTCAAAATCTGAAGAATGGAAAATAGCTAAAGAAACAACAAAAAAACTAAACTTTTTTTTTCATGTGTAAGTAAAAATTTTGTATAAATATATGCATTATTCCTTCAGTAATTAAATCCTAATTAAAGCCCAACTGAAACTTTAGTTTAAAGCTAAAATTCAAAGCTACAAGTTACAATCACATGCATACATTATTCTCTGATATACTCGTAATTTACAGAATCAGTTCAGAAGTGATTACAGATGTTGAGCATGATGCCTCATGAACAATGCAGCTATCCAACTCCCGTTTTACAGGTGTTTGGCTTTTTGTTTTCTGCCCCTTTGGCCCTGTTCACACTGGTGAAACACAAAAGTCGCACGACTTCCGATCAGGTAAAAGCCTGTGGGGTTGATTTACTAAAACTGGAAAGTGCAAAACCTGGTGCAGCTGTGCATGAAAGCCAATCAGCTTCTAACTTCAGCTTGTTCAATTAATTTTTGACAATAAAACCTGGAAGCTGATTGGTTTCTATGCAGAGCTGTAGCAGATTCGATACGCTCCAGTTTTAGTAAATCAACCTCTATGTGTCCATGGGTTTTAATGAGTTGCATTCAGGGGCTTTGGCCGAAGGCGCAGTGTTAAACGTGTTTGAAAAATGCAACTGTAGGCAAGTTTTTAACACCGCTTTTCTCCTATCAACGGTGTTCAGAAGAGCCTAGTGTGTATGAGGCCAATTAGGCAAACAGCACATATTTTGCACTGGCAGCCCCTGTCTGGCTCTTCTTCTATGTCTCCCACAGTCCTCATATATTTTGTAATAGGTATTTGGCTGCAGGATTTCTGCACCTTTTCGTTTGTGGCCTCTAGTGCAAAAGTCTACATGTGTTTACAGGTATAGATGGGTAAAAAAAACAGGTTCTTTTAAAAGAACATCCCTCTCTCAAAAACATACACACACCAGTGGTGACCTTATTAAATAACCAATACTTCCAAGTATAGAGGAGCATGTGACTTCCCCTAAGGATGAAGTGTGGTAAATCACCAGGCCTAAACACTGCACATGAGGGAAGAGTGGAAGTAATTAACTCTATGTTAGCTCCAAAACCATCCAACACAAGAAAAGAGCTTGGAGGAAGCATGGGAAATGTGAGTAACAGTGGGAGAGGAGTTGTTCTTCGTCCCTGAATGGAGGTTATTCTTCGGCTGTGAATGGGGGTTGTTCTTTGAACCTAAATGGAAGTTGCTCTTCGGACCTGAATGGGGGTTGTTCTTTGACCATGAATGGGAGTTGTTCCTTAGCCCTGAATGAGGGTTGTTTTTTGGACCTGAATGGAACTTGTTTTAAGCCCTGAATGGGGGTTGTTCTTTGGACCTTAATGGGAGTTGTTCTTCGGACCTGAATGGGAGTTGTCCTTCGGCCCTTAATGAGGGCTGTTCTTTGGACCTAAATGAAAGTTGTTCTTTAGCCATGAATGGGGGTTGTTCTTTGGATTAGAATGGGAGTTGTTCTTCGGACCTGAATGGGAGTTTTTGTTTGGCCCTGAATGGGGGTTATTCGTTGACCCTAAAAGGCCAAAGTAAGTCTCTTTAATGTTGTATAAAGGGAATGTTTCTATGTTTTTTTTTTTTTTTTTTTCAATATCTTTTTTATTGAAGGTTTTCCAAAAAAATAATTCACAATATTATACCATGCAAGGTATTTTCAGAAATATTATCACAGTTCTGCAAGGTTAATAACATATCTCCATAAGCTTTTAAATTAAAACCACAGCTTATGTCTAAACAATCGTAGATTGATTATAATCAAACAACCATATTGACAATCAATGTAGTAAATTGGAGAATATTTATCTCAAATTACATATGAAAAGAAAAAAAGGATAACAGAAAAGAAAACAATGTTAATAAAGGAGGTAAGGACTCTGGCTCCCTATTGCATATTAACGGAAAAGAGTAAGGGGAAAGGAAGTACATATAAACTTTTTCAATGTAATTTTCCTGAAGCTGATCCATGGATCCCATTGTTTATAAAAACGGCTTGTGTTTCCCTGTGTATTTGCCATAATCTGTTCATATTTAAAAGCTTCATCAATTTTCCTAATAACATCACTAGTATTCGGTGAGCTGCTAGATTTCCATTTGCTAGTGATTGTCAATCTAGCTGCCATCAGAATTTGTATCACTATTGGTCTGAGAGCAGGAGGGTAGTGGTCTATGTGTATGCTTAAAATGGCTAATTCTGCTTCACCTTTCCTTATAAAGCCTGTAATTTTTGATATTAATCTAAATATTGCTCTCCAAAAGCTCCACAGGTTGGGGCACTCCCATATCATGTGAAGAAGGGTGCCTACTTTACCGCATCCTCGCCAGCATTCAGAGCTACTATTGGAGAATTTTGCAGTTAGATAGGGGGTGTAGTACCATCTAAGTAGTATTTTTTGGGCTGTCTCCCAGTGTGCTGTGGATCTCGTGAAACAGTTGTTGGATTTAATAGCTTCTAGCCATTGTTTTTCTGAGAAGGTCATAGAGAGTTCTGACTCCCATTTTTGGTGTGCTGGCAATTTAATGTATGAGTCTTTTTGTTGTAATAAAATGTAGAATAAGGAAATTCCTTTTCTTGAGGTAGATTTGTCGTTCCAGTATGCCCATGCCTTATGTGGAATTCTAATAGGTTGCATCTGGTGAGATTTTAAGAATGTTATGATTCTTATGTACATGTAGTAGTCAGAGGTAGGAAGAGAGTATTTTTGGGCTAGTGTGTTGAAGGGAACGATTTTTTCTCGGTCGTACATATCCGAGACTAGGGTTATTCCTTTATGTTCCCATTGTTTTGTATTTAGATCTTTAATATGTATGCATATTGAATTAAGCGGGGTGGGAATTTCCGTAAGGTCTGTATTGTGTCTTATTTCGGAGCAGAATTTCTTCCATGTATTTAGTACTAGTTGTATGGTAGGATAATTAGATTTGAGGTAAGTGTTTGAAAAAGAGTATGCTAGCAATGTGGATCTCAGAGAATTCGGATTCGACCAGGCTTGTTCTATAGTGGCCCAATGTTTAGAGGACTGTTTTTGGAACCAATATTTCGTTTGGTCCAGTATGCTAGCAGCGAAGTAGTCTCTCAAAATTGGGAGTCCCATTCCACCTGCCTTTCTATGTCTCGAAAGAGAAGACCGCAAGCGTCTCGGTTTTTTGTCTGCCCATACAAATTTATGTAGTTGCGATTGGGCTGTTGTAAAGAATTTTGCTGGTATAGAGATTGGAAGAGCTCTGAAATAATACAGTATTCTTGGTAGAATAAGCATTTTATATGCTGCCAGTCTTCCCATCCAAGACAAACAAAAGGGCTTTAATCTATTTAGTTCTTGTTGGATGGAGGAAATGAGTGGAGCCAGGTTCACTTTAAATAAATTGCTGCTTGGTGTCGTCAGTTGGATCCCTAAATATTGGATAGGTTTGTCTGCCCATGGATACGGAAAGCATGATGATAGGGAATTACGTAGTTTCTCTTCTATGTTCATGGCAAGTAGGTTGGATTTGGAAGCGTTAACTTTGTAGTATGAAATTTGATTAAATTGGTTTAAAATATTGTGTACTGTTTGTAAGGAGGTGTTGGGATTGGAAAGAGATAGAATCACATCATCTGCAAAAAGTGAGATGGTGTGTGCCTCTTTGGAGATTTTGATACCTGAAATTTCTGGGTGTGATCTAATTTTTTCGGCCAGGGGTTCCATTAGTAAAGCAAAAATGAGGGGAGATAGAGGGCAACCTTGTCTTGTCCCATTGGTAATATTAAAACTATCTGAGAACATTCCTTCTGTGTATACCATCGCAGAGGGGTTAGTATATAGTGCTAGAATGGCTGAATTTATTTCCCCTGAGATGCCAAACTTGTCCAAAACAAGTCTCAGATATCCCCAGTGGATCCTGTCAAAGGCCTTCTCTGCATCTAATGATAGAAGCAGAGAAGGCGTGCCCGAGGATTCCGCTGCGTGAAGTAGGTTGATAATTCTGCGTGTTGCATCTGGTGCCTGATGGCCTGGGATAAACCCAACTTGATCATGTTTAACTAATGTGGGCAAGAATTGTGCCAGTCTGTTGGCTATAATCTTTGCGTAAATCTTCAGGTCTACATTTAACAAGGATATAGGCCTGCAGTTTTGTGGAGTGTCAAGAGATTTCCCAGGTTTGGGTAAAGTCACAATTGTGGCGGTTAACATTTCTGGGGGGAATGAAGATGTAGAAATGGCTGATGCATATATATTTAATAAGTGTGGGCCTATTATGGAGTGAAATGTCCGGTAGTATTCTGATGAAAAACCGTCTGGGCCTGGTGATTTGTTGTTAGGGAGGGATAGAATTGTTTTATTTAATTCGGACATAGAGATTGGTGCATTAATATATTGTAATTGGTCTAAATTCAATTTAGGCATTGAGATAGAGTCCAAAAATGTCTGGATCATCTCAGGGGACGGTTGGTGGGTTGTAGTGTCGTCTTTTAGATTGTAGAGATTGTTATAGTAATCTCTAAAAGCATTAGCAATATCTTTTGGGTTGGATAGCCTAATGCCTGTGTTTGGGTGAAAGATAAATGGAATTTTTTGTTTGATGGTTTTTTCCTTTACTTGGTTTGCTAGTAATTTACCTGCTTTATTGCCCTGACTGTAATAATGTGCTTTCCATTTTTGAACTGTATGTTTGTGTTGGGAGATAAGTATTAGTCTAAGATCATGTCTGAGTTGATCTAACTGTGAGCTGGTTTTGGGATCTGGAGCTTTTTTGTTTACTGACTCTAGGTTTTTTATTTGAAGGAGTAGGTCATTCAATTTTTTGTTTCTTTGCTTTTTAGCTACACTGCTCATTTTCATGAGGATACCCCTTATGTAGGCTTTATGACAATTCCAGATTGTAAAGGGATCTGGCACTGATCCGGTATTATTCTTGAAGAACTCGTGTAGTTCTTTATTAATTGTATGTTTGTGGTCTGAATGTGAAAAAAGAAAGGTATCGTTTTTCCATCTGTTTGCTCTTGTCTCAGTGTGAGATCCCTCCACCATAATGGAGACCGGCGCATGGTCTGACCATGTAATATTGTGTACATTGGACATACTAATATTTTGTAACAGAAATTTATCCACCAAAAAGAAATCATTTCTTGAATATGTGCGATGTACACTCGAGAAGTAGGAATAATCCCGCTCTGTCGAGTGTTGACATCTCCACACGTCGTGTAGACTTTCTGAGGCCATGAAGCGCGAAAGGGTCACTCTTTCCTGACTTTTCGGGGTCTCGGCCGAGACATCTAGAGTTTTGTTTGGTATAGCATTGAAATTTCCACAAATTATGGTGTACCCCTTTTGCACTTCACGTACTCGTTTCCAAATTCTGCTTAAAAAATAAATTTGTTTCACATTAGGTAAGTAGACATTTACTATAGTGTATACTGTGTTGTTTACCTCACCAACCAGTATAATATATCTACCCATGTCATCTACATCCTTGTAGATCTGACGAAAGGAAATAGTGTCTTTGATGAGGATTGCCACTCCTCTTTTCTTCTTTGGGGCATTGGAGCAGATGATAGTAGGAAAGTTCTGATGGGAAAATTTCGGAGGTTTGGATGCTGAGAAGTGGGTCTCTTGAAGACAAAGAATGTCACTCTGTAAAAGTCGGGCTTCTTTCCAAAGCATTGATCTTTTTTGAGGGCTGTTCAGTCCGCGAACATTAAACGAGGAGATTTTAAACCCCATGAGGTAATCTTGAGGAGTGGGTTTGGGAAGGCCTTTTGAGTTGTTAGTCCTGTTGAAATGTATATTGAAGTAAGATTTCTTGAGTTCCTTTAACAGTGAGCCAGAGTCCAGATGTTGTGAAACTGTTAAGGTATTTTATCAGAGATTAATACAGCAAAAATGAAAAATCTCCAATTAAAAGTAAAAAAAGAAAAGTTATTAACAAAAAATGTAACGATTCAACTGAATCTGTTGGGATATTATCCCGTAACTTCTCAGGAGCGAAAAGAGAACTAAATAAGGTTTCACGGGTGCACCGGAGCACAACTTTGTAAATTGGTGGTTACGTGTAGTTTTAGCCTCAGTCAGTTGCATCTTGTGGCCAGGCGGGAGAATGTGGACGTGGAGATGAGGCACTTGATGGTGGATCCTCCGCCTTGTCTAGAATGTCCCATTCCTTCTGTAACCATATGCCATCTTCCACTGACTGGACAGGGAACGTTTTCCCATCTTTTGTAATTAGCAGTTTTGCTGGATAGGCCCATGTGGTGGTTTCTCAACGGTTTGGTGATAGTGGCCAAATTCTTCCTTCTTTGCATTGTGTATGCTGATAAATCAGTAAAGAAGGAGAGGCCTTGAATGCATGGTAGTGCGTTGTCAGAATTTCTCATGCATTGAAGAAACTTCTCTTTAGTTTGATAGAAGTGAATCCTTGCAATTGTGTCTCTTGGTAGATGATCAGGTAAATGCTTAGGTTTCGGCAGTCTATGGATCCTGTCTCTAGAGAGATCTGTCACTGTAGCGTCAGGAAGCATTTCTTGCAGGATATTCTGAAAGTAAGTGTTTAGGTCTGGTGGTTTTACCGTCTCAGGTATCCCCCTGATTTTGATGTTGTTTCTCCTCGAACGATCTTCGAGGTCGGCCATTTTGGACTTTAGTTGGTGTATTTCGTCGTCTTTTTCATTATGAGCGTCAATCACTTCATTTATGGCACCCGCAAATTCTCCCATTTTGTGTTCTATATGGGTAACCCTGTTGTTGACAGCTTTCATTTCTGTTTTAAAATGACTTGTAAGGGTTAAAATGTCCGCATGAAAGGTGCTACGGAGGAACACTAGCATGTCCTTTAAGGTTGTGTCAATGACCGGCTGGTTTTTAGTAGGAAATTCCAAGATGGAGTCCTGGAGCTCCCTGGTGTCATTAAGAGATGTGTCTGTTTCTTCCTCAGCCATGTTATTTCCCTGCAGGTGTTGTTGTTTTGCCTTGACTGGGCTGGACGAAGAGGAGGATGTCTGTGAGTTAGTGTATTTCCCCTTGTGTCCCTTGTGAGGATGGGGTATGGAGCGCTGTGTGTTGCTGTTGTTGTAGCTGGGGAGCCTGCCACGCTCTCCGCCGTTATGCTTACCGGCGCCATCTTGGGCCTGTGTGCTGCGGGGAAGCATGTAAAAGTCCGTTATCCTACTGATCTTCCCGGTTTCTTTTCTTTTCCTGGACATGTTCCCATGGTGTGCCCGACCTGATAGAGGTGAAAATCGCCGCTTTTAGAGGCTCTGGAGTCGCTCTATGAGCTCCGGTGTGCCCATGGAGGACAGAGCTCTCTCACACTGTGGCGATTCACCTCGGCTGCTGGCCACGCCCCCGGAATGTTTCTATGTTTGTAGGCACCTCTACGGCTTGGTTAACACTTGCCTGAGCTTCCATGGGGGAAAGTTGATCAGCTGGGATAGATTTTTCTGTTGTATACTCCAAAACAAGCTAAGACTTGCAACGCTCTTCTTCCATAGACACAAGCATGTGAGTAGACCCAACGCAAATTTTTACAAAGATCTTTCGTTAGGTCATGAATGCACATGTGGCCACTATCTAACGTTTGTAGGCAGGTTACCTTTCCATACTTGATGTTTACACTGAGATTACACTGAGAATACAGATGCAACTACAACCCGCAGTGGCTGATTTGTACTCTGTGACGCCTACCACATTATTGTTTCTTTTGGCTTTCAGAAGATTCCAGAAAAGGGAACTAGATAGCCATGCTTTGCCGGATGAGACCTTCAAGTGAACCTGTCAAACAATTTAAGTGCTTTAAAGAGAAAAAACTGCCTAAGGGCACACACCATAAGATGCCTGCCTTTAGCTGTGTTAGCAAAAGCTTTGTTACCTTTTTTACTTGGGAATCTGACTTCCCTTACTGACGAACTATGCCCCACCAGCTACCATACCACTGTTTTTTGGCACTGCCCTTATTGGTCACTAGCACAGTCTCATTGGACACGGAGTTGATAGTTGGTGGGGATTCATCTTGAAATCAGGGAAGTCAGTTCTCTAGTAACAGGTAAACTGGTTTCAGAGAATGCTTAGAGGAGACTTTTTTGGCCTACAAAAGTAATGGAGGACAACTTGGATGTCTTCTTTTAGGACTTTAATATTTGAAAATAGAAAATAGGTGACTAGTTCACTATAAAGTATAACTTAACATGCACATAACAGGTGATGGTGGATCAACTGAGCATCTAAACTTTTGCACTCACAGGGTCAGATGACCTATCATATGGTTCCTTTATCATTTCTTGCTAAAAAGCAAAGTACTTTTTGTATAGTGGATGATGATGAGCAATTAAGAGACAATAAAGATTAAATACAAAGCTGAAAATATGTTTCACAGCGATCTGGTAGTTAAACTATATCCCTTATTAGGTTACTTAATTTGGTGTAAAATCATTGGGAAAAAAACACAACAGGGTCTGATACTGTGGTCTCGCTACACCAGTTAAGTTAATTCTTGTATAAAATATGTGTTAACTAAATCTGGTACATTTGTGAGTTAAACGGGGAGGACAATTTTAGTTAATATTTATTAGCTGTAACAACAGCAAACTAATAATATGTGTATCTTTCACACAAGGTTTGTTGAGCTGCATTGGTCTGCAATAATTGGTGGTCAGTTGGAAGGATGCTCCTTACATTAGTGGTCAGTTGGAAAAATGCTCCTTACATTGGTGGTCAGTTGGAAGAATGCCCTTTACATTGGTGGCCATTGGGAAAAATGTTCCTTACATTGGTGGTAGGGGGGCAGAATGCTCCTTACATCAATGGTCATTGGGAATAATGCTCCTTAAATTGGTGGTCATTGAGAAGAATGCTCCTTACAAAGGTGGCCAGTGGGAAGATTGCCCCTTACATTGGTGATCAGTGGGAAGAATGCCCCTTACATTGGTGATCAGTGGGAAGAATGTTCCTTACCTTGGTGGTCAATGGGAAAAATGCTCCTTACATTTGTGGTCATTAAGAAGAATGCACCTTACAAAGGTGGTCAGTGAGAAAATTGCCCTTTCATTGATGGTCAGTGGGAAGATCACCCTTACATTGGTGGTCAGTGGAAATAATACTCCTTAAAATCGATCTGAAGCCTAAACTTTTTTTACCTTAATGCATTGCTTGCATTAAGGTAAAAAAAGTTTAGGCTTTAGCATCCTCCCTCACCCCCCCCCCATTTACTTACCTGAGCCCTCATTCAATCCAGTGCTGTGCATGTCTGCAGCTCTTCTCTTTCTCTCCCCTCACTTCCGTGTCTCACTAGCTTTGCTGGGGCACCGGGAGCCATTGGCTCCCAGTGCTGTCAGTCAAAGCCAATGACGAGGGAACAGGGGGTGGGGCTAAGTCTTGCTGTCTGTGTCAATAGGCACAGCAGTGGGGCTCAGGAGCGAGCATGAACATGTGTCCCCCATGAGAAGTGGCTTCTTATGGGGGCACTGGACAGAGAGGAGGGGCCAGGAGCACTGGTGGGGGGACAAGAAAAGAGGAGGTTGTGGGTCGCTCTGTGCAATTACATTATAGACATGTTGTTTTTTTTATTTTTATTTTATTTTACCTTAACAATTGAAAAAAAAAGAGTGATCCATCTATGGCCAGCCTAAGGCTGTCTTATCTCCTTCCTGAATTCAGTACTGCTAACAGATGCTCAAAATATTGTCATATAACAAAGGTGCTCTCAGGGTACATAAAGGAATCCTAAAGGAATTGTTAGTTACTGTATTTATTGGCGTATAACACGCACTTTTTCACCCTAAAAAACGGGTGCAAACAGTGTGTGCGTGTTATACGCCAATACTGCAATTTGGGCTGCCTAGGAGGGAACAGGGAGGGGCCCATTATGGGTGCCATCTGATTACAAACAGCAAGAATCTCCTGTTTACTCAGCGGCCTCTGTAATAGGAAGTCCCGTCTCCTGGCCCGGCATTGGACCAGTGTTCTGTCTATCATAGAAGCCGGTCCAGGAGGCGGTACTTTGTATTAAAGAGGCCGCCGAGTAAACAGGAGATTCTCGCTGTATGTAATCTGACGGCGCTCGTCCCACCCCCCTCCCTGTCCCCTCCGAGGAAACAGTAAGCTGAGGTGAGGCTGTAGATGGGCAATGATCAGGCTGCAGATGGGCATTGATCAGGCTGCATTGATGGGCAATTGTGAGGATGCAGATGGGCATTGATCAAGCTGCATTGATGGGCAATTGTGAGGCTGCAGATGGCATTGATCAGGCTGCAGATGGGTAATGGTGAAGCTGCAGATGGGCAATGGTGAGGCTGCAGATGGGCAATGGTGAGGCTGCATTGATGGGCACTGACCCTTATTTTGCTTCAAAGTTCTTTATGTAAAATTTGAGTTTTTTTCCTGAAAATTCCCTCCTAAAATGAAGGTACGTGTTATACGCCTGTGCCTGTTATATGATGATAAATATGGTAATTGTTTTAGGCCTTGTTGACATAGGTGTAGTTAAGCACGCTCCGTGCTTCCAGATACAGGCAGTCCTATTCATGTAGATTGGGGCTCAGCAGCTGCACAGACACAGCCACTGCTCACAATTTGACATCCATGTGAGTGCAGGTGCGTGTCCAAGAATGCAGTCAGTGTGAGTTCGGGAGAAACCCGCATGCATACGGATGCCAAACTGGGAGCAGTGGCTGTGTCCATGCAGCAGGTGCATCCTAATTAACATGACTGGAACTGCCTGCATGTGGATACATGGAACACCTGTGCCTCCTGTGCAGGCAAACATGGCCCTCTTGTGGGTGTATGGTTAATACACCAATGTAAATGAAGTCTTACAGGTAAGTATCAGCAGCAAATGGGATGGGTTATCCAGCAAACTTGTACAGCTTCGCTTGAAAAAAGTTAATTCATCTCACCAACCATAATTAAATATTTGCTTGAGGTCGGCTGGCCCTTTAGGACAAGTATCTAATGAATGGATATTATTACATAGACCCACATCAGAAATGTCTATAATTTGTTGGCAAGCATTCGCATCCCTTTCAGGAACACTGTGTAATCTTCTAACAGATACAGACAGGATAAAATTTAGTCTGCCTTGGAGCTGCTCACAGCATCTAGTTGTTCTATAAGTTCCCAGAACTGCCTCTCCCCTCCACCGACCACCATAGCAAAAACACAGAATTTCTTTTGCGAAGCTCTCGGACGCACTAATTACACAGCAAGCTGGAAATCAAACACTGCACATCTCACTTTATTAGAAGAGGAAACTTTTATTAGCAGGCTGATTGAGCCCAGGCACTTGTGGAGGTCACTTCGGAGTTTGGAGAGAGGTTTTAATTTTCCAAAGTTAAAGACAGGAGGAGCCCTGACAACGACTGACGGTTTATTCCGTGTAAATGCAGACTAAAAATAGGAACACGTTGCCTGCATGGAATACAAACTGTTCCCTCTCCCAGCTCTAATTCACTTCAAAGGGAAAAAGTTGAGGAGGTGACAAAAGAAAAAAAAAAAAACATGGAATTAAAATAATTCAGTCCACTAAGGACCATTTCATCATGAAGAGTGTGAATTTCTATTACCTCTTGCTGTATCTGACTTACCTGAACCCTGTCTGCTCCACCAATGCCTGCGAGATCTGTGACTGCAGTGGGAACACTCTGAAGTGCCCAGCACTGGCACCAGCTCACCGGTCCCCTGATATCAAACTGTAAGTAGCTACTTTTCCAATGGTCAGCCTTGCACTAATGTGTTTTCTTTGCCTATACAAATACAATGTATTTCACTTTACCCATCTGTTATGTGACCCTGGTTACGTCTCTTCAGTATTGTTGTCTATGTTCTGTATTTCAAACATCACATAGGCAAGGGGAAAAAAAAAAAAGATATTTAAATGTAAGAAATGCATTATTATATTATTAGTTATTAACTTATATGGGCTGAACTTACTAGATATGAATTACATTATGTTATTACTTATTAACTTATAAAGCACCAATATGTCTCTATGGGCTACACTTCATTTGTATAGCACAATTTATGTATTTATTAACTTATAAAGTATCAACGTGTTCTGGTGGGATACATTTTTTTAGCCTATAATGCACCAATGTGTTCTGATCGGATGCATTTATTAACTTATAAAGTATCAATTGTCCAGCCAGGATACATTTATTAGTTTATAATGCACCAATGGGTTCTGATGAAATGCATTTATTAACTTATAAAGCACAAACATGTTCTGATAGGACACATTTATTAACTTACGAAGCACCAAAGTGTTCTGATGGGCTGCACATTGACTGTTTTTAAAGTATGTATTTCAGTTAATAATGTTGACAGTTGACAGTTATAGTGCAAAAAAGTATCAGTTGTAGTAGAGGTGATCACATTCGCAAAGGCTTATAATTGTAATATTAAAGTAAGCATAATGGGACTAAGCAAAAAAACAAAAACAAAGAAAAAGTTTCCCCCCATTTCAACTGAGTGGTGTGCCATGTGCAGAATATAGTGCAGATTGGAAGTTTGGTCCTTCATAGTTAAAGGATACATTAGCCAGCCAAAAAAAAAAAAAAAAAAAAAAAATATATATATATATATATATATATATATTTACACACACACAGCGGGTAAAATAAGTATTGAACATATCCCCATTTCTCTAGGTAAATATATTTCTAAAGGTCCTATTGGGATGGAATTTTCACCACGTCAGTAACAACCCATGCAATCCATACATACAAAAAAAACAAAAAACAAAACAAATAAGTTCAGAAATGAAGATATGTGTAAAAAAAATGAAACGGCACAGTATTTAACAAGCTAACTGAAATGTATTTAATACTTTGTACAAAATCCTTTGTTGGTTATGAGAGCTTCAAGATGCCTCCTGTATGGAGAAACTAGTCACATGCATTACTCAGGTGTGATTTTGGCCCATTCTTCCACACATTCTTCACATCTTGAAGGTTCTGTGGGCCTCTTCTATGAACCCCGATCTTTAGTACTTTCCATAGATTTTCTATTGGATTCATGTCAGGTCATTGACTGGGCCATTCTAGTAGCTTTATTTTCTTTCTTTGAAACCAAGTGATAGTTTCCTTAGCTTTGTGCTTTGGATCATAGTTACATAGTTACATAGTAGGTGAAGTCGAAAAAAAGACACAAGTCCATCAAGTTCAACCTATGTGTGTGATTATATGTCAGTATTACATTGTATATCCCTGTATGTTGTGGTCTTTCAGGTGCTTATCTAATAGTTTCTTGAAACTATCAATGCCCCCTGCTGAGACCACCGCCTGTGGAAGGGAATTCCACATCCTTCTCTTGCTGAAATGTCCACCCTCATTTCATCTTCATCATCTTGGTAGACGGCAGCAGATTTTTATCAAGAATGTCTTGGTACATTTTTTCATTCATCCTTCCTTCCATGATATGAAGTTTGCCAGTACCGTATGCTAAAAAACAGCCCCACATTATGATGTTCCCACCTCCAAACTTCACCATTGGTATGAGGGTGTTTTTGTGGTGATGTACAGTGCCATTTGATCTCCAAACATGGTGTGTATTATGGTATCCAAAGAGTTCCATTTTGGTCTCATCTGACCAGACTATATTCTCCCAGTATTACACAGGCTTGTCTAAGACCCCTTTCACACCAAGGCGCTTCAAAAACGCCCTAAAACGCCTTAGCGTTATTACCGTGTTTTTACAGCGTTTTAGGGGCGTTAGTGGCAAAATTAACGCAAAGCTGCAGGCGTTTTGACAGCTTTTTCAAGCGTTATTGAAGCATGTGTTATTGATGCTATCTTTCTGCTTGCATGTTTATCCTTTGTGATATCATGTAAAACAAGCAGTGTCTTGTAAAGTAACAAGCAGTGTCTTGTTTTACTTCAAATCTTAATTTTTCTGGGATTAATTCTTTTTTTGGTAATTTAATTTAGTTTTTTTGGCACTTTGATGGTCTGTTTAATCATTCTGACCTTCCCACATAGTCCTGTTGTTGTAGATGCTCTCTTTTCTTCTTGCATGTTTACCTTTTTTGTGAGATCATGTGACTTTTCTACAGCTCAGGGCGGATTATAGACGTTATTCAGGCGTTTTTACAGCATTTTCAATTCATTTCAATGGAGAGGGGCGTTTATGAAGCGCTTTTTTCAATGCTCAAAAGCTGCTCCAAAGATGCTGCTTGCAGGACTTTTCTCAACGCCCCGCCAGCACAACGCCTCAGTGTGAAAGGGTCCATTGAGATGCATGGGGAGCGATTTATGAGCGTTTTAATAGCGTTATTTTTAGCGCTAAAATGCTGCAAAAATGCCTTGGTGTGAAAGGGGTTTAAATGTTTTGCAGCAAAACTTTGAGACCCCTTTCACACCGAGCCGCCTATAGCGTCGGTGGTAAAACGCTGCTACTTTTAGCAGTATTATACCGTTGGATTTGCGGTGCATTTCGGCCGCTAGCGGGGCACTTTTACCCCCCTGTAGCGGCTGAGAAAGGGTTAAAACCGCCCGCAATGCGCCGCAATAGCGGCGTTTTGCCGGCGGTATCCCAGCGCTGCCCCATTGATTTCAATGGGGAGCAGCGGTGGAGGAGCGGTAAACACACCGCTCCTTCACCGCTCCAAAGAAGCTGCTGGCAGGACTTTTCCTGACGTCCTGCCAGTGCAGCGCTCCGGTGTGAAGGCCCTCGGGCCTTCACACTGGAGACAACGCTGCAGCTGTTTGAGGGCGGATTGCAGGCGCTATTTTTAATGCTATAGCGCCTGCAAAACGCCCTCAGTGTGAAAGGGGTCTGAAGGAGCTTCATCATGCTTCTTCTTGCGAGGAGCACCTGGTCATGGCCGGTTTATCGTAAAATTATGTTCCTTCCACTTCAGCAACAGGGCTCGCCGGAACATTCAGAGGTTTAGAAATCCTTCTGTAACCAATGCTATCAGTAGGTTTTGCAACAATAAGGTTGTGAAGGTCTTGAGGAAGCTCTTTACTTTTACCCATCATGAGATGTTTCTTGTGTGACACCTCAGTAATGAGACACCTTTTTATAGGCCATCAATTAAGACTGAACCAGCTGATATTAATTTGCACTGACAAGGGGGAGGACGCGTTCTAATTACCGATAGATTTTAGCTGGTGTCTTGGCTTTCCATGCCTTTTTGCACCTCCCTTTCTTCATGTGTTCAATACTTTTCCCCTGTGGCATTCCATTTTATTACACATAACTTAATTTCTGAACTTATTTGTTTTGGTTTCTTTGTATGTATGGATTGTATGGGTTGTTACCAACATGTGAAAATTTCATGTCCATAGCACCTTTAGAAATATATTTACCTAGAAAAATGGTGATGTGTTCAATATATATATATATATATATATATATATATATATATATATATATATATGGTGCTGTCCACCACATTGAACTTTGCATTTTTTCCCATTGGGAATGTGCACGGTTTGATTTTGGTCCAGAGCTGTTTTCACCTCCAGCTATATATCTGCCCCGTATTGGCACTATATATCCACACCCCCAAAAGTAGCTATTTTACCAAATAAGAGTTAGCAAATCTGCAAGACAGAGCAGAGACTGGCCAGAGGGGAATCACTGATGCAGTTGTCCAGCTTGAACATGCATTGCAATATATGGTAACTAAGAATCCCCATTTTACAAGCAATAGTTTTCTATTGGTAGGGCAACACCTCCTTAATATATCATGTGTTGTATACAGTATCCCACAAAACTGAGTACACCCCTCACATTTTTGTAAATATTTCATTATATCTTTTCATGTGACAACACTGAAGAAATGACACTTTGCTACAATGTAAAGTAGTGAGTGTACATCTTGTATAACAGTGTAAATTTGCTGTTCCCTCAAAATAACTCAACACACAGCCATTAATGTCTAAACCGCTGGCAACAAAAGTGAGTACACCCCTAAGTGAAAATGTCCAAATTTGGCCCAATTAGCCATTTTCCCTCCACGGTGTCATGTGACTCGTTAGTGTTACAAGGTCTCAGGTGTGAATGGGGAGCAGGTGTGTTAAATTTGGTGTTATCGCTCTCACTCTCTCATACTGGTCACTGGAAGTTCAACATGGCACCACATGGCAAAGAACTCTCTGAGGATCTGAAAAAAAGAATTGTTGCTTTACATAAAGATGGCCTAGGTTATAAGAAGATTGCCAAGACCCTAAAACTGAGCTGCAGCACGGTGGCCAAGTCCATACAGAGCTTTAACAGGACAGGTTCCATTCAGAACAGGCTTCGCCATGGTCAACCAAAGAAGTTGAGTGCACGTGCTCAGCGTCAAATCCAGAGGTTGTCTTTGGGAAATAGACGTATGAGTGCAGCCAGAATTGCTGCAGAGGTTGAAGGGGTGGGGGGTCAGCCTGTCAGTGCTCAGATAATACGCCGCACACTGCATAAAATTGGTCTGCATGGCTGTCATCCCAGAAGGAAGCCTTTTCTAAAGATGATTCACAAGAAAGCCCGCAAAGAGTTTGCTGAAGACAAGCAGACTAAGGATATGGATTACTGGAACCATGTCTTTTGGTCTGATGAGACCAAGATAAACTTATTTGGTTCAGATGGTGTCAAGTGTGTGTTTTGGCAACCAGGTGTGGAGTACAAAGACAAGTGTGTCTTGCCTACAGCCAAGCATGGTGGTGGGAGTGTCATGGTCTGGGGCTGCATGAGTGCTGCTGGCACTGGGGAGCTACAGTTCATTGAGGGAACCATGAATGCCAACATGTACTGTGACCAGGGGCGGACTGACCATTCGGTCATTCGGACGCCGACCGAGGGCTCGTGGCCAGTAGGGGGCCCGTGAGACATGCTCGTCGGATCTAGGGGTATGCTGCTAGGCGTGCTGCGGTGGAGCCGTTCTGCCGACTGCCGCTGTGCGGGGGGGGCAAGACCCGGCATCTCCCCCTGCACCTGTGGCTTTCAGTTTAGGATGCAGTGGGGGGAGTGGGAGGCGGCGATCAGCAGCTCTATGGTGCTCGCAGCATCTCCCTGGGACTTGTATTTCTCCTCCAGAGTGTATAGAGTGGAAAGGGGAGGGGCCTCTGACCCGGGCAGCTACAAGTTTCACTCTCTGCTTGTACACTGTTGCCGACTGCTGCCCGGGACAGAGGCCCCTCCCCTATCCACTGTACAGGATCAGAAGGAGAATTACAAGCCCCAGTGAGATCCACAGGCACCATAGAACTGCCGATCGCCACCTCCCACCTCCCCCTGTGCTGGGGGTTGGAGGTGCACAGCCAGGTACAGGGGAACCTCTGGGGGGGTTACGTCTGGGAACCCTGATGTATGGGGGGGAGGCTCTCTGGGGACCCTGATGTATGGGGGGCTCTCTGGGGACCCTGATGTAAGGAGGAGGCTCTCTGGGGACCCTGATGTATTGGGGGGCTCTCTGGGGACCCTGATGTATGGGGGGCTCTCTGGGGACCCTGATGTATGGGGGGCTCTCTGGGGACCCTGATGTAAGGAGGAGGCTCTCTGGGGACCCTGATGTATTGGGGGGCTCTCTGGGGACCCTGATGTATGGGGGGCTCTCTGGGGACCCTGATGTATGGGGGGAGCTCTCTGGGGACCCTGATGTATGGGGGGGCTCTCTGGGGACCCAGATCTTTGGGGGGGGCTCTCTGGGGACCCAGATCTTTGGGGGGGCTCTCTGGGGACCCAGATCTATGGGGGGAACTCTGGGACCCTGATGTATGGGGGGGGCACTCTGGGGAGTGGACCCTGATGTATGTGGGGCTCTCTGGAGACCTTGCTGTCAGGCAGGGCTCTCTGGGGACCCTGATGTATGGGGGGGCTCTCTGGGGACCTTGATTTAAGGGGGGGGCTCTCTGAAGACCTTGATGTAAGGGGGGCTCTCTGGGGAACCTGATGTAAGGAGGAGGCTCTCTGGGGACCCTGATGTATGGGGGGGCTCCCTGGGGACCCAGATCTATTGGGGGCTCTCTGGGGACCCAGATCTATGGGGGGGCTCTCTGGGGACCCAGATCTATGGGGGGGCTCTCTGGGGACCCAGATCTATGGGGGGCTCTCTGGGACCCTGATGTTTGGGGGGGCTCTCTGGGGAGTAGACCCTGATGTATGTGGGGCTCTCTGGAGACCTTGATGTAAGGCGGAGCTCTCTGGGGACCCTGATGTATGGGGGGCTCTCTGCAGACCCTGATGTATGGGGGGTTCTCTGGAGACCTTGATGTAAGGGGGAGCTCTCTGGGCACCCTTATGTAAGGGGGGGGCTCTCTGGGGACCCTGATGTAAGGAGGGGGCTCTCTGGGGACCCTGATGTAAGGGGGGGTTCTCTGGGGACCCTGATGTAAGGGGGGGGTCTCTGGGGACCCTGATGTAAGGAAGGGGCTCTCTGGGGACCCCGATGTAAGGAGGGGGCTCTCTGGGGACCCCGATGTAAGGAGGAGGCTCTCTGGGGACCCTGATATAAGGAGGGGGCTCTCTGGGGACCCTGATATAAGGAGGGGGCTCTCTGGGTACCCTGATGTAAGGAGGAGGCTCTCTGGGGACCCTGATGTAAGGGGAGGTTCTCTGGGGACCCTGATGTAAGGAGGAGGTTCTCTGGGGACCCTGATGTAAGGGGGGGCTCTCTGGAGACCCTGATGTAAGGGGAGGCTCTCTGGGGACCCTGATGTAAGTGGGGGAGGCTCTCTGGGGACCCTGATGTAAGGAGGGGGCTCTCTGGGGACCCTGATGTAAGGAGGGGGCTCTCTGGGGTCCCTGATGTAAGGAGGGGGCTCTCTGGGGACCCTGATGTAAGGGGAGGTTCTCTGGGGACCCTGATGTAAGGAGGAGGTTCTCTGGGGACCCTGATGTAAGGGGGGGCTCTCTGGGGACCCTGATGTAAGGAGAGGCTCTCTGGGGACCCTGATGTAAGTGGGGGAGGCTCTCTGGGGACCCTGATGTAAGGGGAGGCTCTCTGGGGACTTGTTTACATAGGCAGACCACAGTTCTGCCTCTGTTGGAAACGATCGTCTGGGCCTGGCGGACATCGGGTCCTCCGGACCCGCTGGTTAGCTCTCGGTGTGTCCAATCACAGCGGCAGCAGGTCAAACAGCATGCAGACCCGCAAGTGCAGAATCAAGTTCCTGTACGTGATTCTGCTCACAGGAGACGCAGCCCTGCAGTAGATGTACATGGTTAAAGTGAGTTTATTTTTCTTTATTTTCTTAAATCTTTAAACATTTATTTTGAACATGAAGTAGAGAAATTCTGTGACCAATGCATGTAATGTAGCAGTACAATATATACGTGGGGCTTTGTGAGGGTGTGGCTTGTGTGTGGGTGGGTGGGGACAAAGGGGGCCCCATGAGCCCCTATTGCCCGGGGGCCCCATGAGTTGTCAGTCCGCCCCTGACTGTGACATACCGAAGCAGAGCAGAATCCTCTCCCTTCGGAGACTGGGCTGCAGGGCAGTATTACAACATAATAACGACCCCAAACACACCCCCAAGACGACCACTGCTTTGCTAAAGAAGCTGAGGGTAAAGGGGATGGACTGGCCAAGCATGTCTCCAGACCTAAACCCTATTGAGCATCTGTGGGGCATCCTGAAATGGAAGGTGGAGGAGCACAAGGTCTCTAACATCCACCAGCTCTGTGATGTCGTCATGGAGGAGTGGAAGAGGACTCCGGTGGCAACCTGTGAAGCTCTGGTGAGCTCCATGCCCAAGAGTGTTAAGGCAGTGCTGGAAAATGATGGTGGCCACACAAAATATTGACACTTTGAGCCCAATTTGGACATTTTCACTTAGGGGTGTACTCACTTTTGTTGCCAGTGGTTTAGACATTAATGGCTGTGTGTTGAGTTATTTTGAGGGGACAGCAAATTTACACTGTTATACAAGCTGTACACTCACTACTTTACATTGTAGCAAAGTGTCATTTCTTCAGTGTTATCACATAAAATATTTACAAAAATGTGAGGGGTGTACTCACTTTTGTGAGATACTATATAATTAGCTATTTATTTATTTATATAGCGCCATCAATGTACGCAGCGCTTTACATATACATTGTACATTCACATCAGTCCCTACCCTCAAGGAGCTTACAATCTAAGGTCCCTAACTTGCATTCATACCTATACTTGGGACAATTTAGACAGGATCCAATTAACCTACCAGCATGTCTTTGGAGTGTGGGAGGAAACCGGAGTACCCGGAGGAAACCCACACAGGCACAGGGAGAACATGCAAACTCCAGGCAGATGGTGTTGTGGTTGGGATTCGAACCAGCGACCCTTTTTACTGCTAGGTGAAAGTGCTATCCACTACACCACTGTGCTGCCCACAATATTTAGGACCTGAGCATTCATATCTTGATTTCTACTGCATGACGCAGTTTGGTTCGTTGCTATATTACTTACTGTACTGTACCCCTTTGCGTTATATATATATATATATACCACACACTGTATTGCCAAACGTATTGGGACACCTGCCTTTACACACATGAAATTTAATGGCATCCCAGTCTTAGTCCGTAGGGTTCAATATTGAGTTGGCCCACCCTTTGCAGCTATACCAGCTTCAACTCTTCTGGGAAGGCTGTCCACAAGGTTTAGGAGTGTGTCTATGGGAATGTTTGACCATTCTTCCAGCAGTGCATTGTGTGAGGTCAGACAATGATGTTGGATGAGAAGGCCTGGCTTGCAGTCTCCGCTCTAATTCATCCCAAAGATGTTGGCCTGAAAGAGAGTAGTAATGTGGCGCAGGGCACACGGCGACAAACAGTGCGCGTGGCTGAATTGTGAGTGTTATGTACAGAATGCAGGAGTCAGATATGTCCTGGGGAGAGGGCTAGTGCTAGCAGGGGAGTGGGGGGAGTTAGATATGTGCTGGGGGGAGTCTTTGGGAGGGGAGAGGGCTAGTGCTTACAGGGGGGGGGTGGATATATGCTGGGGGACACATTGGGAGGGAAGAGGGCTAGAGCTAGCAAGGGGGGTCAGATATGTGCTGGGGGGCACATTGGTAGGGGAGAGGACTTGTGCTAGCGGGCTGGGGGGGTCAGATATGTGCTTGGGGGACACTTTGGGAGTGGAGAGTGGAGGCTTTGGGAGTGGAGAGAGCTAGAGCCAGCAAGGGGGGATCAGATATGTGATGGGGGGTGCTTTGGGAGGGGAGAGGGCTAGTGCAAGATGGGGGGGCCGGATATGTGCTGGGGGCGCTTGGGGGGGTCTGATATGTGCTGGGGGGTCGGATATGTGCTGGGGTGTGCTTTGAGAGGGGAGAGGGCTAGTGCAAGGGGTGTAGGATGTGTGCTGGGGGCCGCTTGGGGGGTTGGATATTTGCAGGGGGGCGCTTGGGGGGTTGGATATGTGCTGAGGGGCACTTGGAGGGGTTAGATATGTGCTGGGGGGGTGCTTTGAGAGGGGAGAGTGCTAGTGCAAGGGGTGTAGGATGTGTGCTGGGGGCCCCCTGGGGGGTTGGATATTTGCAGGGGGGCGCTTGGGGGGGTTGGATAAGTGCTGAGGGGCACTTGGAGGGGTTAGATATGCGCTGGGGGGGAGCTTTGAGAGGGGAGAGGGCTAGTGCTAGGAGGGGTTGTCAGATTTTAAATCCAACCCACACTTCTGGCATGTCTTCCCCCTGCCAAAGCCCCCCCCCCCCAACCCCTCAATCACTCCACATATTTTCTAAGTTGTCCTCCTTTCCACCCACTCTCTCCCCTCTCCCCTGTCCATCTACACAGTATAGAAAACTTTGTACAGACTTCTATCAGCGCATCCCTGCTCCCCCCTCCTCCTCCCGTGTTCCAAAGATGGGAGTTATATTTCCATCATTGTTTATGTACTACCCCCATAGACTTTTGGTGACGTTTTCTCACAAATTTTTACATATTCAACATGGACTGTTTTGTTTTATGATTTTTATATTATTTTGAGGTGTTTTGGTTTATGGAACCGTCACGGGTTTCTTAATATTAGTCACTGTTATAACGAAGTTTTGATAATATTTACCTTATATATGTATTTTTGGATTTTTGATGCACACGTTTGTGGATTATAGCGCTACACTTTTATATTGTTTTGATAGTACTACTACCCATGCTACATATAGATAGCAGAGTTCCCGGGTGCTCGATCCGCAGTCGCTGGCTGAGTAAAGTAATGTAGAAAAAAAGATCCGCACCCCGGTTGTTGCTCTTTAAAAAAAAAATCTTTGTTTTTATTGACAAGCCACAGTGAAGAAATGCAAATAAAAACAGTTTCCTTTAGATTTACCAAAACCGTATAATATGAGCTCAAACCTAAACACTTTCAATTTGTATGCAATCAGGCACATAGTTGAAGGTAAATCTAAAGGAAATTGAACAAGAAAATTGTATAATGTATGGCCAGCTTAAGTTTAGAATTTTCAGAAAATCACAATTTACACAGGAGATTATGGGAGATCTATATAATAAGGAAGCATGGAGGTAAGTTACAGAATGCTGGCTGCACCTACTATAGAGTGAATATGTTACTTTGGTTGCTATGGGCAAAGTACTTGTTCACTTTAAAGTACGGGTATATATTAAAGGAGAAGTACAGCCAAAGCTTGTGTGACTGTATTTCTGCTGTGGATCACAGGAGTGAAGATCATTCTGCACTCTTGTGACCCATTTTCAGCAGACAGCAGGCTGAAGCTCGCTGTCTGTTGATGTCAGAGAGCCAGTCCAGGCTCGGGCAAGATCGCGACAATGAAGTCGGGATCCACCCACATGCCTGGACCGACACCCGGCTCAGCCTTTCAGCGAGCTGCTGAGAGCCCGACCCTGCCGCTCCCGCCCCCTCTACAGCCCAGCACTCCAGTGAGCACGGGGGGAGGCAGAGAAGAGAACTGGTGACTCAGGGAGTCCTGAGAATCGAGCGGTCAGTGGTTTCAGATCGCTCAGTTCCCAGTCTTAGAGGCGCCAGGAGACAGATGCAGTATCGCACCGATGCCGCATCCAGCTAGGGAAGTATGATTCTTAAATAAACAGAAAACCCCATACTTCTCTTTTAACCCTGACAATGAACTTCTCTTATTTGTTCTACTTTGGTCTGTTCAATTTACTATTGAACGTGTTTATCAGTGCAAAATAAATAAATAAACAAATGTTACCTACCCGATCAAACGCTGCCACAGCAGATGGTGCCCCCCCATGCTGCAATGATGGACTGTCCCATCAACATCATCACATCCAATTCCGGCCTATGGACTCTGCATTGGTCTTAATGTCATTAATGACCTCCGGAACATGGGGGAAATATGTTGCGGGGACAGGTCTAGCAGTGTGGAGTAGAAGAGGAGCGGGAAAATAGATCTACTGTACCCAGATCTAAATGAGTAGTTACCCCTTGCAGAGCAGGTGCAATCCCACTGCAAAGAATTATTTTTAATTTCATTTAATAAAGCCTAAACATTTTTTACCTTAAAGCAGTTCTAAAGCCTCAGGGTTCTTTCTATGCATTAAGGCACAGGTGTCAAACTTGTGGCCCTCTTGCTGTTGCGGAACTACAAGTCCCATGAGGCATTGCAAGGATGACAGTTACAAGCATCACTCCCACAGGCAGAGGCATGATGGGAATTGTAGTTCCGCAACAGCTGGAGGGCTGCCAGTTTGACACTCCTGCATTAAAGTGATTGTAAAGGCTCGTTTAAAAAAAAATTTAAATAACAAACATGTTATACTTTCCTGCTCTATGCAGTTGGTTTTGCACAGAGCAACGCAGATCCTCCTCTTCTCGGGTCCCTCTTTGCTGCTCTTGGCCCCTCCCTCCTATCGAGTGCCCCCCACAGTCAGCAGCTTCCTATGGGGGCACTGGAGCCAAGTCAGAGCTCCATGTGTCCATTCAGACATGGAGCCCCGCCCCCACCCCCTCTCTTCCCTGATTGGCTGACTGACTTTGATTGATAGCCGCAGGAGCCAATGGTGCCACTGCTGCTGTGTCTTAGCCAATCAGGAGGAGAGTTCCGGACAGCTTAGAGATTTGTGGACATTGCTGGAGAGAGATGGGGCTCAGGTAAGTAATTAGGGGGGTGCTGGGGAGGCTGCTACATACAACAGGTTTTTATCTTAATGCATAGCATGCATTAAGATAAAAAACCTTCTGCCCATACAACCCCTTTAAGGCAAAAAAAACCTCATGTGCTGATTGTGTTGCCCTAGCCTCCCCTTATACTTACCTGAGCCTGATTTTGATCCAGCGATGTACACAAGAGCAGTCTCTTTCTCCCTCCTCACTGGACAGATTGTAAATCAAATCCTGTAACGAGGGAGAGGGGGGAGGGGCTGAGCCACACTTGTGTGCCAATGGATGAAGGAGTGCCCCCATATCAATTAGTTTCCTATGCGGGCACTCGCTGAAGAGAAGGAGCCAGGAACTCTGGCAGCGGACCCGAGAAGAGGAGGTTCTGCAGGTAAGTATAAAGCTCTTTGTACTTGTCTCTTGGTTCTAAAGGCGGAAGTTTTTTTTTTTTTTATCCTAATGCATTCTATGCATTAAGATAAGAACATTCTATGTGCAGCAACCCCCCTAATACTTACCTGAGCCCCATCTCAATCCAGCAATCTTGCACAAGAGACTCGGCTGTCCGGGACTCTCCCTCCTAATTAGCTGAGACACACAGCGGGCGCCATTGACACCCACTGCTGTCAATCAAAGTCAGTGAGCCAATGAAGAGAGAGTGGGCAGGGCCGAGCCACAGCTCCATGTCTGAATGGCGCACAGAGCAGTGGCTCGGCTTGGGTGCTCCCATAGCAAGCTGCTTGCTGTGGGAGCACTCGGCAGGAAGGAGGGGCCAGGACCGCCAGCAAGGGACCCGGGAAGAGGAGGATCTGGACTGCTCTGTGCAAAACCACTACACAGAGCAGGTAAGTATAACACGTTTGTTGTTTTTTAAACAAAAAAAAAACCAAGACTTTAGTATCACTTTGCAGCGGAGTTCCAACTATAATCAATAACTTTTCTTTTTTAACCTTTCACAAACATTTCAAATGGCATTGTAACACTCACGTCTTCTGTAAAATTTGTCCCCCGATGTCCGGTTTTATCTGTAAAAAGAACTTTGATAACAGTTGTGACAGATCTAGCCGGGAAAGATACTTTTGGAGGGGACTGTATGCTAGCCTCTTGCCGATCGATCGGGGGCCCTTGCATTTGGGGGAACGGTGCTCTTTGTGAGCTGTATGCCTGGGGACCCTTGAGGTGGAATTAGTGTGGATTCGGGTCCTGGTCCCCCAGGACACACAGACTCTGGGGACCCTGGATTTGCCATATTGGAATAGTGGCTGATTCATAATGCTAGGACAGATACTGTTAGGAGATGCTGATGTAAATTCCAACACCTGTCTGTCTATTGTCTGCTAAAATGTGTATAGTAAATAAGTCTACTATGGGATCTAAGAGTCATTAGATCCCCATTGTTATTTGTGTTAATTAACTCTGCTATTGTGTGAAGAAGAGTCTATGTTGATTGTGATAATGTTGATTGGATTTTCTGAACTACAAGACGGCCAGTCTGGCCTAACGGTCATGACTGAGTCATCTAGGCTGTCTAAAGGGATTAGTTAATTAGCTCATGTTAATTAGGTTAATTAGGTTACAGCTGTATTGTTAGAGTAATATGAGCAGGAGGTCTGCACCTCCACTTTTAGTGTATAAAAGCCTGTATTTTGCAATAAAAGAGATTCCTGTTTGAACTTACATACAGCCTGCCTGGTGTTTGTTCTGAGCTATCACAACTGGGTTAGAATGGCACATAGCTGAAGTTCTAATCCCGGAGCACTGGATGACCGAACCATCAGATGTTGCAATCTGATTCAATAGCTGCAGAGGAGTGTCGAGAGAGTGGAACCGAGCGAGCAAGAGGCTCGTTACATTGGTTGGCAGCCGTGGGATTTGCTCTCCAGTTACTGGGACACTCCAAACCAGCCTGCAGGAGAGCCACGCTGAAAGACTTACTTGAGAGCCGTGGAGGGAATGGTGGGATCGTGCTTCCTTGCCGTGAACACATCCAAACCATCATCTGGATCCAAGGTAGCAGGATAGCAGGAAAGGAGAGATACCAGCCACCATGGATGAGGAATTCAGAAGGAGGTTGCGAGAGAAGGAGATACAGCACAGAGGACCAGTATCAGAGCAGGTCCTGCTAGGATGGTTTGATTCTATCCGCTGTGAACTCCGGAAGGAAGCGCTAGCCCGTGAGCAGCGACACCAGGGAAAAGTTCTCCCCTCCATCCATGTGAGGTACTGGTTGCAGTATGAAGTGCAAATGCTGTTTTTGGGGGAACAGCCGAACCAGGAGTGGACAGCCGAGTTAAGCAGGCTGATCCGGGCAGAAATGCGGTTGGACGAGAGCTACAGAGCCCTCCAGTGGTATGTAGCCCATGTTTGCCCATGGACAGCGGATGACAGCCCCACGGAAGGCTTTGACTACGATGGCCTGGGATTGTTATACTGGAGGCTGTCCAGGGACCCTGACTTTGGAAGTGATCGGGAGTGGCATTTGGAGGAAATAATGGAGCACAGAGAGCGGAGACTGAATGTCTCAGAAGTGCACTGGGCACTGGAAGATTTGGAGTTTCTGGCCGTTCAGGAATGGGAGTTGGAGATCACCTACAAACAGCTGTTAGACTCTGCTCAGCAGCAGGGTGGTGCTCCCTTTGCCTGGGACTATCATGAAATACCAGTTGACAACTCTGAAATCCTGGCTGAAGAGTTGACAATGTGGCAGAGTAACGGTGTGCTTTGCCAACCTGCCCCCACAGCTATGGAGGCGGAGGTCTTATGGCGGATGCAGCAAGTGCTGACTGACCTTGATGAACCTGTTTCTGCATTGGATGGTCTTGGATGGAGGAATGTGCCTGTCCAGCAGAATGCCAGAGAATCGGCAGTGGAAAATCTGAAGATTGCCGTCCCCAAACATGAAGTGCTGACAACAGGGCAGAGCTCTGCTAACCTCTGCCCAGCACTGATAGCATCTTCTGGGTTCCACGGAGAGGAGATGGTGAACCTTTATCCCCAGACACCAGTTGCAGAGACAGGGGATTTGATAGACTTTTCTGCTGAGGAAGAACAACCTGGTGAGCCTCCAGCAGAAGAAGAGCTGTTATTAGGGCCAAACTTTACTGTGCTCTGCCCAGCACTGATAGCATCTTCTGGGTTCCACGGAGAGGAGATGGTGAACCTTTATCCTCAGACACCAGTTGCAGAGACAGGGGATTTGATAGACTTTTCTGCTGAGGAAGAACAACCTGGTGAGCCTCCAGCAGAAGAGGAGCTGTTATTAGGGCCAAACTTCACTATGCTCTGCCCAGCACCAACAGAAGTATCTGTGAAGTCACAAGCGACTTCCCCAGCTGAAGCGCTGGCAACCGGACAGAGGGTCCAAGATCTCTGCCCTACACCTGCGGCGGTTCCGGAGGCTCAGGGTGAGAAGGAGGTGGTCACTTCCCAGCAGCAGATCAGGATACAGGGGGAGAAGGGAGAGGAGGTGTTCGTTGTCCCTCCCCAACAGTTAGCCGGAGCAGATGGTGTGGGGTTTCCAGCAGAAGGGCTGGCAACAGGGCCGAGTACTGCTGGACTCTGCCCTCAACTAACAGAGGATACAGTAGATGTCCTGTGAAGGTGGATGGGACTTCAGTCTCCACCTGTACACCCCAGGGATGCTGGCCAGTCGGCCCAGATGCTGATGTAAATTCCAACACCTGTCTGTCTATTGTCTGCTAAAATGTGTATTGTAAATAAGTCTACTATGGGATCTAAGAGTCATTAGATCCCCATTGTTATTTGTGTTAATTAACTCTGCTATTGTGTGAAGAAGAGTCTATGTTGATTGTGATAATGTTGATTAGATTTTCTGAACTACAAGATGGCTAGTCTGGCGTAACGGTCATGTCTGAGTCATCTAGGCTGTCTAAAGGGATTAGTTAATTAGCTCATGTTAATTAGGTTAATTAGGTTACAGCTGTATTGTTAGAGTAATATGAGCAGGAGGTCTGCACCTCCACTTTTAGTGTAAAAAAGCCTGTATTTTGCAATAAAAGAGATTCCTGTTTGAACTTACATACAGCCTGCCTGGTGCCCGTTCTGAGCTATCACAACTGGGTTAGAACGGCACATAGCTGAAGTTCTAATCCCGGAGCATTGGATGACCGAACCATCAGATGTTGCAATCTGATTCAATAGCTGCAGAGGAGTGTCGGGAGAGTGGAACCGAGCGAGCAAGGGGCTCGTTGCAACAGTGTTCTGGCCATTTTCATTTTGCTTGTGGGCATGTGAAGCCCACAAGCATACTGTTCAGAACCTGTTCCGGGATACGGTGCTGCTGCTGGACTAGAATGCACTGCCCATTCTCTCCCCGATCTCGCGCATGCGCATTCTGTCATTGCAGCGCCATCAACTACTCAGGTTGTCATCACAACAGGCGTCGGCGTTGGAAGTGCCCGCCCCGTTGTGATGGCAACGAAGCCCTCGGCGCAGCCCACTGACTCCTGGGAAATGATGAAGCACATCTCCCAGGAGCAGTAGCGAGCGGAGGCGCCGAGGGGAAGTGACCTCAGGAGCCAAGGTGATGAAGGAGGAAGATTTCAATGGACCGCATAGCAACAGGCAAAAAGAGGTAAGTAAAAAAAAAATTCTTCCAGGGGTCTGGAAGACGTCATCTGTGACGAAACGGCGTAGGGAGGAGCGGCGTGCTGATGTCATCACATACTGCGCTGGACCTGGAAGTTACGGGCAGCATACGAGAGCCGGCCGGCTTGTGTTATTGATATCCATCGCTGAATGATTATCTGCATAATTATGACATCTCTTATTGAAACTGTGGGGAATCTTTCTAGCGCTGACAGCCACCGCAACACCCAAGGCTGGGTAAAAGCCTAAGGCACGTTGGGTCTCTGTAAAAGGAGATCTAGGGAACTGGTAAGCGGCAGTATTTCCTGTGGTAGAGGCACTTTTTGCAGTGTACCCCTACACTCGTCACGTCCAGTGTTGGAACTGCATGTCACCATTTTTGAAAGATCATTAAGTCACCCCCCGGAGGAGTGTCTATATTAGTGGACTTTTTGTTTTTGATTATTTTTTGGTCTATTGGAGCGGACTTTATTATTCAAATAATTTTTATTTCACTTATAAAATGTTTTGATATATATTTTTTCACTATTTTCCTTTCTGTGCACTTATCACTGGTGATAGCGAACACATTTATACATAAGTGTATATTAGCATGACTTGCAAAGATTCATGTAGAGAATCTTAATATACAGCGCAGCTTATTATTTTGTATGTTATTTTGAATGCGTGTGTCTTGCATTTATTAGTTGCAGCTAGTTCATAACGATTAAGTTCAATTTTATATATTTTTGTTTTTGGGATAGCGCAGTAATAACACTTTTGGACTGATTGGCAGCTGCCTGGGCATTGATTGGCAGCTGCCTGGGCACAGATTAGTATTTCCCTGGGGGTCTAGGGGTCATACCTGGTGGTCCAGGGTAGATGGCTTCCCTGGTGGTTCTGGGCGGCTTCCCTGGTGGTCCTGGGCAGCTTCCCTGGTGGTCCTGGGTGGGATCCGAGGGGGGGGGCTGTGCTGATAAACAACTAGCACAGACCCCCCTGTCAGGAGAGCAGCTGATCGGCTCTCCTCTACTCGCGTCTGTCAGACGCGAGTGAGGAAAAGCCGATCACCGGCTCTTCCTATTTACATCGTGATCAGCCATGATTGGACACGGCTGAACACATGGTAAAGAGTCTCCGTCAGAGACTTTACCTAGATCGGTGTTGTCAGACTGACACCCAGCAACAACGATCATCGCGGGGCGTGCAGCGGCTCAATATCCTGTGGACGTCATATGACGCCCAGTCAGGATATTGAAACCACTTTGCCGCCGTCATTCTGCTATATGGCGGGCAGCAAGTGGTTAAAGTTCCTGGAGTTGGGGTTTAACGGTAAAGTAGAATTTCAGCCTCAACCTAACTAGTCTACTAACAAATGTCCCCTCCCCCCTGCTAACACCTATGTTGACTAACCTATGTGTTCCTATTTTTAGCATGCCCTGATCAGCTGCAGGGGAGACGAGAGAGGGCCCGACAATGGCTGGGAATGCCTGGGAGCAGTGATATCACTCATAGGCTCCATGTCCCAGCCATTGTTGGCACTCTCTCCTCTTCCCTGCAGCTGCCAATTACACAGATTAGTTAGCATAGGTGTTAGGAGAGGGGTGGGAACATTTTAAGGACTAGTTAGGTTAATGCCGCGTACACACAATCGGGATTTTGGTCGGAAAAAGATATGATGGCTTTTACGACCGGATTCCGCTAAAGCTTGCCTTGCATACACACGGTCACGCAAAAGTTCCCGTACTTCCCGTTGGGTATCAATGTGGAGCTGAACATCAATGCCTTCATCAATAGGGCTTGAGGCCCAGCCCTACTAGTTTACATCGCTCTCTCTTGTCCAAATTTCCAACCTTAAAACAAAAAATAAAAAACACCCTCAATTCTCTTCATAGTTCAGATATATATATTTTTTCACATGTAAAGATTTTTGTCTTTCATCTTGTATGTTACGCTTACATATGAGATATATAGGTGTGAGATATAATTGTATATTGTTATGGGAGCCCACTCCACATGTGTGCACTCACATAATATTGTGGGTTTGCTACTGATAGTGCCCAATTTATTTATATATGGGCAGTTTTTTAATAATTGTATTTCTCTTGTTTATATTTTCTTCATATTTTCTATTTTTCACACTGATATTTGGATTACACTGTCACTTGACACTTTCCAAACATAAGGATGTATACTGGTCCTTTGACAGTATTACATTCACATACACTTATGTCTTTGCACATAGATTGTCCCTCCAACCGGTAGGGACAATAGCTATGTATTAAGTAACAATTCTTTTTACATATATTATGTATGTGTTTCTTGTTAATACAGACACACATACAACCATTTCACGTTTTTATCCACATTTTTCCATTTATTTTCATGTTCGCATGTTCATCATAATACACTCGGACCTCTCACACCGCGCTGGCCCCAATGTTTTGTTTCTTTGGGGCCACCGCATAATATACACGTTATTTTGCCTTTTTACATATTACGGTACTTCTCACGTACACTGTGTTTATCTCCAGGCGGGGCTTTCCTAACATACAGGCTGGACCGCCCTCCGAGTGATGAGTCATTTCAGTCACTTCCACCGAACTGGTGCGCATGCGCACGGTGTGCGCGCGTGCATCATTGTTGGTTGGACCAGGCCGCATATACATCACTATGCATCACTGACGGCCACAACAAGGGTCATCTCTGAGTAATGAGTCGTTCCAGTCCCTTCCGCCTAGCTGGTGCGCGTGCGCAAGGTGCGCGCGCGCATCATTGCTGGTTGGATCAGGTTGCATAGATGTCACTGAGCATTACTGACAGCCATAATATGGTGCATTATGTTATTCATTTTTTTTATTTCTGTTTATCACGCCGCACTGAAGCAATTCCTAGAGTCACATACACATTTTCCTGGCACATGATGATTTTGTTTTAAGTCTATACGTGACAGTTTTGGGCCATTCTATTGAGTATACCATTGACCTCATTGGTATCACATCCGGTATTGGCAACTGGCTTCATTGTGAGGCGCGGAACGCACGCCGAGCGGCCATTTTGCCTCAATACCGGAAGTAGCAATTATACACAACGTGGAGTTGTCCCTCATCATTATGATCATTCTCTCTATATATACCTTGCTGGCTGCAGTGGGGGGACCCCCCAGACGATGTCTAAGAGGACAAAATGCGTCAGATAGGACCCCACTGCCGCCATACTTTTACATTGCTGATTATAAAGATACACATGTGCGTGTATTCCTTATTTTAAATAAATTTGATACTTGTTTTATGGAATTACGCTATGTGGCCTTTTCCCTTCTTGCTTTACATCATTGCCACCCACTGTTCAACATCATCCTGAGGGACACACCTATTCGTTGTTTACTCTTGGATGTCCATCTCCACTACAGGGGCGGATCCAGGGGGGGGCATCGGGGCAATTGCTCCCCCCGAGAAATATTACTGACTGCTGAGTGTCTCTCTCAATGTTTAGAATCAGCAGCAGCGCCGGTGTTGTTGAACGGCCATGATTCTGGCCTGGACTCTCACTGGTTGCTAACGCCTGCCCGCCTGGCATGTAGCAACCAGTGATGTCATGTCAGAGCCAAGGAGGAGGAGAGGGAGGTCCCAGCTTTCAGAGTGGAGCGGAAGAGCGGAGGATTTAACTTCTTCCTCCTCCACGCCTAGTGTGTGAATGTTGGCTCCACCCACCTCCTCCCCAGGGGCGGATCCAGGGGGGGGGGCAACGGGGCAATTGCTCCCCCCGAGAAATATTACTGACTGCTGAGTGTCTCTCTCAATGTTTAGAATCAGCAGCAGCGCCGGTGTTGTTGAACGGCCATGATTCTGGCCTGGACTCTCACTGGTTGCTAACGCCTGCCCGCCTGGCGTGTAGCAACCAGTGATGTCATGTCAGAGCCAAGGAGGAGGAGAGGGAGGTCCCAGCTTTCAGAGTGGAGCGGAGGAGCGGAGGATTTAACTTCTTCCTCCTCCACGCCTAGTGTGTGAATGTTGGCTCCACCCACCTCCTCCCTCTATCTTCTCCAGGGACAGCTCCAGCGTGGCGTGAGTGAGTGAGGGAAGGGAACTTCCTTGGCTGTAGCAGGTGAGAGGATTGTATGCACTTTGCATGCCACTTTGCAAACAGCATGCCTACCAATGCCTGACTCCTATCACAGCATCTGTTACACTGACACAGATCCTCTGTGTCTGGGAGCTGTCTGGGGGAGGGGCGCTGATGCTCTCCTAACCAGCAGGAGCCCGGGAGGAAGGACATCTTACATGCTGTTATGATAAGGTCAGTACATTTGTTAGGGAGGTATTGTGTAATTATTGTGCTAGGGGACAGACTGCCAGCTTCCCCCCATGTAATGTGCTCTCTTGTGCCCAGTGCCCACCATGTCATGTGCTGTGCATTGCAGTGCCCACTATGTTGTGCTGTGCCTTGCAGTGCCCCCATGTAATGTGCTGTGCCCACCATGTAATGTCATGTGCATTGCAGTGTCCCCATGTAATGTGCTGTGCCCACTATGTCATGTGCTGTGCATTGCAGTGCCCACTATGTTGTGCTGTGCCTTGCAGTGCCCCCATGTAATGTGCTGTGCCCACCATGTAATGTCATGTGCATTGCAGTGTCCCCATGTAATGTGCTGTGCCCACTATGTCATGTGCTGTGCATTGCAGTGCCCACTATGTTGTGCTGTGCCTTGCAGTGCCCCCATGTAATGTGCTGTGCCCACCATGTAATGTCATGTGCATTGCAGTGCTCCCATGTAATGTGCTGTGCCGACCATGTCATGTGCTGTGCATTGCATTGCCCTTCATGTGATGTGCAGTGCCCCCTATGTTGTGCTGTGCCTTGCAGTGCCCACCATGTAATGTGAAGTGCCCACCATGTCATGTGCTGTGCCTTGCAGTGTCTACCATGTAATGTGCAGTGCCCACCATGTCATGTGCTGTGCCATGCAGTGCCCACCATGTCATGTGCTGTGCCATGCAGTGCCCACCATGTCATGTGCTGTGCCTTGCAGTGTCCACCATGTAATGTGCAGTGCCCACCATGTCATGTGATGTGCCATTCAGTGCCCACCATGTAATGTGCAGTGCCCACCATGTCATGTGCCATGCAGTGCCCGCCATGTCATGCACTGTGCCCGCCATGTAATGTGCAGTGCACACCATGTCATGTGATGTGCCATCCAGTGCCCACCATGTCATGTGCAATGCCCACCATGTCATGGGCTGTGCCATTCAGTGTCCGCCATGTAATGTGCAGTGCCCACCATGTCATGTGCTGTGCCTTGCAATGCCCACTATGTAATTTGCAGTGTCCACCATGTCATGTGCTGTGCCATGCAGTGATCCCACCATGTAATGTGCAGTGCCCACCATGTAATGCGCTGTGCCATGCAGTGCTCACCATGTCATGTGCAGTTCCCACCATGTCATGTGCTGTGCCCACCCTGCCATGTGTTGTGCCCAGCATGTAGTGTGTTGTGCCCACTATGTAATGTGCTGTGCTGTTCAGCAGTGCCCACCATGTCATGTGCAGTTCCTAACATGTAATGTGCAGTTGCATTGTCCACAATGAAATGTGCTATGCCATGCAGTGCCCACCATGTAATGTTTTGTGCCCACCATGTAATGTGCTGTGCCATTCAGTGCCCACCATGTAATGCGCTGTGCCCACCACGTCATGTGCTGTGCCATGCAGTGCCCACCATGTAATGCGCTGTATCCACCATGTAATGTACTGTGCTATTCCCCCCCCCCCCGTGTTATGTACTATGCTGTGCCTCCCACAGACTCACCCACTCAATCTCACCCCCCTCTCTCTTTCACCCCCCTCACCCCCTCTTTCTCTCATCCCCTCTCTTTCGCCCTGTTCTCTCTCTCACCCCCTTCACCCCCTACCACCCTCTCTCTTTCACCCTCTTTCTATTCCCCTTTTTCTCACCCCCTCTCTCTCGTCCCCTCTCTCTCGTCCCCTCTCTCTCGTCCCCTCTCTCTCGTCCCCTCTCTCTCGTCCCCTCTCTCTCGTCCCCTCTCTCTCACCCCCTCTCTCTCTCTTATTCACCCCATTTCTCTCTCTTTCCCCCTCCCTCTCATCCCCTCTCTTTCAACCCCCCCCCATCTCGCTATCACACCCCCCCCCCTCCTCTCTCAACCACTGTCTCACACCCCTCTCTCTCTTTAATTTAAATTTAACAAAAAATTGTTTGTATTTTCATTTTATTTATTTCCATAAAAAGGCCCACCAAAATCCTTAGCACCAGGCCCATGTTGCTCTTAATCTGGCCCTGTAAGCAACACCTTTTTTTCTGCCAGTGCCCCTCCCGAGAATAGACTCTGGATCCGCCCCTGCTCCACTATTCTTCTGGAACATCTACCACAACCCACCACTCAAGCCTTATTTGGCCCAATGGGGCGTATGTCCTCTTGGGTCCATGAGATCCGGTAAGCCTTCTCATTGACGGTGGTGATGCGTTTCTTCTGCCTTCACTTCAGATGTCACGCAATTACTTTGTTCTTCACATGAAGTCACTGCATTTATATGAACTAGTAGCTCACATGAGTCTCACATATATGGAGGACTTCCTTCTAAGCCTTTCCTAGATGTTTTTCATCATCAGTTGGATTATATTGTCCTTATGTTGAATTTTTAGTTTTAGCGCTACACATTTTTGTTTTTTTGTACATGCTTATATCCTACTAGCCGTGTTAGCTGCTTACTTGCCTTTTCTGGGCAGCGCAGAATTATTTGTTATACTTGCATACACACGGTCACACAAAAGTTCGCTGAACTTTCGACTGTCAAGAACCCGGTGACGTACAACACTAAGATGAGCCGAGAAAATGAAGTTCAATGCTTCCGAGCCTGCGTTGAATTGTTTCCAAACATGCGTAGGAATTTTGCGCGTCGGAATTGCATACAGACGATCGCATTTTCGGATAGGAACTTTTTCCAACCGAAAAATTGAGAACCTGCTCCCAATCTTTTGCTGGCTGGAATTCGGCCAGCAAAAGGCCGATGGAGCATACACACGGTCGCATTTTTCGGCCAAAAGCCCTCATCGGCCGAATTTCTGATCGTGTGTACGCGGCATATGACTCGAATTCTACTTTAAAGCAAAACAAAACTCAAAGGTAATGCTTCAAATTATATTTATAAATTATAATATAATATTGAAATCTGAATATTCAGTGATTACAAATAACTGCCTTCTGCTTCATCAAAAGTGTGAGTTTGCCTAAACTTAAAGAACAACTATTATATAGCGGTAAGGCAGGATATTGTTTTATAGAGCTGTTAGAGTCTAAAAAAATTCAAATTAATAGTTATTTCATTGAACTGCAATGGGAGAGAAGCCAATGTACAATAAAGGACCTGACATCCAGAAGCACTTTGCATCTATGTTGCCTTTCATTCCACTACATCAAGCAAAACAACAACACATCAAACATTCTGCAGAATCCAGGAGGCTCCTATTGCATTGTGGGAGCAGGCCAAAATTCAAGCAAGAATGCCCATGACCAATGACATCACTAAGGTTGGTGCCACGACTCACGTCACCTGGTGTGGTAAAACATGGTGTCATATAACACTAGATATAATGACAATAGTAGGGCCATTAACAACTATCAAACAGGTCATGGTGCGCACCCCAAACCGGCCCCTGTAAATGATGCAGTCGGTACCGGCGCGCCAACCTGTACACTGTCATGGATGGGGGTGACACCATTGGGGTCAGATATCACTTCCTACTTGATGGTATCACTTCCTACTTGATGGTGTCACGCAGTGCTAGGACAAGGTCATCCATATTTTACCAAAGACCCCCCCAACAAAGTCCCCTTATATAAGCGAACCCCCTTAGAGACCAAAGGTACACTTATATAAAGGGGGACTCTGATAGGAAGGAGGAGCTGCCTTCTTTGCAGAGTTAGTGATCTGTGAGTACAAGAGGGAAGGGGGGGGCAATTCTGATGTGTGGAGGGATGCCAAATGTAAAGGGAAACTCTGATGGGGACACCAGATGTAAGGGAGAACTCTGATGGGGACACCAGATGTAAGGGAGAACTCTGATGGGGACACCAGATGTAAGGGGGAACTCTGATGGGGACACCAGATGTAAGGGGGAACTCTGATGGGGACACCAGATGTAAGGGAGAACTCTGATGGGGACACCAGATGTAAGGGAGAACTCTGATGGGGACACCAGATGTAAGGGGGAACTCTGATGGGGACACCAGATGTAAGGGGGAACTCTGATGGGGACACCAGATGTAAGGGAGAACTCTGATGGGGAGACCAGATGTAAGGGAGAACTCTGATGGGGAGACCAGATGTAAGGGAGAACTCTGATGGGGAGACCAGATGTAAGGGGGAACTCTGATGGGGACACCAGATGTAAGGGGGAACTCTGATGGGGACACCAGATGTAAGGGAGAAAGCTGATGGGGTCACCAGATGTAAGGGGGGACGCTGATGGGGACACCAGATGTAAGGGGGAACTCTGATGGGGACACCAGATGTAAGGGAGAACTCTGATGGTGACACCAGATGTAAGGGGGAACTCTGATGGGGACACCAGATGTAAGGGGGAACTCTGATGGGGACACCAGATGTAAGGGGGAACTCTGATGGGGATACCAGATATAAGGGGGAACTCTGATCAGGACACCAGATGTAAGGGGGAACTTTGAAGGGGACACCAGATGTAAGGGGAAACTTTGATGGGGACACCTGATGCAAGGAGACATTCTACTGGGGACACCAGATGTAAGGGAGAACTCTGATGGGGACACCAGATGTAAGGGAGAACTCTGATGGGGACACCAGATGTAAGGGGGAACTCTGATGGGGACACCAGATGTAAGGGGGAACTCTGATGGGGACACCAGATGTAAGGGAGAACTCTGATGGGGACACCAGATGTAAGGGAGAACTCTGATGGGGACACCAGATGTAAGGGGGAACTCTGATGGGGACACCAGATGTAAGGGGGAACTCTGATGGGGACACCAGATGTAAGGGAGAACTCTGATGGGGAGACCAGATGTAAGGGAGAACTCTGATGGGGACACCTGATGCAAGGAGACATTCTACTGGGGACACCAGATGTAAGGGGGAACTCTGATGGGGACACCAGATGTAAGGGGGAACTCTGATGGGGACACCAGATGTAAGGGAGAACTCTGATGGGGACACCAGATGTAAGGGAGAACTCTGATGGGGAGACCAGATGTAAGGGAGAACTCTGATGGGGACACCAGATGTAAGGGGAACTCTGATGGGGACACCAGATGTAAGGGGGAACTCTGATGGGGACACCAGATGTAAGGGAGAACTCTGATGGTGACACCAGATGTAAGGGGGAACTCTGATGGGGACACCAGATGTAAGGGGGAACTCTGATGGGGACACCAGATGTAAGGGGGAACTCTGATGGGGACACCAGATGTAAGGGGGAACTCTGATGGGGATACCAGATATAAGGGGGAACTCTGATCAGGACACCAGATGTAAGGGGGAACTTTGAAGGGGACACCAGATGTAAGGGGAAACTTTGATGGGGACACCTGATGCAAGGAGACATTCTACTGGGGACACCTGATGTAAGGAGGCACTCTGATGGGGACACCTTATGTAATGTGATTTTATTTTGAAATATGGATGTGATTAGCCTACTTATGTTTTAATAGAGAACAATTTGGAAGACATTTTTAGTGACTGGAGCTCCTTAAATTTGAATTCATTACCCCTGCCTTAGGTAGACATCTGTGCGTTGCAGGAATGTACACAAAATTGTGTGCATTCCTGAAATGCACAAAAACACTCAGCCCGTTTGCACTTGTTCACCTGCAGCAAAACCTATGGTAACAAAGTATCATGCGTTTTGGTGCAGAATAATTTTTAAAAAGGTTATACAGGTTTTACACCTATTTGTACTACATTCAATTTTTCATTTGTTATGTAAAATACTAAAAAAAGTTTTTGCCGCGTGACGCCTAAGTGTTCGGGTTTGGCTTAAAGCAAAGGTGGCAACCCTAAGTGCGCCCCCTCAATACAGCGCCCATGGTGGGTCCGTTTAGCCTCGCCCTTGTACCAGCCCTGGTGTGACCCCTCTGGTAGGTATCACCCGGGTGCGGTCCGCACCCCCCATAGAGACGCCACTGCCTATGACTCTTGTATTTTAATGATATTTGCTTATCCCGGTATTCAGCTTTAAAGTTATACAGTGCTCTTCCATTAGAATCAGTGTTCTCCAGTAAAATATTTATTCCAGTCCGCATTGACATAAAGAACAAAATGAAATATACGACTATGCTGTTGGGTTTTTCTACCTGGCAATGGCTTTTAGGGTATTGTCTTGCAGCAGCAGTTTTTGAAATGGACTGGATATTATATTTCACTATCTCCCTGTGAGCTCTTCTCGGCAGCTTTTAAGATTTTAAAGTAAAGAGGTGATTTCAGAAAGAAAAGCAATACAGAGGAAACTTAGTGAGCCGTAAACTTGCTCACAATTTTATGAGGCATTTGATAGAAAAGATTTCTTATTTTAAGTAAAAAGTGCTTTTTTTCACGCAATTATGTTTTTTTTTTTTTTTTTTTACTCAATTGCATTCTAGTAGCCTTCAATTCATGCCGGCTAAATTTATTAGCTGTGATGTCTTCGATAGTGAGTCAATGTAATGCCTTGGAGGATACCACGGTGTGAACCATGGTCTGAAAGAAAACAAGTTAGGATCTGACAGCGTTCCCAAAAAAAGTTCCGAATTTCACAAATAGGCTTCGTAAATTGCCAGCAAGGTAGATAATGCAGAAGTGCGTAAAACAAAAGTAATCCAAAGAGACTGTTCTTTATGAAATAACCTTGTCACGAGTAACATTTGGAGTTAGCAAAGGTTCAGATTTAATTCTGCTAGATGACTGAATATTAACCACTTCAGCTCTGGAAGATTTACCCCCCTTCATGACCAGGCCATTTTTTGCGATACAGCACTGCGTTATTTTAACTGACAATTGCGCGGACGTGTGCGACGCTGTACCCGAAAAAAGATATGTCCTTTCCCCCCCACCACAAATAGAGCTTTCGTTTAGTGGTATTTGGTCACTTCTGCGTTTTTTGTTTTTTTTTGCACTATAAACAAAAAAAATATTTTGAAAATAAAACAATATTTTTAACTTTCTGCTATAAAACATATCCAATAAAAAAATGTATAAATGTAGACCAATATTTATTCTGCTACATCTTTTGGGGGGAAAAAAAGTCATAATAAGCGTATATTGATTGGTTATTACGTCTACAAACGATGGGATAAATTTATAGAATTGTTGTTTTTTTTTGTTTGTTTTTTTTGTTACTAGTAATAGCGGCGATCAGCGACATTGCAACGGACAAATCTGAATCCTAACTGACACTTTTAGGGGACCAGTGACACTAATACAGTGATCAGTGCTGAAAATATGCACTGTCACTGTACTAATGACACTGGCAAGGAGGGGGTTAACATCAAGGGCGATCAAAGGGTTAAATGTGTTCCTAGGGAGTGCTTTCTAACTGTGTGGGGGAGGTGCTTGTACTGTGGACAGGCAGAGATCCGTGTTCCTGCTTAGCAGAAACACAAGATCACTACCTTCCCTACTGACAGAACTGTGATCTGCCTTGTTTACATAGGCAGACCGCCGTTCTGCTTCTCTCCTGAACAATCGTTGGGTGCCAGTGTCCAATGAAACCGGGAGCCGGTCGCCGGCAGCACGCCCTAGACCCGGAAGTGCAGAATCACGTACAGGTGCATAATTCTGCGCAGAGGAGCCGCCGCCCCACAGTAAATGTACCTGGGGTGGTCAGCAAGAGGTTGAAGTGGAACTAAATTCTCTCAATCAACATTATTTTTAGTCCTTATGCTGCTAGTATTATTAAATAGTTAAGAAGGTATATTATATTTACATGTTTTAAACTTTTTACATTTCTTCAGTTGCTTCCTGGTCTCTGACCTAGGCCAAAATGATGTCATACATCCCAAGAGTCTTCAGGAGGAGGAGGGGCTCTCTCAGCTAAGCACGCCCTCCTGCCTGCATACCTGCGCTAGGGGCAGATGGATTCCAGGAAGTAAATGCTACATTAGGGTGACCAGATTTTTTAAATTAAATTCAGGGACTTTTTTTGTTGTTGTTGGCAAATGGTAAACTATTTTAAAAGCATCGTTTCCTCAAATTATATATGCAGTGTATGTGGTATGTGTTTATGGAATGATTGTATGATATATAAGTTATTTCTCACATTTCGTCCATGAGATGAATAAGATACTTCTTAGAATTTTTTTGGGTATGACTACCAAATGTTAAGAAGATAAGATAGAGAAAAAAACTTTTCAATGCATATTTTGTATTTTATTCTTACCAAAGAATTTGGGTTCAAAAATAATAATATAAATTACCAATTCAGAACAGTAAAAGATTGCATTGTGACAAAACGTGGGATACGTTTGAACATAAATAAACAAATATTAATAGCTAACCGTTATAAGACTACAAATGTTAAAGGAACAGTTATTAGGCACCGTAATGACTTCATCAAAATTAAGTTTTTATGGTGTCAGGAGGTCCTTGAGCGTTGTCTTAGCTTGGGTGATTCTCGAACGCGGAAACGTAGCATGCGTCAAGCTCAGGAGTCAGGGAAACCAGGATTCATCTGTCCTCCCTTAAAGTAACAGCCGGCCTGCTCCCTGCCGCAAAACAGGACCCTGTACTGCAAGCAAGGCTCCGATCCCTGTGACAGTGGGCGCCGCTGTGGTCAGGCTGAAAAGGGACGTATGAAGGGATGGGGCGCAAAAATTCAAATCCTATACGGGGACAAACCAGAAACAAAACCGGGGACAGTGTCCTCAGTCCGGGGACTGTCCCTGGAAACTGGAGACATCTGGTCACCCTATGCTACATTAATCATCTGCCCTTACTCAAGATGGCCACAGCTAGAAATGTTATGGGGTGTTTTTCAAAGTGATTTCTCAACAAAATAAAGCATGTAGACATGAATGGATGGGTGAGTTTTCTTTGAATGTTAACAATGAGTTAAATAGCGTTTTCAGTCTGGGGTGCTCAGATACATTAAAGGGGTTGTAAAGGCTAGTGTTTTTTCACCTTAATACATCCTATGCATTAAGGTGAAAAAACACCTTGCAGTCACCGGCCTCCCAGCCCCCCCCCCCCCCCCCGTTTTACTTACCTGAGTCCCGAATTTCCGTTGGCGCGTCCCTGCCGCCCCTCTCTCCACAGGTTCCCGGCTCTTGATTGGATAGATTGATAGCAACGCAGCCATTGGCTTCTGCTGCTTTCAATCAAATCCAATGACATGGCGCGGGGGGGGGGGGGCGAGTCCTGCATTCGTCCTCTATGGACGCCAAATGCTGGACTCGGGAGCGCACCCGCAAGGTACCCCCCCGTGGGAGAGCGCTTCTCCTAGGGGGTTATCTAATGTGGGGAGGAGCTGCAAGAGCCGGGGCCACTCTGTGCAAAACGAGCTGCACAATGAAAGTAAGTATGACATGTTTGTTATTTTAAAAAAATTGAAAATTATCCTTTAGTATCACTTTAAAGTAGAACTATAGGAAAAACTTTTTTTCCCCATTTTGGATAAAGTAAGGGAGGGTTATAACCCCTGTCAGATTTTTTTTACACCATCTGTCTCACATTTTGGAGATTTTCCTTCACTTCCTGTCCACAAACCAAACAGGAAGTGAGAGGAAATCCCCGAAAATTAAGCGATTTCTTTGTGGACCCCCAGATCATCAGAACTAGTGTCCCCAATAGAAGATTTTCCATCTATTACTTTTCTGGGGACAACCCGAAAATGTTTGATTTTCAGTGTAATATGGCAACGTAGAGGCCTTCTGTACAGAGCCTCTTAAAAAATGTAATTTCCTGTTTGTGTGAAGAACTGTGCACAAAGATACAAGTGAGGTTTTAAGCATCCTCTGCAACAAAAATGTCATTATTGGTGAGATACTCCCCAATGGTAAATCACTTCCAAAGGGATGCAGACACTGCAGATTTTCAAAACACTTGAAGTTTATCAGCCGCTTAGAACTTTGCAACAGATCCTTACGATGTATAATGATTACCCAGAGGGGATTGCTTTTCTTTTTTTTTCAATAGCGGAATTACTCTTTAAGCAGTCAGAGACTGGGGATTCCAGACCCAAACTCCAGTAATATAAGGAATCACCATGAGATTTATTCATCCTGTGGCTTAAAGTGGTTATAAAGGCTCAAAGTTATTTACCTCCATGCATTCTATGCATGAAGGCAAAAAACCTTCTGTGTGCAGCAGCCCCCCTAATACTTACCTGATCTGCATTGCAATCCATCGATGTGCACTAGAGCTCCAGGGACTCTCAAGCCTCATTGGCTGAGACAGCAACAGAAGCCATTGGCTCACGCTGCTTTCAAATCAGTGAGCCAATGAGTGAGGGGGCGGGGCCAAGCCATGGGTCTGTGTGAATGGACGCGCAGAGCAGCGGCTCGGGAGCAAGTCTGCTTGTGTGCCCCCAGAGTGAGCAGGTTCGCTTGGGGGCACTTGGCAGGAGGGAAGGGCGAGTAGTGCTGGCGATGGACCCCAGAGAAGGAGGATCAGGGCTGTTCTGTGCAAAACCATTACACAGAGCAGGTAAGTATAACACAGGGGCGGATCCAGGGGGGGCAACGGGGCATTTGTTCCCCCCGAGAAAACATTGCCAACTCCGTCTCAGAGGCCAAGCGCGCCCCGGGAAATGACAGAGCCACAGTCGGGACAACTCACAGCCATTACAAATCTGCACTGGACTCTCCACCCCCTGTACCTCCCCCAGCAGTTTTCCCAGCCATTATAAATCTGCACTGGACTCTCCACCCCCTGTACCTCCCCCAGCAGTTTTCCAGCCTTTCTCCTGCAGGCTGCTGCTTGAGTGGACGTGATCCTCCTGGTTTCTGCTGCTTGAGTGGACGTGATCCTCCTGGTTTCTGCTGCTTGAGTGGGGGGGATGGGCATGTGCTTGACCCCCGAGATTGCGCCCGCCTGGAAGAGGGAGGTGTGAGCAGCTGAGCAGAAAGATCGAGCGAATGTGCCTGCCTGGAGGTAAAAATCATCTAGCGGTATATCGTGGATTTGTTTACAGACACCTCTATGATAAGTCTGCTGAGATACTGCAGCTTAGCATAGAGGTGCTGTTAGCTGACAAATGTGATTGCATCTCCTCTTCATATAGCACAGTGAGAAATTGGGCTCATTAAAGCATCGTGACTGCCCCCTGGTGTGTGCCCTCCTGATCCCCCAGTGTATGTCCTCCTGACCCCTGATGTGTGTCCTCCTGACCCTCCCTGGTGTGTCCTCCTGCCCTCCCAGCCCCCTGGTGTGTGCCCTCCCAGCCCCCTGGTGTGTGCCCTCCCGATCCCCTGAAGTGTGTCCTTCTGATCCCCCCCCCGATGTGTGCCCTCCTAGCCCCCTGGTTTGTGCCCTTCCGATCCCCCCAGTGTGTGCCTTTCTGACCCCCTTGGTGACACCTAGTATTTTGCTCTTACTAATCCCTGTAAACTGTCCTACATTCTATTCTAATGATCTCTGTACACTGCTCTTCATTCCACTAACCCCTGTACATTGTTTTGCCCTACTTATCCCCTATCCTCTGATCTCTGTACAACATCCTACTGACCACTGTACACTGCCCTACATCCTACTGACCACTGTACACTGCCCTACATCCTACTGACCACTGTACACTGCCCTACATCCTACTGACATCTGTACACTGCTCTACATACTACTGATCTCTGTACACTGCCCTACATCCTACTGACCTCTGTACACTGCTCTACATACTACTGATCTCTGTACACTGCTCTACATACTACTGACCTCTGTACACTGCCCTACATCCTACTGACCTCTGTACACTTCTCTACATCCTACTGATCTCTGTACACTGCTCTACATCCTACTGACCTCGGTACACTGCCCTACATACTACTGATCTCTGTACACTGCCCTACATACTACTGACCTCGGTACACTGCTCTACATACTGCTGACCTCTGTACACTGCCCTACATACTACTGACCTCTGTACACTGCTCTACATACTACTGTCCTCTGTACACTGCCCTACATCCTACTGACCTCTGTACACTGCCCTACATCCTACTGACCTCTGTACACTTCTCTACATCCTACTGATCTCTGTACACTGCTCTACATCCTACTGACCTCGGTACACTGCCCTACATACTACTGATCTCTGTACACTGCCCTACATACTACTGACCTCGGTACACTGCTCTACATACTACTGACCTCTGTACACTGCCCTACATACTACTGACCTCTGTACACTGCTCTACATACTACTGACCTCTGTACACTGCCCTACATCCTACTGACCTCTGTACACTGCTCTACATACTACTGATCTCTGTACACTGCTCTACATACTACTGACCTCTGTACACTGCCCTACATCCTACTGACCTCTGTACACTTCTCTACATCCTACTGATCTCTGTACACTGCTCTACATCCTACTGACCTCGGTACACTGCCCTACATACTACTGATCTCTGTACACTGCCCTACATACTACTGACCTCGGTACACTGCTCTACATACTGCTGACCTCTGTACACTGCCCTACATACTACTGACCTCTGTACACTGCTCTACATACTACTGTCCTCTGTACACTGCCCTACATCCTACTGACCTCTGTACACTGCCCTACATCCTACTGACCTCTGTACACTTCTCTACATCCTACTGATCTCTGTACACTGCTCTACATCCTACTGACCTCGGTACACTGCCCTACATACTACTGATCTCTGTACACTGCCCTACATACTACTGACCTCGGTACACTGCTCTACATACTACTGACCTCTGTACACTGCCCTACATACTACTGACCTCTGTACACTGCTCTACATACTACTGACCTCTGTACACTGCCCTACATCCTACTGACCTCTGTACACTGCCCTATATACTACTGACCTGTGTACACTGGCCTACATCCTACTGACCTCTGTACACTGCCCTACATCCTAGTGACCTCTGTACACTGCCCTACATCCTACTGATCTCTGTACACTGCCCTACATCCTACTGATCTCTGTACATTGCCCTATGTCTTACTGACCCCTGTACACTGCCGTACATACTACTGACCTATGTACACTGCCCTATATCCTACTGACCTCTATTCAGTGCCCTACCTACTACTGACCTCTGTACACTGCCCTACATACTACTGACCTCTGTACACTGCCCTACATACTACTGACATCTGTACACTGCCCTACATCCTACTGACCCCTGTACACTGCCCTACATACTACTGACCTCTGTACACTATATGATACGTTAAATTCAGTTCTGTAAGCAACACCTTATTTTTGGGCAGTGCCCCTCCCGAGACTAGACTCTGGATCCTCCCCGGTATAACATGTTTGTTTTTGTTTTTTGTTTCTTTTAAACTTGTCTTTAATTTCACTTTAAAGGGTAAGTGCAACTTTTCACAAAAAAATGTAAAGGTATCTAGCAACCCTTCCGGACCCTGCTGCACATAGCGGCTGTGTTGCCATTCTGCTGGCGTAGTGGTTTGTACACTGTACACTGTAATATCCAGCACCAGCATCCATCATAAAGCTTGCAATGGCAAAGCTCATTGGTGAGTGCAGCCACGTGCTTGTGCTGAACAATGAGAAACACATCTGAGGCTTCTTATTCTGGTAAGGTGTCCCAGGAAAAAGAAGTGTCTTTTACTGGTCAGCACGATCATGTGGTCACACTGACCAATGATTGCTTATCTTTGCCAGCATTATGGTGGCTACTTACTTTGGGGGAGTGTACAGACAACTACCCTGTTAGTAGGTGGGAATCTTGGCAGTTAAGTGCAGTGGGGTCCAGAGGGGTGGCCAGAATATTTGGTGAAAGTTCACCTTTTCATTTTTTGGTGCTACAAAATGTAATACTACAAAGCACTAAAGCTAGTAGTAGTCACATTTAGCTGGACTTGAACTGTAATGTTGAAGACATTTCCTCACTTAAAAACAGTGGCGGCCCATCCATTAGGGGCACACAGGCGCCGCCCCCCCATCCATGCATCCATGCGTCCGGCCCCCTAATCTACATTTGGGGCGCAAGATACATGGATTTCAATGGGGGGGGGGTTTGAAGCACGTGATGAGGCTACAATGGGCTTCAAAAAAGGGTGGGCTCGGGGAGCAGAGCACTGCGCTCTGAACCCACCCAGTTGTGTGAGAATAGCGAATGAATATTCGCTATTCTCACACTGATCCTCCTCTTGGCTAATCAGGAAGTGGGTCGTGAGACCATCACCCAATTGGCTGAAAGGACAGGCGATCCTATTGGTGCCTAGGAAGAGGAGGGAGGAGATGCACGGCGAAAGTCGCCATGATGCAGAGGAGGAGGAGATACCCGCCTGTCGCAGCCCGCCCAGAACCTAGATGGGTTAAGTGCTGGATGACTATTCGTGTGAGCCCCGGGGGTGGTTGTTTGCCGCCCCCTCCAAAAAGAAAAACCACCAGCCGTCACTGCCTAAAACTATCTGAGTTCCCAACAATGGGACATACAGTATATAGCAATAAAGAAACGCAGAGCCTTATCTGGAGGGGGTCCTCTCCTCCTCAAAGATACAGATATACAATTTTTGATGGTGGTGGGGTTTTAGACATTGTTTGAAATTTCATTTTACATTTTTTTTGTGGGAGAAAATACCTATAAAGCATCACTTAATCTACAGCAAGTAGATATCTTCATTAGCCTGCATGCTGACTCTGGTCCTATCCACATTTTTACTGCACTTGATCGCCCACCCCCAAATTGACATGGTACCCAGAGGGGAGAGTCCCAGTTTGCTACCACCATGATGCTTTACTCTCCTGTGAGTTTGAAATGCAGTACCTCCTGTCAAACTTTCCCATTGAAGTCAGTAGGATTGAACCGCAACCATCATCATAGAGTGTTCTTTGTAGTGTTATGTAGACAACTCCCCATGGCACACTGCAAGTTCCTTACTACACCCTGCATTTTATACATGAAACATAGCATGCAGGCACAGTGTGGTGAAAACGATGCACTCTACTTTGCTCAGTGGTAGCGATATCTGTGCTGTTATAAATGGAGGATCCAGTGGTGCTTAATGATTTTTTTCGTCATTGGTTTAATGAGTGGGGTATATTGTATCAGTCACCACATCAGAAAACCTTTGGCTGAATGTACATATTTCAGTAATAAATTTACCTTGTGAAACATTGACAAATGTCTACTGTTCAGCACTGCAATTCCTTCCAAGCTCACACAGCAAACATTTCAAGGTCAACATCTCAAGGTCTACTCATCAAGACACAATAGACAAAATATTGGAACTGGATCCAAGAAAACCTTTTATACATAATGATTGCATGTCATTTTTTTAACTAAATCCAAACAGTAATGAGGAATAGTTCATATTCATTATTTGTATCTCTTAGCTTTGTTTTCTATAGTAGTCTTTATAATTGTGTAATATTCAAGGGCTGTACAGAAAGTAATGCAAACGTGGGGCATAACTTGAATTAACTTACATAGGTCATCCAAATTTCACATGTTGGTAGTATGGTGCTCCCTCTATTGTAACTCTTCTTCTCCTTCTGCAAGTAAATATTGGATTCCAAGTAGAAGCAATGTGAGGTCATTGAGTTCTTGATGAAGGAGGGGTGCAGGCTGCCCGACATCCACAGAAGGCTACAGAATGTTTACAGTGATCTCCCCATTCACATGAGCAATGTGTACAAAAGGATAAAGAAGTTTAAATAGTGTCATCTCCGTAAATATTCTGTAGCCTTCTGTGGATGTTGGACAGCCTGCACCCCTCCTTCATCAAGAACTCAATGGCAGATTGCTTGTGCGTGTCATCCATTATTTAACTGCAATGAAAAAGAAGAGTTACTATGGAGGAGAGATGAGGCACATAGAAGTGTTTGAAGTTTGCAGCGGTGACCTATTGGCCAAAAAATCCACCCCATCTTCAGTGTGAAGGAACCTTGTTTGAATTATGTTGAGTGTAAAGTTGTAAAATTGTGGAGCGAGCAAACAGTATAAGGGTACACGGACATGGATGTTTGGAGGCTCTAGGTAACTCTGGCATTTTCACATGACTGGGGAGCCTCAAGTGGTGCATGCAGCTGGCCATAAGAGTGCATTGCTGAATGCAGTGGCTCTTTTACATCGCCGTTTATTTGTACATAAGTGTGTGTTCTTTTGTCTGACTGTGGAATATTCATGTTCGGTAAAATACATCATACACACATGTGTGGGTAAACCCTGGTACATAATAGTAGTCACAAAATACAAGTAAAAGTGCGTACAGCAATGCATTACTATAGCCAATTGTATGCACCACCCGTGGCACACCGGGTTCAGGAAAAGTGCTGGGAGTTTTAAGCTAGAGCTCCCATGCACCTGCAAACATCCTTGTGTATGTACTTTAAAGAGGGAATGTGACCAAGGGGAAACTTCAAACTTGAGGCTTGGATTGAAAGAGGAAAAAAAAAAGGATGAGAATAGAGAAAGAGACGAAAAGAAAAAAGGAGAATGGGGGAGGGATAAAAATGGGGGAGGGGTTGAAAGGAGAGTATGTAAGTAGGGAGGTACATGGGAAAAGGAGGGCTAGTTTAGGGGTCTGCATTGATGGGTAATTGGGAATAATTCCCAATGCCTTCCTGAATTTTCACCCCCTAGAGAAGCAATGTCATCTTATAAGTCAGGAAAAGAGGTGTGGGGGTTGATTACATCTTGGTATTTATCAGTTGTTTTGAACATTATTCAGTTTGCCCAAGTTTGTATATACAGTATTTGGCTATCCTGTCTTATCGCATCGCACCTACCCCATCTAGGTCGTGGGCAGCATCGGGTCCTTCCTGCATCTCCTCCTCCTCGGCGGATTCACGGCGGCTTCCCCTGTGTCTCCTCCTCCTCGGCGGCTTCCTCCTCGGAGGCCAATATGGTCGCTTTGCCTCTCAGCCAGTTGGGATTTGAGACCCGCTTCCTGATTGGCTCGGGAGGACAATCAGGAAGACAAAAGTGAATATTAATTCACTTTTGTCACACAACTGGGTGGGCTCAGGGGGCAGTGCTCATGTGCTTAAAAAAAAAAACCATTAAAATCCATGTGTCCGGTGCCCTGCATGTAGATTAGGGGCCGGGCGCATGGATCAGAGGGGCGGCCCCTTATGGACTGGTTTCTAGATAAATATTGTGTAGTATCTCAGATGTTCAGTACCATAATTGGTTTAGGGAGTCTCTCAAGCTGAGCTCCAAGAAACCTGAAAATGTTTCCATTCAGTGAGGCCGCACTGACACTGCAAGGATTACCTGGTCGTTTTGGTCTAAATAGAATAGAAAAAAACATCTACTTACCCAATTCTCTTCTCTTGCGCTGCTAGATCGGCCCCGCATCTTCTCACTCATGCTCCAGTGATCTAATCCTGAGGTCATCAATAGCCCTGCATAGGATGTGATGGCACTTAGGGACAGTTCACCCCCGGAGAACAAAGGAGGGCCATCTACTGGGGGAGAGGAGGATCAGGTCTGTTAGAATAAACAAGCAGTTATTCTAGAACAGTTATTCAGAATTCTCAGATTTCCCAGAGTTGGAGCTAATGAGACTGATTTACTAAAGGAAAAATAGACTGTGCACTCTGCAAGAGCAGTTGCTCCAGAGCTTAGTAATTGAGCAGAAGGTCTGCTGACTTCCATCATCCAATCATGTGCAAGCAAAAATTCAGTTTTTTTGTATTTACCTTGCACGTGATTGGGTATTCTTTGCAAAGTGAAGCTAAGCTTTGGAGCAATTACACTTGCAGGGTGCAACTGCACTTTTCAAAGTGCACAGCTTATTTGCCTTTAGTAAATCCACTCCTAAGGGTCATTGCGTGGAAGTATTTTCATCTTTGGTGAGTTGCATTCCCAGGTAATTTTTCTATACCATGTCGGTGGGATCTGCCTTTACTGACAGGAAGGAGAAAAGAGAGGAGTACAAGAGAGATATTAGATGTTTGATTGGAGCTTTAGGCAGACATTCTTGCTTCAGGTGAGTAGATGGTCTGCTATAGTCTTCTGAGCTCAAGAGAAGTGTAATGGTGGTGGATGGATCGCAGGTCCTTGGTAGTTCCAATAAAGGTACAGGCTCTGCTAGCCCCTAAGAATTGGGAGAGAACCCAGTAGAGACACTGTTAAACAAACAAAAGGGGTGCACCAGCCTTGTGCAATACCCAAGTGGTATCTTTAATAATACGGTAAAAATAAGTAAACTCACCCAGGTCACCGAGACAAATCCCAGCAAGCTGGAGGACCTTCCAGGTGGCTGGCTAAACACAGGAGCAGTGTGGGAAACTGCATGTAATTTGGGCAGGAATCGCACCACATTCCTGTTCAAATCACATGCAAGTCTTCCAGTCCGGATTTGGTCATGTGATCCCCTGTGTCAGTCAGCAGCCACTGCAGGGAAGACAGAGCGCCAATGGATGGGCCATAGGAGCCTATGGGCGATAACAGCACTTTTAGGAATTTCAACCGTTGGTGAGCGCTCCCTCCCCTCCCCTGCAGCTGCCACTGGCTGACACAAGGGATCATGTGACTGGATCAGAGTGGCCTGAAAATAGGTAAGAACTCACACCGGTTAGGAAGCATTGGTGTAAGGAATGGAAAGGGGGCATTTTTAAGACTAGATAGGTTTAGCCTGTTATTCTACTTTGAATTATGTCAATGAATACAACATGTTAATTATATGTGTTGTTTGTTCAGTTCTATCACCCTTATCAGAAGGCACTGTTTGAATAAAGATCTAATATTTGTCTATTCAAATATGCCAACAGTTTCAGTCAGGTGTACTGCCTTTTTTGCATTACAGCATCTGGAATCCAACTCCCTGATTAAAATGCATACAGTGCAAGGCATACAAATGGAAAGAAAAATATATAAAATGCTCAGCTTACAGTTCAGCTTCTAAAGCAGCCTTGCTCAACCATGTTTCCTTGGAACCGTAGGGCTCCTCTAGAGATTGTTAAGAGTTCCTTGAGTAATAATATATTTTTGCCTCTTGAATTATTAAACCCTGAGATCAATGATATTTTTAACTATCTGGAAGGGGAGATTCTTCCCAATAACCACAAGTAGGGATGAGCTTCGAGTTTGAGTCGAACTCATGTTCGACTCGAACATCGTCTGTTCGCCAGTTCGCTGAACAGCGAACAATTAGGGGTGTTCGCTGCAAATTCGAAAGCCGCGGAACACCCTTTAAAAGTCTATGGGAGAAATCAAAAGTGCTAATTTTAAAGGCTTATATGCATGGTATTGCCACCATGGTATTGCCACCCGGTGACCCCGCCCCCCTCTGACATCACGGGGAATGCCACAGGGAAGTCCCCGTCAAGTCCCCGTGCGTCAGAGGGGGGCGGGGTCACCGGGTGGCCCCGCCCTCCATTATTTAAGAACCGTCAGAAGAGGAGAAGCATCACACAGCGGCAGCCTCCCATCATGGTGGATGCAAAGCGGCCCAAGAAGAAGAAGGGAAAAAGACGCCGCGGGGGAAGATGCTGGATGAGAACATCGGAGGAAGAACCAGAAGAACCAGAAGAAGATGGAGGAAGAAACCGAAGGAAGATAGAAGATAGAAGAAAGAAGATAGAAGAAAGAAGATAGAAGAAAGAAGATAGAAGAAAGAAGAAGCATTTAAATAAAGGAATTGTCAAAAACTGCAGAGTTGAGGACATTAAAAAACTGGAAGATTTAGTACTTACTGCCCAACACAAACAAGACAAACACTCCAAAACCTGGTTATCCTGGAATATGTTCATTTTGTCCAATGAGGGACAAATCTTACTAAATTCTTGAGAGTCACATTAATGCAGATTTACTGCGGGACAGGATCCCTGCACAGTCCATCATGCTCGTGTTGAATATATACCCCCCTCCCCTTACCCTTTCTATACTTTCTATCTGTTTCACGTACCCATTTCTTCAATTAGTGGTCTAGTATTCAGTCAATAGATGGTCGTCAATCCCCACCAGATATGGTGGGGATATGAAGTAGCAGACAGCCCATTGGAGTACACCAATCAATAAGTATAACAATGCTACATTATTATTATTATACAGGATTTAAATAACGCCAACAGTTTGCGCAGCGCTTGACAACATGAGGGCAGACAGTACACTTACAATACAAATCCATACAGGAGGGATCAGAGGGCCCCATTAGAGCTTACAATCTAGAAGGGAAACATAGATCTATATAGGTGGCCAGGACTGGCCTGCGGGCCAAATGGTATAATTTTATGTGGTACGTTATCTTCTCTGAAGACAGAATGAGAGCCTTTTATTGAAAACATATATATTTGTTATATTTGTTAGAATGTTGAATCTGACCACTGTTGTACTATACCCTCACGGTATTCCTTTCTCTTCTCTTCAAAATCTTCAATAAAATTTATATTTGAAAAAAAAAACTGTCTCTTGTAATTTTTAACATTTTTGACAGTTTTTTGTGTAATGGTAGGGGTACTTTTGTATCCCCTTACCATTTCACACAGGGGGGAGGGCCGGGATCTGGGAGTCCCCTTGTTAAAGGGGGCTTCCAGATTCCGATAAGCCCCCCGCCCGCCCGCAGGCCCCCACAACCACCGGGCAAGGGTGGTGGGGATGAGGCCCTTGTCCCCATAAACATGGGGACAAGGTGCTTTGGCGGGCTGTTGAGGGCATATGGCCTAGTATGGTTCAGGAGGGGGGGCGCTCTCTCACCCCCCCTTTTTTCCTGTGGCGTGCCAGGTTGCGTGCTCAGATAAGGGTCTAGTATGGATTTTTGGGGGGACCCCACGCCATTTTTCTTTTAAATTTTGGCGCGGGGTTCCCCTTAAAATCTATACCAGACCTGAAGGGTCTGGTATAGATTTTGAGGGGGACCCCACGCTATTTTTTTTTAAAAAATTTGGCCGGAGTTTCCCTTAATATCCATACCAGACCTGAAGGGCCTGGTATGGAATTTAGGGGGACCCCCATGCCAATTTTTTTTAAAATTTGGATTCGTGGTTCCCCCGTGGGGAATTTCTATGCCATTTTTATCAATGACCTTGAGCCACGAGTATTTTTAAATGACTTTTTTCCTTTGAAATGTCATTTTGCTGTCAGACTGTTCTAAACACGGGAAACATGTGCCCCTTTACAGGCATACTATACTATATACTATAGACACCCCCCAGGTATGGAATTTAAAGAAATATTATACTTTTATTGTTTCACTTTAAGCATTATTAAAATCACTGCTCCCGAAAAAACGGCCGTTTTTAAAACTTTTTTTTGCATTGATCCATGTCCCCTGGGGCAGGACCCAGGTCCCCACACACTTTTTATGACAATAGCTGGAATATAAGCCTTTAAAATTAGCACTTTTGATTATTCATGTTTGTGTCCCATAGACTTTAACAGTGTTCGCGTGTTCGAACAAATTTTTTGCCTGTTCACATGTTCTGCTGCGAACCAAACAAGGGGGTGTTTGGCTCATCCCTAACCACAAGTGTAAGGAACTGACCATCAGAGCCGATCCGCCCTATACGCTCACTACGCAAGCTGCTTAGGGCCCCCGCCGCTGTGGTGGGGCCCCCAAGACCTAGCATCCCCCCGCAGGGGCGGGCTGGGCCAGGGGGCAGGATGGAATTTTTCCCCCCCAGGCCGCCTACATTATCTTTAAAACGGCCACGGGCCACAACACTGGCTGTCTATTTTTTTTTTGCTAGATGTCGGCGCTGGCTGTCTGTAATTTTTTTTTTAATTATACATTTTAGTAAATTTTGACTAAAACATAATATGGCATGTTAAAATCTTACAGTAGCCTGTAAAAGAAGTGCAGTGGTGCGAAACATGTAGAGTTCGAACAAGCTACATTACTCAAACCAAGCCCACATGAATATCGACAATCGCACTATATTGACGCTCATATTATGGACTAGGATGGGGGTTTTTTGTTGGTGTTGTAGTTGGTGTTATTAGCTTACCTTGGCTAACAGGCTACTGTAAGATTTTAACATGCACTATTATGTTTTAGTCAAATTGTAATAAAATATATGATAATAAAAATATTGCTGTACTCTGGTGCCTATAAAGTCTGTAGAAGTTCAGATTTTCGATATAGATATATTTGGGACGTGGCACTTTGCTACCTGTATTTGCAACAACAGTACCACCTTGTGAAGATGCAAATTACATTCAATCTATTATGGAGCCATGATTAAGCCCTGATGGCTGAAATGCGTTGGATTTTTTGCCTGCTGTTCACATGCTATAATAAAACGATGTTTTAGCCGACTTCCATGGCACCAGCCTTTCTCCGTTTTTTGCATGAATTACATGGAGGTTTACAGAGACTTCACAGGCGGAATGATGTGTTCTTGAGGCTCACCAGGCATTGCAAAGGAGGTATTAGCTTGGATGCACCTGTTTCAATGCTGTCATGTTGGCACAAAGAAAATGGAAAATTGTATTGTATTGTATTGTAATTGTCAAATATTTACTATAATGTTCCTTTCTTGGGGCCAACCCATGACAGCATACTAACCACATGTATGTTGCCATGTTGGCACCAGGAAAAGAAAATTACAATAAGTATTTGATACAATTTTCTGGATGAAGTGTGACTAGAGGGGAGGAGCCGGATGCGGGCGCTTGGCTGACCTCAGAGATCGCGCCGGGATGCCGGGTCTCTCCTCCCTCCTCGTGGCTAGCGGCGATGCAGTGACACCGACAGCGGCGCCTCTCACCTGAATGCGGGTGGCCGCCTCCTAGCCCTCCACTCCGGGAACACGCCGCGGGACCTGGGTCCCTGTACGATCGCGGCTGTCGCCTCCCCCCTCCCTCTGTTACCCCCCTCCCCCCCCTCCGGTCCGTCTTCGTTGCCCCCCCCTTCTCCCCGGATACCAGGATCACAGGCTGAGTGGTGAACTGAGGAGCTGCGGAGAGAAACAACTGATAAGGGGAGCTGGGGCTCCGGGAAATCCCAGCACAAGCTCATGACCTACCAAGGCATCTGGAGAGGGAGCCGGCTGAGAAGAGGGGAGAGACACTATCATTAGCTCACTTGGAAGTCACAAACACCGCTGGAGAAGTTGGGATTGCCAACCCTCAGATAAGTGCATTAGATTGTAAGACACGGAGAGGGTAAGTGCCTTATATGTCATAACACTGCTGGAGCACCAATATGTAATTTAAAAGCTATGCGTAATTGAAAGTGGGGGGTCAAGTATGCATGGACAGTAATATACTTAACCTACCCAGGACTTCAGGACACCCCAAGGTACACAAAACTATTTTTAAAGTGTGAATCTTCTTCCCTGAGGATATGGGCATTGTCCGTTATTAAAGTGAAGTAAACTCAAAAGGAGAGGATCTGCAAAAGTTGTCTGTAAGATTAGTCTATTTCCTCCTTCCACTATGGGATTGCTGTTGTTTCTGGGACCTGACGTTTATAATTAAAACATCTATAAGGGACGGGCCCATTCTAACTTGCAGGTGAATGTGCTGTGGGTACCGAGCCCCCTGAATTCTCCATGCAATATCGGGCACATTATATGAGGTGGAGATAAAATATAGGTAAACCATCCATGGACAGGGAGCCGTGCAACCCCTTCCAGGCCATTCTCTAAAAGGTTTCTTCAAGGCACATAACCTATACATAGGGGTGTAAAGCCTCTGGCACCGGGTCCCTGGATAAGTCCCACATTAAAGGTGATACAACTATATAGCTGAGGACGTATTAATGTTCGTACTGTCTGTATGATTAACATCGCTCTACCTTTCTGGCCTGGGGGTGCCTACACAGGGACTTGAGATACATGTTCAGGACATATAAAGGATGGGACCTGCCTAAAAGGAAAAAGAAGATAAAATCTGTATTGTACTCTCTGAATTTTCTTATTACCCAATTTTGGTATAAGGGGTGCCAATAGAGATCATAATATGGAGTGGTAGAGAGAGGCCTAAAATTATAGGACTCCTCATTGAGTAGGAATACCCTAAGATAAATGGTCTAAGACTTGTAAACTGTCCCTAATTTGAACCAGTGATATGCAGCCAGATCAAACCAACTTTCAGTAGATTAACACTGCACTACCTGGACCTTCTTTAAGGTAGAGGAAAAAACTCTCTCAAAAGTGGATTTGCACCAAAGGGCCTCAGGTACTGTGGTTATATAGGGTAAAAGGTCACAGTAAAGGAGGTAAAAGATAGCAAAGAATGAGAGGAAAGGCGGGTAGGGGGGGAATAACAACAAATCCAACAGGAGCGCCTGCTAGGACGAGTTCCAGCCCAGGCACAATAAGGAAGTACATGGTACAGGACAATATTCATGTTAGCCCGGGAAAGGCATCGGGTTCAAAAAATAAAACCCCTGAACGCCCGTCTAAAATGAACACAAGGAGACAGTTGGCTGAAGCAGAACCTCTCAGTTCAAACTCAGCAGTAAGAGAAGAGGCCCTAATGGAGAGCCAACGGGAAGGAGTTATGCCAACAAAAAACGAAATAGCGGAGATGTTTGCTAGATTGGAAACCTTTATGAAGGCTGAAACAGAAGCAATACGGGGAGATATGGGCCACATACTGAGAAGAGTAGAAGAGGTGGAGACAGTAGCTGAAAGACAGAGGACGGAGATGGGGAACCTGAGAAGTCAGATTGAAGAGCTGCAACGTGAACATAGGGACTTATGATACAGATTAGAAGATCAGGAAAATCGAAGTCGAAGGAAAAATCTGAGGATCAGAGGACTCCCAGAGGCACAGGGAGAGGGGGAAAATCTGCAGGAAAAGGTGGACCAAATTTTTGGAGGCCTTGTTAACCCAATTGATAAGAGGGTTAAACTGGATAGAGTGCATAGAATTAGGAAACCAGCTGAGATTAACAAGGAAGCACCTCGAGATGTGATAGTGAGGTTCCACAACTATCAGGATAAAGAGAAAATCAGGGCAAGTCTTAGAAACAATCAAATAGTTAAATATGGTGAATCTAATTTACAAGTATATCCAGACCTGGCAGGTGAGACACGGGCAAGGAAAAGAATTCTTCGACCCTTACTAGAGCAACTCAAAGCTAGAGAGGTGCATTATTCCTGGGGGTTCCCAGCGTGCCTGATTGGGCGAAAAGATGGGCGCTCTGCGACGTTAAGGTTCCAAGAAGAGACTCATAAATTCTGCCGCAAGCTGGACATTCCACCTGTAGAAATACCGGGGTAGTGGGAGAAAGTAGGAGGGCAAAACATTGCAGAAGACGCACAAAACTGGAAACCAGTGTATAACAAGAGAGGGCTCTAAATAAGTGTCAGAATAATTAGAAGGAAGGAATAGGCTGTTAAACCTTGACTAGAAGGGCCGGAAGATATACGGTCTGGGGCGGGGGGTGTGGGGGACGGTGGGTGGGGGGGCGGGGGGATGTGAGGGGGGGCGGACCCCGGGGGGGGGTGATGGGGGGGAGGGGGTCTGGTAGATTCCGGGGCGGGCTGGGGGACTCAGGGATGCCCACACTGAGCTCAACCCTCGGGGGACAACCGTAGGGCCGGGTGGAGATGGTGAGGCCACGGTTAAAAGGGCCACTGGGAGGCCTGACACCCCCACAACTAAGGAGGGATGGGGAGGGTGGGGGGGAGGGGCAGTGGGGGGAGGGGAGGGGGGGCTAAGGGAGGGGCAAGATCAGTACAAACCTCTTTGTCTCCTGCTGTTGGATCTAGAAAGGAAGAACAAATGGTCGGAATAAACCTGGTAACATACAACGTGAGGGGTCTCAGCTCCCCTATAAAATGCGCTAACATAATGGGCGAGTTGAGATCCAGTAGAGCTGAGGTGGTCTTTCTGCAGGAGACACACCTATACCTAGGGAGAAATCGGAAGATAACGTCTAGGGATTACCCGTTTTGGATTTATAGTGACTCCCCGATAAGGGGTGCAAAGGGGTTTTGCAAGGGAAATTCGCTTCCAGATTGAGGAGAGAATAACCGATCCTGATGGCCGATTTTTGTTCCTGAGGGGCAAACTAAATGGTGAGGAATACACCTTAGTTAACATTTACTGCCCAAATACCAATCCAGGGAAATATTTAATTGGAGTCCTAGCGAAATTAGAGAGTTTCAGGAGAGGGAGGGTTATCGTGGCAGGAGATATGAATCTATGTTTAGAGCCGGGTAGAGACAGTGCGTCGCGTGCTCGGGGGACTGGAGGAGTATGGCTGAATAAGCTTAAGAAAAAATTACACTGTTGCCAGCTAGTTGATGTCTGGAGGATGCAACATCAGAAAACAAAAGACTACACCTACTACTCCCCCGTACACGTGACCTATTCAAGACTTGACTACTTCTTTGTGGAGCATAGGAACCTAGAAGAGGTAGAAGACATAAACATAGGACCTATAACATTTTCAGACCACGCCCCGGTGACACTGCGAATAAAACAAAACAGTCAAATACCCCTTCTAAATAACTGGAGATTAAATGAGGACCTCCTTGATGACAGGGAAATTGATAAGTTAATTAAAGAAGAATTGGAGTTCTACTTCAGAATAAACACCTCAAAGGAAACATCGGAATCAGTAGTTTGGGAGGCCCATAAGGCCTATATTAGGGGGATAATAATAAAGGGGGGAGTGGAGAAAGATAGAAACCAGACTAAAAATTTTCGTGAGCTACAGGAGGAAGTTAAAAAATTAGAAAGGGAGCATAAAGAAACAGGGGAAGGAGGGATTCTGGGAAAACTATATGGAGCCAGAGAGGCCTTGAGACAGCAGATAGAGGCAGAAAATCGCAGAAAGTACAACTTAGTTAAAAAAGAGAGATATATCACTGGGAATAGAACTGGGCGACTCCTGGCAAGGGCATTAAGTAAAAAGAAGAGCAATAGATACATTGATAAAATAAAGATGAAATCAGGAGAAGTCAGATATAAAGACAGGGAGATAGCAAAAACTTTTCAAGAATTTTATGGGGAACTTTATTCAATAAATAAAAAGAAGGATAAAGAGAGAGGGCAAAAACAAGAAAAAATTAGAAAGTATTTAAAGGAAACTGGGATGGCTAAAATTTCAAAAGAGGAGAGAACATCTTTAGAGGCCCCCATTACAGAGTCCGAGGTAAGGAAGGCCATCAAGGAGACCCAGACAGGAAAGAGCCCAGGCCCAGATGAGCTGACAGCATTATACTATAAGAAATATCAAGACTTTTTAGTACCAAAACTATGTGCGTACATGAATGAGATAGGAGAGAGAGGGGAAATGAGCAGAGATGCGCTGGCAGCCAATATAGCGATTATTCATAAGGAAGGAAAGGATGACACATTATGCTCTAGTTTTAGGCCCATATCCCTTTTAAACAACGACACAAAACTATTCACAAAAGTAATAGCGGGTAGACTAAAGCAAACAATTAAAAATATCATCCACCCTGATCAGGTGGGGTTTATACCGGGCAGGCAGGGAAAGGACAATAGTATCAAAACCCTCTTGATAACCCAGGAAATTAAAAATATTGGAGTCCCAGGACTACTGCTGTCAATAGACGCTGAAAAAGTGTTTGACAGAGTAGACTGGGACTTCATGATGGAGTCACTCAAAGAAGTGGGTTATGGGGATAAGATCTGTAGCTGGATTGGGGCGTTCTATACAAAACCATCAGCGAGAGTCAAAATAAATGGGACCTTGTCCGATCCCTTCTATATGCATAATGGAGCGAGACAGGGGTGCCCAATGTCCCCAATGCTTTTTCTGTTAGCTTTAGAACCCCTCCTTACTAGGTTAAGACAGAATTCGAACATTAGAGGGGTAAATATAGGTGGAACTGAGTATAAGCTCGCAGCCTATGCGGATGATATCCTCCTCTATATAACAAATCCAAGACTCTCCCTACCGAATGTCCTGGCCACAATGGAAGAATATGGGAAACTCTCTAACTTTAAAGTAAATACTACCAAATCAGAAGTATTAGACATAAACCCCAATAAGACAAGAGATCAAGCATATCAAGAACATTTTCCTTTTAGGTGGGAGAAGGAAGCTCTAAACTATCTGGGAATCAAAATCACACCATCTGTAGAAAAACTATACCAAGCGAATTATATGCCGCTCATAAATGAGGTAAAAACGGAATTAAACAGAATACAGCAGGGGCAATTGTCGTGGGCGGGAAGAATCAATATTTTCAAAATGGTCTTATTACCAAAAATAACATACAAAATGCAAATGCTCCCAATCACGCTCCCACCTGCATACCTCAAAAGACTACATTCAATGATATTAAGGTTTATTTGGAAAGGGAAAACACCACGCCTAAAATACACTCAATTAATAAATATTAAAAGTCAAGGGGAGTGGGGAGCACCTGACATTCGTAAATACTATGAGGCCATTGCACCTGCGAGAGTGGTAGACTGGGTTAAAAACAAAGGAAAACAGTGGGTAGAAATTGAAAACAAAACTAATAATTTAAAACTACACAAACTAATATGGTGTCCACCAAAAATAAGAAAGTATAACATAGATTCACATGAAATCACTAGGCACGCACTTAGAATATGGGATTTTATCCACAAAAGGGAACACTGGGAATATAATTCACTGCTAATGTCACTAAAGGATGTAGATTATTTTCCTCCGGGGAAGGAAGAGTGGTTTGGTAAATGGCTCCTAGATGAGAATGTGCAACTGAAGGATGTAGTGGACAGGGGTAAAATATGTTCTTTTCAAGAGCTTAAAAATAGAAGAGATAGAATAAATATTAACCCATGGCGCTATGGTCAATTAAAACATTTTGTTGAATCTCTTCCTCAACCAATTAGGACAACAAAAAACTTACTCCCTTTAGAGAAAATGTGCATGGAAACAGATGAAAAAGGTGTTTTTTTCTCGTATTTACAAAATATTGGTAGAGTTGAGGAGGACAGACACCTTGGCTTTTACAGATAGATGGGAGAAGGAGTTAGGACTAACATTGACAGAGTCAGAGGCAGACATGATACTGAAGCGACTCCTGATCACGTCAGTCAATTATAAATTACTAGAGTTAAACTATAAATGTTTGACAAGAATGTACATGACCCCGGATAGGATGCATAAAATTGATGGGGAGAAATCCCAGCTTTGCTGGAGGGGATGTAATGAAATAGGGACGATGGCTCATATGTGGTGGTCGTGTCCTGAGATAGGAGTCTTCTGGGATGAGATTAAGAAATACACTAAAGAGATCACTAACTTTGACCTCCCAAAAGATCCCAGGGTTCTTCTATTTCATTTGAGCGAGATGCCCACTAAAGCTTATCTTGGAACACTTCTGCCCCATTTTATAGATGCAGCCAAAAGCCTAATTTCTAAAAACTGGAAAAGAAAAGAAAGACCAACCATGAGGGAATGGATGAATAAAATAAATGAGATACAGGATTTGGAGTATCTGAGGTTCAGCGAAGGGATAAAAATGGAGGCTTATAGGATAAAGTGGGGAGTATGGGAAAAATTTAAAAAATCTATAAGAGCAGCTGAGATATGGACAACCTGAGTAATAGAGAGGGCGGTTCCCGACCCGGGGGAGAAAACGGTAAATTAAATGGGAAACTAAAGGAAAATTGTGGGGAGGGAGGAGGTACGGTCTCGGGGTGGGTGGGGGGGGGGGAGGGGGGAGGTGGGATAGGGAGCAAGAAAAATAACAATAAAGAGTAGAATCAGATGGGGGGTTTATTATTTTCTTACTCTCTGTGATATGAAATATCCTAATTAAGGAAACAGATCAAAAGCAATAATGATGTGATGATTAAGGGGAAGTGTTTTTGAATACTTATTTGAAAAGACTTATTCCCATGGTAAACCTCCTCGCTGATGTGGCAAAAAAATAAAAAAAAAGTATTTGATACAATTTTCTACTATATTGGCGTTCATATTATGGACTAGGATGGGGGTTTTTTGTTGGTGTTGTAGTTGGTGTTATTAGCTTACCTGGCTAACAGGCTACTGTAATATTTTAACATGCACAATTATGTTTTAAGCAAGTTGTAATAAAATGTATATAATTTTAAAAAAAATGCTGTCTATAAAGTCTGTAGAAGTTCAGATTTGTGATATAGATATATTTGAAACATGCCATTCTGCTATCTGTATTTGCAACAACATTACCACCCTGTGAAGTTACTGATACATTTAATCTAGTATGCTGCCATGTTGGCGCCAAAAAAATGGAAAATTGTATCAAATACTTATTGTAATTTTCCTTTCTTGGGGCCAATCCATGGCAGCAGACTAACCAGATGTATGCTGCCATGTTGACACCAAGAAAAGAAAATGACAGAAAGTAATTGATTAAATTTTCCATTTTTTTTTTTTGTCCAACGCTAGAGGCTGAACAGCACACAAGGAAGTATGCATATCTCTTACACAATTTTTCTCTTTGCAGCCTTTCTCTCCTAAACACAAGCAGTTAATATTTTGATCCCTTCTAGTAGGTGAAAGCTGCAGAATAGATGACATTGTTAAAGGAAACACGTATGCAATTCTGCTACAAAATGAGAATAAAATCTCACCTCTGCATTGTGTTTCAGATTCGGTCACTGTGTTCCAGAGATTTATACAAAACTCTGTTAGATCTGTCCATTTACGTTTTAATCTAGGAAGCTGTGGCAAGTATATTTATTTTCAAGGATTTTCTGTTTTAGCTGTCATTTTCACAGCAGTTCAAACAGTTGCTACAAATGGGAGTTGCTGATTCCAAGTATTGTTTGGCATGGTTAACCAGCAAATCAAATCACTCCTTTGTAGACGCCACATTTTTATTTTTTTTCTGCATCTGTTCCCAAGTTACATTGTCTCCATTTGTTTGATCTGTGACCTGTGTTATTCTGCAGCACTTCAATCATTGCTAGCTGTCCAGTGTAATATTAAAAAATCTACTTTAAAGCTGCACATGTGACTTTTTATGTTCTAAATCACAAAACATAGTTTCCGTCTTTTGCAAAAGAATATACTTTATTTGAAATGTTCACCATAAAAAAAAGCATCGCACCATATTTTTTTTTTTCCAATTTCAGTATTTTGGACAAGGTTTCTTAAAGAGGAGCTCCACCCCCGCCTCCAAAAATTAAAAGTCAGCAGCTACAAATACTGTAGCTGCTAACTTTTAATATTAGGACACTTACCTGTCCAGGGATCCCGCGATGCCGGCACCCCAGCCGATTTTTCAGTCGGCTCTCAGGTGCTGCCGCCGCCATTCCTTGTAAGGGAAACCGGCAGTGATGCCTTGCGGCTGATTCCCTACTGCACATGCCGAAGCGCGCTGCGCTTTCTGAATGGCCCGGTGGCGGTGGCAGGAGGAGGGGGGCCGAACTTCCGGGGGACCTCGCCACGGCGAGGTCTCTCAGAAATGGGGACGGGTACCTGTCAAAAACAGGTCCCCCCTCAACCGAAAGGTACCAAATATGGCAGCGGAGGGGGGGGAGCAAACAAGCGGAGCTTCCCCTTTTAAGTGGAGCTCTTCTTAAAACACACACTAGTTTTTAGAGGTCAAATAATACTCCTGTCATGTGCCTTTAATCATTTTTCAAGGGACTGTATTATGAGTTTCTGGGTATTTTTCTCTTGTTTTTTTTTTCTCTATTATAGTCAGAATTTGAAATATAATTATTATATTCTTTTGACACACATCAGCAGCTGAAAAATGAAATTAATTAGGGGTGACTGAAATTAAGAGATTTAATTTTCTTAACATTTCTGTGAAAGGGAGTGTTCATTGGAAGTATTGAGGTCAGCAGGGAAGAAAAAATTAAAGTAGTCTTTGCTGACCGCCCCATAGCAGATTTATTGCTACAGGAAGGCTGCACTACGCAGGATCGTGTATATATATATATATACGCGATATATATACGCGTATATATATATATATATATATATATATATACGCGATCCTGCACTTCCGGGTATCGGGCTGCGAGTGTGTGCCGCCGGCGGATGCTTTTACACAGCGGGTGCTCACCAGCGGGTCCTGCGGACCCGATATCCACCGGCACCCGCTGATCGTTCTGTACACAGACAGAACGGCGGTCTGCCTATGTAAACAAGTACAAGTGAGTACAGAAGGCATGGATCCTGTGTTCCTATAAACAGGGCCATTTTTAAGGCAGGGCAAAAGGGGCAACTGCCCTGGGCCCTGTCATTGTTGTGGGGCCCAAAGCAGCTGCCTCATACTTGCCAACTATCCTGGTTTAAATTCCCTTGTCCCTTGAGGTTTTAGTCCTGTGCTATATCTCAGTGTGAAGTGCTGCTACTAATGCTGCCCAGCTCTGCCCTATTTTTGTGTACAGATGACTCACCTGCAGACCCTGGGTTTACATGTAAATTACCGGCTTTCATATGTAAATAGCGACGGCATTCATATGTAAATAGCGGCGGCCGGCGGCATTGATATGTATATCATGCCCCCCTGAGGTTATATCCACACTAATCTCTAGCAACCAATCAATAAGCAGAAATCATGTGCTGTAACCTCTAGCGACTGATCAGTGAGCCGTAATGTGTGCTGTAACCTCTAGCAACCAGTCAGTGAGCGCTAATGATACACTATAACCTCTGGCAACCAATCGCAGTAGCTGCCTGATCCAATTCAGTAAACTGATTTTGAGTCTAGCTGCTATTCATTGTATGTCTCAGAGCAAGTGGAGAGCAAAACTGCATGGGGGGGGGGGCCCAAGAAAAGTTTTGCCCAGGGTCCAATCAATATTAAAGACGGCTCTGCCTATAAAGCAGGGACACCAATCCATGCCTTCCACTAGAAAAAAAAGCACCTCCCCCACTACATTGAAATATTAGCTAGGCACACATTTAACCCTTTGATTGCCCCTGATGTTAACCCCTTCCCTGCCAGTGTCATTAGTACAGTGGAAGTGCATATTTTTAGCACTGATCACTGTATTAGTGTCACTGGTCCCCAAAAAGTATCAAAATCAGTTGGGTGTCCGATTTGTCCGCTGTAATATCGCATTATAAGTCGATGATTGCCGCCATTACTAGTAAAAAAAATTAAAAATAAAAAAATAAATAAATATATCCCGCAGTTTGTAGACGCTATAACTTTTGCGCAAACCAATCAATATACGTTTATTGGGATTTTTTTTCAAAAATATGTAGCAGAATACATATTCGCTTAAATTTATGAAGAAATTAGATTTTTTACATTTTTCTATTGGAGATGTTTTATAGCAGAAAGTAAAATATATATATATATTTTTTTTTTTTTTCAAAATTGTCGATCGAACTTTGTTTATAGCTCAAAAAATCAAAAACACAGAGGAGATCAAATACCAACAAAAAAAAAGCTCTATTTGTGGGAAAAAAGGATATCAATTTGATATGGGTACAGCGTTGCATGACCACGCAATTGTCAGTAACGCAGTGCCGTATCGCAAAAAATGGCCTGGTCAGGAGGGGGGGTAAATCTTCCGGGGGTCAAGTGGTTAGGACTGCAGTGGCTTCTAATGGTTACAAAAGCTGATTTAAACTGTTCTGGAGGCTAATGAGGGACCTTAAAAAGGGGCCCTTCATTTGCCTCATAATTTCATAATAAAAAAACAGATAGGGGGAGAAAATAAAGTAAAAATATAAAGTGAGAGCATGACAATAATTCAACACACAAAAAAAGAATTAAAAATACAACAAACGCGAAATGAAATAAACTAAGCTACACTAAATATACACCAAAACACACCCTCCAAATATTTTTTCCCATGCACCTCAAGAAGAGAAATTGAGAGTTTTCAATCAACAAATTTGGTGATTTTGTGGTGAAATTACAAAAAGGAGTAGCCAGAAGAGTGAGTTCTCCTTCTACCTGCTATCTTCATAGGGGGTTTTAATTAGTGTCATAAACAAAGAGCATGAAAGAAAATGGCTTCTGCTCTTTTTTTTGTTTTTTTTTTTGTTTTTTTTAGAAAACCCATTGTGCTTTGTGAGACTGGACTGTATGAAATGTTTATTTGTAAAAAAAAAAGATATTGTAATAGTAACAAATTCACCTTTTAAGAAGCAAATAACAAATGCATACATTTTTGAAGACAATGTGCATTTGATATTTTTTCCCACAGGAGTCTGCTAAGCATTTCACCCATTACAATACTTTACTCAAGTATGGGTGTAACATGAAACATGTTGCTAAAGGTGGGGTTAGCCCTTACATTAAAAAATGTATAAAACAATTATCTAAAACCATTATCATTTCCAATTAAAGTTATAAATTTGCCATACTCTGTTTGTATTTGAGAAGGTTCCTGAAGAACTAGTTGAAATTAGGTCATGGATCATGGGTCACCCTGTTGACCTCCTCCCGTCTGACATCCTTCTATTGAGAAACTGTTGGCCAAACTTCAGCTGTGTCCAATCACATTCAGCCACTTTTTGGGTATACTGACTAGGGATGGGCCGAACGGACCCCTGTTCGGTTCGCACCAGAACTTTCGAACACCACGAAAGTTTGGACCTGAATAACGAACCCCATTAAAGTCAATGGGACCCGAAATTCAAAAATCGGAAGTGCCCATTTTGAATGCTTATATGCAAGTAATTGGGCATACAATGGTTTTAGAGGTCCAGGTCCTGCCCTGGAAGACATGTATCAATAAAAAAAAAAATTTGTGAAAAATGTAATTTTTAAATGAGCAGTGATTTTTTGATTTTTTAAGTGAAAGCCTAAAAATGAAAAATTCCTTCCAATATAGTGCCTGGGGGGTCCCCTTAGTCTACCTGTAAAGTGGCAGATCTGTACCATGTCTATAATCTTCTGCAGCAATAATTGCATTTATAAAGCCCAAAAAAATGACATTTTCCGTGCAAGCTGCCTTTATTTTGCTCAGCAACAGCTGGGGAGCCAGTGTGTATAATAAGGTCACAATGTAGTGCATTGGGAACAAGATTAGAGATTTTTTGGATACATTCTGGTGTCACTTTGACTTTGGATAGAAGTAACGGGTGCGTAAAAATTGGTCTTTGGGTGTCGTGGCGCCTTCCCACCGTAACCCTAAAGAGGTAATCTTGATGAAGGCAAGAATTGGCCTTGCTGTAAAAGATTGCAATGATATGTACCTGTCAAACAGGTGCTGAAAAATTGGTCTTTGGGTGTTAATTGTGCCCATGAAACCTATACCAAAAACATTCTTCCAGATGAAATGATTGAACAACCTAAAAGCTAGACAGCTGCGAAGTCCTGTAGAGATTTCCCAGTGTTCTATGATCAGTAACGAAACCTCCTTCAGCACTGAATGCATGTTCTGAAAGCACACTGGTTGCAGGGCAGCCCAACAACTCAATAGCATACTGAGCAAGTTCTGGCCAGTGGTCTATTCTCATGACCCAGTAAGTCAGTGGATCGTCAGCTGGAAAGATCTCCATCTCTGTTTTGGCCCCGAGGTAATTGTCCACCATGTGATGCAGACGCTGCCGATGGGATGTGGAAGCTGACAGCCCTGGGCGGTGAGGACTAAAAAAATTCTGAAATGCCTCACTTAGGCGGACGCCTTCTCCAATGCTCCTCTCTTGACCAACAGAAGACTCAAAGCTACGTTTTCCACGACACTGTAACCTACTGGAGTCAGGAAAAACATTCAATAAAATCCTCTTTAACGTGTCCTCAAGAGATTTTATCTTCTGCACTCTTTGTGGGGATGGGATGAGTTCTGAGACCTTTCCCTTATAATGGTGGTCAAGGAGGGTTGCCAACCAGTAATCATCCTTCTCCTTTATGCCACGTATTCTTGGGTCCTTTCGCAGGCTTTGAAGCATGAGGTTGCCCATGCGCCTCAAATTTGCCGAGACTTGAGAAGCAGACTCCTGGGGGTCACTCAGGATGACAGCATCTGAAACTTCCACCTCCCAGCCACGTATTACTACCAAGGGTCCTGGGGTTTGGAAAGCCATCGCTTACTGATTGACACGTCTTCCTCTTCTTCCAAGCCAAAGAAAGTGCCAGAATCCTCATCCTCCTTCCCTCTCTCCTCCTGTGTGACATAGGAAAGATGGTGTCTGGATAAAGTGGGCCTTGAGAGGAAAGGAAGTCTGTGGGGGCACATTGGCACAACCAGCTGCATCTCCAAGCCCTGTCCTGCATCCTTTTGAGTTGCAAGCAGTGTTACCCAGTGTGCTGTGAACGAAATATATTGTCCCTGCCCATGCTTGCTGGACCACGTGTCAGCAGTAAGGTGGATTTAAGGTGGACTGCCTTGCCCAACGATGGCAGAACATCCCCTTCCATGTGATAGTAGAGAGCCTTACGTGAAAAGTAGTAGCGACTGGGAACCTGCCATTGTGGTACAGCACATTGTGCAAATTCACGAGAGGGGGCAGAATCCACTAGGCTGAAAGGTAGAAGTTGGAGAGCCAACAACTTTGACAGCTTGCATTCAGACGCTGGGCATGTGGGTAGCAGGTACTGTATTATTTTTTTCCGCTGCAGCAGATGGGGCAGAGAAATTTGATGGCTACAGTCTACAGCTGGCGGTGTGCTGCTAGAATATGTGCTGCTAGGACCTGGGACACCCTGTGCTATACAATCATCCCTGTCAGCAGAGGCCTTTTGTGTGGCTTTTAGGTGCTCTTGCCAATGGGCTGAGTGGTTGGACATTAAATGCCTTGTTAAGCATGTGGTACCCAAATGGTTGTTGTTTTTGCCACGTCTGATGTGCCTGAGACACAGTTTGCAGATAGCAACAGTGCGATCTGCTGCAGATGTGCTGAAAATGGCCCAGAAAGCTGAGCTTTGGGGAGTGGGCTGGGAGACAACAGCTGCAGAATAAGATAGAATAGGGTGGCTGCTCTCTACTCTTTCTTGATGTCGGCCTCCTTGGGGTTGTGCCGCCTTCCCTTCAGTTTCCTCCTCTGCTCTATCTGGCACCCAAGTCGCATCAGTGACCTCATCATCATCATCATCTCCACCTCCTCCATCTTCATCATTAACACTGGAGACAACTTGGCAATACGCTGCAGCTTGGGGAACATGAATATCAATTTGTCTACCAGTTTTCCACCCTCTCTCTAGGCTCATGTTCCTGTCATCCTCAACCTCAGAACCAACATCTGAATCCAGTAATAGCTGGGCATCATAAAGGCGCAAGTGGCTGACGCTGTGGTCAAATAACTCAGCTGACTCCTTAATGGCTGATGTTGGGGCTATAGCAAGAATAGATGATGACAAGGAGGCAGGTTTATCCACTCTGCCTGCTGCAGGGGACTGCACACTTGTCTCTGCTTGCGTGACAGAGGATATAGAGGATGGGGAAGGTTTAGTAAGCCAGTCCACCACCTCCTCTGCATCCTGTGGCTGGAAAACTCACTAAACAGAGGAAATGATGCCCTGCCTGAGGACTGACCACCATGTCCACCTTTGCCTTTGGACACATTTGTTGCTGGCCCCCTTACAGTGCTAAGGGAATGTCTGCCTCTCCTTGTTGTCCTCCCAGACATTATTCGGAGGGAGGGGGCGGTGCTTATAAGCAAATGTAAAGAAAAAGTTGAAATCTGTATCTAGATGCACTTTAATAAATGTAAAGAGGTGTTTGGTGCACTTTAATTTGAGTACTCACACTACACAGACACACCCCTCGGATACACTATAATATACTGCAATATAAAGTGCCAAACGTACAGTGACGCACAGAACTATATGGCGTTAAACTGGCAGTAACGCACACAGGACGATATGGCAATAAACTGGCAGTAACGTACACAAAATGATATTGTGTTAAACTGGTAGTAACGCGCACAGAACTATATGCCGTTAAACTGACAGTAACGCACGCAAAACTATATGGCATTAAACTGGCAGTAACGCACACAGAAGTAGACGGCGTTAAACTGACAGTAACGCACAAAACTATATGGCGTTAAACTGGCAGTAACGCACACAGAACTATATGGCGTTAAACTTGCAGTAACGCTCACAGAACTATATGGAGTTAAACTGGCAGTAATGCATGCAAAACTATATGGCGTTAAACTGGCAGTAACGCACACAAAACGATATGGCAATAAACTGGCAGTAACGCACACAGAACTATATGCCGTTAAACTGGCAGTAACGCACGCAAAACTATATGGCATTAAACTGGCAGTAACGCACACAGAAGTAGATGGCGTTAAACTGACAGTAACGCACAAAACTATATGGTGTTAAACTGGCAGTAATGCACACAGAACTATATGGCGTTAAACATGCAGTAACGCTCACAGAACTATATGGAGTTAAACTGGCAGTAACGCACGCAAAACTATATGGCGTTAAACTGGCAGTAACGCACACAAAACGATATGGCAATAAACTGGCAGTAACGCACACAGAACTATATGCCGTTAAACTGGCAGTAACGCACGCAAAACTATATGGCGTTAAACTGGCAGTAACGCACACAAAACGATGGCGTTAAACTGGCAGTAATGCACACAAAACGATATGGCGTTAAACTGGCAGTAACGCACACAGAAGTAAATGTCGTTAAACTGCCAATAACGCACACAGAAGTAAATGTCATTAAACTGGCAGTAACGCAATCAAATAGAGGGTGTTCAACCATCACTACACATTATAGCACACTAACTAATAGCACTGAACAGAGCCCTGTTCTATCTCTCTCCACGCCGAGATCACACTGAAAATGGCTGCTATTGAAAGAATACTTTTATACTGTGGGGTGGGAATGAGCCATAATTTGATATAGTCATGATGGCAGTGTCCAATCATGACTCTAACAGTGCTCTGTGCCCTGATTGGCTAAAGTTTCACTGCTTTAGCCAATCAGGGTTTGCAATGCACTGTTCAGCGCCGCAATGCATGGTGTTCGGTTCGGGGGGGGGCGAACAAACGGCTGTTTGCCGAACGACTGAACAACGAAAGTTCGGCCCAAACTTATGCTCAGGCTGAACCGTTCGCCCATCCCTAATTCTGACAGCTACCACCTGCACATACAATAGAATACAATAGCCCAACATGGGGATTTGATTATTCATGCTGTATACAGTGGACTGAAGAATCTGTTAGATTTCTTTAATCAGCCTGCAATCTATCCGTGTATTGCCAAGCTTAGTGATTGCCCATGTGTACCTTACATGGTTTTAAGCCTTGAAGGTTCACTGAAACACAGTACAGCAATACTAGGGCTCTGGACAAAGTTGTGAATTAAATGATATATTGCTCACACATGCCATGAGTATATGTTACATCCCAAAATACATTCTGCTGCCTCTCCTGAGTATGGGGATACCACATGTGTGAGACTTTTTGGCAGTCTAGTCACATACAGGACCCTGAAATGCAATAAGCACCTTCAGGCATTTAAAGGGCATTATGTCCTCATTATACTTCTTGACTACCTATAACAGTTTTGGAGGCCCTGAAATGCCAAGATAGCACAAAAAATGACCCCTTTTTGGAAAGTAGACACACCAAGGTATTTGTTAAGAGGCATGGTGAGTATTTTGCAGATCTCATTTGTTGCCACAATTTTTTGGAAAATGAAGAAAATGTATTTTTTATTTTCTCTTTTCAATTTTCTAAACCTTGTGACAAAAAAAGTTGATCTGCAAAATACCCACAATGCCTCTCAGCAAATAGCCTGGGGTGTCTACTTTCCAAAAAGGGGGCATTTGGGGGGGGGGGTTGTGCTATCTTGGCATTTCAGAGCCTTTGAAACTGTGATAGGTTGTGAGGAAGTGAAATGAGCAATTTACACCCTTAGAAAGCCTGAAGGCAGTGATTGGTTTTCGCCACCCGTACATGGCTAGGCTCCCAAAAAGTCTCACACATGTGGTATCCCCATACTCCGGAGAAGCAGCAGAATGTATTTTGGGGTGTAATTCCACATATATCCATAGCATGTGTGAGCAATATATCATTTAATGTCAGAAGGTTTTTTATCTTAATGCATTCTACTTTCTGTGTACAATTGCCCCCTCACCCCCTAATACTTACCTGAGAGCCATCTCTGTCTAGCGATGTCAACAAGTGTCTCAGCTGTCCGGGACTCTCCCTCCTGATTGGCTGAGACACAGCAGGGGTGCCATTGGCTCCCGCTGCTGTCAATCAAAGTCAGTTAGCCAATCAGGAGGGGGAGGGGCCGAACCGCAGCTCCTTGTCTGAATGGACACACGGAGCTGCAGTTCGGTTTGGGTGCCCCCACAGCAAGCTGCTTGCTGTGGGGGCACTCAACAGGAAGGAGGGGTCAGGAGCACAGAAGAGGGACCCGAGAAGAGGAGGATCTGGGAAGCTCTGTGCAAATCCACTGCAACAGAGCAGGTAAGTATAACATGTTTGTTTTTTTTTTTTGTTTTTTTTCCAAAAATATTTTTATTTAGGAAATACAAAAGTAAGTATACAGGTAGAACATAAAATAGAACATAAGGTACATGGGCCCAACGGCCTGAAAACATACTGAAGATCAGCAACCGCAACAATGAGATATCCTTACCGGTTGTATGGCAAGTCTAGAACAAAACGGATATCATATGAGCATGTTGATCCGTTGAACGATTAGTATTGGGAGAGTTAAAATCATTTCTTTAAGGCTAGACAATACTTGATCTATATAAAGATAGGGGTTGCCTTAACCACTTCCCGACCGCCGCACGGCTATGTACGTCCTAAGTTTGAACGGGGATATCGTTGTTATGGCAGCAGCTAGCTGCCATAACCCCGGTATCCCCGTTTTCGTGCGGCGGCCGGCTTTCAGATAAAAATGGTCCCTGCGGCGGATTCGCTGCGAGATCACTTTTATCGGTGGCGGGAGAGGGCCCCCCCCTCCCGCCGCGATCCGGTGCCCTCTGCCGCTTATCGGAGCCGTCGGTAGCGGCGGAGGCGATTGCGTCCTGTGCCGTGGTGTGTCTGGAGACAAGTGAGGCCAAGATGGCGCTCACTCGTTTCCATGACACTGCTGGGCGGAAGCGACGTCAAAACGTCACTTCCGTCCACGCCTCTTAAAGGCATATTTTTTCAAATGTCATTTTTCTAAATGACTTTTTTTTATTGCATTTTAGTGTGAATATGAGATCTGAGGTCTTTATGACCCCAGATCTCATATTTAAGAGGTCCTGCCATGCTTTTTTCTATTACAAGGGATGTTTACATTCCTTGTAATAGGAATAAAAGTGACACAATTTTTTTTTTTTTTTTAAACAGTGTAAAAATAAATAAAATATTGTAAAATAAATAATAAAAATAAAAAAAAAATTTTTTTAAACCCCCCTGTCCCGACGAGCTCGCGCGCAGAAGCGAACGCATACACGAGTAGCGCCCGCATATGAAAACGGTGGTCAAACCACACATGTGAGGTATCGCCGCGACCGGTAGAGCGAGAGCAATAATTCTAGCCCTAGACCTCCTCTGTAGCGCAAAATATGCAACCTGTAGAATTTTTTAAACGTCGCCTATGGAGATTTTTGAGGGTAAAAGTTTGACGCCATTCCACGAGCGGGCGCAATTTTCAAGCATGACATGTTGGGTATCAATTTACTTGGCGTAACATTATATTTCACAATATAAAAAAAATTGGGATAATTTTACTGTTGTTTTATTTTTGTATTCAAAAAAGTGAATTTTTTCCAAAAAAAGTGTGCTTATAAGACCGCTGCGCAAATACGGTGCAAAAAAAAAGTATTGCAATGACCGCCATTGTATTCTCTAGGGTGTTAGAAGAAAAACCATATATAATGTTTGGGGGTTCTAAGTAATTTTCTAGCAGAAAAACCTGTTTTAAACATGTAAACACCTAAAATCCAAAACGAGGCTGGTCCTTACATTGGCTGTGCGGTGGATAGAGCAGAATACTTGAAACCTGACGGGTTAGTTGCTCGTGAGTCTGTGGGGTGATATGGTAAATATGCTTCTAGTGTTACCGATGTTGAATGGCCTGTATTATAAGTGGTTGGAGTTGGGGATGTTTGCAAGGCCGGCAGTCCTGCTTGTGGCCCTGGTTAGGACCGGTGGTTGTATTTCAGCGGTTGTCGAGGATGCGGGGTGGGGGGGGGGGAGATAAGGGAGTATAAAGGGACATAATTTAGTGGCAATTTTGTAGAATTGGGGGGGTAGGGTTGTGAGGAGACAGAGTAAGATAGGCCGATCCAGGGGGGCTTGAGCCTCCCACCTAACCCTAAACTTCGGCCCATCTATCCTCAGTCTGCCCAGAAAGTTTGTTATTTTTATAGAAAAAATAACGAGACTTTACAATCGCTTTAAGTGACAAGTTAGTGTAAAAAAAAATGTTTTCTTTGTCATTTTCCAGCTTTAAATAATTTCTACTATGTCTGAAGATGTTCTTATTGTATCACTGCTTTACAGTTTGTAAAGTATCATAAAAATAAATCTCTATAGTAATTAAACTATATTTTATGTACTGTATATCTATAGAGTTTTAGAACTCAACGTTCTGAAAAAAAGAAAGGTATTCATGTCTCCATTCTATCACATGTCATAGAGGTCATTATTGTTCCATACACTTCCCTGGTAAGGCCAACAAGCCTGAAATAGATTATGCAGTTTGGAATGAATGGTTGTAAATACTACAGTAGGTTGCACCTCTGCTATCAATGAAAACTTCCAGATGAACGTTGGCCCAACGTCATAAAGAAAGGATTTGCATGACTCCAACGCTATTCTAAAATTAGGAATAAAGCCCTTATTTTTGGGATTTGTGATGGAAGTGAGACATTTAGATATTTGCCGTTTTTTAAAGGCTCTACTGTGCTTCGTACTGGTATAATGGAAGGGGTTTTGGCTTCATTGGGACCACCTTACCTTAACCTGTCAGTTTATATTTTGTTTCTTTCTTTTTCCTTTATAAAGTTATGTGCAATTTAGAGATCAGGCTTCTGCTGGCACAGGTGAATACGGCCCTTTCATACACCATCTTTCATTTTGTCACAATCTGTGTCATATGTCTGTTTTTGTAAGTAATAAAAGCAGACCTTCTATTGGAAACAGTATGTTGCGTATATGCAGAGCTTCCAGAGTCATGTGTAAGACAAATTATCTGCATGTTTCTTGAGTTTCAAATAATGTGTGTGACTCTTCTTTGTGTCACTGATAGCTCACCCTCCTTGGGTTCTGCTGCTGCAAATATCTAAAGACAGCCAGACCAAACAAAATCAAGGAAAACAAAATAATCTCTCACTTCTCTAACCATGCCTGTAGCCCAGTATACAGTGCCTTGAAAAAGTATTCATACCCCTTGAAATTTTCCACATTTTGTCATGTTACAACCAAAAACGTATATGTATGTTATTGGGATTTTATGTGATAGACCAACACAAAGTGGAATATAATTGTGAAGTGGAAGGAAAATGATATATGATTTTACACATTTTTTTACAAATAAATATCTGAAACGTGTGGCATGCATTTGTATTCAGCCCCCTTTACTCTGATACCCCTAACTAAAATCTAGTGGAACCAATTGCCTTCAGAAGTCACCTAATTAGTAAATAGAGTCCACCTGTGTGTAATTTAATCTCAGTATAAATACAGATGTTCTGTGAAGCCCTCAGAGGTTTGTTAGAGAACCTTAGTGAACAAACAGCATCATGAAGGCCAAGGAACACACCAGACAGGTCAGGGATAAAGTTGTGGAGACGTTTAACCCCTTCCCGACGAGCGTACGCAGATGTGCGTACTTGGCTTTCCAGGGTTATACCGGGATGATGCACGCAGCTGCAGGCATCATTCCGGTACCGTTGTTTAGAGACGGCAATCGGCTATGGCAAACATGTGGAAGAAGGTGCTCTGGTCAAATTGAAATTTGTGGCAGAAAACTAACACTTCACATCACCCTGAACACACCATCCCCACCGTGAAATATGGTAGTGGCAGCATCATGTTGTGGGAATGTTTTTCTTCAGCAGGGACAGGGAAGCTGGTCAGAGTTGATGAGAAGATGGATGGAGCCAAATACAGGGCAATCTTAGAAGAAAACCTGTTAGAGTCTGCAAAAGACTTGAGACTGGGGCAGAGGTTCACCTTCCAGCAGGACAACGACCCTAAACATACAGCCAGAGCTACAATGGAATGGTTTAGATCCAAGCATATTTATGTGTTAGAATGGCCCAGTCAAAGTCCAGACCTAAATCCAATTGAGAATATGTGGCAAGACTTGAAAATTGCTGTTCACAGACGCTCTGACAAAATGTTGAAAATTTCAAGGGGTATCCAAGGCACTGTATGTTGTTTCCTGAGTAAGGCATTTCTTTTTTTTTTTAAGTTCACCACTTCCTTGGGATGAGGGGGTGGGGGGGTTTAGGGGTTACCATATTTTTACTACTCTAACAGTATAGAACCCTTTTCACAAGGCCACATGGGGACTTAGAATAAACATTTTTTTTTTTACAGTTACTGGAGTCATATTACCTCTTAAAGCAGAATTTCACCCTTCCCCCCATTTTCTTTTGCTCCCCCGCTTTCCTAATGCTGAGGTGGCCGCATTTCAGATACTCACCCACACAGAGGATCCTGTGATGCCATCAGAAGGCTGCACCGGCTCTTCTGGCTTCTATGGCAGCCTTCTGCCGATGGGTTGCTAGGGCCGCTCCCCTCCTCCATAAGTGAATGGGGTGACAAGCGGGGCTCTAAGTGCCTCCTGGGATATGCACATTAAATATCTTAGGAGGCAACTGGGCAATGATGTCATTCACCTAAGCTAATTACGGAGAATGGGAGGGCGGGCCGAAACTTAATTTAAAATAAAAACTGTAAAAAAAAAGAGTACCCGATATATGTGCAACGGAGGGTGAGCGGTATGCAGAGAAGCCAAGTCAGTGGAATGAGTGAAGATCTGCTTTAAGCACCACTTCCCCAGAGTGAATAACAGTAATCTATGTAATCGATCCTCATAGGTCCTCCATCATATATTATATTCATTTTGTTGCCCCCCACTAAATTCTTTCTAATTTAATGTCTTTCCAGGGGATTGGTGACCAAAACTCAACTGCGCATTCAAGATGAGGGTGAACCAGTGGTTTTTTAAGGGGTAGAATTATTGCTATAGCTCTGGAATGTATGCCCTTTATAATGAATGACAGTATTTTGCTAGCTTTGTTAGTTGCAGCTTGGTATTGCATGCTATTGCTAAGACGGTGATCTACAAGGGCCCCCAGATCCTTTTTCACCACTGATTCCAGGGAAGAACCTCTTAATGTGTATTGCCCTGTACACACGATCGGACATTGATCGGGCATTCCGACAACAAAATCCATGGATTTTTTCCGACGGATGTTGGCTCAAACTTGTCTTGCATACACACGGTTGCACAAAGTTGTCGGAAAATCCGATCTTTCTAAACGCGGTGACGTAAAACACGTACTTCGGGACTATAAACAGGGCAGTGGCCAATAGCTTTCGTCTCCTCATTTATTCTGAGCATGCGTGGCACTTTGTGCGTCGGATTTGTGTACACACGATCCGAATTTAAACGATCGGATTTTGTTGTCGGAAAATTTTATAGCCTGCTCTCAACTTTGGGAGTCGAAAATTCAGACGGAAAAAGTCTGATGGAGCCCACACACGATCGGAATTTCCGACAACACAATCCGATCACACTTTTTCCGTCGGAAAAGTGCAGAAAATTTAGACTTCTCAGTATTGAACCTCATCTGCCATGTAGCTACCCAGCCTCCTATTTAATCAAGGTCTCCTGTAATGATGCGACATCTTGTGCCAAATTTATTTCCCTGCATACTTTGGTCACTTTCAATATTTTCTGATTATACCAGTTTGTTGATTCCCACCACTCGCTGTAAGGGGATCAAGGTGGTCAAGCAGATGAAAGCCATCATAGCTGCTCCATTTGTAGCAACTTGCTTTGATGACCTGAAGGAAAGTTTCTACCAGGTATACAGCACTTCCTTTCTCAGAAAAATGCTGAATTTGTAATTTAACAAATATCTAAGCAAGGACAATAGGACAAACTAAAAAAAAAACTACACACAAAGAAGCAAATAAATGCAGTCAATGTTTCAGGTTTTTAAGCTTTTAATGTGCTGAGTAAAGACATTTATTGAAGATTCTGTTTCCTTTCTTCCAGGTCATTATCTTCTTTCTCCTTTAAAGTTATTCCATCTGAGGTGTTCCAGCATTTCCGACAAGACATCTTAAGCATGTAAGTAATTTTACTGGAAAAACATGTAATTATTCTGTGAATCTATTGACCCGCACTGAATATAGCTCACACGCAGAAGAGAGATTAACTCAAAAGGACATTAGCAACAGTGGATGTAACGTGAGCTATTGATTGGTTCCTCAAAATTGTTAATTTGTAAGATATATGCTTCAGTTTTGTGCTCGCTGTGCATGTTAAATTTGTAAATGGATCAAGTGCATTTGCGTTATCTATAGTGTTTCTGGAGAGTAAAAGGTATGAAGTCTGTAATAGGTGATTTTAGTTGTCAATGTTTTATTGTGAAACCTTGGAAGTTTGTCTTTGCAATGGTGGCCTTAGAACTCTTATAGTGAACATTTACAGTTGCCAACAGTCCCGATTTGCCTGGGACATTCATGGAAATCAGACCGATGTCCCACAAGCCACCCTTTTCTCAGGCTCTAATCATGTGCTAAAAAAAAAAACCCCATTGGAATCCATGCGTCTGGCGCACCGCATGTAGATTAGGGGGCTGATGCATCGATAGGGAGAGCAGTGCCCCTGTGCCCTGCATTACGGGCCGCCACTGCATCCAAGACTAAGATGCTGGCTCAGAGATTACCTGGTCCCTGTGCAGTTCATGGCTGTGTTCACAAATGCCTGGGCGGAACCCTAATCAATTAAAGATTATTCAGGCTCCCAGTACTTTTTTATTTACTTTTTCTTTTATATTTACATGCATTACCTCTGTTGCCTCCTAGCGGGAGAAAGAACACATCACTGATGACATTTTTTATGCCTAGGCAAAGACACATAATAATAAAGATAGTGTTTTTTTTTTTTGTTTTGTTTTTTTTTTAATGATTATGTTACTGTATTTTGTGAGATGTAAGGGATTTATTGACATCATTTTGTTAAGTTGCTATAAAGTCCTTGTTAAATAGTGTAACATATTTTGCAGCACTTTATAGCGTACATAGCCCCATTTACATCATTCTCTAACTCCAGGCTACAGTCTAATGTTCTTACCACTCTGAAACAAACTAGTGCCAGTTTCATCAGCCCCCAGATAACCTACGAATGTGTTTTTGAATGGAATTAATGACCAATATTAGAAGAATATCAAAGCTCTTTACAGGTAACATCCATAACAGGAACCAAACTTGGGACCCTGCCACAGCAAGGGAGAAGTGCTAACTTTCCATTTTTTGAAGTGCTAACTAGTTAGCCACCACATTTCCATCATATGTGTCCAAATTTCAATCGGCCTTGAGTTTTTTCTTTGAATTAAGTTGGATGCCTTTCTTTGGGTCAATACAAAAAAAGTTGGAACAACTCTGTAAATCCTTTGCAATTGGGAGGATGTTATACCAGCCATGGAATGTAAAGTGCCATTCATGGACATTCACTAGATCTTTTTTCTTTATATATATATAACGAATAAACTAAACAGAATAAGAAATATATGAACAGGATTCCTTCACCTGTCAAACCAGCCGTCCTATAGTAAACTTGTAATAGGATCTATAAGTCTCCAGTCCTTACTAGTTCACTTAGGAATATAACATACTGTAGATTCCCTGAATCCTAACTGTAGATCCCTGGTCTGGATACAATGGAGTTGCTGGATTTTTTTAATCACAGCCCTACACTATATTGTCAAAAGTATTGGAACACCTGCCTTTAGATGAACATTAATGGCATCCTAGTCTATAGTCCCAAGGGTTCACTATTGATTTGGCCCACCCTTTGCAGCTTTAACAGCTTCAACTCTTCTGGGAAGGCTGTCCACAAGGTTTAGGAGTGTGTACAAAGCAAGGCCCATAAAGACATGGATGAGTGAGTTTGGGGTGGAGGACCTTGACTGGCCTGCACAGAGTCCTGACCTCAACCCGATAGAACGCCTTTGGTATGAATTAGAGCGGAGAATGTGAGCCAGGCCTTCTTGTCAAACATCAGTTCCTGACCTCACAAATGCACATCTGGAAGAATTGTCAAACATTCTCATAGACACTATAGTTCTGCTTTAGGCCCGACTCACAGTGGTGCGACATGGGATCCGACTTGTGAGAGTACAAGTCGCATGATATGTCAAATTAAATGTTTACCTATGACAACTGTCTTAACTGATCCCACACAAGTTGCTCTGACTTTCCTGCACTACTTTGGCCCGACTTTGATACGTTTTCAATGCCATAGTGTAAAAGTCGGATCAAAGTTGGACTGAAGTTGCAGGACAAAGTCGGATTGGAAGTTGTGCGACTTTCATGTCAGAGCAGTGTGTTAAGCAAGTAGTTTTTCTGTGCATATGCTGTTAAGTTTCTTACTTGGACATCCTGCCAGTAACACACTTTGGGGTTGATTTACTAAAGGCAAATAGACTGTTCACATTTTTCCTAGCTTAATAAATGCAGTGAAAATTAAATTTGCAAAGAATACCCAATCATGTGCAAGGAAAAAAAAACAGTAATTTGCTTATACATGATTGGATCATGCTTCCTGATGACTGGTTGATCAGGAAATGCATTGAGGCTGCGCGTCCACCTGTATTGACGTCACTTCTGGCTTCCTGGTTCCTACCTCCAGCGCTTTGGAAAGCAAGCCGCATCCTGGAGAGACGACAAGCGCACTTAGACCCCTTTCACACTGGGGAGCTTTGCAGGCGCTACAGAGCTAAAAATAGCGCCTGCAAAGCGCCCTGAAGGTGCTGCTGCTTTGTCTCCAATGTGAAAGCCCTGAGGGCTTTGACACTGGAGCGGTGCGCTAGCAGGACGGGAAAAAAAGTCCTGCTAGCAGCATCTTTGGAGCGGTGAAGGAGCGGTGTGTATACCGCTCCTTCACTGCTCCTGCCCATTGAAATCAATGGGGCACCGCGGCTATACATAGGCGCTTTGCGGTCTTTTTTAACCCTTTCTCGGCCGCTAGCAGGGGGTAAAACCACCCCGCTAGCGGCCGAATACCGCTGCTAGAACGGCTGTAAACCGCGCTTTACCACCGAGGCACCTCCTGCCACAGTGTGAAAGGGGCCTTACTAAGCTGTACATGTCGGTGCTGACTTAGGCCCCATTCACACTAGCGCGTTTTTTGATGCATTTTGCATTTTGCAGAAATGCACGGGAATTTTTTAACATGGGTTCCTATGGAACATGTTCACATCAATGCTTTTTTGTATCTCTGCGTTTTTGGAAAGGGTCGGGGACTTTTTTTCATGCAAAAAGCAGCGTTTTGCATGTAATGGTTTTCAATGGACAAGCATCAAAAACGCAAGTGCACCGTTTTTGCAGCGTTTTTGATGCGTTTTTGGTGCGTTTTTGCCGTTTTTTTTTTGTTTTTTTTTATTTTATTTTTTTTGTAATTTTTTTTTAAGACTGTAAAAAAAAATGAAAAAAAAAAAAAAAAACGCAAAACGCAAATCGCGGCAAAAACGCGGCAAAAACGCGGCTCAAAAACGTGGCAAGCATGAAAAAAAACCCTCCAAAAACGCTCAAAAGCAACATGCATAGGTGTGAATCGAGCCTTACAGCACCCACAAATGTAATTGTGCATTTTTATTGACCTGTTTGAATTTAACTTTTATAGATCAATGTAAGGGGACACCTCTAGGGCTTAGAACCATCACCTCCATATACGTTGCTGTTCAAGAGATTGCAATTGTTGCAAGGTGCATGTATTTATACATTTTTGGTGAGTTTGCATTTCTCATACACGGTTTGTGGTGGAGAACAGTTTAAAGGGACAACCTGTTTCTGCACTTATCTTTCAATCACGGTGATTGGATCATTCTGTGAAGATTGTCTGCTATTTTTTATGGAACTGTCACATTATCGAATTTCTACATTGTGGACTGTATAATTTATGCTGATGATCACTGATTTTTTGATTTATGTTGATGATTGATCACTATTATTTGTGTTTGAGTTAGCGCCATGCCTTTTCATTGCTATTTGATCACATACAAAGTGGTTCATTCCACTTTTAGAAGGGAGCAGATGTATTGTTCTTTGGCGCCACCACTTGTCACTTAATCTTCACTCATTTTCCTTCAACAGTTTATAATTATGCTAAAAGTCAGCAAGAAACTGTGCAACCAAATGAAAGAACCCAACCTTCAGTTTTATATTATACAACCATTTGCCTCTAAGTTGACTTCCAATGTCTTTTAGGTGTACATTGTCTTTTGTCTTTATATATATATATATATATATATATATATATATATATATATATATGTATGTATACACTGAGCAAGATTATAAACGCAACACTTTTGTGTTGGCCCCTATTTATCATGAGCTGAACTCAAAGATCTACAACTTTTTCTATGTACACAAAAGGCCTATTTCTCCCAAATATTGTTCACAAATCTGTTTAAATCTGTGTTAGTGAGCACTTCTCCTTTGGCGAGATAATCCATCCACCTCACAGGTGTGGCATATCAAGATGCTGATCAGACAGCATTATTATTGCACAGGTGTGCCTTAGGCTGGCCACAATAAAAGGCCGCTCTAAAATCGTGCAATTTTATCACACAGCACAATGCCACAGATGTCGCAAGTTTTGAGGGGGCGTGCAATTGGCATGCTGACTGCAGGAATGTCCACCAGAGCTGTTGCCCTTGAATTTAATTTTCATTTCTCTACCATACGCTGTCTCCAAAGGCATTTCAGAGAATTTGGCAGTACATCCCACCAGCCTCACAGCTGCAGACCACGTGTAACCACACCAGTACAGAACCTCCACATCCAGCATCTTCACCACCAAGATCGTCTGAGACCAGCCACCCAGACAGCTGCTGCAACAATCGGTTTGTATAACCAAAGAATTTCTCACAAACTGTCAGAAACCGTCTCAGGGAAGCTCATCTGCTCGTCGTCCTCATTGGGGTCTCCACCTGACTGCAGTTCGTCGTCGTAACCGACTTGAGTGGGGAAATGATTACATTTAATGAGATCTGGCACTTTGGAGAGGTGTTCTCTTCACGGATGAATCCCGGTTTTCACTGTACAGGGAGGATGGCAGACAGCATGTATGGCATTGTGTGGGTGAATGGTTTGCTGATGTCAACGTTGTGGATCGAGTGGCACATGGTGGCGGTGGGGTTATGGTATGGGCAAGCGTATGCTATGGACAATGAACACAGGTGCATTTTATTGATGGCATTTTGAATGCACAGAGATACCGTGACAAGATCCTGAAGCCCATTGTTGTGCCATTCATCCACGACCATCACCTCATGTTGCAGCATGATAATGCACGGCCCCTTGTTGCAAGGATCTGTACACAATTCCTGGAAGCTGAAAACATCCCAGTTCTTGCATGGCCAGCATACTCATGTCACCCATTGAGCATGTTTGGGATGCTCTGGATCGGCGTATACGGCAGCGTGTTCCAGTTCCTGCCAATATCCAGCAACTTCGCACAGCCATTGAAAAGAAATGGACCAACATTCCACAGGCCACATTTAACAACCTGATCAACTCTATGCGAAGGAGATGTGCTGCTCTGCGTGAGGCAAATGGTGGTCACACCAGATACTGACTGGTACTGACTGGTTTTCGGACCCCCCGACCCCCCCCCCCCCCCAATACAGTAAAACTGCACATTTTAGAGTGGCCTTTTATTGTGGCCAGCCTAAGGCACACCTGTGCAATAATCATGCTGTCTAATCTACATATTGATATGCCACACCTGCGAGGTGGATGGATTATCTCGGCAAAGTGCTCACTAACACAGATTTGTGAAAAATATTTGAGAGAAGTGGGCCTTTTGTGTATATAGAAAAAGTCGTAGATCTTTGAGTTCAGCTCATGATAAATAGGGGCAAACACAAAAGTGTTGATTTTATCATTTTGCTCAGTGTATATATAACTGTATATACAGATTATTTTGCTATCTTCTATCTTAAATGAATCAGTCTTTTTTTTCCCAAAAGTTCATTCTGGCTACACCTCACACCTCAATTAGCAAATAAAACTTTTTCAGCTGCTTCCATTATTTGGTTTGCGTCTTGCTGGAGCCCAACTGCCCTTGTTCCTAACCTTAAATTGCATAACTAAAAATATACGTCTTATACCATAAAGATAGCATACCTTTAATTTCAAATGTCACTCTCTTTACTCATAAAATTCTCCATCACACTCTGCTTGCAAAATCTAGTTTGGCTGCAGTTTATTAAATATGATTATTTGGTTTACTGCCCACATTTCTGTTCAATTCTCTTTGATGGCTTGGAGGATCCTGGCCTTGTGGAAAGGGAGCCGCAGATGTGTACCAACAGAAAGAAGAAAACATTTATGATTTCCATGAACTCATTCTTAGTAGGACATATGACTAAAGCGATAGCCTTGTAAATGTGGAGGAAAATAAATGAATTTAGAAAACGGTTAGGACTCTTACGACATGGTTTGAAAAGGCAAAGCTAAAGAACAGACCTCCAGACTGTCCATTGTATCTCAGCAGGTCCTACCAACTTACCTAGGTTGTGACTACCAGTCTTGATATCTGTCAGAAGGACTGGTGTAATATGGTAAAATATTTAAAGCTGAAGTCCCAAAATGAGTCAAACCTGCCCTTACAGTGCCCCCACTGCAAAGGTTAAATGCTTGTTTAGTCTAGGGGTGGAGGGGTAAGGTGTAATACTTACTTTATTCCTGGTGCTGCCAAGCTCCCGTCTCCCATTCAACCAGTCCAATGCAGGGACTTCTCTAAGGTGCTTTGGGCCCCAGTTGCAAGCTCGGCTCCTCAAGTACAATGCAGAGGTAATAATCTTGTACTGTACACGTTGATACCGAGGGAGTGCCCACAGCCCAGAGATTTGGGCAGAAGAGAACTGCACTGGAGTCTGTCGGACCAAGGGATACAGTATGTAGTACACCTTATCCCTGCACCCCATAGACTATACAAGCATATAACCCTTCCTTCCGGAGGGAAGGCTGGGGCACAGCAAGGGTATATTTTGTCTTATTGACTGAGTTCAGCTCTGAAGCTCATCTCGGCAAAACAAACAAAAGTCTAACACCTGTACTGCAAGTTGATGGAATGCCACGTTTGTCCAGTTAGAAGAGACTTTTCTGGAAACAATATATATTGCCTGAGAAATCCATGTGCATGAACTCCTGGTTACCTCATTGGCATCAAAAATATGATTTGTCTTAAAGTGTGGTAATCCTAAAAATAACACACTTTCCATCCCTTCATGTCTACACTAACTTTTCCATTGTAGCTAAGGTGGGAGCCATTGTTGTCACACAGGCTGGACTTCAACATGTCTGCCTTAGTTCATCTTGATTACATGGTGGATTCATGGGACTAATAGTTTATACAACAAAGGATGTTTGTGCTTTCTTTTAAAGTTGATTTGAAGCAGGTATTATTTTTGTTATTTTTGATAGAGTCATGGAGGGTTATAACACCTGTCAGAATGCAATGGCAGTGACCAGGGTTGCCAGAACTAGTGTCCCCAGTGGAAGATTTTCCCTTTATTCCTATTCTGATTAGAACTCAAAACTGTTTTTTTTTACATTTACTTTTGGTGATAATGGTCACCAGCAGTGGTTCTCCAATCTTCCCTTCTCCTCTCTCCCTCCCTCCCTCCCCTGTCCAAGCCAGGGAGTGATGGATGGCTGAGCTGCTGTGGGTGAGACATCATGGCAGCTGGTGTGTCGGTCGGTCTTCCCCTGCTTCTCCTCCGGCCGTGCACCTCCTCCGGCCCTGCATCTCCTCCGGCCCTGCATCTCCTCCCTCCTCCTCCCGCCTCCCCCTTGGCCAATAAGATCGCTTCTCCTTTCGGCCAATCGGGAAACGGGTCTCACGACCCACTTCCTGGTTGTCTGGGAGGAAACTCAGTGTTACAATAGCGAATATCCATGAGTACTCTGCGCCCCAAGCCCACCCTTTTTTGAAGCCTATTAGAGCCTCTGGCTCTAATCACGTGCTTCAACCCCCCCCCCCCCCTTTGGAATCCATGCATCCAGGGCCCTGTATGTAGATTAGGGGCCAGAAGCATGGATAAGGGGGGGGGGGGGGGGGCAGTGCCCATGCGGATAATGCAATAAAAACCCAACAAGAGTTTTAATCCCTCTCCACTCTATCCAAAACTTAAAAAAAAAAAAGAAAAAAGTTTTGCCTTCAAATATACTGCATTTTTAGCAAGGTCAATTGATATTTTCTGTACATCCTGAGATCATTTTCCACTTGGCTCAGTTGATTTTGAAATTGACTTTGTTCAAATTGTGGCTGAATTGGCCAAATTCAAGCCAACTGTGGTCCTGGTGCCACACCCGTGGCCCGGGGGCCACATGCGACCTTTGGCATTTCTTTGTGTGACCCATGAGACCCCTGGATACACCAATCTGTGTTTCCCCATTACCCTGTTATATTAATGATTTCTAGCAGCCCCATGTAAAAGTCTCCAGTCTGTGACTGTCTTCTTAAGCATGTCCCCATTCTCCAACAACTCCCATAACAGGTTCACAGTCTAACAGTCTCATGCAGCATGTCCACAATTTCTGACCATCTCTTTTATCATATAATTAAAAAAAGGGCCCAGCCACTCCTACCTAAATATAGAGCCATCTAGTACATATCTTGCATATCACTAAAGAACTCCCACCCTGGGACGCAACGAGTTAGATGTGGTTCTGCCACTACAGTAACGTCATCACGTATTGACAGGTGATACCTGCCAGAGTCCTATCTACAGCTGTGCACCTGCTTGTTTTATGCTTGTTTGTTAGTGCTCCTTTTTAATAAAACCATACGGAGAGCACTTAGATCAGGTCTGTTTCTCTGTTTCTCATTGGAGGAGTAGAGGATCTTATGTGGCCTGCCTATGTTGTGTGGTTGGATATGAGCTTATGCGACCTCCTATAATTTAGAGGTCTGGATCCGGGTGAACATATTGCACACAGTGTGGGGGTGAAGGTGTGGGATCCTAAGCATCACGATCTGAACACAGAAGAATATATGTGGTATACACATGGAAGAATTATTTCAGATTTTCACATGGGCACTTCTGTTTGTTGATTTTAATTTGATTCTCCACGGTTGGTTAGATGTGCAGCACTCTTTATTCAGTCTTTGTTAAGACAGTGTATATTATTTTATATATTATCATAGAGCGCTGCACTCTTTTATTTATCTTTTATCTCTTGTATCATGTCTGCCATCTCTAAGCATTTCTTGTATCACATCTTGCAATCTCTGACCATCTCTTGTATTATGTCCGAAGTCTCAGATCATCTCTTGTATCATGTCTGCAGTCTCTGACCATCTCTTGTACCATGTCTGCAGTCTCTGACCATCTCTTGTATCATGTCTGCAGTCTCTGAACATCTGTTGTACCATGTTCGCAGTCACTGACCGTCTCTTGTATCATGTCTGCAGTCTCCGACCATCTCTTGTATCATGTCTGCAGTCTCCGACCATCTCTTGTATCATGTCTGCAGTCTCCGACCATCTCTTGTATCATGTCTGCAGTCTCTGACCATCTCTTGTACCATGTCTGCAGTCTCTGACCATCTCTTTTATCATGTCTGCAGTCTCTGACTGTCTCTTGTATCATATCTGCAGTCTTTGACTGTCTCTTGTATCATGTCTGCAGTCTCTGACCATCTTTTGTATCATGGAATAAATCAAATTGTGTGGTGCTGCGCTATTAAGGATAAATAAATATGAAAGAGTGAAGTAAACTTGCAAGGTGTATAATCATGTAACACAATAAGTGACATCTAATCTCACAAATGGACTTGAATAAACACACAAGGAGGTATGGCAATCTCTCCTACTATAAGAAAAATATGAAAAATCTATAATGGGTGACAGAAAATATAATAAAGTGCTGGTGATAAAAATGTGACTCAATAAATAATGCACGTGATGATAAGTCCTGAAATCAGTCCAATATGAATAATGATGAACAGATGCTGAGTGATGAAACGTGCAAAACAAACAACCAAATTGTGACTAGTGTCTCTTCTTTCAGTGCAGTGACACCTCTGTGCTAATTGGCCTCTCACCTTACTGCTGTAAGGTAACAGCCTGTGTTGAAAATCCTAGTGAACCTCCAATGGCTTAGGTAGGTACTCCCAGAGCTAACCCAGCTGATGGCTCTCTCGGACCGTAGACTCCAGCTCCCTCTAAATATCCTTATCTCCTGAGACAGGTGACTCCACAGGGTAGATGTTGTGGCACTTTTAGGTAAATGTTGTAAACTGGGAGTCCACCCCAGACTTTCCCATGTAGTGTGTAAAAGAAAGAGATTCCCAGAGAGTGTAGTACAGTTAAGATAGATATATTAGATTAAAACAGTTGAATATTACTCACTTTGGTAAAAAACAAAAAAAGTTTAAAACCCACGAGCGGCGAGCTCGTACTCCCGCGTCACTTTCTTGTGAGCCTGTCGACCAATCCCGACGCGTATCGTCACAGTCACTTGACTTCATCAGGGGATTTATGGACTGGCACACTAGATGTCCTTAAATACTTAAGCTGGAATGTAAGATATGGTGCCCATTTTCACGTAGTTTCCAATAAGATACATTATGGCAGCTATTTTCCTAGGGACTTGTATATACTTGTAATGGAGCGGCCATTTTCCCAAGATCATATATATATATATATATATATATATATATATATATATATATATATATATATGAATAAACGGCGGCCATATTCCTGAGGATAACCAAGGCAATAAGTACTTCTTCTATCCTATTGGAGCGGCCATTTTCCCGTGGTCTCGCATGTGTAAGCAAACGATTGCCATGTTCCCAGTGGTAGCAGACCCAATGTGCCAATATAAGATTGATAGGTATAATAAAAAGGGGGGGGGGCCAGCAAAGACTGAATTGCTGATAATTAGAGAGAGATGCAGAGATACAGTGAATGCCATAAACACATGGTGTATGCTTAAAATTAGATTATGTACATAAAACATATAAAATTAATAAAATAAAATAGGTAGTCTTAAAGACAACCTTAATGTTGAGAATACGGTCCTATAATATAACAGATATAAGGTGTAGCCATAAAACAATACCAAAGGACCTATATATTGCCCTACAGATATTTAAAGGGGATGCCAAATAAAGTAAAATAGGATTGCAAGAAATCCAATATAAACGATCATGACTCGTGTGTAGGTACTAGATTAGTGGGGAAACATGATGAAACTGGAACAGCTAAGGGATAACACATCCAGAATCACATGTCCTGAGCACTCTGGAGAAGGTTTTCGTCAATGATATCCCTGTAATTGGCCGCATTCATCTTTCCCTCGATTGCAACAAGTCGTCCTGTCCCTGCAGCTGAAAAACACCCCCACAGCATGATGCTGCCACCACCATGCTTCACTGTTGGGATTGTATTGGACAGGTGATGAGCAGTGCCTGGTTTTCTCCACACATACCGCTTAGAATTAGGGCCAAAAAATTCTATCTTGGTCTCATCAGACCAGAGAATCTTATTTCTCACCATCTTGGAGTCCTTCAGGTGTTTTTTAGCAAACTCCATTTCATGTACTGAGGAGAGGCTTCTGCCGGGCCACTCTGCCATAAAGCCCCGACTGGTGGAGGGCTGCAGTGATGGTTGACTTTCTACAATTTTCTCCCATCTCATGACTGCATCTCTGGAGCTCAGCCACAGTGATCTTTGGGTTCTTCTTTACCTCTCTCACCAAGGCTCTTCTCCCCCGATAGCTCAGTTTGGCCAGACGGCCGGCTCTAGGAAGGATTCTGGTCGTCCCAAACATCTTCAATTTAAGGATTATGAAGGCCACTGTGCTCTTAGGAACCTTAAGTGCAGCAGAAATTTTTTTTGTAACCTTGGCCAGATCTGTGCCTTGCCACAATTCTGTCTCTGAGCTCTTCAGGCAGTTCCTTTGACCTCATGATTCTCATTTGCTCTGACATGCACTGTGAGCTGTAAGGTCTTATATAGACAGGTGTGTGGCTTTCCTAATAAAGTCCAATCAGTATAATCAAACACAGCTAGACTCAAATGAAGGTGTAGAACCATCTCAAGGATGATCAGAAGAAATGGACAGCACCTGAGTTAAATATATGAGTGTCACAGAAAAGGGTCTGAATACTTAGGACCATGTGATATTTCAGTTTTTCTTTTTTAATAAATCTGCAAAAATGTCAACAATTCTGTGTTTTACTGTCAATATGGGGTGCTGTGTGTACATTAATGAGGAAAAAATGAACTTAAATGATTTTAGCAAATGGCTGCAATATAACAAAGAGTGAAAAATTTAAGGGGGTCTGAAAACTTTCCGTCCCCACTGTAAATATATATATATTGGCTGAATATAGAGTAAACACTAAATATAAAGTCTATACTAAGTGCAGAATATATATATTAGACTGACTGCATATATATATCAAATACACTGCCACTAACTGAATAACCTGCCTGATTAATCTAACTCAAGCTATCTCTCTGTCCATGCCAACAACACTACACGCGGCCGCTATGTAAGCAGCCTTATATAGTGTGGGCCGTGGACTTAGTCCCCCTGAGCCATGATTGGCCAAAGGCACCCTGCCTTTGGCCAATCATGGCTCTCTCAGCAGAGCGCGCTGTGATTGGCCAAAGCATGCAGGTCAGGTGCATGCCTTTGTCAAACATCATACAGCAATGCACTGCGATCTCGTAGTGCATTATGGGGGCATTCTGCGGCGCTCAAATTTCTCGCAAACGCCCCATCTGTTCGGTTCATTTTAGAACAAACGAACACCAGAAGTTCAAGTTTAACTTACGTTCAATTTGAACCGCTGGCTCATCCCTATTGAGCAATCCTATATATAAATGCAGAAAGGAATTGGAAAAAGTGGTACATTTAGGTCAGAAGAAAAATATACTTGATAAGAAAGAAGCAAAATTCCTAATATCCGAGGCCTGCCGAACTCCAATTATATACTCACTACCCAAGATACAAAGGACAAAACCAATCCTCCCCCTAGACCTATAGTCAAGGGCATTAATTCGATTACTGCAAGAATGGGCCAGTATAGATAATACCTACAACCGGACATTCAGAAAACAAAAGCCTACCTAAGGGATACTAAACAAATGTTACAACTACTAGAGAATATTCAAGTTGAAGGAAGACCTTGGATTATGTCTACTGCTGATGTGGCGTCACTATACACCATTATTCACCACCACCAGGCGTGTGAGGCCACAAAATGGAGATTTCGTACATTCACCACATTACCATGTGTACAAAGAAAGTACCTTATTAAATGTCTAGACATTTGTCTTAAAGCGGAGATCCGCCCACCACTGCAAAAATTAAAAGCCAGCAGCTGCACATACTGCAGCTGCTGACTTTTAATAATCGAACACTTGCCTGTCCTGGAGTCCAGCGATGTCGGCACCGCAGCTGATGTTTCCATCAGCTGTCGGGTGCTGCCGCCTCCATTGCGAGTAAGGGAATCCGGCAGTGTAGCCTTATGGCTTCACGCCGGGAACCCTACTGCACATGCGCGAGGCGCCGCTCCTTTCTCCTACTGGCCTGGTGGCTGGGGAAGGAGGAGGGAGAGGGAGGAAGCCCCATGGTGACGTCAATTCCCATGGCTGAGGCTCCTGGGATTGTTGACAGCATACCTGTGAAAGACAGGTATCCTGCCCCCCCCCCCCCAAAAAGGTGCCAAACGTGGCACCGTACAAAAAGACTACTAAGAATACATATCAAAGAACATATACAAAACATTCTGAAAGGATAGGATAAACAAAGTGTGTCTAAACATTTTGCTAAGGTTCATAATAGAGATCCTTCCTACACTATTTAAAATTTTGGGGTATCAAACCCTATAAAAGACATTGGCGTGGTAGCCATAAAGTCAGAACAATCAGTCAGCTTGAATCCAAATGCATTTTTCTAATGGATACGTTTACACCTCAGGGACTCAATATTGAGTTTGATCTGAATTGTTTTATTAATGATTTTTAATAGCATCTACTGTGCACTCTGACCCCCTTCATGGGTGGCACTTAGCTTAACATGTGATTCTGGATGTGTTATCCCCTAGCTGTTCCAGTTTCATCACATTTTCCCACTAATCTAGTACCTATACACGAGTCTTGATTGTTTATATTGGATTTCTTGCAAACCTATTTTACTTTATTGGGCTGGTTCCCCTTTAAATATCTGTAGGGCTATATATAGGTCCCTTGGTATTGTTTTATGGTTACACCTTATATCTGTTATATTATAGGACAGTATTCCCCTCTACCCAACATTAAGGTTGTCATTAAGGCTACCTATTTTATTTTATTCATTTTATATGCTTTATGTAAATAATTTAATTTTAAGCATACACCATGTGTTTGTGGCATTGACTGTATTTCTGCATGATTCCTGATGTCCCTGGCTCTAATCATCGGTCTCCATTTATCAGCAATTCAGTCTTTGCTGTGCCCCCCCCTTTTTATTAAGCCTATCGATCTTGTATTAGCACATTGGGTCTGCTACCTCTGGGAACATGGCCACCGTTTGTTTACATATGCAAGACCATGGGAAAATGGTCGCTCCAATAGAATTGGAGAAGTACTTATTGCCTTAGTTATCTTCGGGAATATGGCCGCCATTTATTCATATAAATATAAGACCCTGGGAAAATTGCCCGCTCCATTACAAGTATATACAAGTCCCTAGTAAAATGGGCGCCATAATGTATCTTATTGGAAACTATGTGAAAATGGCCGCCATATCATACATTCCAACTTAAGTATTGAAGGACATCTTGTGCCAGTCCATATCCCCTGATGAAGTCACGTGACCGTGACGATGCACTTCATGATTGGTCGACAGGTACACCGAAAGTGACGTGGGAGTACAAGCTCGCCGCTTGTGGGTTTTAATCCTAACGGTACTACACTATCTGGAAAATTCATTTCTTTTACACACTACATGGGGAAGTCTGGGGTGGACCCCCAGTTTACAACATTTGCCTAGAAGAGCCACAACATCTACCCTGTGGAGTCACCTGTCTCAGCAGATAAGGATATTTAGAGGGAGGTGGAGTCCACGATCCAAGAGAGCCATCAGCTGGGTTAGCTCTGGGAGTACCTACCTAAGCCATTGGAGGTTCACTAGATTTTTCAACACATGCTGTTACCTTACAGCAGTGGCAACCCCTTTCAACATCACCACTATACAAACCCACACCCATATGGGGCGTTGTCCGTGTTTGGCCTTGCTGGCTGCATTGCGTCCCCTCAGCTCCCGGTTTTGGCTCTATGTGGCTGGTCTTGGAGTTCCGTGCCCGCACCGCCACTGCGAGGACCCACATGTAAGTGCGTAGGATAATTCAGTTCGTGGGAGGATCTTCCATGTCCTGGGTTGGCCCTTTGAATTTCTCTAGAATATTTTTATATTCTATTTTTATAATTTATTTTGTTATCTTTATCCATAGATAATTACCAAGGTTTTGCTCCTGATGAGAGGCTATAAGGCCTTGAAACGCGTAGAGCTAACAACAACCAATGTGTATACATTTATGAAATACTCTGTATGGTCGTTCCTTTTCATTCCAATTTGTTCTTTATTCCAACCTAATTTTTGTGGTATTTTTATTGATGTAATTTGTTTAGTTATTCTCATCCATATAATCATGTCTCATTCATTTCATGTATTCCATAATCTATACTAATTCCTTGTTGGAACGTTTATTCATGTGCAATATTTGGTTCTAATGAATTGTAATAAAATATACAGATATTTATATATAGCATAATGCATTCAATGTTTTGATATGAAAATTTATGATAATTTGAACCAATTAAAAGCAATTTTATTCAATAAATTTTTTGTTGCTCCCGTGTGCTTCGTGCAAAGTCCCGCCAATTCTTTTCTCTATTATGTACAATTGCCCGGGATGGAGGAGGGGTATTGAACGGCCCCGTCTAACCTCATTTAAAGTCCCAATTTCTTCGTTTTATTTTTTCCTCTAACCTTGTAAGTTTACTTCACTCTTTCATATTTATTCCTCTTCACTGCTACGGATTGAACTCATCGGTGTTTGCGGCTGTTATTTGTGCATTGCATATAGTGATAGCGCGAGAGCATCCTTTATATACTATCTCTTGTATCATGTCTTGCAATCTCTGACCATCTGACCATCTCTTTTTCTATGTCCAGAGTCTCTGATCATCTCTTGTATCATGCCAGCAATCTCTGACCATCTTTTGTGTTATATTCACAGTCTCTGACCATCTCTTGTATCACGTCTTGCAATCTCTGACCGTTTGACCAACATAAGATACTGCCATTGTACAGCTGATTCAAAAAATGTGCAAATCTCATTGAGGGACGCATTTTACTGGACTTTGTATCCATCATTTAAAATGTACACAACCTATAAAAATAGGATTATTTCTTAGCAGTAGCTTATTGTTGCCCTTAACCACTTGCCGACTGGCGCACGCCCATATACGTTGGCAGAAGGGCACGTACAGGCATATTTTAACGTACCTGTACGTTGCCCTTTAAGAAGCGGTTTGCGGGCGCGTGCCATGAGCTCCGTGAGTGTGATCGTGGGTCCTGCGGACTCAATATCCGCCGGAATACCTGTGATCGTCTCATGGAGAGGAAGAACAGGGAAATGCTGATGTAAACAAGCATTTCCCCGTTCTGCCTATTGACACTGATCACTGCTCCCTGTAATCGGGAGCGGTGATCAGTGTCATGTCACACATAGCCCCCCCCCCCACAGTTAGAATTACTCCCTAGGACACACTTACCGTATATACTCGCGTATAAGCCGAGTTTTTCATTTTTTTGTGCTGAAAATGCCCCCCTCAGCTTATACTAGCTAGATACGGGTCCCCAAAGTTGTTTCAGAAAATGTCAAGCACTTTTCTGCAGCAGAGAATGACATTTTCTGAATTGATTTTGGGGCCCCGTCTCGGGGCCACTTGGTGCTAGGAACCCCAAATTTGGTGTGCAAACCCAGTTAAACTAGCACTACAACATATCCAAGGGGCCCCGAGATACGGGGCCCCAAAGTTGGTTCGGAAAATGTCATTCTCTGCTGCAGAAAAGTGCTTGATATTTTCTGATCCGATCTTGGGGCTACTTGGTGCTAGGAACGTCAGCTTTGGATAAGTGATAGAGCTAGTTCCACTGGGTTTGCACGCCAAATTTGGGGTTCCTAGCACCAAGTGGCCCTGAGATACGGGGCCCCAAATTCGGTCAACTGTGTCCATCTGCAGCAATATCATTTTGAGACCCTTTGGGTCCAGAGACCCCAAATTTTGACTGCAGCTAGGGGGCATCTAGGAACCCTTAACTACCGAGTTTGATGTTCGGGGGACCTATGGCTGCAAATGGGCACAGTGAGGCTGCAAATGGGCATTGTTGACCCTCTTTTCCACTTACAGTAGCTGCGCATTTCTCACCCTAAGCTTATACTCGAATCAATAAGTTTTCCCAGTTTTTTGTGGTAAAATTAGGTGCCTCGACCTATATTCGGGTCGGCTTATACTCGAGTATATACGGTAACCCCTACAGCACCACCTAGTGGTTAACCCCTTCACTGCCAGTCACATTTACACAGTAATCAATGCATTTTTAATCGCACTGATCGCTGTATAAATGTGAATGGTCCCAAAATAGCACCAAAAGTGTCCGATCTGTCCGCCATAATGTCGCAGTCACGTTAAAAATCGCTGATCGCCGCCATTACTAGTAAAAAAAAAAAATATTAATAAAAATGCCATAAAACTATCCCTTATTTTGTCAACGCTATAACATTTGCGCAAACCAATCAATAAACGCTTATTGCGATTTTTTTTTTTTCCCAAAAATATGTAGATGAATATGTATCGGCCTAAACTGAGGAAAAAAAATGTTTTTTATATATTTTTTGGGGATATTTATTATAGCAAAAAGTTAAAAATAATAAATTTTTTTCAAAATTGTCGCTAATTTTTTGTTTACAGCACAAAAAATAAAAACCGCAGAGGTGATCAAATACTACCAAAAGAAAGCTCTCTTTGTGGGGAAAAAAGGACGTCAATTTTGTTTGGGAGCCACGTCGCACGACCGCGCAATTGTCAGTTAAAGCGACGCAGTGCTGAATCGCAAAAGGTGCTCTGGTCTTTTGCCAGCCAAATGGTCCGGGGCTGAAGCGGTTAAAGGTTTTTCACTTTGTACTGTGAATTATACATGGTAGCGGTATACAGTAAGATACTGCCATTCAAGCACTATAATACTTTATTATGGCAAGCTTCACATTTCTATCATGTTCCAGCGCACACGGAGCCAATGTCAATGATGTCAGAGATTGAAGTAACTTTTCTCAGACAGAAATATTTACACTGTCATCAGTATACAGAGTAAACATGTCAAGGCTATCAGACTTCTCAGGTGGACTATGATTTAGGAGAAGACTTGCCCACCAAGATCACTGCACATAGCTCAGTAATGCCAAAATATATTGTATTCTCTTTGTGCCAATTTGTACACAGTACTATCTCAGTTCTCTTTGACCTTCTGGATGATGGGTGGCCTAATTTGTTTTAATAAAAACAGTAAATGTTTTTTTTTCATGTAGCTATTATAGTGGGCTGCTGGCATTACAAGTCTATATCTCCTACTTGTTCGTGGAGGTGTGGTGATTGATTGGAAAGTTTTACTTAGTTACTTTAAAGAACATCACACAGTTTTCGAGAATAGAAATGTCCAACAATGTAAGGAATTCAGTACATATTGCTCAGTTAACATTTTCAAAGTGTGACCTTTCCTAACATTCACAGTGCAAACATCAATGTTCTACATCTGTTATTACATGAAAAAGTACATGCTGTGTTGATTATCCAGTCTGTAAAGAAAAAGCTCCTCCGTAATAATAGTAATATGTCAGAATGAACACCGCCGAGCAGTGTGCTTGACCTTTGCATCTCCATGTCAAGCACAATAAGGCCCGCTTTTTTCTATAAATTGATTGGTTGTCTTTCCGTTAATGTGTGATCTTTGTTTTCATCTCAATGCATACAATAGGAACTGGACTACTGTAGGGGTCCCTGAAATAGTAAATTTAGAATCTGAGTATACAGTATGTGGCCAAATTGGAACAAGATACAGTAGTTTAAAGTGTCATTAAAGCTTAATTTTTAAAAAAGCATATAGTGCTGCAGACCTCAGCACTTACCAGTGTTGCCAACCTACCGGATTGAAATTTACTGACACCACGCCCAAAATTTACTGGCACAGCCAAATGTTTATTGGCATTTCCGAAGGTTAAAAGATGACAGTTTTAAGTGCAAATTTCAGTATTTAGACTACAAACAAGTACAATATGCAATTAGCAATGTGATTTAACCACTTGCCAACTGCCCCATAGCACATTTACTGCTAAATAAAAGAATAGAATAGAATAGAAAATAAAAGAATAGAAAAAAAAATAGAATAGAACAAATGTCTTCTGAAAATCGAATTTCGAATTGATTTGAAAATAAAGAATATACAAAACGAATCCAATATACAAAACAAATTCAGAAAACAAATCATTCTAACATAACGAATATGGTCAAACAAAATTATTAACTATTAGCTTGCCGACCGCCCCATAGCAGATTTACAGGTCGGCTGCACTCTGCAGAATCACACAGATATACGTGATTTTGCACTTCCGGGTATCGGGCACAAGTGAGCGTGGGCAGCAGCTTGCTCCCACTGTGATTTTACACAGCGGCAGCTGATCAGTGGGTCCCACGGACCCTATGTCCGCCGGCACCCGCTGATCGTTCGGTACACAGACAGAAAGGCAGTCTGCCTATGTAAACAAGGCAGAATGCCGTTCTGTCAGTACAGAAGGCATGGATCATGTGTTCCTGCAAAGCAATTTATGCCTTCCACTAGTAAAAGCTCCTCCCCCACTACACTGAAACATTAGTTAGGCACACCGTTAACCCTTTAATTGGCCCTCGTGTTAACCCCTTCCCAGCCAGTGTCATTAGTACAGTGACATATTTTTAGAACTGATCACTGTATTAGTGTCACTGGTTCCCAAAAAAGTGTCAAAAGTGTCAAAAATGTCAGGTGTCCGATTTGTCGGCCACAATATCGCAATCGCAATCCTGCTATAAGTCACTGATCACCGCCATTACTACTTAAAAAAATAAATATATAAAAATTCCACAAAAATATCCTATATAATTTTTGCGCAAACCAATCAATATTGGGATTTTTTTTTAACCAAAAATATGTAGCAGAATACATATTGGCCTAAATTGATGACACAATTAGATTTTTTACATTTTTTATTGCATATGTTTTAGAGCAGAAAGTCAAAAATTTTTTTTTTTTCAAAATTCTGGGTTTTTTGTTTATCCTCCTTCCTCCACCATTTAGAAATAGCAGCGCGCATGTGCAGTAGGGAACCGGCTGTGAAGCTGAAAGATTTCACTGCTGGTTTCCCTTACCAACAATGGTGGCAACAGCACCCGAAAGCCGATCCAAAAATCAGCTGGAGTGCCGGCATCGTGGGATCCCTGGACAGGTAAGTGTCCTATATTAAAAGTCAGCAGCTACAGTATTTGTAGCTGCTGACTTTTCATTTTTTCATGGGGGGGGGGGCAAAACTCCTCTTTAATTGCTGTGTGGGTGCCCATGGGGAGATTCTTTTTTTGAGCTGGTAATTTTTCCTGGAGCAGAAAGTGAAATTTCAAAGACTACAAAGAGGACTACGAGGATCTAAGAGGGATTATCCCTTCACTTTGGAAAGGTTATCAACCACTTCCTGTTGTGTTTCTGTGGAAGGAAATAAAGGAAAATAACCCCAACGTGGAAAGGAAAGGAAAAAAGAAAACTGACTGGTTTTGTAACCATTTCATATGATATCCAAACCTAAAGGTTTTGGCTTCATATGAACTTGAAGGTCAGGCTGTCTCCCATATTTCTTATTGTACATCACGGGACACAGAGCCATAGTAGTTACTATGTGGGTTATAGGCCACCTTCAGGTGATAGACACTGGCACACCCTAAGACAAGAAGTCCACTCCCTATATAACCCCTCTCACTACTGGGAGTACCTCAGTTTTTTCGCCAGTGTCTAAGGTGTTGGTCACGAGTGAAGATGTGCTGTGCTGAGCTCCACTGGAGCAATCCTTGCTGGGGCTAGCTATGCAGCCAGATGCATTCAAAATGTCTTTTAGGCCGAAATGAATGGTACCCAGGCCTCCTGTCCGAAGAAACGATGTTTCGCCTGTAAACGCTTCTCTTTTTAGAGAGCTGGATGCCGGGATCCAGTACTTTTGGTATTAAGGCCATAAAGTTTTACTGGCGGGATGCTATTACAGGTCCAGGATTGTGGGTTCCCGAGGGTGCCGGCTCCTGAAGGTTTGTTAACGGAACCCACCATGAAGGGTGAAGATTAGATCTGTTAGTTTTTACCACAGAAAACCCTGCGTCGGGAAAGGGAAATGGAGTTTTTTTTATTCTCTTATGAAATGTCTCCTTTGATTAGTAAATGTTGTCATGCCTAAGTGTCACCACTGGGGGCTGTATGGAGCACATACCTTCTCATGCTTCCTGAAGCGATCTTCCCACCACTCGCTCGAGTGGTGGGAAGACTTCTGCAGTTCTCAAGGGTCTGGCAGGAACAGTGTCGAGACAAATGGGTGGCTTCCTCAATATCTCTAGGATACAAACTAGAGTTCCGAGAGTTCCCGTCTCCTCGTTTTCTCAGATCAAACTTTCCCAGAGATCCAGAAAAAAAAAAGTCTCTCTTTCTGGCTTTGGACCATCTCTTGTCTCAAAAGGTGATATCGATGGTCCCCATGGAAGACTGAGGGTTAGGGTTTTATTCAAACCTTTTCACGGTACCAAAACCAAACGGGGATGTCAGACCCATTTTGGATCTCAAAGATCTAAACTGTTTTTTTTTTTAAATATCCGCTCTTTTTGCATGGAGTCAATCCGATCAGTGGTCTTCATTCTACAAGGTGGAGAACTGCTAGCGTCAATCGACATCAAGGATGCTTACCTCCATGTACCTATTTTTCCCGTTCACCAGAAATATCTACGCTTTGAGATAGAAGATCTTCATTTTCAGTTTGTAGCTCTGCCTTTCGGTCTAGCTACTGCACCTCGAGTGTTTACAAAGGTCTTGGCTCCCCCTTTAGCCAGATTAAGGGCTCAGGGTATAACGATTCTAGCTTACTTAGACAATCTATTCTTGATAGATCAGTCGGTGGACTGCTTAATCCAAAGTTTGGTCACCTCAGTCAGATACCTGGAGTACCTAGGTTGGATTCTCAACCTAGAGAAATCCTCCTTAAAACCATCAAGGAGATTGGAGTACTTGGGTCTGATCATAGATACAGCTTGGAAGAGGGTGTTTTTGCCCCAGGCAAAGATCAGTTCCATAAGGGATCTGATTCAGGTGGTCAAAGCAAAGAAAAATCCTTCTATTCGACTTTGCATGAGATTGTTGGGAAAGATGGTGGCTATATTCGAGGCCGTTCCTTATGCTCAGTTTCATTCTAGACTGCTGCAAAACAGTATCCTGTCAACTTGGAACAAGAAGGTCCAAGCTCTAGACTTCCCAATGCGTTTATCCCCAAAAGTTCGTTAAAGTCCCAGTTGGTGGTTAATAACCAAGAATCTCCAAAAAGGAAAATCATTTCTACCAGTTACCTGGAAGGTGGTAACAACAGATGCCAGCCTTCTGGGCTGGGGAGCAGTCCTAGAAGGAGCGTCTGTCCAGGGAAGATGGTCCAAATCAGAAATGACCTTGTCCATCAATATTTTAGAGATTCGGGCAGCTCGTCTGGCCCTGAAAACCTGGACGCTCAGATTACGGAATTATCCTGTCTGGATCCAATCCGACAATGCCACAGCAGTGACCTATATCAATCACCAAGAGGGCATGAGAAGTTGTGTGGCCCAGAGAGAGGTGAATCATATCATATCTTGGGCAGAAAACAACATTCCTTGCCTATCGGCAGTCTTCATTCCAGGAATAGAGAATTGGCAGGCGGACTACTTGAGTCGCCAACAGTTGTTCCCTGGAGAATAGTCTCTTCACCCTGACATCTTTCTAGCAATATGTCAAAGATGGGGAATTCCGGACGTGGATCTGTTTGTGTCCAGTAGGGATGAGCCGAACACCCCCCGGTTCGGTTCGCACCAGAACCTGCGAACGGACCGAAAGTTCGCACGAACGTTAGAACCCCATTGACGTCTATGGGACTCGAACGTTCGAAATCAAAAGTGCTCATTTTAAAGGCTAATTTGCATGGTATTGTCCTAAAAAGGGTTTGGGGACCCGGGTCCTACCCCAGGGGACATGTATCAATGCAAAAAAAACTTTTAAAAACGGCCATTTTTTCGGGAGCAGTGATTTTAATGATGCTTAAAGTAAAAAAAAAAAAAGTGAAATATTCCTTTAAATATCGTACCTGAGGGGTGTCTATAGTATGCCTGTAAAGTGACGCGTGTTTCCCGTGTTTAGAACAGTCCCTGCACCAAATGTCATTTTTAAAGGAAAAAATCTCATTTAAAACTGCTTGCGGGTTTAATGTAATGTCGGGTCCTGGTAATATGGATGAAAATCAGTGAGACAAACGGCATGGGTACCCCCCAGTCCATTACCAGGCCCTTTGGGTCTTGTATGGATATTAAGGGGAACCCCGCACCCAAATTAAAATAAGGAAAGGTGTGGGGCCACCAGGCCCTATATACTCTGAACAGCAGTATACAGGCTGTAGGTTTGTTGTTAAGTAGAATCTCTTTGTAATTTTGAACGGGTACATTTTTAACGTGTTTAGCTCCAGCCAAAAAATCTTTTTTAAGCTTTTTGGAAAACATAGGGAAGGGTTATCACCCCTGTGACATTTGTTTTGCTGTCTTTCCTCCTCTTCAGAAGATTTCACCTCACTTTTTGTCCCAATGGATTGGAAAGCATCAGTGGAAAGGAGAAATGTTTTTCCCATATTAACTCTTACAGGAGAGAATTTCCCTTCCTAGGGGTAGATTTCACTTCCTGTTGTCTCCTTCCGTTTGCAAGTAGGAGTCGTTTGTAAGTTAGTTGTTTGAAAGTAGGGTCCTGCCCTATATACTCAGCAGAAATTTGGGCCTTAGGTGTTGCTGTGGCCACAACACTGTAAGCCCTCACAGGGCTCTGCTGTGAAATATTAGATCAAGAATTGTAATTACATGCCCCTGTTGAACAGGAGCTGAAAAATTAGGCCTTAGGCACTGGTGCTGGTGCCACAACACTGCAACCCCTCACAGACACTCTAGCTGGAATGCAGGAACGAGCCCTGCTGCAAAGTATTGCATCAAAAATTGTAATTACACGCCCCTGTTAAACAAGGGCTGAAAAATTGGGCCTTAGGCACTGGTGCTGGTGCTACAACACTGCAACCCCTCACAGACACTCTAGTTGGAATGCAGGAACGAGCCCTGCTGCAAAGTATTACATCAAAAATCGTAATTACACGCCCCTGTTAAACAGGGGCTGAAAAATTGTGCCTTAGGCACTGGTGGTGGCACCCAGAACCAAAAATGTTCTTACAAGCTATCAGCGTGATGATTGAGGAGGAAGAGGATAATTACTCAGGGATAGTCACTCAGCATCAGCATAGGCAGTCTTTGAAGGGATCTGAGATTTCAAAAAAAATTATTCGGTTACATCAGCATCAGGTGCTTGGTAGCTGGTGGTGATCCAAGACTCATTCATTTTTATGAAGGTCAGTCGATCGACCGAGTCAGTGGACAGACGCACCCTGTGATCGGTTACCACGCCTCCAGCAGCACTGAATGTGCGTTCCGAAAGAACGCTGGATGCAGGACAGGCCAGTAGCTCAATTGTATACTGTGCAAGCTCTGGCCAGTGATCCATCCTCAAGACCCAGTAACCCAGAGGATTTTCGGTGGGAAAGGTGTCCAAGTCTGATCTTGCCCCTAGGTATTCCTGCACCATGTAAAACAGACGCTGGCGATGGTTGCTGGAACCGATCATACCTTGGGGCTGCGGACCAAAAAATTGTCTGAACGCATCGGTCAGACGGCCACCTTCTCCACCGCTCCTTCTTTGACTGACCGAAGCCTCAGCAACACGTTGTCCAGAAACAGGAGTTTGTAACCTCCCAGTCTCTGGGAACGCGTTGCACAGACCTTTCTGCAAGGCCTCCCGAAGATGTTTCATCCTCTGCTCCCTCTGCGATGGCAAGATAAGGTCCGCAACCTTACCCTTGTAACGTGGATCAAGGAGGGTTGCCAGCCAGTATTGGTCCTTCTCCTTGATACCACGAATACGAGGATCCTTACGCAGGCTTTGCAGGATCAGGGAGGCCATGCAGCGTAGGTTTGCTGAGGCATTCGGTCCGGAGTCCTCTGGGTCACTAAGGACGACATGGTCCGCAGCCACCTCCTCCCAGCCACGTACAAGTCCATGTGTTTCTTGGGACTGATCCCTTAAAGACTGCTGCTGATGCTGAGTGCCAGGCTCCACCTCCATACTGACACAATCTTCCTCCTCCTCCTCTTCCTCCTCGTCCTCTTCCTGTGTGATCGGCGGGCACGCAGGAACACTGTCTGGATAAAGGGGGCCTTGAGAGCTAAGGAAGTCCTCCTCTTCCTGCCTCTGTTCTGCCTCAAGTGCCCTGTCCATTATTCCACGCAGCGTGTGCTCCAACAGGTGGACAAGGGGGACAGTGTCACTGATGCATGCACTGTCACTGCTCACCATCCTCGTGGCCTCCTCAAATGGTGACAGGACAGTGCATGCATCCCTGATCATGGCCCACTGGCGTGGGGAAAAAAAACCAAGCTCCCCTGACCCTGTCCTGGTGCCATAGTCGCACAGGTACTCATTGATGGCCCTCTGCTGCGTGTGCAGCCGCTGCAGCATGGCCAACGTTGAGTTCCACCTGGTCGGCATGTCACAGATTAGGCGGTTCTTGGGCAGGTTAAACTCCTTTTGGAGGTCCGTCAGCCGAGCACTGGCATTATATGACCGGCGGAAATGCACACAGACTTTCCTGGCCTGCCTCAGGACATCCTGTAAGCCCGGGTACCTGCCCAAGAACCACTGCACCACCAAGTTAAGGATGTGAGCCAAACAGGGCACATGGGTCATTTGTCCCTGTCGGAGGGCAGAGAGGAGGTTGGTGCCATTGTCGCAAACCACCATTCCTGCCTTAAGTTGGCGTGGCGTCAACCACCTCTGAACCTGCCCCTGCAGAGCTGACAGAACCTCTGCCCTAGTGTGGCTCCTGTCCCCCAAGCACACCAGCTCAAGCACCGCATGGCATCTTTTGGCCTGCGTACTTGCGTAGCCCCTTGAACGACTACGGAGCACCGCTGGTTCCGAGGAAGAGGCCATGGAGGAAGAAGAAGAGGAGGGGGTGGAGGAGAGAGGTGTGTCACAATCATTAGCATTTTGGAGGCGTGGTGGCGGAACAACCTCCAACACTACTGCACCTTGTCCTGCATCCTTCCCAGCTGCCAGCAGAGTCACCCAATGCGCCGTGAAACTTAGGTAACGTCCCTGTCCATGCCTGCTGGACCATGAGTCAGCGGTAATATGCACCTTACCGCTGACCGCCCTGTCCAGCGAGGCATGGACATTGCCTTCCACATGCTGGTAGAGAGCCGGAATTGCCTTCCGTGAGAAAAAGTGGCGTTTGGGTACCTGCCACTGAGGAACCGCACATTCCACAAACTCACGGAAGGGGGCAGAGTCTACCAACTGAAAAGGCAGCAGTTGAAGTGCTAGCAATTTTGCCAAGCTAGCATTCAACCGTTGGGCATGTGGATGGCTGGGAGCAAACTTCTTTCGGCGGTGCAGCAGCTGGGGCAGGGAAATTTGCCTGGTACAATCTGACGTCGGTGTACCAAAATCAGATTGCCCACAAGTACGTGGCTGTGACACACCTAATTCTACACCTTCATTCCTCTCAGTGCAGGTCTCAGAGAGGACTGAAGGTCTAGTGGGGTTGGAAATCTCAGCTGATGAGGAGCAAGCAGAGGTCCTCTTTGTTCTTTGGTGTGGGTCTTTTAGATACGCTTGCCAACGAACTGCATGGCAGGTCAACATATGTCTGGTCAAGCATGTGGTACCCAAGCGGGAGATGTTTTGGCCACGCGAGATACGCTTGAGACATATGTTGCAAATAGCAGCGGTGCGATCTGATGCACTCGTCTCAAAAAAGGCCCACACCAAAGAACTTTTTGAATAACGCGCAGAGACTGCAGCGCCCTGCACATGTGGAGCTTTGGGGTGTGATGCAGTCAATGTGCTGCCCTTAGGCTGGCCCCTGGAGGGCATCCTGCCTCGTTGGTGATGTGCCGCCTCCTCCTCCTCCTCTTCTCTCTTATCAGGCACCCACGTTGAGTCAGTGACCTCATCATCCCCTCCCTCCTCATCACTGGAGCAAACCTGGCAGTATGCTGCAGCAGGGGGAGCATGACTGCCAGATTGCTGTCCTTCTTGGGCACCCCCTCTGTCTGTGCTCGTGTTACTGCCTTCATCGAGCTCAGTATCATCATCAGAGCCTTCCAAACGCTGGGCATCCTCCTGGAGCATGTACCCAACACTGTGGTCAAACAGTTCGAGGGACTCCTCAGGAGGACATGGTGGGGCTAGGGAAGGAGTCACTGATGACATTGAGCCAAGGGAAGAGGCCGCTGCTTTGCCAGACAAAGTACCCTGGGCATGGGTGAGAGAGGATGAGGAGGATGAGGACGGCTTGGTCATCCACTCGACCAAGTCTTCCGCATGTTGCGGCTCAACATGGCCAGCTGCCGAAAAAAAGGCCAAGCGTGTCCCATGGCCACGTGCTGATGAGGATGCACCGTCTCCACGACCAGCACTAGACACAGAGCCTGCTTGCTCTCTCTTATTGGCTTGTGACTGTCTGCCTCTCCTTCTTGGCCTTCCAGACATACTAATGGCCTGTAGCTGCACTAAGCTGGGATATATATATATATATATATATATATATATATATATACTGATACTGCAGCTAGCAAAATCAACTGCCTGCCTGTAGTATGAGAACACCACCAACCTTCTACAGGTAGCTTTAGCTGAACACTGTGAGGTGGACGCACCCCACTAACTTGTAGGTTTAGCTGAACACTGTGAGCAGGGCGCACCCCACTAACTTGTAGGTTTAGCAGAACACTGTGAGCAGGACGCACTGCACTAACTGTAAAAAGTCTAGCTGCCTGACTGTGGTACTAATAGGATCAAAAGAGCACCAGCAATTTTCTTTAAAATACTGTAACAAGACAAGCCTGCCTGTCAGTAAGAAGATAACAGAAACGGATCTAGCTGAACACTGTGAGCAGGACGCACCCCACTAGCTTGTAGGTTTAGCTGAACACTGTGAGGTGGACGCACCCCACTAACTTGTAGGTTTAGCTGAACACTGTGAGCAGGACGCACCCCACTAACTTGTAGGTTTAGCAGAACACTGTGAGCAGGACGCACTGCACTAACTGTAAATAGTCTAGCTGCCTGACTGTGGTACTAATAGGATCAAAAGAACACCAGCAATTTTCTTCAGGTAGCTGTATTTACTGTAACAAGACAAGCCTGCCTGTCAGTAAGAAGATAACAGGAACGGATCTAGCTGAACACTGTGAGCAGGACGCACCCCACTAGCTTGTAGGTTTAGCTGAACACTGTGAGGTGGACGCACCCCACTAACTTGTAGGTTTAGCTGAACACTGTGAGCAGGACGCACCCCACTAACTTGTAGGTTTAGCAGAACACTGTGAGCAGGACGCACTGCACTAACTGTAAATAGTCTAGCTGCCTGACTGTGGTACTAATAGGATCAAAAGAACACCAGCAATTTTCTTCAGGTAGCTGTATTTACTGTAACAAGACAAGCCTGCCTGTCAGTAAGAAGATAACAGGAACGGATCTAGCTGAACACTGTGAGCAGGACGCACCCCACTAGCTTGTAGGTTTAGCTGAACACTGTGAGGTGGACGCACCCCACTAACTTGTAGGTTTAGCTGAACACTGTGAGCAGGACGCACCCCACTAACTTGTAGGTTTAGCAGAACACTGTGAGCAGGACGCACTGCACTAACTGTAAATAGTCTAGCTGCCTGACTGTGGTACTAATAGGATCAAAAGAGCACCAGCAATTTTCTTCAGGTAGCTGTATTTACTGTAACAAGACAAGCCTGCCTGTCAGTAAGAAGATAACAGAAACGGATCTAGCTGAACACTGTGAGCAGGACGCACCCCACTAGCTTGTAGATTTAGCTGAACACTGTGAGGTGGACGCACCCCACTAACTTGTAGGTTTAGCTGAACACTGTGAGCAGGACGCACCCCACTAACTTGTAGGTTTAGCAGAACACTGTGAGCAGGACGCACTGCACTAACTGTAAATAGTCTAGCTGCCTGACTGTGGTACTAATAGGATCAAAAGAACACCAGCAATTTTCTTCAGGTAGCTGTATTTACTGTAACAAGACAAACCTGCCTGTCAGTAAGAAGATAACAGAAACTGATCTAGCTGAACACTGTGAGCAGGACGCACCCCACTAGCTTGTAGGTTTAGCTGAACACTGTGAGGTGGACGCACCCCACTAACTTGTAGGTTTAGCTGAACACTGTGAGCAGGACGCACCCCACTAACTTGTAGGTTTAGCAGAACACTGTGAGCAGGACGCACTGCACTAACTGTAAATAGTCTAGCTGCCTGACTGTGGTACTAATAGGATCAAAAGAACACCAGCAATTTTCTTCAGGTAGCTGTATTTACTGTAACAAGACAAGCCTGCCTGTTAGTAAGAAGATAACAGAAACGGATCTAGCTGAACACTGTGAGCAGGACGCACCCCACTAGCTTGTAAGTTTAGCTGAACACTGTGAGGTGGACGCACCCCACTAACTTGTAGGTTTAGCTGAACACTGTGAGCAGGACGCACCCCACTTACTTGTAGGTTTAGCAGAACACTGTGGGCAGGACGCACTGCACTAACTGTAAATAGTCTAGCTGCCTGACTGTGGTACTAATAGGATCAAAAGAACACCAGTAATTTTCTTTAAAATACTGTAACAAGACAAACCTGCCTGTCAGTAAGAAGATAACAGGAACGGATCTAGCTGAACACTGTGAGCAGGACGCACTGCACTAAATGTAAATAGTCTAGCTGCCTGACTGTGGTACTAATAGGATCAAAAGAACACCAGTAATTTTCTTCAAAATACTGTAACAAGACAAGCCTGCCTGTCAGTAGGAATATAACAGGAACGGATCTGGCTGAACACTGTGAGCAGGACGCACTGCACCAAATGTAAATAGTCTAGAAGATAACAGGAACGGATCTAGCTAAACTGAATACAGTGTATATATATATATATATATGCAACACCTGGGATGCATATATATACACAATACACTTTAAGTGCAGCTAACTGACTGACTGTCCTGCCTAATCTAGCTAACTCAAATGAAATGACACTGTCTCTCTCTCTCTCTAAGCACACCGGAACACACTGCACAGGGCCGCCGTGCAGGCGGCCTTATATAGTGTGGGGCGTGTACTAAATCCCCTGAGCCATAATTGGCCAAAGCCTCCTTGGCTTTGGCCAATTATGGCTCTCTGTTAAGGCGGCGCTGTGATTGGCCAAGCATGCGGGTCATAGTGCATGCTTGGCCAATCATCAGCAAGCAATGCACTGCAATGCCGCAGTGAATTATGGGCTGTGACGCGCCACACGAATTTGGCGCGAACGGCCCATATCGTTCGCAATTCGGCGAACGATCGAACAGCCGATGTTCGAGTCGAACATGGGTTCCACTCGAACACGAAGCTCATCCCTAGTGTCCAGGTTCAACAAAAAGATCAACAACTTTGTGTCAAGGACAAAGGATCCGCTGGCATGCAGAACAGATGCCTTGGTTTTTCTGTGGGATCAGTTTTCACTGATCTATGCATTCCTTCCTGTTCTGTTGCTTCCACGCCTTCTTCGCAGGATCAAGTAGGAAGGGAAGGAGGTGATTCTTGTGGCCCCGGCGTGGCCCAGGAGATCTTGGTATGCAGAGATCATAATGATGCCAGTAGGGGATCCATGGACCCTACCACCACGTCCAGACCTTCTCTCGCAAGGTCTGGTATTCCATCCTACCTTAGAAAGGCTAAATTTAATGGTTTGGCTATTGAGATCCACATTCTGAAAGACCGTGGGCTGTCAGTAGTTTCTACTTTGGTTAATGCTAGGAATCTGGCCTCCAAAGTCATATATTATAGAGTCTGGAAGGCATATGTCTCCTGGTGTGAATTCAGGGGTTGGCACCCCAGGAAGTATGTCATAGGTAGGATCCTTGAATTTCTGCAGATGGAATAAGAAATTAAGCTGGCCTTGAGTACTATCAAAGGCCAGGTGTTGACCTTATCGGTATTTTTTCAACGACCATTTGCTTCGCACTCTCTGGCTCGTAGCTTTATTCAGGGGGTAACGTGGATTAATCCTCCGGTTAGGTCACCCCTGGACCCTTGGGACTTGAATTTAGTCCTGTCGACGTTACAGAAACAGCCTTTTGAGCCGATACGAGATATTCCCTTGGTCCTTTTGACAAGGAAATTAGTCTTTCTGGTTGCCAAATCTTGTGCAAGAAGAGTATCAGAGTTGGCTGCTCTTTCTTATAAAGAGCCGTATTTGATTATTCATAAGGATAAGGTTGTATTACGTCCTCATCCTAATTTCCTACCAAAGGTAGTGTCAGGTTTTCATTTAAACCAGGATATTGTTTTGTCTTCATTTTTTCCAGAACCTCATTCTGCGGAAGAAAGGTCACTACATTCTCTTGATGTGGTGAGAGCAGTCAAGGTCTACTTGAAGGCGACTGCTCAGATTCGTAAAACAGATGTTTTGTTTGTGTTGCCAGAAGGTCCTAAGAGAGGACAGGCAGCATCGAAATCTACTATTCCTTAATGGATTTGTCAAGTGATTGTTCAAGCTTATGGTTTAAAGAGGAAAATTCCACCTTTTCATATTAAAGCGCACTCCACCAGGGCTGTTAGTACTTCCTGGGCAGTGCATCTCCAAGCCTCCATGGCTCAAATCTGCAAGGCCGCAACTTGGTCTTCAGTCCATACATTTACCAGATTCTATCAAGTAGATGTAAAAGGTCATGAGGATATCGCCTTTGGGAGCAGTGTACTGCAGGCAGCAGTATAAGTCCCCTGGTCTCATGGTGCCCTTCTTTTGTTGTGTCTCCCTCCCTTCAGTTGGCATGCTATGGGACATCCCACATAGTAACTACTATGGCTCTGTGTCCCGTGATGTATGATAAGAAAATAGGATTTTTAAAACAGCTGTAAAATCCTTTTCTTTGAAATACATCATGGGACACAGAGGTCCCTCCCTTCTTTTTGGTATACACATGTATTGCTTTGCTACAAAACTGAGGTACTCCCAGTAGTGGGAAGGGTTATATAGGTAGTGGACTTCTTGTCTTATGCTGCATACACACAAGCAGACTTTACGGCAGACTTTGTCCTGCGGACTTTACGACGGACTTTCCGAATGAACGGACTTGCCTACACACGATCAACCAAAGTCCGACGGATTTGTACGTGATGACTTACGACCGGACTTAAACAAGGAAGTTTATAGCCAGTAGCCAATAGCTGCCCTAGCGTCGGTTTTTGTCCGTCAGACTGGCATACAGAAGAGCGGACTTTTCGACCGGACTCGAGTCTGTCGAAAAGATTTGAAACATGTTTCCATTCTAGGTCCGTTGAACTTTTGGGTAAAAAAAGTCCGCTGGAGCCCACACACAATCGAATTGTCCGATGGACTCCGGTCCGCCGAACCAAGTATGCCGTAAAGTCCGGTCGTGTGTGCGCGGCATCAGGGTGTGCCAGTGTCCATCACCTGAAGGTGGCCTATAACCCGCATAGTAACTACTATGGCTCTGTGTTCCGTGATGTACTTCAAAGAAATGGATTTTACAGGTAAGCTGTTTTAAAAATCCTATTATTCAGAGCTCTTTCTAGTGGTGTCAGACAGTTATGTCTTTAGCAGGATATAAATAGAAGTGGGGAAGGTTTTTGTAAGCTTGAAAGTACAATGATATCTACGGTATCTGCATCTTGGAATACATTACATAGATTCCCTCTAATATTACTTTTCATGACATAAATAGTGAAATCGTTTGATGCATGCTCAGTAGATTTTGTTAGGGAAAGGTTCTAGTTAGACAAAGGGAGCTCAATACCCTAGTGAACACGGGCTCAGTTCACTCAAGAACCTCACATGAGATAATTGTATCACATGACACATTTTTTTTCAATTTTCTCACGCAATATTCAAAATGTAAGTTTATGCGGTATTTAACGCACTAGAAAAAAAACGCATGGAAAATACCACATAAACTGACTCTAAAGTCAATTCAGTAAACTATATAAATAAATAAATACATTTGTTGAATAAGTAGTGGTCTAGTCATTCATTATTCAAGGGATGTATTCAATTAGCGCTGGTTGTTAAGGAGCTGGCACCTGCTGGCGACTTTGACAACCAGTAAATAGCTTACCTTGTCCTTAACAACCATGACTCGTCTGCTGTCAGCGCGGTTCCCCGCTGACAGCAGAATGTAAACAAAAGAATCGCAGGCATTTTAAAATTATTATTTTTATTTTTAAAAACCCAACCCCCCTCCCACAAAAAATGTTGGGTCAATGATGTCATAAGGCAAGAGATCACCTAGTGACATCATTGGGTGGCCCCTCCACAAAGAAGAAACTGGAGCAATGCTGGAGGCTACTTGCAGCACATACTAATTATGATAGCATAATGATTAATGTGGAATGTATGTTTTGTCAATGAACATTTACTGTTATCAAACTGTTATGGGCAAAGTTCCACTTTAACAATCCCCTGTTTGTGTTTGATGGATTGTCCATTTATATGACCTTCCCAAAGAGCGGAATTGGCATTCATGTGCCAGACAGCCTCTCCCTTCTTTCTGTAAAGCCAACATTCCTCACTTCACCTGATTTATTGTCATCTGCTACCACATTTTGTATCACTGTTTTCACGGTTGTTTGGTAACACTAAAACATGTGACAGTGTTCTTAATGACGATTTAAGGAGAACCCCAGTAGGATAAACTAACAAACAAAGCTTTACACAATTTTTTTAAACTATAACCTGTAGAAGAACCTGCTCTTACAAGTCACTCAGTGGTAGAGGTGTTTAGATCTCCAGAATTTGTGTAGATGTAGAAGGATTTCTGGAGAGAACTAGGGCTTAGGACCTTAGTAAAAGTGTAAAGTCTTAGTCTAAAGTGTTGCAGGCAGGATCCATGTCCTGCTACAATTCATGGTTTAGTGAACATGTTGGAGCTACTAAGATCACATCTTTTGCTGAAGTTATGCTACCATTTTGCTTAGGTTTTTATATCAATTCCTCAAAAAAGCAATGTGCAAAATAGGGGGCTAGAAAGGGTATTAAGGATAAATTATTTTTGGTATTTGTAGCACAACATTTCTGTAATGTTAAGCCAATTGTCATTCTTCAAATTGTCTAAAATACTTTAAAGGTCCCACAAAATGTCATCTTTGCTGTGCTCACTACAGTAACATTGAAGTTCTGGCCTTGCATAATTAGGCAGTAGGGATGAGCCTGATGTTCGTGTCGAACGTAAGAAAATTGGCCGTTCGCCGAATTTAGAACATTATGGAGCATTTGCGGCAAATTAGAGCGCTGCGGAACGCCCCATAATGCACTGCGAGATCTCAGTGCATTGGCATCTTATGATTGGCCAAAGCATGCACCTGACCTGCATGCTTTGGCCAATCACAATGTGCTCTGCTGAGAGAGCCATAATTGGCTAAAGGCAGGGTGCCTTTGGCCAATCATGGCTCAGGGGGCTAAGTCCACGCCCCACACTATATAAGGCTGCTGCTTACACAGCAGCCGTATATAGTGTAATGAATGAATATTCAGTGTAAAATCTATATATACAGCCTAGTATATACTCTGCATTTAGTGTAGATTGAATCTATATTTAGGCAGTGTAGTATATATAATATAGTGTATTGAAGTGGTCAAGGGGAACCCTGCACCAAATGTTTATTTTTAAATGGCATGGGGTCCCCCCCAAAATCCATACCAGGCCCTTTAGGTCTGGTATGGACTTTAAGGGGAAGACTGCACCAAACTTAAAACAAAAATGGCGTGGGGTCCCCCCAAAATCCATACCAGATCCTTCAGGTCTGGTATATGTAATATCCTTCACCTGTTGCCACATACTAGCTGAAAGGAAAAATGTGTTGTACAGTGAGGATGTCTGCACTATAAGCTGATGGACAGGGACTTAGTTGGGCTTATAAGAGAAACAAAGCTGATGGCGTGTGTCACCATTGTGGATGTATTCACTAGTGGAGCAAGAAGTAAAAAGGCTACAGAATAAAAAGGTTAGAAAAGGTGTCCTACTGTTAAGATTGATGCTACAACTATCAGTTTGTCCTGGCATGCCAGGGTGCTAGGTGTAATCCTAGACTGTGAACTCTGCTTTCACCCCCACATGCAATCACTGTCCAAAGTTTGCCACCTCAACCTTTGCAACATCTCCAAAATACACCTCTTCCAATGACACTACAAAGCTCCTACTTCATTCCCTGGTTATATCTCATCTCGACTTCTGTAACTCCCTCCTCATTGGATAACCTCTACATAGGATATCCCCCTTCAGTTCATCATGAATGCTGCTGCCAGACTCATCCACCTTATCTTGTGTCTGCTTCCCCTCTCTGTCAATCCCTACACTGGCTTCCGCTCACCCAACTAATTCAATTCAAATTACTAACAACAACTTACAAAGGCATCCACAACTCTGCCCGAGCTACATTACTAACCTAGTCCCAAAATACCAACCAAATTGTTCTCCTTGTTCCTCCCAAGACCTCCTGCTCTCTAGCTCCCTTGTCACTTCCTGCCTCATGCTCGCCTCCAGGACTTCTTCTGAGCCTCTCCCAACCTATGGAACTCCCTACCCCAATCTTTACAACTATCTCCCACTCTGTCCACTTTTAGGCAATCCCCAAAAACTCTTCTCTTCACAGAAGCCTATCCCACCCCCATCTAACAACTGTACTTTTATTTTCTCAATCAGCTCATCCCCCACAATTACTACCTTTGGTATCACTTGACACTCCCTTTTAGATTGTAAGCTTTATTGAGTAGGACTCTCTGATTCCTCCTGTACTGAATTCTATTAATTCTGTATTGTAACTGTACTGTCTACCCTCATGTTGTAAAGTGCTCTACGAACTGTTAGCGCTATATAAATCCTCAATAATAATAATACTTTACAGCCACACAGCTCACCATAGGTATGTGGATTTACACATTTTAAACATGTGCTTTATATGTGTTTTAGTTGTGTGCTGAGCTGTTTGGTTGTCTTCCTCTTTTAGTTATAAGAGCTTATAACTTTAATCCAGTAGAAGGAACAGGAACGTTCTCAAAACTCTATTTTCTTGGGTTTTCTCTTTGCAATACAGATCGATCTACCAAAGTGATTCACTGGAAAGAATTAACAGTTTTGCCTTTGCCAGACTTCCCAACCTGACAGAACTGTAAGTAATTGTTTTTTGTTATGAACAGATCGCACGTTATTTTCGAATCTAAGTTCAAAGAATAGGCATAGTAGCAAATAAATTAATGATGTTCTGTACTGTTTTCACTTATCAGCTCTGGCTAGCTTTCTGCATATCCACATTCATGCCAAAATTGCAAATATTATACTGTTCTTTCAGAACTATTACATTTTCTTTTCTCTCCTTGGTAATTTTTAAATTATGGAAATAAATGATTTTCCTGCCTTGTGTACAGATTTATCATATCCCATCTAGAAATGTTTAAATTAGATGTAAACCCTAGCTGAATGGTAAATAATTTGCTAACTTTGTATTATTAACAATTGCCTTTTTTATATTAAGTAAAATACTTGTGTAGCTCTAATAGTACTGCCCTCCAATTATTATTGACCTTCAGTTAACTAACTGCTTACATTGCGGATGTTCTAAGCACACTTACTTGGCAATAAGGTCCTAAACACATCATCTCATGTGTGGTTCTTTCCTTAGGGTGTTATAAAGGATGAGCACCAGTCACTTTGGTTAGTATAAACTGTAAACCGCTTTATTTACTTTATTACATATGGGAAGGAGTGTAAGGTATCAACCAGGATATCCCAAATAGCATATGTTCTGAAGCACCAGATGCGTTAAGCCAGCCTTTCTCAACCTTTTCAACAAAGAAGAACACTTGAAATAACATTATGGTCTCAGGGAACCCTTGCTAAAAAAATTACTGTATCTACAACTCATGATACATTAGTGTGATGGTCAGTGGGAAGAATGTTCCTTACACTTGTGATCATTGGGAAGAATTACCTCCTTACAGATAGCTAAAAAGCTCATTGGTGTCAGGGAGAACTTATCTGAGACGCACAAACTGCTCACGTGTCAAGGAACCCCTTGCAACCTCTGTAGGAACCCTAGGGTTCCATGGAATCCTGGTTGAGAAACCCTGTTGAAAGGCCTTCTATTCCCTCATATATTAGTCTCCATTCCCTCATATGGACCATGCTGGCTGGATGTCCACAGGGCTTTGACTCCTTGGAGATTAAGGGCTTGCTCACACCAGTAGCTGCTTCAGAACATAACCAATAGTGTGTAGTAGGATGGAAGCAGTGCCAATGTGTTGATCACAGCTAGGGATAAGCCGAATAACCCCCAGTTCGGTTCGCAGCAGAACATGCGAACAGGCAAAAAATTTGCTTGAACACCGTTAAAGTCTATGGGACACAAACATGAAAAATCAAAAGTGCTAATTTTAAAGGCTTATATGCAAGTTATTGCCATAAAAAGTGTTTGGGGACCTGGGTCCTGCCCCAGGGGACATGTATCAATGCAAAAAAAAGTTTGAAAAACGTCTGTTTTTTCGGGAGCAGTGATCTTAATAATGCTTAAAGTGAAACAATAAAAATGAAATATTCCTTTAAATATCGTGCCTGGGGGGTGTCCTTAGTATGCCTGCAAAGTAGCGTGTTTAGAACAATACCACAGCAAAATTACATTTCTAAAGGAAAAAATTTAATTCAAAACTACTTGTTCTGTAATGTATTGTAGGGTCCCGGCAATATAGATGAAAATCATTGAAAAAAATGGCATAGCCCCCCCCCCCCCATTACCAGGCCCTCTGGCTCTGGTATGGATATTAAGGGGAACCCCTCACCCAAATTTAAAAAAAATGGCATGGGGGTCACCCAGGCCCCCAGGCACTATATATACTCTGAACAGCAGTATATATACTATACGGCCTGCCCTATATACTCTGCAGAAAATTGGGCCTAAGGTGTTGGTGGTACCAGAGCACTGTAAGCCCTCATAGTTACTCTTGGTGGGCGCAGGGACGGGCCCTGCTGTGAAACGCTATATCAAAAATTGTAATTACATGCCCCGGTTAAACAGGGGCAGAAAAATTGGGCTTTTGGTGGTGGTGGTGCCACAACACTGTATCCCCTCACAGATACTCTTGTTGGGCACAGGAACGGGCCCTGCATTGAAATATTATATCAAAAATTGCAATTACATGCCTGTGTTAAACAGGGGCAGAAAAATTGGGCCTTGGGTGGTGGTGGTGCCGCAACACTGCAACCCCTCACAGATACTCTTGTTGGGCACAGGAACAGGCCCTGCTGTGAAATATTAGATCAAAAATTGTAATTACATGCACCTGTTAAACAGGAGCAGAAAAATTGGGCCTTGGGTGGTGGTGGTGGTGCCCTAAACCAAAAATATTGTTGGAAGCTAGCATCATCATGATTGAGGAGGAATAGGATAGTCAGCATAGGCATCCTCAAGGGATCCCACATCCTTAGAAAATTCAATCAGTTACATCAGCATCAGGTGCTCAACCAGTGGATGCTCTGTTGGAAAGGTCTCCAAGTCTGCTCTTGCCCCTAGATATTCCTGCACCATGTAATGCAGACGCTGGCGATAGTTGCTTGAACCGATCAGACCTTGGCGCTAAGGACTGAAAAATTGTTTAAAGGCATCGGTCAGCCGGCCACCTTCTCCACCGCTCTTCCTCTGAGTGCACGAAGCCTCAGCAACACGTTGTCCAGCACCAGGAAATTGTAACCTCACAGGGTCTGGAAATGCGTTGCACAAACCTTTCTTCAAGGCCTCCTGAAAATGTTTCATTCTCTGCTCCCTCTGCGAAGGCAGGATGAGTTCTGCAACTTTACCCTTGTAATGTGGATCAAGAAGGGTTGCCAGCCAGTAATGATCCCTCTCCTTGATACCATGAATCCTATTGTCCTTTTGCAGGCTTTGCAGAATCAGGGAGGCCATGAAGCGTAAGTTTGCAGAGGCATTCGATTCTGAGTCCTCTGGGTCACTAAGGATCACATCATCCGTAACTACCTCCTCCCAGCCACGTACAACTCCTTGGGTTTCTGGGTACTGAAAACCATCCCTTGAAGACTGCTGCTGAGTGTTATCCTCTACATCCATGCTGACACAATCCTCCTCTTCTTCCTGTGTGTTTAGTGGGCCCGCAGGAATGCTATCTGGATAAAGGGGGCCTTGAGAGGTAAGGAAGTCCTCCTCTTCCACCCGCTGTTCTGCCTCAAGTGCTCTGTCCATGATTCCATGAAGTGTGTGCTCCAGCAGGAAGACTAGAGGGACAATGTCACTGATGCATGCATTGTTGCTGCTCACCATCCTTGTGGCTTCCTCAAATGGTGACAGGACAGTGCATGCATCCTTGATCAGTAGCCACTGGCATGGCGAAAAGAAGACAAGCTCCCCTGACCCTGTCCTGGTGCCATACTCGCACAGGTACTGATTAATGGCCCTCTGCTCTGTAGGCAGCCACTGCAGCATTGCCAACGTTGAGTTCCACCTGGTGGGCATGTCACAAATAAGGAGGTTGGTGAGCAGGTTGCATTCCCTTTGAATGTCAGCCAGCCGAGCACTGGCGTTGTATGACCGGCGGAAATGACCACAGACTTTTCTGGCCTGCCTCAGGAGATCCTGTAAGCCTGGGTACCTGCTCAAGAACTGCTGCACCACCAAATTCAGGACGTGTGCCAAACATGGAACAGGGGTCAAGTGTCCCTGTCGGAGGGGGAGAGAAGGTTGGTGCATACAACCATTCCTGGCTGAAGCTGGCGTGGTGTCAACCACCTCTGAGACTACCCCTGCAGAGCTGACAGAATCTCTGCTCCAGTGTGGCTCCTGTCCCCTAGGCAGACCAACCCAAGCACCGCATGGCATCTTTTAGCCTGACTGCTTGCGTAGCCCCTTGAACGCTTACATAGCACTGCTGGTTCAGAGGACAAATCTGCAGAAGAGGCGATAGAGGAAGAAGAAGAAGAGGGGGTGGAGGAGAGAGATGTGGAAAAATCACCACAAGCATTTTGGAGGCACGGTGGTGGAACAAGCTCCAACAATACTGAACCCTGTCCTGCATCCTTCCCAGCTGCCAGCAGAGTTACCCAGTGCGCCGTGAAGGAAAGATAACGTCCCTGCCCATGCCTGCTGGAGCATGAGTCAGCGGTAATATGCACCTTACTGCTGACCGCCCTGTCCAATAAGGCAAAAACATTACCTTCCACATGCCGGTAGTGAGCCGGAATGGCCTTTCCGTGAAAAGAAATGGTGTTTTGGAACCTGCCACTGAGGTACAGCACATTCCACAAATTCACAAAAGAGGGCAGAGTCTACCAGCTGAAAAGGCAGCAGTTGCAGTGCTAGCAATTTAGCCAAGCTAGCATTTAGACGCTGAGCATCTGGATGGCTGGGAGCGAATTTAATTTTACGGTTCAGCAACTAGGGTAGGGAAATTTGCCTGCTAAAATCAATTGGTGGTGTACTGCTAGCAGATTGGCTGCAAGTACTTGGGACACCTATTACTATACCTTCATTCCTCTCAGTGCAGGTTTTTGAGAGGACTGGAGGTATAGTAGGGTTGGAGATCCCAGATGAGGAGCAAGGAGAAGTCCTCCTTTTTCTTTGATGTGGGTCTTTCAAGTGCTTTTGCCAATGGACTGCATGGCAGGTCGTCATATGTCTGGTCAAGCACGTGGTGCCCAAGCGGCTGCTATTCTGGCCACGCTTGATCCGCTTCAGACATAGGTTGCAAACAGCAATGGTGCGAACTGTACACGTCGAAAAAGGCCCACAACAAGGAACTTTTAAAAGTCAGCAGGAAGTCAGCAGTGCCCTGCACCCATGGAGCTCTGTGGTGTGATGCAATAGTGTGGCTGCCCTTAAGCTGCTCCCTAGAGAGCATCCTGCCTCATAGGAGTTGTGCCTCCTCCTCCTCCTCTCAGGCACCCAAGTACAGTCAGTGACCTCATCATCCCCTTCCTCCTCGTCACTGGAGCAAACTTGGCAGTATACTGCAGCTGGGGGAACATGACTGTCGGTTTCTTGTCCTTCTTGGGCACCCCCTCTCTCTAGGCTCACGTTACTCCCTTCCTCAACCTGGGAACTAAAATCAGAGCCTTCAAATAGCTGCGCATCCTCCAGCAGCATGTACCCCACACTGTGGTCGAATAATTCTGGGGAATCCTCCATGCATGATGGTGGGGCTACGGAAGGAGTGACTGTGGACATGGAGCCGGTGGAATAGGCCGCTTTGGCAGCTGCCCTGGGAGGCAAAATACTCTGAGCCTGGGTGACAGAGGATGAGGAGGATGAGAGCGGCTTTGTTATCCACTCCACCAACTCTTCTGCATGTTCTGGCTCAATAACAAAGCCAGCAGCTGAAAAAAAGGACAAGCATGCCCCACTGCCACCTGTAGAGAATGCACCATGTCCATGACCAGCACTGTTGACTGTAGACACAGAGGCTGCTTGCCCTCTTTAGTGGCCTGTGAGCGTCTGCCTCTCCTCGGTGGCCTTCCGGACATGATGTATATTTAGTTTTGCAACACCACACTACACTGTATTAGATACTGTGTACACCACCAGAAGTGTAGTAGAAACTGTACACACTGTATTAGAGACTGTGTACACCACCTGCACTGTATTAGCAACTGCACTACGGCTGCACTGTATTGTGTACTGTGTAGTAGAAACTGTACACACTGTATTAGATACTGTGTACACCGCCTGCACTGTATTAGCAACTGCACTACGGCTGCACTGTATTGTGTACTGTGTACACCACCAGCAGTGTAGTAGAAACTTTACACACTGTATTAGATACTGTGTACACCGCCTGCACAGTATTAGAAATTGTACAGCGGCTGCACTATTTTATACTGTATACACCACCAGAAATGTAGTAGACACTGTACACACTGTATTAGATACTGTGTACACCGCCTGAAGTGTATTAGCAACTACACTATGGCTGCACTATATTGTGCACTGTGTACACCACCAGAAGTGTAGTAGAAACTGTACACACTGTATTAGATACTGTGTACACCGCCTGCACTGTATTAGCAACTGTACTACGGCTGCACTATTTTATACTGTATACACCACCAGAAGTGTAGTAGACACTGTACACACTGTATTAGATACTGTGTACACCGCCTGAAGTGTATTAGAAATAGTACACCACAGAATGCACTGTAGATAAAGGCTACACAGGATGCAGACTATATATATATATATATATATATATATATATATATATATATATATATATTAATACACTGCCTGCACTGACTGAATATAGCGTAAACACTGAATATATAGTCTATGCACCTCGTTGGATTTAACACCTAGTATTACAAAACATTTTAGAAAGTGGCTGCAGTTTAGTTTAAGCTGGTTACACACTGTATGAATTTCTGTCTCTTACCAGTATGCTGAGTGGGTGGCTGTATACCACCTTCCACTCAAAATCTGTCAATTGAAAAATCAAAGGAGTCACGAAGAAAATTTTCAGGCAAAAAGAAACCAGACGCAGCCACTTTTCAGGTATTCTAACCTCCGGCGAGCCTGCCTTTCAAAATACAATAGGCACAGCCAGGGCCGGGACAGGCGAGCAGGAGGGGCACCTGCCCTGGGCACAGTGTTATCCTGTGGGGGGGGGGGGCACTGGGAGCTTGTTCGTGCCCCATTTCACATCTACTTGAATAACAAAAGTGATGCTGCTGTCACACCTTCCACTGGGGCAGCTGAAGAACGGGGCACAGAGCAGGGGCTACAACAGCTGCTGGAAAGAGGATTCTATCCTCTCCTTCCTCCAACAGCAGCCTGATATGAGCTGGAGAAAGTAGGCAGGACAGGCGCACACTAATGCCGTGTACAGACGATCAGACATTCCGACAACAAAATCCTGGATTTATTTCCGACGGATGTTGACTCAAACTTTGTCCTGCATACACACGGTCGCATAAATGTTGTCGGAAATTGCGATCGCTAAGAACGAGCTGAAGTACAACATGTACGACAGGACTAGAAAAAGGAAGTTCAATACCAAGTGTGACACCCTTTGGACTCCTTCTGCTAATCTTGTGTTTGTATAAGCTTGGTGAGAGACGATTTGCGGTTTTCAGCCTCGTGCTTTTCAGTTCGTTACTGCTCTTCAGTTTGTGCTTGTGGGTTCGTATCTGTTTTTCAGTGCATGTAATCAGTTCATATCTGGTTTTCAGTGCGTTCTTGTCCACTCGTTTCTGATTTTCAGCTTGCTCTTCTCAGGCCTTTCTGATTTTCAGAGCGTTCTGTTAGTTCGTTCTGACCAGCCAACCGCTTTCAAGCCATATTGCGGGTATGTACTCATCTTAGAGTTTGTGCTATGCGGGGGCTTGGTGTTGGGGTTCTTACTTTGACCCAAGCCCAGTCCATGAACAGGGGGAGGAGGAGTTCATGGACCAAGAATTAGTTGCTCCAGCGTGACCAATTCTCTCACATATCTTTGTTGTGGGAGATCTAGGAGAATCATCCTGATGATTCCAGGATTTAACTCCAGATGACAGACCCCGTTTTTCACCGTCTATTGGCTTTGCTGTCCCCTTTTATTACGAAGCAGGACACCTTCATGAGGCAAGCCATCACTCCTGAACAGAAGCTAGTCGCCGCGTTGCGGTACTTGACGACGGGGAGAAGTCTGCAGGACATCAAGTTCTCGACAGGCATCTCCCCCCAGGCTCTGGGGATCATTATTCCAGAGACCTGTTCTGCCATCATTAAGGTCCTACAGAAGGACTATATTAGAGTAAGTTTTATCCTTTAAAATCACATTCTATGTATTTAATGTTTGCTAATGTATTGTATTTCTTTCATCATTACCATGATTGTAATATGCTGTGAATGTCCTCTTTATCCTCATGCATGCTAGAAGTTTTTAAAGTTCCTTTTTTGTCCTTCATGCATATTTGCCTTCACTAACCTCCCCAGCATGCTATCCTGGGCCCATACACACCTAGCCTAGTCACTTAACAATGTATTTTGTCAGCTCCATTGTAGTGCTTACCCTAAACACCCCCTAAAATGTGTTTAAATGTTATTGTTGTCCTTAAATTCAGTCATAGTGCCAGAGCCTTTTTTTGGCGGTCCCAAACTCATTTGGGACCCTCCCTCCCCCCCCAACCACTAAGTCAACCGATACCAATCCTCTGCTGACTTTGCCCAACCCATACACACTATACCTACCTCTTTTGTGGTCAGATTTATGGATGAATTCACCAAAGCATGTAGTACAAGGGCCTGCCTGAATACTTTCAAACGGTACTGTTTAAAGTTTTGTTCTATTATCTTGATAGGTAATTGCAGAATGTAAAAATGAGCTTCAATTTGTACAGTGTGTATTCATATTTTTGTATTATGACACTTCTTACCTGTCCAGTGGGCTGCCAATAGTGTAAGTAAGGAGGGACTGGACAAAGTAACACACATTATGTATGCATTCAGTGTCTAATCCGCTTGCAATGTTATGTGCAATTGTCTGTTTTGGCAGAGTTCCAAGCTGAAGACATAATTTTTTTCACTTTCGAAAGCTAGAATAATTACCTGTTTTGTGCAAGTTTCACACATGGAGACACCCCTAGTATCCACTGGAGCACCTGTGTGGGACACCCTAAAAAAGGTGTTCTGGTGTCCCACACTAGTGCTCCTGCGTCCAAATGTGTAAACAGATGCTGAGTGTCCTCTCCTTACACTGAATCAAGTTTGAATTTCATTCTAGTTACAAACCCATCTAGACAACAAACTTCTTTTAAGACAAATAGGCATGAACAAATGTAGTTAACTGCATCTGCCAAAAACATTGTATTAGTGAGGGAACGAACGATGTTTACTACGAACGATTACTGTGCCCACGAACCTGAAACTTGCCATTTTAAACGCCATTTTAAACTGTACAACAGTAAAGAAAAGCACATAATGAACATAATAATAATAATAGGAAAACACGACAAAATACTTACTTTTTTGCAGCACTCTCTTGATTCTTCTGTACTGATCCTGCTCCCTCAATTTGAGGTCTGACCATCGCTTCCTCAGTTGATCCTTGGATCGCTGTACCCCAAAATTCTTCAGACTTTTTACAACTTTAGCTATGATCTTGGCCTTTCTCACATTTGGATTTGGGTAAGGTCCATGCTTCCCATCATAGTCGGCACTCTTCAAGATGTCCACCATCTCCACCATCTCTACAAAGGACATATTTGAGGCCTTAAATCTCCTGAAACGGGGCTTTCTTCGTCCTCCTCATTGCTGTTCTCCTTAGAATGCACTTGCTCTTTCTTCGCCATGTGCTCTCCCACAGCGCTGAAAGAGAAGGGGCGGGGAATATACTAGAAAGAAGGTCAGGGGCGGGCGGAGTTTCACGCATGCGCAGTGTATATAAAGCGCAACATGCGTGTGTCATGCGTACGATCTGTGAGTGGAGGACGGAGTAGCAGAAGCGTGCTAACGAAGGTATCATTTTGAATTGGGGCATCAGTGGCCTATACTGCTTATAGATTGAGGCCTATATTGGGACAAGATTAGGAGAGTTTAGCCTGACATTAGGGTTTGTCTTGTGTTGTGCCTTGCAGATAAAATGGATCGATTCAACGATCACGACTTTCTCCCCCAATTCATTGATATGTACAGAGAGCTGCCCTGTCTGTGGCAGACAAAACACCCTTTTTATACTAATAGAATAAAGCGACAGGCAGCGCTGGATGAACTGTTGGAATGTGTAAAGCCGCAGATCCCCACGGCAAACATCAACTATTTGAAGTGCAAAATTGGTGGCTTGAGGAGCACATATAATAGGGAGCACAAGAAGGTCCAGGATTCCCAGAGATCAGGAGCAGCAGCAGATGACATTTATGTCCCCAGGTTGTGGTACTACGACAGACTGCGATTTCTGTCAGACCACACTTCCTTACTCCCCAGCTGAGGCTTCCGACGTCCAACCTGGACCTTCCACCCAGGAAGAAGTGACCTTCCACCCAGCTTGAGTCAGGTATTGCATTGAGTCAGGTATTGCATTGTTCAACATATTGCTCAAACTAAAACAGGAGCAAGCTGTGGAAAGTGACAGCCAGGAGGTGGCGGGAGAAAGTGGCAGCCGGGAGGTGGCCGGGCCCAGTAGCCTGACCGAATTGCAGGTTCCTCCCTCCGCCTTCCAACAAAAAGGACCAGGAAGGGGAGGAACGTGCAGGAGTTCGCGCTTTCTTTGATTCGGGAGGCTACTGCGAACCACCCCCAATATTCCAGAGGCCTATGCCTGCATGAATGCCAGCAAAATGCAGGAAATGGAGATGGGCCAACGCCTCATTTGTGAGGAAGTGATGTATCTGGCCCTAAATAAGGGGTTGAGGAGCGAACTCACAAGCAAAACCCACCTGTGCAGTTGGACCATCCTCCTCCTCCACCACCTGCCACAACTCCAACACCAGAGCCACAGACTGGAAGCAAGCGTGGAAACAACCGTGGAAGTAAGACAAGAGTGTGATGGCCTGGATTAATTCTGGTCTGGCAAAAGACGCAGGCTGTTGTATGACCACAGCCTGGGGACATATATGTCATCTGCTGCTGTTACTGATCTCTCGGACTCCTGGACCGGATTGTGATCCCTATTAAATGGACTCCTCGGGCTACCAATTTTGCCTGTCAAATAATTGATGTGTGCCCTGGGGTACAAAGGCTTCGCCAATTTCACCAGTTTATTCAGCGTTGCCTTCCTCTTTATTTTGTTATGACCCCTAATAAATGTCTATTTTTTTTATCACAAATACTTGGCTATGTCTTTTAGCTCAAAAAGGACAGTTTGTTTGTGAGTAGGCAGGTACATTTCAAAAATACTATGTCAAATTAACAAGGGACACCAACATCAACCAATCTGCTTGAGGTTAAAAAATATAAGATAATAATGGTGTTGTAGTAACTTGACGCACAAAACAAACAAAAATATTATGGAGATCACTATAAAAAAAAATTAAAAATCAGGAGATCTTGATAAAAAAATTTAAAAAAGTAGATCACTATAAAAAAAAAACATAAACATTATTCTGGAGATCTGGCAAAAAAAAATAAAGATTATTCATGAGATCACGAGAAATAATAAAGAAATCAGTTTGTCAGAACTCTGTGTGAATATCAGCAGCAAAACAACTTCATCATTCTAGCATTATAAAGAAGAAGAGAATGCGCTGCATTAAAAGATTAAAAACTTTGCAGCATGAGAAATGTGCTATCTCCATTACGAAGTTTTACCAGACCGATCGCTTCCGTCTCGTACTTGATTCAGAGCATGCGTGGAATTTTGTGCGTAGGAATTGTCTACGCAGATTTTGTTGTGGGAAAATTTGAGAACCGGCTCTCAAATTTTGTTTGTCGGAAATTCCGACAAAAAATGTCCGATAGGGCCTACACACGGTCGGAATTTCCGACAACAAGCTCACATCGAACATTTGTTGTCAGAAATTCCAACCATGTGTACGCGGCATAAGAAAGACACCTTATTCCCAGGAAAGAAGAGTAGATGATTGTGGACGGAACCCACTGGCGAATGTCATCCTTGAGGTCAGACACTGCTCACACTGATGCCAATCAGGTAATTTGCATTGTGGACTTCTACACAGCAATGTACAAAAAAAAATGCACTTTTATGAAATCCATAAAAGCACAAAATTCAAATTTGTTCATATAGCAGAAATGAATGAGAAATAAATGTTTGTTTGAAATGTCACCATGTTTTATATAGAGGAAGATTTAATGTTGTGCTGCACTTTTATGGATATAATAAAAGTACTGAAATTGCTTTATAGAAGTCCCCAGTGTGGATTAACTTGTTGGGATACAGTGTGTTGACATTAAAGTGGAAGTAAACCCTCCTATCATTTTCAGCCAAGAAAGCTGCATCTTGGCCTCTGTTTAATCTTCAACTCCCATGGTGCTGCACATGGGATCAGTTATGACACCAGCAGCCATTGAGGTGCGCTAAACATGTGCAGAACGGAAAAATGTGTTTAGTTTTGTCTCGAAAAAATTTGTTATGTTACTAATTTTTTTTCGTTGATTCATTTCAGAATTTGTTTAATTTAGTTTTGTTTATTAATTTTCTAACGAATTCCAAATTGTCGGAACAATTTGAATTCAGATTGGTCGAAACATTATCGACCGATTCGAATTCTGTGTGCCCCCTTGTGACGTCATCGACCCAGCATGTCCCGGGCGGTGATATCTGAAGAGGACAGGGGTCACCCGCTGACATCTTAGTCAATCACCAGTACTATAGAAGGGACGGACTGCACCTAAATGAGGAGGGTGCAGATCAGCTGGGAGTAAAGATGGGCAAAAAGTTAGAGGGGTTTTTAAACTAGACGACGGTGGTGAGGGCCCAGAGGTAGGGATAGTTAGCACGGAACATATTCCAGAGGGTAGTATTGGGGCATTAGTGGTAGGCTGACTAAAGCACATAAACCCAAGGTAAGTAAAGTAACAAGTCCTAGTTGCAATCTCGGAACAACCAATAAGAGGATAGTATGCGACTGGTCTAAACTACGTGGCATGTTCACTAGTGCCAGGAGCCTGGTGGGCAAGATGGTTGAACTAGCGATACTGTTGTACAAGGAGGATTTGGATTTTGTGGGAATTTCAGAGACCTGGTTCAACAGCTTTCATGATTGGCTGGCAACCATTCAAGGGTATACCCTTTATAGCAGGGCTAGAGAGGGTAAAAAAGGGGGAGGGGAGGGGGAGGGGTATGCCTATATATCAAGAATAATGTTCAAGTGAATGTGAGAGATGACATCACTAAGGGAGCTAGGGAGGAGGTGGAATCCTTATGGGTGGAGCTCCAAAGGGATGAAGCTAAGGGGAAAATATTACTGGGATTATGCTATAGGCCCCCTAACCTGAGGGAGGAGGGGGAGATGGATCTCCTATCACAAGTTGGATTAGCAGCAAGGATGGGAAGCGTTATCATAATAGGGGATTTTAATTATCCAGATATAGACTGGGCGGAGGGAACCACGCATTCGTCTAAGGCTCGCCAGTTCCTAAATGTCTTGTAGGACAATTTCATGGTTCAGATGGTAGACGCACCAACTAAAAATAAAGCGTTACTGGATCTACTGATTACCAACAATACAGACCTGATCATGGATGTGGAAATACGGGGCAATTTAGGAAACAGCGTTCACAGATCAATTGGCTTCAGTATAAATCACACAAATAGGAAACATAAGGGGAAAACAAATACACTGAAATTCAAAAGAGCCAACTTCCCTAAACTACGAACCTTGTTAGAAGGGATGAATTGGGTTAAAATCTTAGGAACAAAGAATACGGAGGAGAGATGGGTTTGCTTTAAGAGCATATTAAATAAGGGCATTAGCCAATGCATCCCATTGGTTAATAAATTTAAAAGAGCGAATAAAACTCCTGGATGGCTTAACTCCAATGTAAAAATGCATATAAAAGCAAAGAAGAAGGCCTTTAAAAAATACAGGTTTGAGGGATCATCATCAGCATTCAGACTTTATAAAGAATGCAACAAGAAATGTAAGGGTGCAATTAGGGCTGCTAAGATAGAACACAAAAGACACATAGTGGAGGAGAGCAAAAAAAATCTCAAGAAATTCTTTAAATATGTAAACAGTAAAAAGGGAGGACAGACCATATTGGCCCCAAAAAGAATGAGGAAGAACATCTAGTTACAAAGGATGGGGAGATGGCAAAGGTATTGAATTTATTCTTCTCCTCAGTCTTCACAAGGGAATCGAAGGGGGCTTCAGTAACCAAAACTGCAGTGTATATCCTTATGACACATCACAGGAAGCACCTCCATGGTTAACAGAGGACAGAATTAAGACCCCTCTCACACTGAGGAGCTTTGCAGGCGCTATAGCGTTAAAAATAGGGCCTGCAAATCGCCCTGAAACAGCGGCTCCATTCATTCCAGTGTGAAAGCCCGAGGGCTTTCACACTGGAGCGGTGCGCTGGCAGAGCGTCAGAAAAAGTCCTGCCAGCAGCTTCTTTGGAGTGCACTAAGAGCGGTGAACTCGCCGCTCCTAAAGCGCCCCTGCCCATTGAAATCAATGAGCAGCACCACCGAACCACCGGCAAAGCACCGCTGTAGCAGCGCTTTGTGGGAGGTTTTAACCCTTTTTCGGCCGCTAGCGGGGGGTTAAAAGCACCCTGCTAGTGGCTGAATAGCGCCGCAAAACCGATGGTAAAGCGCTGCTAAAAATAGCGGCGTTTTACCGCCGACGCCCACGGCGGCTCAGTGTGAAAGGGCTCTAAAATTAGACTTGGGAAACTTAACATTAATAAATCACCGGGACCACATGGCTTGCATCCGAGGGTACTTAAGGAACTCAGTCAAGTAATTGCCAGACCATTGTTCCTAATTTTTACTGACAGTCTACTGACTGGAATGGTCACAGCGGATTGGAAAAAAGCCAATGTAGCACCAATATTTAAAAAGGGCCCAAAATACATCCCTGGGAATTACAGACCAGTTAGCCTAACATCAAAAGTATGCAAGCTCTTGGAGGGGATGATACAAGATTTTAGTAACGAGAACGGTATCATTAGCAGTAATCAGCATGGATTCATGAAGAATCATTCTTGCCAAACCAATCTATTAACCTTCTATGAGGTGGTGAGTTGCCATCTAGATAAAGGAAGGCAAAAGCATTTGACACAGTTCCCCATAAATGTTTACTGTACAAAATAAGGTCCGTTGGCATGGACCATAGGGTGAGTACGTGGATGGAAAATTGGCTACAAGGGCGAGTTCAGAGGGTGGTGATAAATGGGGAGTACTTGGAATGGTCAGAGGTGGGTAGTGGGGTCCCCCGGGGTTCTGTGCTAGGACTTATTTTATTCATAAACCTCCTGGAGGATGGGGTAAACAGTTCAATCTCTGTATTTGCGGATGATAGTAAGCTAAGCAAGGCAATAACTTCTCCGCAGGATGTGGAAACCTTGCAAAAATATCTGAACAAATTAATGGGGTGGGCAACTACATGGCAAATGAGGTTTAATGTAGAAAAATGTAAAATAATGCATTTGGGTGGCAAAAATATGAATGCAATCTATACACTGGGGGGAGTACCTCTGGGGAATCTAGGATGGAAAAGGACCTGGGGGGTCCTAGTAGATGATAGGCTCAGCAATGGCATGCAATGCCAAGCTGCTGCTAACAAAGCAAACACAATATTGGCATGCATTAAAAAGGGGATCAACTCCAGAGATAAAACAATAATTCTCCCGCTCTACAAGACCCTGGTCTGGCCGCACCTAGAGTATGCTGCCCAGTTCTGGGCACCATTCCTCAGGAAAGATGTACTGGAAATTGAGCGAGTACAAAGAAAGGCAACAAAACTGATAAAGGGTCTGGAGGATATTAGTTATGAGGAAAGGTTGCGAGCACTGAACTTATTCTCTCTGGAGGAGAGACGCTTGAGAGGGGATATGATTTCAATTTATAAATACCGTACTGGTGACCCCACAATAGGGATAAAACTTTTTTGCAGAAGGGAATTTAACAAGACACGTGGCCACTCATTAAAATTAGAAGAAAAGAGGTTTAACCTTAAACTACGTAGAGGGTTCTTTACTGTAAGAGCGGCAAGGATGTGGAATTCCCTTCCACAGGCGGTGGTCTCAGCAGGGGGGGCATGGATAGTTTAAAAAAACTATTAGATAAGCACCTGAACGACTGCAACATACAGGGATATACAATGTAATACTCACACATACAGTGGGAACAGAAAGTATTTAGACCCCCTTAAATTTTTCACTCTTTGTTATATTGCAGCCATTTGCTAAAATCATTTAAGTTCATTTTTTTTCCTCATTAATGTACACACAGCACTCCATATTGACAGAAAAACACAGAATTGTTGACATTTTTGCAGATTTATAAAAAAAAAAACTGAAATATCACATGGTCCTAAGTATTCAGACCCTTTGCTCAGTATTTAGTAGAAGCTCCTTTTGATCTAATACACCCATGAGTCTTTTTTGGTAAGATGCAACAAGTTTTCCACACCTGGATTTGGGGATCATCTGCCCTTCCTCCTTGCAGATCCTCTCCAGTTCTGTCAGGTTGGATGATAAACATTGGTGGACAGACATTTTTAGGTGTCTCCAGAGATGCTCAACTGGGTTTAAGTCAGAGCTCTGGCTGGGCCATTCAAGAACAGTCACAGAGTTGTTGTGAAGCCACTCCTTCGTTATTTTAGCTGTGTGCTTAGGGTCATTGTCTTGTTGGAAGGTAAACCTTTGGCCCAGTTTAAAGTCCTGAGCACTCTAGAGAAGGTTTTCGTCCAGGATATCTCTGTACTTGGCCGCATTCATCTTTCCTTCTATTGCAACCAGTCGTCCTGTCCCTGCAGCTGAAAAACACCCCCACAGCATGATGCTGCCACCACCATGCTTCACTGTTGGGACTGTATTGGACAGGTGATGAGCAGTGCCTGGTTTTCCCCACACATACCGCTTAGAATTAAGGCCAAAAAGTTCTATCTTGGTCTCATCAGACCAAAGAATCTTATTTCTCACCATCTTGGAGTCCTTCAGGTGTTTTTTTAGCAAACTCTGTGAGGTCTTTCATGTGTCTTGCACTGAGGAGAAGCTTCTGACGGGCCACTCTGCCATAAAGCCCTGACTGGTGGAGGGCTGCAATGATGGTTGACTTTCTACAACTTTTTCCCATCTCCCGACTGCATCTCTGGAGCTCAGCCACAGTGATCTTTGGGTTTTTTTTTACCTCTCACCAAGGCTCTTCTCCCCCGATAGCTCAGTTTGGCCGGACAGCCAGCTCTAGGAAGGGTTCTGGTCGTCCCAAACGTCTTCCATTTAAGGATTATGGAGGCCACTGTGCTCTTAAGAACCTTAAGTGCAGCAGAAATGTTTTTGTTACCTTGGCCAGATCTGTGCCTTAACACAATTCTGTCTCTGAGCTCTTCAGGCAGTTCCTTTGACCTCATGATTCTCATTTGCTCTGACATGCACTGTGAGCTGTAAGGTCTTATATAGACAGGTGTGTGGCTTTCCTAATCAAGTCCAGTCAGTATAATCAAACACAGCTGGACTCAAATGAAGGTGTAGAACCATCTTAAGGATGATCAGAAGAAATGGACAGCACCTGAGTTAAATATATGAGTGTCACAGCAAAGGGTCTGAATACTTAGGACCATGTGATAATGAACTTAAATGATTTTAGCAAATGGCTGCAATATAACAAAGAGTGAAAAATTTAAGGGGGTCTGAATACTTTCCATGCCCACTGTAATCACACGCATAGGTTGGACTTGATGGACTTGTGTCTTTTTTCAACCTCACCTACTGTGTAACTATGTAACTATCATCGGGTGACTCCGTACCTTAGCTATTTAAAAAATGTCAGATGGTAGAGCAGGCAGTCGGCAGGAGCCTTCGATGAGGCCAGAGGGGGAGCGGGATCTGGGGGCCCACTTGTTGAAGGGGGATTCCAGATTCCGATAAGCCCCCCGCCAGCAGACCCCCAAGGTTGTGGGGAAGAGGCCCATGTCCCCAGATCCTACTGCCCCAAAGAACCTCCCAAGTTGAGGGCATATGGCCTGGTATGGTTCAGGAAAGGGGGGGGGGGGGGGTGCTCACTCTTCCTGGCCAGCCGGGCTGCATGCTCGGATAAATGTCTAGTATGGATTTTGGGGGGGTGATCCCACGCCAAAATTAAAAAAAAAAGTGGCATGGGGCCCCCCCAAAATCCATGCCAGACCTCCTTATCTGGGCATGCAGCCTGGCAGGCCAAGAAAGGGGGGACAGGCGAGTGCCCCCCTTCCTGAACCATACCAGGCCATAGGCCCTCAACATGTGTTGATGGGGACAAGGGCCTCTTCCTCACAACCTTGGGCGGTGGTTGTGGGGGTCTGCCAGCGGGGGCTTGTCGGAATCTGGAATCCCCTTTAACAAGTGGGCCCCAGATCCCGCCCTCTCCCATGTGAATGAGTATGGGGTACCCCTACCCATTCACCAAAATAGTGTAGGGACTGGTATGTATTGGGGGGACCCCACGCTTTTTTGTTTTTTTTCGCTCTGCATATGTCTACTGGGCACAGCGGGATATTCATCTATCTGCACTGTATAGTGCAGATGGTGTAGATGGGGAGATCTATTATTGTTTCATCATCCATATAGTCATTTACTAACATGCTGTTATTAGTTTTCTGTTGTGCCTTGCAATAGTAAATTTGCCATAAAATGCCTTAAAATATGAGCAACATAATTTTCACATATTTTGTCAGCACAGGTTGTCCATCAAGTGGTTCTTCTAACAGTGGCCACATTTACAATGAATCCTATGATTATTATTCAGTTGCATTGTACTTTTCAGACACATTTGATTTCTTCTACGTTTTTTAAAATAATCCCTCATAAACCATCAAAATAAATCAGCTGACCCATTCCTCACCAGTCACTCGTGTCTTCCTTTGACGTGTTACTTGATCATTAGCAGTACTCTGTATTTTGAATTCACTTCACCACATAGGCACATACCACAGGAAGCTACATCACTTCTATTGAGGCAAGGCCTAGATTTCATGACTCCCCTGGCCAGGTCCATAGGCTAATCCTAGCCCACAGCAGGCTCCAATATAGAGACCAAGCCACGAGGTGGGGAACATGAAGCACACCTGTTCTCCCACCAATTAGAGCCGCCATCACCCACCACAGTCACCTCAGACTGGCCGCTATTTCTTGAAAGAGTTTCCCAACCCGGAAGGTTGAAATGTGTGTTCTCTCAAATGTCCTTAACCACAAGGGTCAACCTGATACAAATCTTCTGCAGAAACCCAAGGCCCTTAACCTGGAGGGTTGAATGGCTTAAAGTAAAAGTTCAGCCTAAAACAAACCCCTTCCCTAAACGTACTTGTAACCTCCCACCAATGCAGCGCTTTTACAGGCTGCAGCACGTCTCCCCTCTTCCTGGTCTCACAGGAGAGATTGAAAGCAGCAGATGCCATATCCTGCTGCTGCTGTCAATCAAACTCCCTTGAGGAGGGAGCTGGGACATGGCTTACGTCGCTGTGTGTGTTAATGTATTCACACAGCACCACTCGGGAGGAGCACTGGCGAAAGACCCCCAAATAGAAAGTAAATCACTGCTCTGTGCAAATTTGTTGCACAGAGTAGGTAAGTATAATATTATATTATACATTATTTTTATTTAAAAAAAAATAGCCTTTAAAGGCTAAGTTCACCTCTCTTTTTTTCTAAATTCCAGCCCCCCTATGTACCAATATAGCATTAATGTACTTATTTGGCAAAAATAAAACAGCTTTCCATTAATTCTACATCAGTTTACCTCACTCCAGCTGATCTCATGAGTTGACCAGCTGATCCCATTAGCACACATCCTGCATCATCTACCCTCTGCTGATCAACTCCTTCCTGTGTCATGACCTAAAGTCTGACCAGGAAGTAAGGCAGAAGTAATCGAGCAGTTTGTTTAAACAGCTATGAAGAGAGTGAGGTAAGCCGATGTAGAATTAATGGAAAGTGGTTTTATTTTTTGCAAAATAGGTAACATTAATGCTATATTGGTACATGGTGAGCTGGAATTTAGAAGAAAAAAATTGAACAAAGGTGAACTTAGCCTTTAATTTCACATTAGCCCCTTGCTACCCCCAAGCCTTTAAGAGGATCTAAATGCCATGAGGCAGAGGCGGGCTTTCAGATCTTGTGACTGCTGCGATTGGCTGTCACAGCAGGCATACGTGATTGGAAGACAAAAAACAGAAATGAGAGGGCGCACCGGCCTTGTGCATTATCTTTAAAAAAGTTTATTTAAAAAGGAAACGTAAAAGTGCTACTCACAAGGGTAGATAGAAATCACGCATAATGGTCTATTGATGGTGATAGTGGATACACCGATAGCAGTCTCCAGACCTACGGACAAGACGTGCAGCTGCTGGCTGACGCGTTTCGAAGGTAGCACCTTCTTCTTCAGGCTTCTTTACGTTTCCTTTTTAAATAAACTTTTTTAAAGATAATGCACAAGGCCAGGGCGCCCTCTCTTTTCTGTTTTTTTGTCTGTATGTTAGGATTTCCCTATCCTTGAGGGCAGCAAGGCTGAAAGCTACCATCCATCAAGAACTTTGAACTGTCGGGCTACACATTTATGCGCAAGAGTTTTTGTTTTGTTATACGTGATTGGAAGCTCCTGATCACAAATATGCACTGAGAGCTGCACATGACACATGAAAAAAAATCCTGACTCGCTTTGCAAGCGTTGTTTCACAAGACGAGCAGGATTCAAGCCTCTGAGGTGTGCAGTCTTGCATTTGGCCAGAGGTGTGGGGGCACCAGTGATGCTCTAAGATGCTCGGAGATGCTCGGAGACGCTTCCCGAGTGTCTACAAATGTCTCCGAGTGTCCCTTGAGTGGTCTACAAGCTTCTCCGAGTGTCTCCGACACCCCCACACCTCTGGTCACATGTGGTACTGCATAGACAAGCAGTGGTTGTGGAACGGATTATCTGGGTTTCTCGCTTTGATATACGAGTGCTTTGGATTACAAGCATTCTTTTGGAACTAATTATCCTCGTAATACAAGGTATTACTGTACATACCTTTTATGAAGCCAGTCTCCAGCGGTAGATGCTATGTGGAAGAGACAGCCGACAACGGCTGGGAAATGCCTGGGAAGTGACAACACCCATAAAGTCACTATGGGGCTTCCGTTGTCAGCTGCCTTTCCTGCACACGCCTCCACAGACAGCTCAGCCTGGCACCAGACCGGAGCGGCTTCAGAAAAGGTCTATATAGCGATTCCTTCTTTACAGGGCTAGATAGGTTAGTCTTAGTTTGTGGCTGTGAGTAGATTTAGAGTTAGCTAGTTTTAAACTGAACTTCTACTTTAACTCCCCAGGATAAGGTTATTTTGAAACACCAAGGTTACACTTGTTTCTTACGTAGACATTTCTCTCAGTAAACAACTTCTTCAATTAAATAAAGTTCCTTTTTACTGACGAACTCGGGGACTACAGGTACACTTCACCAGGGCAGGACTTATGGTGGTGGGGGCCCCTGGGCTTGAGTCACTTTCGGGCCCTAACCTTCTATACATATGCACAGCTCTATAAAACAGAAATAGAAAAGGACAAGGTGCGCCAGACTCAGTGCAGTATTAAAGAACGTCTGTTTAATTGGACAAGACAAAACAGCCAAATGGCTACTCACAAAAGTAGATAATATAAGCGTATAGGTGGGGGATACTGTACTGGTATTCGACCTGGGTCCACGATTAATAAAAGCAATATAAATGGATAAAATGATAAATACCTTATTTATAGGCATATAACACGTGCTGGCGTATAACACGCACCCCAAGTTTAGGAGGGAATTTTAAGGAAAAAAACTTTTAGGAGGGAAGTTTAAGGAAAAAAACTTACATTTAAATGCCCATCAATGCAGCCTTATCAGTGTCCATCTGCAGCCTTGTCAGTGTCATTGCAGCCTTGTCAGTGTCAGTGTAGCCTTGCCCCAGTGTCATTTGCAGACTTGTCAATGTAGCCTTGCTCCAGTGTCATTGCTGCCTTGTCATTGCAGCCTTTCAGTTTAAAAATGGTGCCGCCGAGATACAGAGCCAGCTTTCGGCGCTCTTGGCGGCTTTCTGTGGCTTTCGGCTGCTCTTGGCAGCTTTCGACGGCTTTCGGCTGCTCTCGGTGGCTCTCGGCGGCTTTTCCGAACAGGCGGGGCCCGCGGGGCCCCCTATTGGCCGGGGTCCATGGACTTGAGCCCCGTCAAGCCCAATGGAAAGTCCAGCCCTGCACTTCACATCATTCCCCAAGACATCTTCATATACATGTGCAATTGGTTGCATACAATTGGCTGTGCCTTTTGCTGAGGTTGAATGGCTGAAGACAAACACTGTCCCTAGCAGTTATAGCGGCAAAGGTGCATAGAGAACTTGGTGCAGCCCATACCTGAACTGGATAATATCCACAGCAACATAGTCCATAAAACTTGGATTCCCCTTAGAATGGGCCCATTAAAGTGGTTCTAAAGCCTTAAGGTTTTTTACCTGAATGCACTCTATGCATTCAGGTAATAAAAACCCTCTGTGCTGCAGAAGCCCCCCCAGCCCCCCATTCTTACCTGAGCCCGATCTGATTCAGTGATGTGCACAAGAGCAGTAGCTCTCGCCGCTGTCCCCCACCTCATTGGGCAGATTGATAGCAGCGGCAGCCATTGGCTGCCGCTGCTGTCAATCAAATGCCGTGGCGAGGGAGCGGGGGGCAGGGAAGACTCACCTGGTCTGTGTCAATAGAGGCAGACTGGGCGGCTTGGGAGTGAGCACGCACGGGTGCCCTCAGGGAAGGTGGCTTTCCCTGGGGGCATTCCCCTGAAGAGGAGGCGCCTGGAGCACTGGCGGGGGACCGCAGAAAAGGAGTATTGAGGCTGCTCTGTGCAAATCCATTGCACAGAGTAGGTAAGCATGAAATTTTTTTTTTGTTTGTTTTTTTTTTAAACTAAAATAACAAAGGTTTATAATCACTGTAACCCCTTGGAGCCGTTTAAAGGGTTTAGGATACGGGGAGGTGGGGTTTATGATCACGCGACTGCCGTGATTGTCTCGGGGATCACATGCTTGGAAAGCTGTTAGCTGCCGGTAACTGTGCCAGGAGTGCTTGGCACAGCTTTTATTGCATGCAAATATGCGGTCGCTTGGCGCCAAGGCCCCCCCGCTGAGAGGCCGCATATTTGGGTGCGGCCGGAGCCAGGTTAAAGGGGTGGCGAAGAATAGGAGAAACCACATTGCTGCAGTTGATTCTCACAGATCTACTCCCATTGGACTCTCTCTCTGGGGTCTGCAGATATTTATACCTTTAGATATGACACAGAGGAAGAAGTCACACATGACCCGACCCCTGCAGCAATCAACCAGAATATTTATAGTAGCACAGAAACAGAATCACAATGCAACCTCAAAAAAATAAAATAACAGTATACAATAGGCCTACAAAACTATACGCTAAAAAAAAGTCATATTACAATAAAAAAGGATTCAACAAATTGTACAGATTTTATTATCATAGCAGGACCCAAAATAAAAAAGTGGGTATTCTGCACAGTGTTGAGGGATACAATATGAATATTATATTATATATGTAAAGCGTGCGTAAATTGGCGGCGCTATATAAGTGCCTGTAATAATAATATTAATGAATATTGTATTATACAAAAGACAGTACTTAACAACATTTTCTATTTTTGCAGAATTATCCGTAACACAAAACATCTAGTATATATTGGGCATGGAGCATTTGGCAACCTACCGAACCTAAAATACTTGTAAGTTTTTTTTTTCCCCTCTTAAATGTCTAATAATTATTTTAAATTAAACCTGTAATGTGAAAGACATGTAGGGCTACCATAGCTTTGCTCTTCTCCTGAAAACTCTAGTTTCTTGGCTCTGTCATTCTGGAGCTCTGGCTTTCATACTTTGAGATGCTGGCAATAACATGCATGCAATAATTGATTTAAAACAGGCATATCACTGTTCACTTTGAAAAGGGAATTTTCATTTGGCAAAAGGAATTTCCCTCCAGCTTAGTGGAGTTCTGCTAATTTCCATCATCCACCTTGTGCCAACCACCACATTCACTGACCTAAAGGAAAGATTCCATGGCAAAGTGCAAATTCACTTGCAAAGTCAAAAGCCTAGTTGCTATTAGCAAATTAATCCTAAGGTGTTTTTACTTCATCCTTCACCTAATTCTTTAAAGTGACTCGGTCACACTTAGGCAGCTAGAAGTTCGTGTACACAGTGACTTTCAGTTCTTCCACTCAATGCCAGGCTACTGGGTGAAGATTCATCACTTCTTTGTGGTGTCAAAACTTACCTATGTATCCAGCCCCTCACACTGTCCTATTTACTGATTACTATGATGGCCTGCTTTCTTGGCCAATAGGAATGTCTGAAGGAGAAGGAGGGTTAATCAAGATTTGACGTTACCAAGAAACAGTGAAGCAATCAGAATTGCTTGGAGTTTGGGTGTCAAAAATGTAAAACTTAAGCACCACACCACTGCTAAAAGGTTAAGGTATGACTTTATGCTAACAAAAGTCAAGGGGACAATCCAAAGCGTATCAAACACTTTGGGGGGGGGGGGGGGGGGGGTTGTCCAAAAATGCCCCCTTCATCAGGGCTTGATTGAAAACAATGTAAAGTAGAGTAGACCTTTAATGGTATTTCTCCCTGTGTGATTACAAGCACAGGTCTTGTCAGCAAATGGTTTGAAATCGGGTAGAGAAGGGGGACTAAAAACTGCTGCAGTTGTTATTGTTAGGGCCTGTGTTGATGGGCTTGGTGTTTGGGTGGATGGGCAATTTGCAAATGCAGTGGTGGCTTATCCATAGGAGGCTGCCCCCCCCCCCCTCCAAAGCTAGTTCCCATAAAATAAAAAAAGGTACTTTAAGTGCACTGTGTATGGGCTCCGGACACAGTGCACTATGGGCAACGTGTTGTCTATGCAATCACGTGATTGCAGGTGAGACGCTTCATTTGCCTGCTTATGTGAGTCATTGTGGAGCAAAGCAATGCGCCACAACACTTCCATCTACAGTCATTCTCCTTGTTGTAGGGTTTCCTATTGGCACCGCCATAGGACATGGGCGGTTCTTTGCTCTGAGCTGCGGCATCACTTACAGTTTCTCTGTGCTAGTGGGAAACCGGAAGTGATGCCGCGGCTCCATGGGTGGAATGTCCCGAGTGGCACGTTCTTTCAGAATCTCTCGGCCGGATTGGTAGGTTCAGAGGGATTGTATATATTACATTCTTACAGATAGTCTCATAATAAGGAAAATAAATGATTTAATAGTACATGGCTGAAATAGTTTTTTAGTGTAATTGCAAACTGTTGCCTGCTTGGGCTGATTTACCAAAGAAGTTAAGAATTTCATCTCACTAAAAACATTGTGTGAATTTTCACTTCAATTGTCAAATCATGCGAAAAGCAAATTTCTGTTCACTCTAGATACCCAATCATGTGATGCTGAGCTATATACCCTGATTTGTGTCATGCTGAACTATATACCCTGAACTATGCCATGCTGAACTATATACCCTGATCTGTGTCATGCTGAGCTATATACCCTGATCTGTGTTGTGCTGAGCTATATACCCTGATCTGTGTCATGCTGAGCTGTATACCCTGATCTGTGAGGCTGAGCTATATACTCTCTCCTGTGATGCTGAGCTGTACACTCTGTCCTGTGATGCTGAGCTGTATACGCTGTCCTGTGATGCTGGGGCTGTATACTTCTGGCACTATGGGTGGAAGCAAGTGGAATACAGGGGGCAGAGTGGGTGGAGTCTATAATGGTTGGGGCTTATGAGAAGTGTCAAAAGGTTATGGCTATGTATTTGCTCCTGACGAGTGGCAACTGGCCACGAAACGCATCATGCCTATCATTCTCATCATGTTCCCAACACATAGCTTGACCTCAACTGTGATTCATTTGTATCCTACAACCTATTTGTATCCATTACCCAATAAGCATTTGGCTTTTTTACTAATTACTTCCATGGGATACTATGCGATTTCAGATGCGTGCATGTACATACATAAACTCTTCTTTTTTGTATGCCACTGCCTTGTATATAGATAAAAAAACTCTTGTTCAACGCTTGATTTTATCATGCACCTCATTTAAAATACCAAAACCCCCTTGCCTTCGAGTGATGAAGGACCCATTTGATTTTACTCTGTTATTATAAAACTATGGTTTCATAATATCGCTGTATAGGAGGAAAAGCTGGAGGAAGCGTTCTGAGAAAAGTGTTGTCAGTTGAATAAGTGGACCACTTTATCCTGCACACAGGTTAATATGTTGTCTCTTGACCTTTCTAGTGATGATGGACCCACTTGCGATTACTCTATTATTTTACTCTGTTATTTACAGGTTCGTAAATACTGACAGACAAACTATATTTACTTTACAAGATAGACAGTATATTTTCTTAAAATAATTTCTAATGATAGATTAAGAGTATCCTCATAAAAATACATTTTTGTAGCCATATATTCCATAGTGCGGATGGGTTATTGCAGGTTAAACGTAATGTCTGCTGTCGTAAATTGCACAGCTGCTCTTCCCTGCTACTTGTTTCGGGATTGCCACAGATTTCTTATACATAGGCTGATTCCAAGTAAAATAACTTTTAGATGAAGATAGGGAGCATCTGTTTATAAGACACATTAAAGTGGAGTTCCACCCAAAAATGGAACTTCCGCTTTAAGTGCAGGTGACCCCCTGATATGCCACATTTGGCATGTCATTTTTTTTTGGGGGGGGGGCGTATATGCTCTTTTTAGAGGGATCCAGCTCCCACGTCCTCCTGGGGCACCGCAGTGCCAGAAGTAAGTTCACCTCTCCCCCCTCCCTCTTGGCAATCATCTGGAACAAGTCACGGGTCCCAGATAATTTGGCTGGCCAGTCACAGTGTGCAGCACAGCTTGGGCATGCGCACTGCGTGCGCAGCTGTTAAGCCAACAGCCAGGTGCCCACAGTGACCATGCCGGTACCGCAGAGAGGAGGGGTAGAAGAGCGAGGCTTCATTCGCCCACATCACTGGAAAGTGGGACAGGTGAGTGTCCATTTAATAAAACTCAGCAGCTACAGTTTTTGTAGCTGCTGACTTTTATATGGCTGGAACTCCGCTTTAATGGCCCAACCTACCTCTTTGTTCAATGCCATCTTGTTTGTCAACCTGGAGACCTGGAGGAACCTCATCTCCAGAAAGGTCTTTAAAACCTACACTTTATTACCAAAAGTATTGGGACACTTGCCTTTACACGCACATGATCTTTAATGTCATCCCAGTCCTGGTCCGTAGGGTTCAATACTGAGTTGGCCCAACTTTGCAGCTATAACAGCTTCAACTCTTCTGGGAAGGTTGTCCACAAGGTTTAGGAGTGTGTCTATGGGAATTTTTGACCATTCTTCCAGAAGTGCATTTGTGAGGTCAGGCACTGATGTTGGAGAGAAGGCCTGGCTAGCAGTCTCTTCTCTAATTCATCCCAAAGGTGTTCTGTCGGGATGAGGTCATGACTCTGTGCAAGTCAGTCAAGTTCCTCCACCCCAAACTCGCTCATCCATGTCTTTATGGATCTTGCTTTGTGCATTGGTCCAAATCATTTGGGGGAGGGGGGATTATAGAATTGTTTTTTAGGAGTTGGGCTTGGCCCCTTAGTTCCAATCAAGGAAACTCTTAAGGTGTCAGTATACCAAGACATTTTGGACAATTCATGCTCCCAACTTTGTGTCAACAGTTTGGGGATGGCTCCTTCCTGTTCCAACATGACTGCGCACCAGTGGTAGCATAGGCAGACAGTAAACATAAGCAGACAAGGATAATTAGAGAGTAAGATCTGAGAGGAAGCTGGGTTAGTAAAAGGATCAAGATGTGTGTCAGGAACCGGATAACAAGAACAAGCCTGAAGACCATTCAGCAAAGATCTAGTGCAGTGTTAAGGTGTAAATAGCTCGCTTGGCAGCAGAGGGCGTGCATGCAAGTCTGCACATGCTCATATGTGTTAGCATTGATGTACATGCAATCTGTCTTCTATGCCTACCGAAATGTGCAAACTTATGCACTGCTCTGACACAGCAGGCTGTCGATTAGACAAATCATGGCAGATCGAGATGGCTCTCATTCTGGGATGCCATTATATAATGGTACCCAGTCTCGCCATGAACGTTTGTCTGCGGGGGCATGCAGCACGGTGATCGCAGGCGCACTGTGTCCCTGGGACATGGCACAACCCCAATCTAGGTAAAGAGCTGAGTGTGAGAAGGGGAGAGCCGATCAATGGCATCTCCTCACAGGGCAGACTTGTATAGGTAATCAGGGCACTGGTTACAATGCAGCCCTAACAGTGCCCAGTAATGCCAATTTGTGCCCATCAATGAGGCCAATCTGTGCTCATTATGACTGGGCCAAACAACCCCCTGTTCGGTTCGCACTAGAACTTTTGAACATCACGAAAGTTCGGAACCGAATAATGAACCCCATTGAAGTCTATGGGACCCGAACTGGAAAAATCTAAAGTTCCCATTTTGAAGGCTTATATGAAAATTATTGGGCATACAATAGCTATGGGGGTATGGGTACTGCCCTGGGGGACATGTATCAATTAAAAAAAGTTTGTGAAAAACTTCATTTTTTAATGAGCAGTGATTTATTGATGCTTAAAGTGAAAGCAAAAAAATATAAAATTCCTTTCAATATAGTGCCTGGGGGGTCCCCTTAGTCTACATGCAAAGTGGCATATCTGTACTGTGGATAGAAGCTGCTGAAGCACTAATAGCATTTATAAAGCCCAATAAATGAAATTTTCCCTGCAAGCTTTCTTTATTTTGTAAGCAACGGCTTGGGATCCAGTCTGTATGATGAGGCCACAATGTAGTGCACTGGGACCAAGATTAGAGATTTTTTGGATAAATGGTGTCTCTTCAATAGACTTTGGATAGAAGTAACAGGTGCTAAAAAAGGTGGTCTTTCAGTGTTGTGGTGCCTTGACATCGTAACCGTATAGCGCAGGGATCTGTAAACCATGGCCCTCCAGCTGTTGCGGAACTACACGTCCCATAAGGCATTGTAAAACTCTGACATTCACAGACATGACTAGGCATGATGGGAATTGTAGTTCTTGAACAAATGGAGGGCCATCTGCTATAGAGGCACTCTTGATGAAAGCAAGAATTGGCCTTGCTGTCAAATTGCAATGATATGCACCTGTCAAACAGGTGCAGAAAAATTGGTCTTCGGGTGTCGGGACGCCTTCACACCGTAACGCTATTAAGGTACTCTTAATGAAAGCAAGAATTGGCCCCGCTGTCAAAAATTGCACTGATATGGACCTTCGTAACTCAGTCCTCAAGGCGCCCCAACAGGTCATGTTTTCAGGCTTGCCATTATTTTGCACAGGTGATTTGATCAGTTTTACTGCCTTAGTAATTACCACAGCTGTTTCATCTTAGGGAAATCCTGAAAACATGACCTGTTGGGGCACCATGAGGACTGGAGTTGAGAAACACTAGCCTAGAAGTCCTGCAGAGATTCCACATCCCCAAAACACTTAATCAGTGACATTGGCATCAGGGGCTTCATAGCTGCTGGTAATCCAAGACTGATTAATTTTGATACGTGTCAGACAATCCACGGAGTCTATGGAAAGATGCGTTCTATTATCACTATTAGCACTGAATGCCCATTCAGAAAGCACGCTGGATGCAGGGCAGCCCAGCAACTCAATTGCATACTGGGCAAGTTCTGGCCAGTGGTCTATTTTCATGACCCCGTAAGTCAGTGAATCAATGACTGGAAAGCTCTCCAACTCTGTTTTTGCCCCTAAATAATCATCCACCATGTGATGCAGATGCTGCCGATGGGATATGGAAGCTGAAAGCCCTGGGCGGCGAGTACTAAAAAAATTGTGAAATGCATCACTTAGGCCTTCTCCACCGCTCCTCTCTTGAACAACAGAAGCCTTAAAACTACCGTTTCCACGACACTGTAACCTACCAGAGTCGGGAAAAACATTAGATAAACTCCTGCTGAGACTTTCTCCCTGTAACGGTGATCAAGGAGGGTTTCTAACCAATAGTGATCCTTCTCCTTTACAACGCATATTCTTGGGTCCTTTGGCAGGCTTTGAAGCATGAGGAAGCCCATGCACCACAAATTTACAGAGGCATGAGAAGCAGACTCTGCGGGGTCACTGAGGATTATAGTATCTGGAACTGCCTCCTCCCAGCCACATACTACTCCCAAGGGTTCTGGGGATGGAAAACCATCTCTTACTGTTTGACATATGTCTTCTTCTTTTTCAGTGCCTCCAAAACTGCCAGAATCCTCCTCCTCCCTCTCCTCTTGTGTGTTCTGTGTCGTAGAAACAATGGTGTCTGCAAAACGTGGGCCAGGAAAGGAAGTCCTGCTTTTCCTCCCGCTGCTCTGCCTCAAGTGCCCTGTCCACATTGCCACGCAGAGTCTGCTCCAGCAGGAACACAACAAGGATTGTTTCACTGATCCATGCATTGTCACGGTTTACCATCCTTGTGGCCTCCTCAAATGGTGATAGTACCATGCATGCATCCTTTATGAGCAGCCATTGGTGGGGAAAAAAGCTGTGCTGGCCTGAGCCTGTCGTTGTGCAATACAGGTACTCGTTGATGGCCCTCTGCTGTATGTGCAGCTGCTGCAGCATTGCCAAAGTGGAGTTCCACCTGGTGGACATGTCACAAATCAGGCGGTTTATGGGAAGTGGAATTCCCCCTGAAATTCAGCCAACCGAGCACTGGCTGTGTATGACCGCCTGGAAAGTCTACAGAGTTTTCGGGCCTGCTTTAGCAGACCTTCCAACCCTGGGTACTCATTTAGGAAAGGCTGCACCACCAAATTGGGGACATGTGCCAGCCTGACTCATTGAGTAGCCCCTTGAACACTTAGGGCAGGGGTAGGCAACCTCGGCCCTCCAGCTGTGGTGAAACTACAAATCCCATCGTGCCTCTGCCACTAGGAATCATGCCTGTGATTGTCAGGGTCTTTCAATGTCTCATGGGATATGTAGTTTCAAAATGGCTGGAGGGCAAAAGTTGCCTACCCCTGGCTTAGGGGGTACTTGTGTTTTATAGGACTATTCAGCAGAGGAGGGCATGGAGGAGGAAGAGGAGGAGGAGGACGGGTAGATCTTGCATCATCACCACTAGCTGTATGGAGACATGGGGGCACAACAAGCTGCAGCACTGAGCCCTGTCCTGCATCCTTCCGAATTGCAAGCAATGTGCTGTGAATGAAATATATCGCCCCTGACCATGCTTGCTGGACCACGTGTCAGCAGTAACGTGGACTTTGTGGCTGACTGCCTTGTACAACGATGCCACGTCATTGCCTTCCACGTGATGGTACAGAGCTGTAATGGCCTTACATGAGAAGAAATAACGACTAGGAACATGCCATTGTGGTACAGCACATTCTGCAAATTCACGGAAGGGGGCAGAATCCACCAGACAGAAAAGCAGAAGTTGTAGAGCCAGCAGCTTTGACAAGCTTTCATTTAGATGCTAGGCATGTGGGTTGCAGTGACTGTATTTTTTTTTTTTTTTGCTGTAGCAGTTTGGGCAGAGAAATTTGCTGGCTATAGTCTACAGCTGGTGGGGTGCTACTCGCAGATGTGCTGCAAGAACCTGGGACCATCGGACCTGCGCTATACCATGATCCCTTTCAGTAGTGGCTGCTGAGAGGTCATGAGGTATAGTGGGGGCAGACTGAGGTGAGTAAGGAGGAGGAACAGAATTGCACCCCTTTTGTGTGGCTTTCAGGTGCTTTTGCCAACAGGCTGAGTGGGGGGAGGTTAAATGCCTTGTCAAGCATGTGGTACCCAAATGGCTGGTGTTTTTTGCCATGCTTGATGTGCTTGAGACAAAGTTTGCAAGTTGCAAGTGCGATCGGCTGCACATGTGCTAAAAAAAAGCCCAGACAGCTGAGCTGTGGGAAATGAGCCGAGAGATAACAGCTCCACAATACGATGGAATAGGGTGGCTGCTCTCTACTCTTACATGATGGCTGCCTCGTTGGGGTTATGTCTCACCCTCACTTTCCTCCTCTGCTCTATCCGGCACCCAAGTCACGTCAGTGACTTCATCATCTCCTCCATCCTCATTACCATTAGAGACAACTTGGCAATATGCTGCGGCTGAGGGAATATAACTGCCAATTTGTATACCAGTGTTCTCCCTTCTCTGTAGGCTCATGTTCCTGGCTTCCTCAACCTCAGAACCAACATGTGAATCAAGTAAAGGCTGTGCATTGTCAAGGAGCAATTGGCTAACGCTCTGTTCAAATAACTCAGCTGACTCATCCATGCCTGATGCTGGGGCTATGGTAGGAATAGCTGTGGAGAAGGAGGCAGGTTTAGCCACTCTGCCAGCTACAGTGGACTGCGCACTAGTCTCTGCTTGGGTGACAGAGGATGAGGATGGTTTAGTAAGCCAGTCCACCACCTCCTCATGCATGCTGTGGCTGGATAGCATGGGCAACATCACTAAACAGAGGAAATTATGCCCTGCCTTAGGACTGACCCTGTCCACCTTTGCCTGTGGACGCATACACTGCTGGCCCCCCTCACAGTGCAATGGGAAAGTCTGCTTCTACTTGTTGTCCTCCCAGATGGGGGGCTTATTAACAAAATGTAATAAAGATGTGGAAATAAGTACGTGGATGTACTTTAATCAATGGAAAGTGGTGTTTGGTGCACTTTAACTTGAGTACTCACTACACAGACACACTCCACTGATACACTATAATATACTGCAGTAAAAATGCACTGACGCACTGCAATATACTGCATCAAAAGTGCAGTAACGCACAGAAATATACTGCGTCAAACGTCCACTAAGGCACTGAAATATGCAGCATTAAACTTGCAGTAATGCACTGAAATATATGGCGTTAAATTTGCAGAGAAATATACTGCATTAACCACTTGCCAACTGCCGCATGTACATATACGTCAGCAGAATGGCACGGCTGGGCAAATGGGCATACATGTACGTCCCTTTGAATTTGCCGCCGTGTGGCCGCGTGCGCGCCGGCACGCGCATGACCCTGCTGCAAGCTCCGTGAGTAGGATTGCGGGTCCCACGGACTCGATGTCACTCGTAGCCACGCCCCAGTTAGAATCACTCCCTAGGACACACTTAACCCTTTCCTAGCCAGCTAGTGGTTAACCTCTTCACTGCCAGTGTCATTTTTACAGTAATCAATGCAATTTTTTAGCATTGTTTGCTGTAAAAATGACAATGGTCCCAAAAATGTGTCAAAATTGTCCGATGTGTCCGCCATAATGTCGCAGTCATGATAAAAATCGCAGATCGCTGCCATTACTAGTAAAAAAAAAGAAAATTAATAAAAATGCCATAAAACTAACCCCTATTTTGTAGACGCTATAACTTTTGTGCAAACCAATCAATAAACGCTTATTGTGATTTTCTTTTACCAAAAATATGTAGAAGAATACGTATCGGCCTAAACTGAGGAAAAAATTGTTTTTTTATATATTTTTGGGGGATATTTATTATAGCAAAAAGTAAAAAATAATGTGTTTTTTTCAAAATTATCGCTCTATTTTTGTTTATAGCGCAAAGAATAAAAACCGCAGAGGTGATCAAGTACCACCAAAAGAAAGCTCTATTTGTGGGAAAAAAAGGACATCAATTTTGTTTGGGAGCCACGCCGCACGACCGTGCAATTGTCAGTTAAAGCGATGCAGTGCCGAATCGCAAAAAGTGCTCTGGTCTTTGACCAGCCAAATGGTCCGGGGCTTAAGTGGTTAAATGGCACGTAACGCACTGAAATATATGGCGTTAAACTTGCAGTAATGCACTGAAATATACTATGTTAAATGGTCACTACACTCACACTGGCTGAACTATCACTAGATAAACACTAAAGTGACATTAAAGTAAAAATGAATGATCACTTACTACACTCTCACTATCACTAGATTCACACTAATGTAAAGATGAATGGTGGTTGAACTACACTCTCACTGACTGAACCATCATTAGATTCACACTAAACTGATATTCTACACTGACAATAGAATCAGAATAGCACACTATAGCACACTAACTGTCTAGTAGCACTGAACAGAGCCCTGTTTTATCTCTCTCCATGCCGTTATCACACTAAAAATGGCCACTATTGAAAGAATACTTTTATAGTGTGGGGCGGGACTAAGCGCAATAAGCCATGATTGGATAGAGTCCTCTGACAGTGCTCTGGGTCCTGATTGTGCAAAGCCGGTGGACATGTCACAAATCAGGCGGTTTATGGGCAAGTGGAATTCCCGCTGAATTTCAGCCAACCGAGCACTGGCTGTGTATGACCTACTGCAAAGGCTACAGAGTTTTCTGGCCTGCTTTAGCAGATCTTCCAACCCTGGGTACCTATTTAGGAAATGCTGCACCACCAAATTGAGGACATGTGCCAACCTGACTCATTGAACAGCCCCTTGAACGCTTAGGGCAGGGATAGGCTCATCAGTGCCACCCCATCAGTGCCGCCTCATCAGTGCCCATCCGTGCTGCCTCATCAGTGCAGCCCATAAGTACCCATCAGTGCCGTCTCATCAGCACACATCAGCCAATGGGACAACCGTGACTCTCGTGCAACATCGCTGAGTCGAAAGGGGGCTCAGGTAATTATTAGGGGGGTTGCTGCACACAGAAGGTTTTTGGTATCTTTTTTTAAAATTGTTTATTTAACATTTATTCATGACAAATATAATAACACTGATGTCACATTCGGGATGAAAAGAATTAGAAAGCTTCCACACTGTCAATCAAGGGTGCACAAGCTTAGAACGTTGTACATAAAAGAGTAAAAAAGAAAGAAAAAAGAAAAAAAAAAAAACAGAACATAAACTGTATGGTGACCTACAATACAGCTTCAAAATTGGTAATACCGAGCAAGAAGAACTTTTGATTACTAATTAAGCAATTCTAAGGTAAGTACATTGCATGTCTTACAGAAAGTTGAGAAATCATTAGAGAAAACCAACACAATCAAAAGAATAGGATGTATAGTAACCCGAGGAGATAGGAGACAAAGATTACTATGTAAATCTATCATTTCAACTAATATCATTTGTCTTAGTATTACATTCATAAGGTTTTTGGTATCTTAATGCACACAATGTATTAAGATTAAAAACCTTCTGACTTCAGAACCACTTTAACAAAAGACAACTGGTGAAGAGATTAGAGGTGATATTTAATGTGTTTTGTTGAAGCACTTTTCACTGCAGGAAAATTCACCCAAACATAATGGGCAGAAAACAACAACCACCTTTTATTTCTTGTTTTCTCAAACTTGCATGACTACCTTGCTTAGGACATTACGACATAATGAATTTCTTTGATAAATCACATTGGGCTCTGGTTGTCTCTTCTGCAGAGTGTTGTTTTTTGATTTGCAGTGAGATTACCTTTACCCAGTCACTAATGATCCCCTGTTACTGTAAATTGTTATTAAGTCATAGAAATACACAGATGCTAAAATAAGAAGCTTTCTGACACCTGCAAAGGCCTTTAAAAGGCTGTCAGGGACAGCAGACTCTAATGACCACAAAAAAAAAAAAAAAGCACCTGTCACTCTTTTCATGTCAGGAATGGTGTTTAGCAGAAGGGAAATCATAGTTAACCTTATTTTTCATAATTATCTTTATCCACATTCATTTGGTCTAGGACTTTTCCTTGTCAAAAGAAGTTTATTGAGTATACAATGTTATAAAGATACATAAAGTAAGTTTACAAGGATCTATAAAGTAAGCTCATTGTTTTACAGTAGGGTTTATATAGGTAAATATCATGAAATTTCAAATATTAAACATTGGGTTCACGTAAACCTAAATTAAAGATATATATCATTTCCTTAGTTACTTTTGTAGGTATTTAAATGATTTATACCTACTATACATATTGTTTACAAGTAGAGTGTATATAGGTCAAATAAATTCTGATAATGAGCTTTAATCGTAAGGTGGAGAAAAGGAAAGAGAAAGAAGAAAAAGGGTTGAAAGGTAGAGGTATGGTCCACAAGGTTGTCCCGCTCATCAGTTTATTATTCTTTTTAGTTCTCTTTGAAGCCTTAGAATGGGTGTCTCTGTAAGTCATTTAATCTGTTACCATGGCAACAGGACAGAGTCATTGAAGTTTGACAGGAATTGTTGTTTTATCCAAGGATGCCAAAGTTTTTCAAATTTTGGAATTTGGTTTTGATCGATGGCTACCATCTTAGCATGGGACATTGTATTATTCATTCTGTGAATTGTTTCTGCTAGTACCAATGTAGGAGATTTCCATGCCTTGGCCACTGTTTGTTTTGCAGCCGTTATTAGTTGGATTATAAGTTTGAATTGAGAGAGTGTTAACCATTCCGGTTTTAGATTAAGTAAAGTTAAATATGGATCTGGTTGTATTATTTTTTTTAAATATTTTAGATGCAATCACTAAGACTTCCTTCCAGAAGGTTTGGATTACTGGGCACGTCCACCATATGTGTAAATATGTGCCTATTTCTGGGCATCCTCGAAAACAAAGAGCTGAGGTATTAGGTGAATATTTTGCCACTCTAGCGGGTACAAGGTACCAGCGAGTTAGGACTTTATAATTTGTCTCCAGTGCAAAGATGTTGGGTGAAGATGACTTAGATGTGAACCATATGTTAGACCAGTCCGTGTCTTCTAAAGTTCGTCCCAGGTCCTCCTCCCACCTCTGAACGTAAGAGGGTCTATTAAGATTTGCTACTCCATATAATTGATTATAAAGTGATGAAATTGTACCTTTAGCAAATGGATCTTTTGTACAGATTGATTCAAAAATGGATAATTGGGATAATGGTGTATCCCCCTTTAGGAATGGTGTATAGAAATTTTTGATTTGGAGATATCTAAATATCTCAGAGTTTGGTAGATCATATTTTTCTCTAAGCGATGGGAATGAAAGGAATGATTTAGATGCTATGAAGTCATTTAGTGTCTGAATGCCTGATGTTGTCCAAGCTTTAAAAGAATTTGGGTAGATCCATGCCGGATAAAAGGCCGGATTTCTGATAAAAGAAAGGAGAGGATTGTGTGGAGATTGTAACTGATATTTGGTTTTTAGTTTATCCCAGAGAGATAAGAAGTGTTTAGTTATGGGATTATGAATTTTAAAGCGGTCTTTAGGATCAAGCCATAATAAATTTGATATTAATAGAGGGTCATTTTCTGAAGCCTCTATAAATACCCATAATGGGATTTCCTGTTTTGCATGGTATTTGGACAGACTGGCCAAATGTGCTGCTCTGTAGTAGTTAGTAAAATTAGGGTATCCCAGGCCTCCTTTATTTTTGGGAAGATGTAGTGTGTGTATAGGTATACGTGGTTTAGAAGAGCCCCATATAAACGAAGTTGCTCTTTTTTGTACTATTCTCAAAAAATAGGAAGGAATTGGAATAGGGAGGACTCTGAATAGATAAAGCAATTTGGGTAGAATAGTCATTTTGATTGCATTAATCTTCCCTATCCAGGATAAAGGAAGTTGCGACCATTGTTTTATTAGATTTGTGATCTGTCTTAATACAGGAGGATAATTGGTTGAGAATAAGTCGGAATGAGATGCTGTTAAATGAATTCCAAGATATGGGATTGATTTTTCTGCCCATGTGAATGGGAGTGCAGCCCTAGCCGGGATCAATTCCATGTTTGTGAGTGAAATATTAAGCACTAGGCATTTTTTAGGATTAATCATAAGGCCGGATAGGGCTGCAAATCCATCAAGAGCTGGTATTAAGTTAGGACCAGAGACCTGTGGTGATGATAGAAAAAGTAATATATCGTCTGCAAATATACATAATTTGTGTGTAATACCTCCTACTTCAATGCCAGTTATAGTTTGGTTTGTTCTGATGTATTGGGCCATGGGTTCGAGTATAATAGGGATGAGCTTCGTGTTCGAGTCGAACCCATGTTCGACTCGAACATCGGCTGTTCGATCGTTCGCCGAATTGCGAACGTTATGGGCCGTTCGCGCTAAATTCGTGTGGCGCGTCACGGCCCATAATTCACTGCGGCATCGCAGTGCATTGCTGGCTGATGATTGGCCAAGCATGCACTATGACCCGCATGCTTGGCCAATCACAGCGCTGTCAGTAGAGAGAGCTGTAATTGGCCAAAGCCAGGGTGGCTTTGGCCAATTACGGCTCAGGGCATTTAGTACACACCCCACACTATATAAGGCCGCCTGCACGGCGGCCCTGTGTAGTGTGTGTTCCGGTGTGCTGAGAGATAGAGAGAGAGAGAGACAGTGTCATTTGATTTGAGTTAGATAGATTAGGCAGAACAGTCAGTCAGTTAGCTGCACTTACAGTGTATTGTGTATATATATGCATCCCAGGTGTTGCATATATATATATACACTGTATTCAGTTTAGCTAGATCCGTTCCTGTTATCTTCTATCTAGACTATTTACATTTAATGCAGTGCGTCCTGCTCACAGTGTTCAGCTAGATCCGTTCCTGTTATCTTCTAGACTATTTACATTTAGTGCAGTGCGTCCTGCTCACAGTGTTCAGCTAGATCCGTTCCTGCTATTTACATTTAGTGCAGTGCGTCCTGCTCACAGTGTTCAGCTAGATCCGTTCCTGTTAAATTCCTACTGACCGGCAGGCTTGTCTGGTTACAGTATATAAAGCTACCTGAAGAAAATTACAGGTGTTCTATTTGATCCTATTAGTACCACGGTCAGGCAGCTAGACTATTTACATTTAGTACAGTGTGTCCTGCTCACAGTGTTCAGCTAGATCCGTTCCTGTTATCTTCCTACTGACAGGCAGGCTTGTCTGGTTACAGTATATAAAGCTACCTGAAGAAAATTACAGGTGTTCTATTTGATCCTATTAGTACCACGGTCAGGCAGCTAGACTATTTACATTTAGTACAGTGTGTCCTGCTCACAGTGTTCAGCTAGATCCGTTCCTGTTAAATTCCTACTGACCGGCAGGCTTGTCTGGTTACAGTATATAAAGCTACCTGAAGAAAATTACAGGTGTTCTATTTGATCCTATTAGTACCACGGTCAGGCAGCTAGACTATTTACATTTAGTACAGTGTGTCCTGCTCACAGTGTTCAGCTAGATCCGTTCCTGTTATCTTCCTACTGACAGGCAGGCTTGTCTGGTTACAGTATATAAAGCTACCTGAAGAAAATTACAGGTGTTCTATTTGATCCTATTAGTACCACGGTCAGGCAGCTAGACTATTTACATTTAGTACAGTGCGTCCTGCTCACAGTGTACAGCTAGATCCGTTCCTGTTATCTTCCTACTGACAGGCAGGCTTGTCTGGTTACAGTATATAAAGCTACCTGAAGAAAATTACAGGTGTTCTATTTGATCCTATTAGTACCACGGTCAGGCAGCTAGACTATTTACATTTAGTACAGTGCGTCCTGCTCACAGTGTTCAGCTAGATCCGTTCCTGTTATCTTCCTACTGACAGGCAGGCTTGTCTGGTTACAGTATATAAAGCTACTTGAAGAAAATTACAGGTGTTCTATCCCAGCTTAGTGCAGCTACAGGCCATTAGTATGTCTGGAAGGCCAAGAAGGAGAGGCAGACAGTCACAAGCCAATAAGAGAGGGCAAGCAGGCTCTGTGTCTAGTGCTGGTCGTGGAGACGGTGCATCCTCATCAGCACGTGGCCATGGGACACGCTTGGCCTTTTTTTCGGCAGCTGGCCATGTTGAGCCGCAACATGCGGAAGACTTGGTCGAGTGGATGACCAAGCCGTCCTCATCCTCCTCATCCTCTCTCACCCATGCCCAGGGTGCTTTGTCTGGCAAAGCAGCGGCCTCTTCCCTCAGCTCAATGTCATCAGTGACTCCTTCCCTAGCTCCACCATGTCCTCATGAGGATTCCCTCGAACTGTTTGACCACAGTGTTGGGTACATGCTCCAGGAGGATGCCCAGCGTTTGGAAGGCTCTGATGACGATACTGAGCTCGATGAAGGCAGTAACATGAGCGCGGACAGAGGGGGTGCCCAAGAAGGACAGCAATCTGGCAGTCATGCTCCCCCTGCTGCAGCATACTGCCAGGTTTGCTCCAGTGATGAGGAGGGAGGGGATGATGAGGTCACTGACTCAACGTGGGTGCCTGATAGGAGAGAGGAGGAGGAGGAGGAGGAGGAGGAGGAGGAGGAGGAGGAGGAGGAGGAGGAGGCGGCAGCACATCACCAACGAGGCAGGATGCCCTCCAGGGGCCAGCCTAAGGGCAGCACATTGACTGCATCACACCCCAAAGCTCCACATGTGCAGGGCGCTGCAGTCTCTGCGCGTTATTCAAAAAGTTCTTTGGTGTGGGCCTTTTTTGAGACGAGTGCATCAGATCGCACCGCTGCTATTTGCAACATATGTCTCAAGCGTATCTCGCGTGGCCAAAATATCTCCCGCTTGGGTACCACATGCTTGACCAGACATATGTTGACCTGCCATGCAGTTCGTTGGCAAGCGTATCTAAAAGACCCACACCAAAGAACAAAGAGGATCTCTCCTTGCTCCTCATCAGCTGAGATTTCCAACCCCACTAGACCTTCAGTCCTCTCTGAGACCTACAGTGAGAGGAATGAAGGTGTAGAATTAGGTGTGTCACAGCCAAGTACTTGTGGGCAATCTGCTTTTGGTACACCGACGTCAGATTGTACCAGGCAAATTTCCCTGCCCCAGCTGCTGCACCGCCGAAAGAAGTTTGCTCCCAGCCATCCACATGCCCAGCGGTTGAATGCTAGCTTGGCAAAATTGCTAGCACTTCAACTGCTGCCTTTTCAGTTGGTAGACTCTGCCCCCTTCCGTGAGTTTGTGGAATGTGCGGTTCCTCAGTGGCAGGTACCCAAACGCCACTTTTTCTCACGGAAGGCGATTCCGGCTCTCTACCGGCATGTGGAAGGCAATGTCCATGCCTCGCTGGACAGGGCGGTCAGCGGTAAGGTGCATATTACCGCTGACTCATGGTCCAGCAGGCATGGACAGGGACGTTACCTAAGTTTCACGGCGCATTGGGTGACTCTGCTGGCAGCTGGGAAGGATGCAGGACAAGGTGCAGTAGTGTTGGAGGTTGTTCCGCCACCACGCCTCCAAAATGCTGATTGTGACACACCTCTCTCCTCCACCCCCTCCTCTTCTTCTTCCTCCATGGCCTCTTCCTCGGAACCAGCGGTGCTCCGTAGGCGTTCAAGGGGCTACGCAAGTACGCAGGCCAAAAGATGCCATGCGGTGCTTGAGCTGGTGTGCTTGGGGGACAGGAGCCACACTGGGGCAGAGGTTCTGTCAGCTCTGCAGGGGCAGGTTCAGAGGTGGTTGACGCCACGCCAACTTAAGGCAGGAATGGTGGTTTGCGACAATGGCACCAACCTCCTCTCTGCCCTCCGACAGGGACAAATGACCCATGTGCCCTGTTTGGCTCACGTCCTTAACTTGGTGGTGCAGCGGTTCTTGGGCAGGTACCCGGGCTTACAGGATGTCCTGAGGCAGGCCAGGAAAGTCTGTGTGCATTTCCGCCGGTCATATAATGCCAGTGCTCGGCTGACGGACCTCCAAAAGGAGTTTAACCTGCCCAAGAACCGCCTAATCTGTGACATGCCCACCAGGTGGAACTCAACGTTGGCCATGCTGCAGCGGCTGCACACGCAGCAGAGGGCCATCAATGAGTACCTGTGCGACTATGGCACCAGGACAGGGTCAGGGGAGCTTGGTTTTTTTTCCCCACGCCAGTGGGCCATGATCAGGGATGCATGCACTGTCCTGTCACCATTCGAGGAGGCCACGAGGATGGTGAGCAGTGACAGTGCATGCATCAGTGACACTGTCCCCCTTGTCCACCTGTTGGAGCACACGCTGCGTGGAATAATGGACAGGGCACTTGAGGCAGAACAGAGGCAGGAAGAGGAGGACTTCCTTAGCTCTCAAGGCCCCCTTTATCCAGACAGTGTTCCTGCGTGCCCGCCGATCACACAGGAAGAGGACGAGGAGGAAGAGGAGGAGGAGGAAGATTGTGTCAGTATGGAGGTGGAGCCTGGCACTCAGCATCAGCAGCAGTCTTTAAGGGATCAGTCCCAAGAAACACATGGACTTGTACGTGGCTGGGAGGAGGTGGCTGCGGACCATGTCGTTCTTAGTGACCCAGAGGACTCCGGACCGAATGCCTCAGCAAACCTACGCTGCATGGCCTCCCTGATCCTGCAAAGCCTGCGTAAGGATCCTCGTATTCGTGGTATCAAGGAGAAGGACCAATACTGGCTGGCAACCCTCCTTGATCCACGTTACAAGGGTAAGGTTGCGGACCTTATCTTGCCATCGCAGAGGGAGCAGAGGATGAAACATCTTCGGGAGGCCTTGCAGAAAGGTCTGTGCAACGCGTTCCCAGAGACTGGGAGGTTACAAACTCCTGTTTCTGGACAACGTGTTGCTGAGGCTTCGGTCAGTCAAAGAAGGAGCGGTGGAGAAGGTGGCCGTCTGACCGATGCGTTCAGACAATTTTTTGGTCCGCAGCCCCAAGGTATGATCGGTTCCAGCAACCATCGCCAGCGTCTGTTTTACATGGTGCAGGAATACCTAGGGGCAAGATCAGACTTGGACACCTTTCCCACCGAAAATCCTCTGGGTTACTGGGTCTTGAGGATGGATCACTGGCCAGAGCTTGCACAGTATGCAATTGAGCTACTGGCCTGTCCTGCATCCAGCGTTCTTTCGGAACGCACATTCAGTGCTGCTGGAGGCGTGGTAACCGATCACAGGGTGCGTCTGTCCACCGACTCGGTCGATCGGCTGACCTTCATAAAAATGAATGAGTCTTGGATCACCACCAGCTACCAAGCACCTGATGCTGATGTAACCGAATAATTTTTTTTGAAATCTCAGATCCCTTCAAAGACTGCCTATGCTGATGCTGAGTGACTATCCCTGAGTAATTATCCTCTTCCTCCTCAATCATCACGCTGATAGCTTGTAAGAACATTTTTGGTTCTGGGCGCCACCACCAGTGCCTAAGGCACAATTTTTCAGCCCCTGTTTAACAGGGGCGTGTAATTACAATTTTTGATGTAATACTTTGCAGCAGGGCTCGTTCCTGCATTCCAACTAGAGTGTCTGTGAGGGGTTGCAGTGTTGTGGCACCAGCACCAGTGCCTAGGGCCCAATTTTTCTGCCCCTGTCTAACAGGGGCGTGTAATTACAATTTTTGATGCAATACTTTGCAGCAGGGCTCGTTCCTGCGTTCCAACTAGAGTGTCTGTGAGGGGTTGCAGTGTTGTGGCACCAGCACCAGTGCCTAAGGCCCAATTTTTCTGCCCCTGTCTAACAGGGGCGTGTAATTACAATTTTTGAAGCAATCATTTGCAGCAGGGCTCGTTCCTGCGTTCCAACTAGAGTGTCTGTGAGGGGTTGCAGTGTTGTGGCACCAGCACCAGTGCCTAAGGCCCAATTTATCTGCCCCTGTCTAACAGGGGCGTGTAATTACAATTTTTGAAGCAATAATTTGCAGCAGGGCTCGTTCCTGCGTTCCAACTAGAGTGTCTGTGAGGGGTTGCAGTGTTGTGGCACCAGCACCAGTGCCTAAGGCCTAATTTTTCAGCTGCTGTTCAACAGGGGCATGTAATTACAATTCTTGATCTAATATTTCACAGCAGGGCCCTGTGAGGGCTTACAGTGTTGTGGCCACAGCAACACCTAAGGCCCAAATTTCTGCTGAGTATATAGGGCAGGACCCTACTTTCAAACATCTAACTTACAAACGACTCCTACTTGCAAACGGAAGGAGACAACAGGAAGTGAGATGAAATCTACCCCTAGGAAGGGAAATTCTCTCCTGTAAGAGTTAATATGGGAAAACAAGTTCTCCTTTCCACTGATGCTTTCCAATCCTTGTTCCACAAAAAAACCCAAATTTTCAAAAAACATTTTTCATTGGGACAAAAAAGTGAGGTGAAATCTTCTGAAGAGGAGGAAAGACAGCAAAACAAATGTCACAGGGGTGATAACCCTTCCCTATGTTTTCCAAAAAGCTTAGAAAAGATTTTTTGGCTGGAGCTAAACACGTTAAAAATGTTCAAAATTACAAACAGATTCTACTTAACAACAAACCTACAGTCCCTGTCTTGTTTGCACCGCCTGTATACTGCTGTTCAGAGTATATAGGGCCTGGTGGCCCCACACCTTTCCTTATTTTAATTTGGGTGCGGGGTTCCCCTTAATATCCATACAAGACCCAAAGGGACTGGTAATGGACTGGGGGGTACCCATGCCGTTTGTCTCACTGATTTTCATCCATATTGCCATGACCCGACATGACATTAAACCCGCAAGCAGTTTTAAATGAGATTTTTTCCTTTAAAAATGACATTTGGTGCAGGGACTGTTCTAAACATGGGAAACACGCGTCACTTTACAGGCATACTATAGACACCCCCCAGGTACGATATTTAAAGGAATATTTCACTTTTTTTTTTTTACTTTAAGCATCATTAAAATCACTGCTCCCGAAAAAACGGCCGTTTTTAAAAGTTTTTTTTGCATTGATACATGTCCCCTGGGGTAGGACCCGGGTCCCCAAACCCTTTTTAGGACAATACCATGCAAATTAGCCTTTAAAATGAGCACTTTTGATTTCGAACGTTCGAGTCCCATAGACGTCAATGGGGTTCTAACGTTCGTGCGAACTTTCGGTCCGTTCGCGGGTTCTGGTGCGAACCGAACCGGGGGGTGTTCGGCTCATCCCTAGAGTATAAGGGCAAATAATAAGGGAGATAATGGGCAACCCTGTCGGGTACCTCTTTCGATATTAAAGGCTTCAGATTTGTATCCAGCATATTTTATATAGGCTTTGGGTTTATTATATAATGCTTTGATCCATGTTAAAAAGTGGGGTCCAAAACCCCATTTTTGTAATGAATATTGCATATATTGCCAGGATACTGTGTCAAATGCCCTCTTAATATCGAGAGATAGAAAACATAAAGGGATTTTCCGTTTTTTAGCAATATGTGCCAATAACACTGCCCTGCGTATATTATCGCCTGCCTGTCTATTTGGCATGAAGCCTACTTGATCTCTATGTATTAATTTTCCTATAATGCTATTGAGGTGTTTTGCTATTATTTTTGCTAATAATTTAATATCGAGGTTTAACAGAGAGATAGGCCGATAATTCACACAGGAAGTATCATCAGAAAGGGGTTTTGGGATCATACAAACAATTGCCATTAGTGTTTCTTGCCAAAAAGAATGTCCATCTAGAAGATTGTTAAAAGTTTTAGTGAGAATGGGAGAGAGTATTTCTGAGAATGTTTTATAGTATAAAGCCGAGTAGCCGTCTGGGCCTGGTCTTTTGTTAAGTTTTAGGTCTTTTATGGCGTTAGCAACTTCATCTATAGTTATAGGCTCATCCAAACTGCTTTTTTGATTCTGAGATAATTCAGGTAAGGTTATTTTTGAGAAGAAGGATTCAGCCTCTGTAGGATTAAATTCATTGTTTGTCTTGTATAAAGTTGCGAGATGTGAGTGAAATTTATGGACTATTTTAACTGGATTACAAGTGTAAACATTTTTTGATAATTTCAAACGTATTGGTTTGAAAGATTTGTTAGTTGAATTTAATGCCCGAGCCAAGTATGTACCTGGTTTGTTTGTATTCATGTAGAAATTGTGTTTGGAGCGTTTGAGGGATTTATCAACTGACTCAGTGAGAAATAGATCGTATTCCAATCTAGATTTTTCCAGATGAGATTTTGTACTCTGAGATGGATTATCTTGAAATGATATGTAGGCTGCATTAAAATTGAGTTCTAGTTTTTTTGCTAGATTTTTGCGTTCCCGTTTAAATAGTGCCATTTGTCTTTGTATTGTACCACGCAAGACAGGCTTATGAGCTTCCCACAGTGTTATTGGGGAGATGTCTGTTGTATTATTAATTGATATGTATTCCTTTAAAGATTGTTCAATGGCCATCTGATGTAGTGGGTGTTTGAGCATTATGTCCGGTAAGTACCACGTTGGGTCATGCGCTTTTGGTATGGCTGAGGCTATAGTAGTGTATACTGCATTATGGTCAGACCACGGAATCGGAATTATATCTGATGCAATAATTTCTGGTATCATTCCTATTGTTAGAAAAATATGATCTATTCTTGTGAAGGTTTGATGAGGGTGCGAGAAATAAGTGAATTTCTTTTTCATTGGGTTACTTTCTCTCCATGAATCTACCAGATTGTATTTGGAAAGAAGTTGAGAAAAAGGTAATCTAGAGGTTATTTTGGATGGTGTAAAAGGTGATTTATCTAGAAATGGGAGGAGGACCTGGTTCGAATCCCCACACATTATCACTGTTCCTATTTTGTGTGTATTAATCACTTGTAATATATGTGAGAGGAATGGTGTAGGTTGTTTGTTAGGAGCGTAGTAGGAAATCACCGTGATTGCTGTATCCATTATATAACCCATGAATATCAGGTATCTACCTTCTGGGTCTTTAATTTCTGATGATAAGGTGAATGGTGTGGATCGGTGAAATGCAATTAGAGTTCCCCTTTGCTTGGTACAGGCAGAAGCCGTGTAAATTTGTTGATAAAAAGGAGAAATATATTTTGGAGTAGAATCTTTGGTGAAGTGTGTTTCTTGGAGGCATACTATGTGAGCCTTCTTGTTATGGAAAGTACGGAAGGCTTTGGTCCTTTTTTGAGGGACATTTATTCCCTAAACATTCAGGGAAAGTATATTTAGTGGTGCCATGGCAATAGATCAAATAGTTTTGACTTACTTTTTGTTATGCAGAGCTGACTGCGCAGATCAACCTGTGTGGACTGAAGAGATGAATAGATAGAAAAGAAACCAGTGAATTCTGGAGTAAAGAGTAAACAAAAAACATATGAGATTAGATGATACATTGTATAAATTATTTTTTGCAAGTAATCACAATTTACCCGTGAAAGAGAATAAATATCTCTCTCAGGGGAATAAGTGCCTTCGTCACACTCCCACATAATATGGTTGGGAGAATGAGGAGGGCTAATGGGGGTACACGGATCTTCCGCTTACAGGAGAGAAGTGCTATGTCAAAAGACATCAAAATGATGTTTCATTAATTGGAGTGCAGAATATAGTTTTTGTTGAAATTATTTATTCCAGGGTGGTTGTATATGGTTAGTCTTGCCCTAGGCTAAATAATTCAGTTAGAAAGGTACTGTTAATAACTTTGGTATTGATGAAGATAGTTTGAATTATTTTGGGATTTTAACCCTTTTAGAGTAAACAATTACATATTTTATTCATATGTAACTGTTTACATATGTTAACTCATAAAATTGGGGTTGTATTGCTTCAGATTAGAATAAACAAAAACATAATTCTAGGAACTAGTTAGGTAATAATATATTTGTTTTAAGAAAAGAAAGAAAAAGCTTCCATTACTTCTGGATTATTGAACATATTTGTCCTAAAAAGTAATAAATCTATTGTTATTACCTGATAATATATAACTGAACAAGAATTTCCTTATTTCACTTATATATTCTAAGGCTATATGAATCAGAAGTAATAAGAAATATAACTGGAATGTAACATGATCCCACACAGTGTGTGACTATCAGAATGCAGTTACATTCAGTTACAAATATAGGTTTTTTATAGAGAACCATCTCTTAGTATAATAAATGAAGAGATATCAGGAATTAGGATGTCAGTCCATTGAATCTTCTTGGTCCATGGATGATGTGGCATAACGGCCTCTTTTGTGAGACTGATGATTCCCATTTTGTTCTGGAATTTTCTGGGTGCTGCCTGAAGGTGAAGATGATGCCATTCTTCTGCGTGTGGGAGTGTTGCTGCTTGTGGGTTCTGTCAGATTTAATTTTAAAAGGGTTTGTTGTAGTTCATCTGCTGATCTGCTTCTGTAAATTGTACCTTGGTGGTTAAATCTGACTGAAAAGGGGAAGCCCCATTAATACATAATGTTGTGGCGTTGCAGTTCCATTAGTTGGGGTTTCATGGATCGTCTTTTAGTAATAGTAAGTTGGGATAGGTCAGCAAAAATTTGATAATTGTGTCCTTGAAAATTAAGTTTCTTTTTTTCTCTTGCAGCAATTAGTATTTGTTCTTTCGTTCTGTAATAATGAAATTTTGTGATTATATCACGTGGGGGTCCATCTTTCTTTTTGGCTGTGAGGGCTCTGTGTACTCTGTCCAGTTCTAAACGTTCAATAGGGATATCTGGCTTTAGTTCTTGTAATAGAGCAGTAATAGTAGATTGCAGGTCTGTCACAGTTTCAGGTATTCCCCTTATGCGCAAGTTTGAACGTCTGGCTCTATTTTCGTAATCTTCGAGCTTAGTTTGAAGTATTAAATTCTCTTTTTTTAATTGTTCCAATTCTGTTATATTTTCTTGGGTTGTAATTTCAATTTCATCCATTTTTATCTCTAAGGCTGCGGTGCGGTTTCCCAGCTCTCTTATTTCTTTGGTTAGGCTTTTTGTTATTTGGTCTGAGGTTTGTTTTAAAGCCTTATGAAGCATCTTTTCAAATTGTAATAATATTACTGGGGATACTGAGGAGGCTTGTGGAGAAGTTTGTGAGAGGATTTGTTCTGTATCTGACTCAAATGGAGAGTCTTGCTGTGACATTTTCTGTCTGTGAGAGCGCCCTGATGCTGTATCTTGTGAGGTGACTGGAGCTGCTTCAGCTGGAGTGAGTGCCTGTGAGCTCTTTGTGAGGTGATTTTTATTTCTGCCACGGTTTCCTCCCAGTACCATATTTCCTGCCCAAACTTTCACAGTTTGTTCCCTGGGGCAAAAAGGTTCAAATGGATACCCTTTGAGCCTGCAGGCTCCGCTTTGTCCTTCTCTTCTCTCCTCAGCGGTGTGGAGCTCTAACAATGCATGTCTGCTCCGCTAGGCTCCGCCTCCTGCCCCCGGTCTAGGACTTTTCAAAGATTATCCTACGTTGTATCACATGGTTTGTCAAGGCGTTAATGGAAACTTTACTTTGAATCCTCCCATCTACCACACTCTTCTACTTATAGAGACCCTGTTATAAACCAGCTGTTGACAAGGCCTGTGCTTGCTATCATACTGGAAAAATTAACATTAAAGGTCCAGCTCACTGCTAGTCTAGTCACATTCCTGTCAATCAAGCCCAGATGAAGAGGGGTTTTTGGACCCCTGAAATGCATTGGATACTTTTTAGATTGTTCCTGTGACTTTTATTGGAATAAAGTTGCATCTGACCCTCTTAGTAGTGGTGTGGCACTTCGATTTCCATCTTTGTTACATTATACTGCAAGCCAAAGAGACCCATGACTAGTGGTAGTAGAAAAAGTCCTGGTGTCAATGGCAGGAATAGTGCCCTATCGTTGGTGGCAGTGAGAGGAATAGTGCCCCATTGTTGGTGTCATTGGGAGTAATTGTTCCACATCAATGGTGTCATTGGGAGCAATAGTGCTGGTGTTAGTGGCAGGAGTTATGCCTCGTTGTTGTCAATGAATGGAAAGATGACCCCGGGTCAGACAAAGGCAAGCAAAAGGCTGATTCTGGCACCTGGACTACAGTTTGGAGACTAATGCTTTGGAGCAACCATTCTCAACTTTTTACCCTAAAGGAACGCTTAAATTAAAATAACTTTAAGGTTTTGGGGAACCCCTGATCAAATAAATTCAGCAGGGCTAAGTGGGAAAATGACCCTTACATTGATGGTAACAGCTAAATAGACAGCCAAATAGATCATTGGCATCATTCCGCTGGCTCTAGCAAGGAGCATTACACCTGTAACTAAGCAGGCACCATCTGATAAGAGGTCAGTCAGCCACAGCTCAAGGAACTCCTATCAACTTCTGGAGGAACCCTAGAATCCCATGGAGCCCTAGTTGAGAATGGCTGCTATTGAGTGTCCTAGCCAAGTCTGGTGGGGCTGCTGATGTCACATTCAAGGTGAAGGTGCCCAGCATTAGTCTGTTTTGATGCACCTGCAATGTATTTAGCTAATTTAGGCTGGGTTCACATATGCTGCGGCTGTGGGTCACAGCAGGGGGTCCGGTGTGTCCCTGTTCACCAATTCAGGTGCCAATCAGGTCCAAATTGTTCCCTGAATTCGCACCTGAATCAGAACCAATGACGCACAGGACCCCTTTTAAATGCTGACCATGGTTGCCCCGGAGCTGTGTGAAGTCAGTCACAGTCTCCAGTCATGCAAATTGGATGCGGAGAAACCAGCATCCAATTTGCATATGTGTGAACCCAGCCTCAAAGTGAAAGTTCAATTGGCCTTTAGCACTGGTGAAGAGATCAGATGTACAGTGGGGACGGAAAGTATTCAGACCCCCTTAAATTTTTCACTCTTTGTTATATTGCAGCCATTTGCTAAAATCATGTAGGTTCATTTTTTTTCCTTATTAATGTACACACAGCACCCCATATTGACAGAAAAACACAGAATTGTTGACATTTTTGCAGATTTATTAAAAAAGAAAAACTGAAATATCACATGGTCCTAAGTATTCAGACCCTTTGCTCAGTATTTAGTAGAAGCACCCTTTTGATCTAATACAGCCATGAGTCTTTTTGGGAAAGATGCAACAAGTTTTTCACACCTGGATTTGGGGATCCTCTGCCATTCCTTCTTGCAGATCCTCTCCAGTTCTGTCAGGTTGGATGGTAAACGTTGGTGGACAGCCATTTTTAGGTCTCTCCAGAGATGCTCAATTGGATTTAAGTCAGGACTCTGGCTGGGCCATTCAAGATTAGTCATGGAGTTGTTGTGAAGCCACTCCTTTGTTATTTTAGCTGTGTGCTTAGGGTCATTTTCTTGTTGGAAGGTAAACCTTCGGCCCAGTCTGAGGTCCTGAGCACTCTGGAGAAGGTTTTCGTCCAGGATATCCCTGTACTTGGCCACATTCATCTTTCCCTCAATTGCAGCCAGTCGTCCTGTCCCTGCAGCTGAAAAACACTCCCACAGCATGATGCTGCCACCACCATGCTTCACTGTTGGGACTGTATTGGACAGGTGATGAACAGTGGCTGGTTTTCTCCACACATGCCGCTTAAAATTAAGGCCACAAAGTTCTATCTTGGTCTCATCAGACCAGAGAATCTTATTTCTCACCATGTTGGAGTCCTTCAGGTGTTCTTAAGGAAACTTCATGCGGGCTTTCATGTGTCTTGCACTGAGGAGAGGCTTCCGTTGGGCCACTCTGCCATAAAGCCCCAACTGGTGGAGGGCTGCTGACTTTCTACAACTTTCTCCCATCTCCCGACTACATCTCCGGAGCTCAGCCACAGTGATCTTTGGGTTCTTCTTTACCTCTCTCACCAAGGCTCTTCTCCCCCGATAGCTCAGTTTGGCCGGACAGCCAGCTCTAGGAAGGGTTCTAGTCGTCCCAAACGTCTTCCATTTAAGGATTATGGAGGTCACTGTGCTCTTAGGAACCTTAAGTGCAGCAGAAATTTTTTTGTAACCTTCGCCAGATCTGTGCCTTGCCACAATTCTGTCTCTGAGCTCTTCAGGAAGTTCCTTTGACCTCATGATTCTCATTTGCTCTGACATGCACTGTAAGCTGTAAGGTCTTATATAGACAGGAGTGTGGCTTTCCTAATCTAGTCCAATCAGTATAATCAAACACAGCTGGACTCAAATGAAGGTGTAGAACCATCTCAAGGATGATCAGAAGAAATGGACAGCACCTGAGTTAAATATATGAGTGTCACAGTAAAGGGTCTGAATACTTAGGACCATGTGATATTTCAGTTTTTCTTTTTTAATAAATCTGCAAAAATGTCAACAATTCTGTGTTTTTCTGTCAATATGGGGTGCTGTGTGTACATTCATGAGGAAAAAAATGAACTTAAATGATTTTAGCAAATGGCTGCAATATAACAAAGAGTGAAAAATTAAAGGGGGTTCTGAATACTTTCCGTCCCCACTGTATATAATCTGTATTGTTGAAAAAACTTTGTCTGTAGGAAAATGTAACCAAAGAGCAAAATGGCCATAAAATAACCATCTCTATACATTTGTTTTTTCTCAAGCTTGCATGGCTGTGTTTGCTTTGGACCCTACAACATAATTAGTTTGTTCGATCAATCACATGGAGCTCTGGTTGTCACTTCTGCAGTTTGTTGCTTTTTTGATTTTCAGTGAGATTACCTTTGCCCAGTCTGTAATGATCCCCTGTTGCAGTAAATTGTCATTAAATCATAGAAATACATGGATGCTAAAATAAGAAGCTTTCTGACTACTGCAAAAGCCTTCAAAAGGCTGTCAGGGACAGCAGACTCCAATGACGACAAAAAAGGACATCTGTCACTCTTTTTGTGTCAGGAAAGGCTTTTATCAGTTTAAAAAAAAAAGATTATATTGCATCATGTTTGAGCCCTCTCCTCTTCTGGGAAAGTCGAATTACTCTGTGCTGATCCAGCTCCTCTGCTTCCCCCTCACCTTCTGATGGAGGAGGAGTGAAGGAGAATATTATAAAGAAGCCATTCTCAACCAGGGTTCTGTGGTACCCTAAGGTTTCTCCAGAGTGTGCTAGGGGTTCCTTGAGCTCTGGCTGATTAAGCTCACTGGCTTGACCCACACACGTCCACGCCATCTTGTCCCATAGGAAGTTTCAAGAGGATGACGCGCTTGATGCGGTAAACAGTCAGATCCTCATAGTGAGGCTTGGCCCGCACGCTTCTATGCCACCTTGCCATTCAGGAAGTGATCATAGGTTTGCACACATGATGCAGAAATCTCATCACAGGTTGGTGTTTCATTTCGGGGGTCACATTTTTCTATATAAACACAATAACCATAGCAGGCTTACACCCCAGATGATTGTCAGAAACCATGAAATTAGGCTGAGAAAGAAGTACAGTTAAATCACACTTGTTTAATAATAAAAGTAAAAAGAACAAACGTAGTCAAAACATAGCCAAAGTTCAGTAACCGGAATGGATAGTCAACCAAGCCAGAAGTCAGGGATCAATGTAGTGAAACAGCGAGCAGGATCTGGAGCCAGAAGGGATGTCAGCAAAGCAAGTCTTGAACAGGATCGCAGGAGAGCGTCTCAGTTTCTGTGATGCTGACCAAGGCGAAGGCAGAGCTCCTCTGGACTGGACGGCTTAAGTAGGCAGGACTGATGAGCAGGATTTCATCAACAGCTGAGTAACTGTGGAGAGATAGGAGCTGGCAATCAGCTGACAGCTGAGCGGCCAGCTCAGAGAAGGAAGGGCTGAACCCAACCCTGACAGTACCCCCTCCTCAACGAACCCCTCCCCCTCGGAGGACCACCAGGCTTGAGGGGAAAACGTCTATGGAAATCACGGAGTAGGACAGGAGCATGTACGTCCAAGGATGAGACCCAAGAGTGTTCCTCCGGACTGTACCCTTTCCAATGCACCAGGTACTGTATGGTTCATAACCTGTACAGGGTAAGGACATGGCACCGAGGTGGTAAAGCGGTTGCAGACCAAAGGTTTTAATAAGGAGACATGAAATACATTCAAAATACGCATATTAGAAGGAAGGTCTAATGCGTAAGCCACTGGGTTAATCCTGCGAAGAATACGGAAAGGCCCAATAAACGGAGGTGCGAACTTCAGTGAGGGAACACGAAGTCGGAGGTTGCAAGATGATAGCCAGACCCTGTCCCCAACCTGGTAGGAAGGCGCAGGCAGGCCTCTGCAGTCAGCATGGAGTCTGTACCTATCATTAGCATGTCGCAAAGCCTCCTGGACTTGTGCCCAAGTGGAACGAAGACCACGGAGATGCTCCTCGAACGCAGGAATACTCTGCAGAACAAACATGCCAGGCAACATGGAAGGTTGGAAATCATAATTCGCCATAAACGGGGACAATCGGGAAGCAGAATTCAAGGCACTGTTGTGAGCAAACTCAAAGTAATAGGTCAGACCAGTTGTTATGATGGTCAGAAATATAGCAACGTAGGAATCGCTCCAAGGACTGATTGGCTCGTTCTGTGGCCCCATTAGCCTGCGGGTGATATGCAGAGGAGAAAGCAAGCTGAATTCCCAGCTGTGCACAAAAGGCTCGCCAGAACCGGGACACAAACTGACTACCCCTGTCCGAGACAATCACCTTGAGTAGCCCATGTAAGCAAAAGATCTCCCGAGCAAAAATGGAAGCCAGTTCCTTAGAAGTGGGCAACTTCTTAAGTTAAATACAATGACACATCTTTGAGAACCGGTCAACCACCATAAGGATAACTGTGTTGCCCTGGGAGTTGGGTAACTCCACAATTAAATCCATAGACAGGTGGGTCCAGAGCCTCTCTCCATTGGGTATGGGTTGTAGGAGGCCCACTGGAAGGTGTCGTGGAGTCTTACTCTGAGCACACACGGAACAGGCAGCTACAAAGGCAGTTACATCAACACATAGACTAGGCCACCAGAATTGTTGGTAAATGGCCCAAAAGAGTTAATTCCTCCCAGGTTGGCCAGCAGCCTTGGGAGAATGGTAAGTCTGGAGTACGGCAGTACGGAGACTCTCTGGGACAAAGCAGTGGTCAAAAGGTTTCTCAGGAGGAGCATGGAACTGAGCAGCAAGAATTTTGTCACCCAAAGGAGAAGTGAGACTGGTGCGAACCGTAGCCAGAATACAATCAGGAGGAATCACTGGAACCGGAACTGACTCCAACTTGGAAGTGGAGGAAAATTTTTGTGACAATGCGTCAGCCCTTACATTCTTAGTACGGGGTAACAATGAGGCAATGTAATTGAAACTTGACAAGAAAAGAGCCCATCGTGCCCTTCTGGGAGAGAGGCATTTAGCCTCAGAGAAGAATGTGAGATTCTTAAGGTCAGTAAGAATGAGAATCGGCACAGTGGTACCTTCAAGGAGATGTCTCCATTCTTTCTTTAGAGAGCCAACAGCTCTCTATCACCAATCTCATAATTGCACTCCACAGGTGACAATTTCTTGGAAAAGTAGCCACAAGGATGCATAGCGCTCTCAGAGGTAGGATGTTGAGACAGAAGGGCGCCAACACCAGTCTCAGAAGCATCAACCTCAAGGATAAAAGGTAACATAGGATCAGGATGTGCCAACACAGGAGCAGAAACAAAGGCAGCCTTGAGACTCTCAAAGGCCTTAATGGACTCTGGAGACCAACTCTGTGGGTTACAGTCCTTTCTGGTCATATCAGTCAGGGGCTTGACCAGAGACGAGAAGTTACGAATAAACTTCTGATAATAGTTGGCAAAGCCCAGGAAATGCTGCAGAGGATGTAAACCTATGGGTCAGGGCCACTGTAGAACTGCTGCTGGACCCACAGGTCTGGGTCCATCGAAAAACCAGCAGTGGAAATGACATAACCCAGGAATTTAACCTGTTAATGATGGATCTCGCACTTCTCCAGTTTACAATAGAGATTGTTCTCTCTTAGTTTCTGAAGCACAGAACAGACATCTGTGTGGTGGCTCTCCAGGGACTTGGAAAATATGAGGATAAATAAATGCAGTTTTCCACTCGTCACCCTCCTTAATCCTCATGAGATTGTATGCCCCTCTCAAATCAAGCTTCATGAAAAACGTTGCTCCCTTGAGTTGGTCAGATAATTCCGTAATCAACAGAATCGGATAGGCATTCTTAATCGTGAAACGATTGAGACCCCTATAATCAATACAAGGTCTCAGTTCACCACTCTTCTTCTTCACAAAGAAGAAACCAGCAGGAGACGAGGATTTGCAGATGAAACCTTGAGAAAGTGCATCTGCAACATACTCCTCCATGACCTTATCCTCCAAGACTGACAAAGATTAAACCCATCCTCGAGGAGGTATGGCACCAGGTTGAAGGTCAATTGCGCAATCATACAGCCGGTGGGAGTCAAACTACCGGCTTGACCTTTGTCAAAGACATTGCTAAAATCGCGGTACTCCTCCGGCAGGGAGGAAAGTGAAGAGGTGCACAGGATCTTGGCTACCTTCTGGAAGCATGTCTCACTGCATTGTTATGACCAGGAGAGAACCTCAGCACGGAGCCAATCAAAAGAGGGATTGTGCCTCTGTAACCAAGGATAACCAATAACCAGCGGAAACTTAGCTGAGGAAATAACTTGGAATTGGATTATCTCATGGTGAAGAGCCCCTACGGCCATGGACAACAGAACCGTCTCATGAGTCACATGCGCAGGCTGTAGAGGTCTCCCATCAAGAGCCTCAATGGCAAGTGGAGTGTCACACAGCTGCAGCGGAATCAAGTGCTTCGATACAAAGGCAGCATCAATGAACAGGTCTGCAGCCCCAGAGTCGATTAGAGCCTGTATCTCGACGGACGACTCATCCCAAGAAAGGGTAACCGAGACCAGGGGCTTATCCTTCTGGATAACTGGGGATGAAACAACACCACCTAAGGTCTGTCCATGACAGGACCTCAAGGTTCGGGCATTCTCTGGATGGGTAGGACAAGACTTAAAAAAGTGACCTGCCTGGCCACAGTAAAGACACAGTCTCTCCCTCCTCCTAAAGGTTCTTTCATCCGCAGAAAGACACGTAAAGCCCAGGTGCATGGGTTCACCTTCACTGACCGACTCGGTACTGGGAGGCACAGGTGGGACTGCAAAGCTCAGAGACAAACGTACAGGAGGCTTCCGCAAGCATTCCTTAAAAGAGAGTCTTTCTCTGAGTCTTGAGTCAATGAGGATGGCAAAAGTGATCAACTTCTCCAGTTCAGTGGGTATATCTCGGGCTGCTATCTCATCCTTGATGGTATCAACAAAAAATTCAAAGTGTGGCGCTATTTGTTCTGTGTATAAAATATAAAAAGGCTAAGCGTTTAAGTAACATCAAAACATTACAATGTGAACAAGGAGAATGCCACATGAGCACATGTGACAGTGACTAGTGAACAAAATAGTAATATATATGTGTTCAATTCAAATAAACATCAAAGACGATATCATATATAAAGTCCATAACACAAAAAATAGATAAAAGTCTGTGATAACAGTGCAATGATGAGCAGGTGTTTTCTTGTACGTGCAGAAAAATTAATTGGATCCGGTAGCCTGGTAGATAAATGGACCATGGAAGACCAGAGGTGCACGGAAGTTTGAAAACAGTGCCAGGACCATCACCAGAAACTATGGAGGCTTACCAGAAGTAGTGGCCTGAAATAGCATATGCCATACAGGTCAAAAAGGCTTGATGACCAACAGGTCTAGATGTGTTATCTGGTCAGATGTCATCACCACACAGAACGAGGGGGGGGGAAATGGTCAGCACGACTTCCTCATTAGTAGATGTACCACCATAAGCCAAGCGAAAGATTCGTGTTGCGTGTGAGGGATAAAAACACTCACATAGTGTAATGACGTTTAAACTTGGATTTATTTAAAAATTAGCAATAAAAAACAAACTCACATTTTTTGAAGATAAGAATAGCATGTAAATCGTGTAGCGGTAGTCGTGAGCTTAGCCTTTTTATATTTTATACACAGAACAAATTGTTGTTACTTTTGATCCTGAGTCTACGGGTGTGTTGGCTGCTTCTCTAGTTTACTTTTAGCGCAGCGCTGTACTTAACCCTTTTAACATCCTTGATGGTATCCAAGAGACCATGCGAAAAAGCAGCCACGAGGGCCTCATTGTTCCACGCAACCTCTGCTGCCAGAGTACGGAATTCAATGGCTTAGTCGGCAACACTTCTCATACTCTGTTGGACATGAGGCACTTGACAGCAGAAGCGGAGCGTGCCGGAACACCAAATACCCTTTTAAACGAAGCCACAAACTCAGGGTAGCTCAAGACAACAGGTTTTTGCGCCTCCCATAGAGGGTTTGCCCAGGCCAAGGCTCTCTCAGAAAGCAAAGCTATCATGAACCCTACTTTGCTTCAGTCTGTGGGAAACTCCTGGGGCAGCATCTCAAAGTATATCTTAACCTGGTTGAGAAACCCTCTGCATTGGACTGGATCGCCCCTAAATCGCTGGGGAAGCGGAGCGGAACCAAATATACCTCTTATAGAGGTAATACTCGTGTCGGGTGCCTGCACAGAGACTGGACATAGGTTGTACCGGGGCGGCCACAGTGGGAGTTTCCAGGAGGGCCGTGCGACTCAGGAGCATTTGTAAGGTCATGGCAAACTGATCCATGCGGTGATCCAGTTGATCCAATCTGGAAAAAATATTACCAACAAGTGGATTGACTGCATCTTCTGAATTCATGGCCTTCACCTACTGTCAGAAACCATGAAATCAGGCCGAGACAGAAGTACAGTTAAATCACACTTGTTTAATAATAAAAGTAAAAAGAACAAACGTAGACAAAACATAGCCAAAGTTCAGTAACCGGAACGGATAGTCAGCCAGGCCAGAAGTCAGGGATCAATGTAGTGGAACAGCCAGCAGGATCTGGAGCCAGAAGGGATGTCAGCAAAGCAAGCCTTGAACAGGATCGCAGGAGAGCGTCTCAGTTTCTGTGATATTGACCAAGGCGAAGGCAGAGCTCCTCTGGACTGGACGGCTTAAGTAGGCAGAACTGACGAGCAGGATATCATCAACAGCTGAGTAACTTTGGAGAGATAGGAGCTGGCAATTAGCTGACAGCTGAGCAGCCAGCTCAGAGAAGGAAGGGTTGAACCCAGCCCTGACAATGATGTCTTTGTGGACGAAACGCGTCGGGGCGAGCCTAGCTGATGCCATTGCATTAAACATCCTGCTATCTGTATACTCCTACAAGCGCTTTTATATTCATCCAAATGTGAATGTTCCTACTTTTAATAAATTCCTTTTATACGCCTACGGTTTTACACTATGTGGAGCATTTGTTTCATTTTTGGTTATACCGTGTGAATTGTGTCAACCCTTTGCTTGAGACTACCAGACTATTGGGTTTTTATCACTTCAAGCCATCCGAGTGACTGAGGGATCACCCCCCATCCTAGCCAGAAATTAAAGGTGCAGAAGTTCCATCCCATTGGTGTTTATACACCACGAGCCTTGGTGACTCATTGGGCATATGCCTTACTGAGTCCATAAGTTCCAGTAAGCCTTCTCAAAATTGGGGGTGGCTGTCTTCTACTGTATATTCACGTGATTCCTAGGATTTACTGATGCCATAAGGACTAAACCTCCTTGTCTGGATCAATTTATTTTTCACTTTGTGGACTGTTTTTTCTGTCACTCCTAAGTATCGATATTATTATATTGACACATTCACGTTTGTCACATTTTTTACATGGTTAATGTTCATTCATTATCAATGTGAAATGTTCATTCATGTCACCTTATAAGAATATGAGTCTTTTTGCAAAGGCACAAAACCTCAAATAACTGTATTTCTGGCTAACCAAAATTGACCATATGAATAAAGCTGGCCATACACTAGTAGATATTTGAACGAACATTCATACAAATGTCCAGTAACTTGATGATTGTTGTTCTGAAGTACTTCAAAAAAAGTTTGCTTTTAACATTGAATTTCGGAGTAAATGGAGTTTCCTGAACAAAAAAACATATACAGAAAATTGTTAATTTGAGAGAAATCTCCATCCTGCTCCTTTGAATTTTGTCACTGTAATCAAAAAAGAACTTTGATTTGACCCAACTAAACATTAGACTTGAACAAACATTCTTAACCAGTTCAGTTTTGGAAGGTTTTACCCCCTTCCTGACCAAGCCATTTTTTGCGATACGGCACTGCATTATTTTAACTGACAATTGCACGGCCGTGCGATGCTGTTCCCAAATAAAATTGATGTCCTTTTTTTCCCACAAAGAGAGCTTTGTTTTGGTGGCATTTGATCACCTCTATGGTTTTTATTTTTTGCGCTATAAACAAAAAAAGACTAATAATTTTGAAAAAAAAAACAACATTTCTCATTCATTCACTAACAGACACAGCTTTCTTTATTCAGAACGGTAGGGTTATATCATCTCTGCAGGAGAAGGACTAGGCAGAACAAAAAAACAACCCCTGGCTACGCCCATGGGCTGTCCTCTGTCAGTATATAACCCCCTCCCTGCTCTAGGTATTCAGTTTTTTCTGCCTAGTCAGGAGTAAGGACCTGGTTCCCTGCTGGGATCTCTAGTTCTGGGAATTTTTTTGTTGTTTGTTATTTTCTCTTTTTCCTGGATTTTTTCCGGAGAGATCTACAATCAACTGCCAGGCTGGGCGATGGGCTGGATGCTCGATCCAGTGGTCACCCCAATCTGGGCAGTGAGTGCACGCAGACCACAGCTACGCGCTAGGTCGGTCGCGACATAGCCCCACTGGACAGGGGCTGGCCCTGTGAGTTAAATGTCTCGCGAGGTCGCATACATCCGGGTCTTGGCCTGTGTCGCAGCGTTCCTCATGGCCGACAGCCCCCCCACTTCGGTGGGGAGGAGGATCTGTCTGGGAGCGTTACCCGCGCTTTTCACTGGAGATGTAAGTAAGGAGTCCCCTCCTCTCCTTCCCCAAAGTGGTATGGGGCGCAGGTACTCCCTGGGGTGGTCGGTCCCTCCGGTAGGCCCTCTGTGGACCTTTGTGTGGGTATTGGGTCAGATTCGGCTGAGTTAGGAAACCAGGGTTCCCTGGTTTGGTGGCTCGCACTCCAGTTCTTCGGCGGGATAAATCCTTTCTCCCCTTGTATTAAACAGGATGACCCCAATGCCAGTTAGGATGTCCTGGGACTGAGCTTTGCTCAGGGTCATTGTACGCTGGTGGAATCCGGACTACCAAGTAATATCCTGGAACTTCGAGCGATCAGGCTATGTCTGGATCATGGGCGGATCGATTTCGGGGGCTCCCGGTACAGTTCTAGTCGGACAGGGCAACCAAAATGCCCTTCGCCAGGGTGGGTCAAATAGGCTGTGGTGGCCCTGGCTGTTGCCAGTATTTCCCGGTGGGCAGAATGGTTCGTCCGGACCTTTTCCGATGTATGCATTCCAGGAGTGGAATGCTGACAGGCGGAAACCTCAGTTGGCGAGGGTTGGACCACGGATGGGCCCTTCACCGGGCCATGTTTCTTCGGGTTTGTTCCCGCTGGGACACTCATGAGGTAGTTCTCTTGGTGTCCTGGTTCAACTGGACGGTACCAAGGTTTCTGGTAAGGTCACGGGTTGCTCTGGCAGCTCTGGTGGCCCATGGGGCCAGTGATGTTTAACTATGCCTCTCCTCCTCTCCAGCTTCTGTTGTGGCTTTTACGCAGAATCACGGCTGCGGGGGTTCCAGTCATTCTATTATCCCCGGATGGGTCCAGTCAAACCGGGTGCGCCTGGTCGTCAGCGTTCCTTGTTGACTGCCTCTCAGGAAGGATCTATGGTCCCAGGGCCATTCTTCCATTCTGCCTTAGAGTCACTGGTTTTAATGGCCTGGCTGTGCTGAGCCAGGTGTGGCAGTTCGGACACTGTTGATGGCTAGGGAGTCCATCTTTTAGGAGGTTTTAACCTCCGGGTGTGGAGAGTGCATATATCCTGGTGTGAATCACCGGGCATCCAATCTTGTTCTTTCTAGGGGACTACAATTCCGACCCCCATTTACGGGGGGGTTTAGCAGGAATGCGCTTCGAGTACCATCGAGGGCCAAGTGTCAGCCTGGGTGGTCGTCTTCAGCATCCCCTGGGCTCGCGCTTCCTGGTGTGTACCTTTATTCAAGGGGTTAGACGTCTGTTTCCACCGGTGCAGTTTTTTCTATCGCTGTGGGATCTGAACTTGGTGTTTTCGGTTCTCCAGGAGCCACTCTCTCACTCCCTCTCTCAAAATATCGGGAGATTCCACTGCTCTTCTGTCTCGGAGGGTGAACTCGTGGTGGCCTTCACCTCTGTTCACAGGGTGTCAAAAAGGGTGGCGTTATCTTCTCGTTCACCTTACCCAGGTTTAGGTGGTGCTTTGCCCTTTTCTATAGTTCCGCCCCTGGGTTTTCATTTGAACAAGGACATTGTGTCCCTGGCAAATTCCTTGGGATGTGTTGCCAGGGACACAACACATCCCAAGGAATTTGCCTGGGATGTGGTTTGGGGGTTTCGGTTGTATTTGCCTGCCACTGAGTCTTGTAGAGGTCAGGCTCTCTGTACTCATGGACAGGCCAAGAAAGGGGCTGTTTGCTTCTTCTGCGACCTTCTTCTAGATGGATCAGACAGATTATGACTCTGAGCTATTCTGTCAGGAATCGGGTTCCTGCTTTCCCTGTTACGGCTTATTCTTCTCGGGCGCCTAGTGCGTCTTGGGCCTTCTGTCTTCAAGTGTTCGTGGCGCATTTTTCACAAGTTCTACGAAGTGGATGGGTTGGCATCTGCAGGTGCCTTTTTTGGCCACAAGCTTTTTTGCAGGTTGCTGTAAGAGGGTCTAATCCCTCTTGAGGGGTATCATTCAGGTTGGATTCCAGCTTGTCCTGTGTGAAACTCCTGTTACCTGGTTGGCTTTTGTGTTAGCCTTGGGATTTTTCGCTGTCCCACCCCTTATGTTCAGCACTGCTTTGGGATGTTCCTACCGTTCTGAATAAAGAAGGCTGTCTGTGTCAATGAACGAATGATAAAATAGGATTTTTTACTTACCGTAAAATCCGTTTCTCTGAATTAATTGACAGACACAGCACCCACCCCTCTATGAAGTTTTTTGATACTTCTATTACTGCTTGCAACTAAACTGAATGCCTAGAGCAGGGTGGGAGTTATATACTGATGGAGGACAGCCCATGGGCATAGCCAGGGGTTGTTTTTTTTGTTCTGCCTAGTCCTACTCCTGCGGAGATGATATAACCCTACCGTTCTGAATAAAGAAGGCTGTGTCTGTCAATGAACTCAGAGAAACGGATTTTACGGTAAGTAAAAAATCCTATTTTTTTACTTTCTGCTATAAAATATATCCAATAAAAAAAATGTAAAAAAATCTAATTTCTCCATCAATTTAGGTAAATATGTATTCTGCTACGTTTTTGGTAAAAAAAATCCAAATAAGTGTATATTGACTGGTTTGCGCAAAAGTTATAGTATCTACAAACTGTAGGATATTTTTATGAAATTTTTATTTATTTAATTTTTTTTTTACTAGTAATGGCAGCAATCAGCAATTTTTATCAGGACTGCAACATTGCGGCAGACAGATCAGACACCTGACAATTTTTTGGGGACCATTGACACCAATAAAGTGATCAGTGCTAAAAAATATGCACTGTTACTGTACTAATGACACTGGTGATCAAAAGGTTAAATGTGTCCCTATGAGTGCTTTCTAACTGTGGGGAGGTGCTTTCACTAAAGGAAAATGGAGATCCTTGTTTCTGCTTAGCAGAAACACAAGATCTCAATTTACCTATCTGGCAGAAGGGTGATCTGCCTTGTTTACATATTCAGACCGCCGTTCTGCCTCTCCTCAGAATGATCGTGGGTGGCCGCCGGACCCACAGTGTCCAATCACAGTGGGAGCGGGGCTGCGGTGTCACACGTGCACGCCCCAGAGCTGAAGAATAAAATCACGTACAGGTAAGTGATTTCGCGCTTAAAATCCCTGGCGGTATTCCCCAGTGTGGCTCGGGGTGGATTTTCAGCACCAAAAGCGGTAACCCCGAGCCACAATCGGGATCGCATCGCAGGATCCAGGTACAGCAAACTTACCTTGTCCCCAGCATCCTACGATGTCCTCCCTGCTCTGTGTGCGAGCCGTCCTCCGCTCGATTCATCACAGCGCCGAGCTCTGTTCCCTGCGAGCGTTGCGATGCAGGGGGACGGATAACGGCGCCAAATTCAAAAAGTAAAACACACAATACATATACAGTACACTGTAATCTTACAGATTACATTACTGTATCAATTTATTTCACCTCCCTTTTGTCCCTAGTGGTGTGTCCAGTCCCCTGCATGCAGTTTTATATTATAAATACTGTTCTTTCTGCCTGGAAACTGGAGATTGTCCATAGCAACCAAAACTGTCCCTTTACATCAAAAGCGATTTTAGACCAGCTAAAAAACAACGATAATAAATTAGAATCACTTGCAGAATTGAGCGATAGTAATGACAGCGACAATTCTGCAACTGAGCAAATTTCAGTGTTTTTGATTTGATTACATTATTGAATAATTTTTATTATTATTATATTAATATTTGTTATAATTATTTATAGTTATTTATTATATCATAATTTATGATTTCGTGTTTCAAACGTTATGTCTACTAGACTCTGGTTTGGACAGATACACACGGTCGGACTTTTCGTCTACAAAAGTCCGACGGACGCCGACGGACTAAAGCTGTCTGACAACCTGATCGTGTGAGGGCTTCCTCGGACTTTCAGCGGACTTTTCCAGCCGCAAATCTGACGGACTTTAGATTTGAAACATGCTTCAAATCTTTACGTCGTAACTACGCCGGACCCAGAAATCCGCTCGTCTGTGTGCTAGCCCGACGGGCAAATACCTGCGCTAGGGCAGCTATTGGCTACTGGCTATCAACTTCCTTATTTTAGTCCGGTGTACGTCATCACGTACGAATCCGTCGGACTTTTGTGTGATCGTATGTAGGCAAGTCCGTTCGTAAGAAAGTCCGCCAAAAGTCCGCCAAAAGTCAGTCGAAAGTCTGTCGGACAGGCTGTCGGACTTTTGTAGCCGAAAAGTCCGACCGTGTGTACGCGGCATAAGAATTACAGGCCTACAATATAAAACGCCAAATTTTCATGCAAAATAATTGTACCGCTTTCAGCATCAAAAATCTGAAATAATCATACTGCCAGGGAGGTTAAGGGCCACCCTGCTGCAGTAAATGTACGTGGGGCGGTCCTTAAGTGGTTAAAATGAAAATTTCTCACAAAAACTAGTGTATGGCCAGCTTTAGGCTTTAAATGACTTAAAAACTAAAATGTAATCTGAAGGTTCATTATGACATGGTGATACCATTTTGCGCAAATAGCTATTATGTTTATTTTCTTACCACACTATTTGCGATTGATGCTTCTGGATATTATGACTGTTTTTTATATATCTTTTATACGGAAACATAATAAACAAAGTAATTAAAAGTGAAAACTAAAAAAGAAATTTCAATGTCCCTCACTATGTTTCCATATTTGCAATTAAATAGGCAAGATACATCATCTATGATGGCAATTCCCCATAGTTAAACATTTTAAAATGTAAAATGTAATTAATTCCATTACCCATACTCATATACACTATATTATCAACAGTATTTGCCTTTACACGCACATGAACTTTAATGGCACCCCAGTCTTAGTCCGTAGGGTTCAATATTGAGTTGGCCCACCCAGTCAAGTTCCTCCACACCAAACTCACTCATCCATGTCTTTATGGACCTTGCATTGTGCATTGGTGCACAGTCATGTCGGAAGAGGCCATCCCCAAACTGTTCCCACAAAAGTTGGGAGCATGAAATTGTCCAAAATGTCTTGGTATGCTGACGCCTTAAGAGTTCCCTTCACTGGAACTAAGGGGCCAAGCCCAACCCCTGAAAAACAACCCCCACGCCATAACCCCCCCCTGCACCAAGTGATTTGGACCAGTGCAAAAAGCAAGATCCATAAAGACAAGGATGAGCGAGTTTTGGATGGAGGAACTTGACTGGCCTAAACAGAGTCCTGACCTTAACCCGATAGAACACCTTTGGGATGAATTAGAGCTGAGACTGCGAGCCAGACCTTCTCTTTCATGTCAGTGCCTGAACTCACAAATGATTAAAGTTCATGCGTGTAAAGGCAGGCGTCCCAATACCTTTGACAATATAGTATATCTTTATCTCCACATAATATACTTTTAAAGAAACCTATCTTGAATATCTCAAAATTTAAGAACCCTCATTTCTTACATAATCCTAGCGGTGAAAATCTCAAAAGCCCACTCTTGGAAAAACCCCAAGATACATTTTGGGGTACTCCAAAAATAAAATATCTTGGATCACTATACATAAAAAAAAAATATCTAGTATAATAACTGACAGACTTCCTTTAAATGAGCATGGGATCCCTGGATCAGATATACAGTATATCTAAATAATATGAATATAGATATAATCTCCAAGGAATTCCAAACTTCGTCCAGTCCTACATAATTATAGCTCAATCCTGTCTCCATAGGTCTATTCAATCCCCTAAGTCTTGTTCTGATCCCTCTCCTATCTCACAATTACTCTGTCATGTTCTTAAACCAACCTATCACTCCAAAGGTAATTACAGTGAAACTTGTTAACAGCTACATGGCCTGCTCTAGAGATCCAATTTGACGATATAATGAATATCAACCTCAATATCCCCCGTTATGTATAGTTATGTTTCTGTTTTAACAATGTACTTACCAAAATAACCAAGGTATTTGAAAACTCTTTATTTTAATACAACAGATTGTAACATATTGAATTAAATTGCACAATGATACATCAACAGTCTTGTTCAGGAGAAAATAACTATTATAAGATAAAAATCAGAAGGTACAAAAGCTACGTACACCCACGTACACCCACACTATAGGTACTATTATAAGATGTAAATAATAATATTCAACAAACTTGTTAGATAAATATATTGGAAAAGAAAAAAAATGTTAAAGAATTTCTTGCTGCTGAAAGCAAATTGACAAAATCTATAGCAAATATAAGCAAAAGTATAAACATTACAAAAAAAAATGTCTTCAGTAAAATCAAATTTTCACATACTGCTGGCATTCTTGGAAACTCAATCAAATCTGAAATTTCCCTTTAAATAAAAATACAGTAGGAGAATAAAAAACATTTGTTTTTTTATGGAGGTAGCATTTTGCACTTGGAAACCTAATACATATACATACTACAGCCAATGTTAAACTATTAATCCATCAAAAGATATCAAGCTTGAGTGGCTTGAAATGTAATTAGTAGGACCCTGAAATTGATTTATATTACCTGTACTGCCTATGTATTGCTTTGTTTGATAAATGGCTTGATGCTTCAGTGCATTCATGGAAGCGAAGAAAACATCATTTAAAAATATTATTATATTCTGATAATAAAATGGAGATGACCTCATACTAAGACAACGGCACACATTCATTTACACAGCATGCAGTTTAGAAAATAATATTTTATTAAGTAATATTGTGTACTGGGTGAGCATTTCTATGTTCTTAACTGTATGAAAATGTGATTACTATAACCATATAGATATAAATGGTATAATCTAAAAATACAAATCTAAATATTATGGAATCATATCATTCCAATACTAATTTGTTGGTGCTTTCCCTTGAGACTAAAGTGGTTGTAAAGTCAGAAGGTTTTTCTTTATCTTAATGCATTCTATGCATTAAGATAAAAAGCCTTTTGTGTGTAGCAGCCGCCCCCCCCCCCCCAATACTTACCTGAGGTCCCTCTCTGTCCAGCGATGTCCATGAGTGCCGCAGCCGTCTGAGATTCTCCCTCCTGATTGACTAAGACACAGCAGCATCACCATTGGCTGCTGCTGCTGTCTATCAAAGTCAGCTAGCCAATCAGGGTAGAGAGGGGCTCTGTGTCTGAATGGACACGGGGAGCTGTGACTCGGGTGCCCCCATAGGAAGCTTCTTGCTGTGGGGGCACTGAATAGGAGGGAGGGGCCAGGATCACAGAAGAGGGACCCGAGAAGAAGAGGGTCCAGTCTGCTCTATACAAATCCACTGCAATAGAGCAAGTAAGTATAATATGTCTGTTATTTTTATAGGGAAAAAAATGAGACTTTACAATCACTTTAATGTGGGTAGCACAGTGGCTAAGTGGTTGGCACGTCTGCCTAGCAGCATTAGGGCCATCAGTTTGAATCCCAACCATGGCTCTACCTGCCTGGAGTTTCGTTGTTCTCCTTGTGCCTGCATGGGTTTCCTCTGGGTACTCTGGTTTCAGGGACATGCAGTCAGGGGAGGCAGGTGAGGCAGACAAAAATAGAAAATCCACTTCGAGGGTCGTAGCTCAGCGACCTGGGGTCAAAGAAACCTGAAATTTGGGGGGTAGGTAGCTGAAGTCCTATCCCACCACTGGTTCTGGAGATACGGGGCTCATTGTGCAGCCTGTCAGAAGCTACATACAGAGCGTCCAGTTTAAATACAAGCTGGCATACACTGTTTTCAGCATACTGAGAGGATGAGCTCTCAGTGCCTCTGCCTCTCAGACAGAGGCGGCTCTCTAATTAGGCAAATTAGGCGGTCGCCTAAGGCTTCACACGCACAGGGGCCTCGCAGCCGCCTAATTTGCCTGTTCTCAATCACTGAAGTTGACGCCGGCGGCTCCGCCTACCCCTACTGGGACTCTGTGGCTTAGGAGCTGACGGACAAATCAGATACTGCCCACAGCCTAAAGAATAGCGGCCTCATCACGGAGCGTCCCAGTCCGTGGGGCCTCATGTGTAAGTTTTGCCTAAGGCCTCACAAAGCCTAGAGCCGCCTCTGCTCTCAGAGGCACTGAGCTCAATGGACAGCTTGGAGTCTTCGACCAATGGTAAAGTACCATTATCCCCAGCTGTCCAATAAAAATGCTGCAGTGGAGGCACACCTCTCACTGCAGTGTCATAGAAGGGGGCATGTGTCTCAAAGACAAATGCTCCCTTCCAGCCCATCCCTCTTAACTACAAGGAAAAAACATGGCTTTATGGGTATAAGATTTACCCACAATCCCATGTTTTTCTCACACAGTTAAGAGGGAGAATCAGAATCTGCTGCTGCTGAAAAGGTACTGTTATAATCAAGCTAAATCATATATCATTATGCTATATGTTATAAGTAGGGATGAGCCCTATGTTCGCCTGTTCGCCAAATAGCGAACAATTTGGGAAGTTCGCGGCAAATTCGAAAGCCACAGAACACCCTTTAAAAGTCTATGGGAGAAATCAAAAGTGCTCATTTTAAAGGCTTATAAAAAGTGTTTGGGGACCCGGGTCCTGCCCCAGAGGACATGTATCAATGCAAGAAAAAGTTTTAAAAACGGACGTTTTTTCAGGAGCAGTGATTTTAATAATGCTTAAAGTGAAACAATAAAAGTGAAATATTCCTTTAAATTTCGTGCCTGGAGGTGACTATAGTATGCCTGTAAAGTGGCACATTTTTCCCGTGTTTAGAACAGTCCCTGCACAAAATGATATTTCTAAAGGAAAAAAAGTAATTTAAAAGTACTCGCGGCTATAATTACCGTATTTATCGGCATATAACACGCACCGGCATATAACACGCACCCCAATTTAGGAGGGAATTTTAAGGAAAAAAAACTTTTAGAAGGGAAGTTGAAGGAAAAAAAACTTACATTTAAATGCCCATCATTGCAGCCTTGTCAGTGCAGCCTTGCCCCAGTGCAGCCTTGTCAGTGCAGCCATGTCAGTGCAGCCATGTCAGTGCAGCCTTGTCAGTGCAGCCATGTCAGTGCAGCCTTGTCAGTGCAGCCTTCCCCAGTACAGCCTTGTCAGTGCAGCCTTCCCCAGTGCAGCCTTGTCAGTGCAGCCTTCCCCAGTGCAGCCTTGTCAGTGCAGCCTTCCCCAGTGCAGCCTTCCCCAGTGCAGCCTTCCCCAATGCAGCCTTCCCCAATGCAGCCTTGCATCCTGTGATCCCTGCCATCCTGTCTTTCAAAATCGCCGACCGCGATTTGAAAATGGCGCCGCCGGCGCCGAAATACACAGAGCCGGTCCTCGGCTCTTCTCGGCGGCTCTCGTTTACTTTCGGCTCCACTCGTAGTCCCGTAGTACACTCGGCTAGGTTCAGGCGGCGCTCGAGTGAAGACGAAAGTGGCCGAGAAGAGCCGAGGACCGGCACTGTGTATTTCGGCGCCGGCGGCGCCATTTTCAAATCGCAGTCGGCGATTTTGAAAATCTGACAGCTCCGGATCGCAGGGGATCGGCATATAGCACGCACCCGCGATTTTCCCCTGATTTTAAGGGGAAAAAAGTGCGTGTTATATGCCGATAAATACGGTAATTGTCGGGTCACAGCAATACAGATAAAAGTCATTGAAAAAAACAGCATGGAATCCGTTTACATACCCGGGTGGTCCTGCCTACCTCTGACGCCACAGGGAAGCCATTGGGAAGTTTCCATGCATCAGAGGGGGGCGGAGTCACCTGGGTACATCACCGTGTGGCCCTGTCCTCAGTTATAAAACAACTGTCATCGGCGCTGAAGCGTCATATGGCGGGTGCCTCCCATGGAGGCGGATTTTTTTATTTTATTTTTCAGTCCGTCGGCGGAGCCATAGAAGAAGATGAATGGACTTTGTGGGACATTTTAATTTTTTATTTTTTCATAAAGAACTTGTCCCAAGGTGTGTCTTGTTTTTTTTAAACATTTTGACACTTTTTTTTTTAAATGGTACGGGTACAGTGTACCCATTACCATTTCAAATGGGGGGGGCGTCGGGATCTGGGGGTCCCCTTGTTAAAGGGGGCTTCCAAATTCCGATAAGCCCCCCGTGCGCAGACCCCCACAACCACCAGGCAAGGGTTGTGGGGATGAGGCTCTTGCCCCCATCAATATGGGGACAAGGTGCTTTGGGGGCTACCCCAAAGCACCCTCCCCATGTTGAGGGCATGTGGCCTGGTATGGTTCAGGAGGGGGGCGCTCTCTCATCCCCCCTCTTTTCCTGTGGCCTGCCAGGTTGCGTGCTCGGATAAGGGTCTGGTATGGATTTTTGGGGGGACCCCCACGCCATTTTTTTTTTAATTTTGGCGCGGGGTTCCCCTTAAAATCCATACCAGACCTGAAGGGCCTGGTATAGAATTTGGTGGGACCCCAACGCAATTTTTTTTTAAAATCTTGGTTCGGGGTTTCCCAAAATATTCATACCAGATCCAAAGGGCCTGGTAATGGACTGGGGGGGAATCCCATGCCGTTTTTTTCAATGACTTTTATCTGTGTTGCCGGGACCCGAAAATTCATTATAGCCACGAGTACTTTCAAATGACTTTTTTTCCTTTAGAAATGTCATTTTGTGCAGGGACTGTTCTGAACACGGGAAAAATGCACCACTTTACAGGCATACTATAGGAATGTTTCACTTTTATTGTTTCACTTTAAGCAATAAAATTACTGCTCCTGAAAAAACGTCCGTTTTTGAAACTTTTTTTTGCATTGATACATGTCAACTGGGGTAGGACCCAGGACCCCAAACACTTTTGATTTTTCACGTTCGTGTCCCATAGACTTTACCGGTGTTTGTGAGTTCAAACAAATTTTTTGCTTGTTCACATGTTCTGCTGTGAACCGAGCCGGGGGGGGGGGGGGGGGGGATTCAGCTCATCCCTAGTTATAAGATAATAATGTATTATGCATCTATTTACTGTGAAATTGCGGGTTGGAAGCCATAGCTTCAAACTTCAGTACTTTGTCCATTAAGCCACCTGCTTGAGTACAGTTTTTGAAAATATAGTAAATTACCTTAAAAACAATATATAATAATTATTTGTATATTACTTACTTATGGTAATTAACCCCTTGCCACTCAAGCCAATTCTGACACTTCTCTCCTACATGTAAAAAATCATAATTTTTTTTGCTAGAAAATTACTCAGAACCCATAACATTATATATATTTTTCTAGCAGACACCCTAGGGAATAAACCCTATGGTATAAAATGGTGGTCATTTTATGTTACACAGTATTTGCGCAGCAATTTTTCAAACGCATTTTTTTGGAAAGAAACTGTTTCATGAATAAAATAAAAAAACACTTAAGTTATCTTGATTTTTTGGTATAATGTGAAAGATGATATTACGCCGGGTAAATAGATACCTAACATTGTCATGCTTTAAAATTACGCACACTTGTGGAATGGTGCCAAACGTCAGTACTTAAAAATTTCCTGGGCTAATGGTACTTTACCATTGGTCCAAGAATACTGAGCTCAACCCGATAGAACATCTTCGGGATGAATTAGAGCGGAGACTGCGAGCCAGGCCTTCTGATTCACATCAGTGCCTGACCTCACAAATGTGCTTCTGGAAGAATGGTCAAACATTCCCATAGTCCCTAAACCTTGTGGACAGCCTTCCCAGAAGAGTTGACGCTGTTATAGCTGCAAAGGGTGGGCCACCTCAATACTGAACCCTTTGGACTAATGCCGCGTACACACGGTCGGACTTTTCATCTACAAAAGTCCGACGGACGCCGACGGACTAAAGCCGGCTGACAATCCGATCGTGTGTGGGCTTCCCCGGACTTTCAGCGGACTTTTCCAGCCGCAAATCTGACGGACTTTAGATTTGAAACATTCTTTAAATCTTTACGTCGTAACTACGCCGGACCCAGAAATCCGCTCGTCTGTATGCTAGTCCGACAGACAAAACCCACGCTAGGGCAGCTATTGGCTACTGGCTATCAACTTCCTTATTTTAGTCTGGTGTACGTCATCACGTACAAATCCGTCGGACTTTTGTGTGATCGTATGTAGGCAAGTCTGTTCGTTAGAAAGTCTCCTGCAAGTCCGCCAAAAGTCAGTCGAAAGTCTGTCTGACTTTTGTAGCCGAAAATTCAGACAGTGTGTACGCGGCAGAAGTCTGGGATGCCATTAAAGTTCATGTGCGTGTAAAGGAAGGCGTCCCAATAATTTTGACAATATAGTGTATGTGCAGCGTATGGGTGTTAAAGCCCACCCTCTTTGTCGCTGCACGAATGCACTACATAGGTGATAAGAGATTAAGCTAATAGGACAGTAGTCCTTTATTAGTGAATATTGTGGTCCTGAAATTAAAGTAAAGTTCTGGCTTGCCCTTAGCGAATTGATATAGCAGTAGAGGCCAGAACTTTACTTGTCAAGTGCAGCACAGGGAAAATTGAGCGAAGAAAGGGTTTGTTAGGGACTTTAAGGAAGCCATGTACTGGTAAGGACATGTAATTCCATCCCTAGGGACTTTGAATGAAACCATGATCTGGTGAGGTCATGCGTTTCCATCCCATTTAGTGGAGAGAAAGAGAACAAGGGGTGCGGGACTTTATATGAAGCCCAAGGTAGCAACAGAATTACTTGGTGAATATATGGGGGTTTTATTGGTTGTGACAATAATACATGCATAACATGCTGGTATAAAAATATAATATAATATAAAAAAATTCATATTGGACATATTAATCACAATGGTGACTCATATTAAACATATTAATATGTCCAATATGAATTTTTTGATATTATATTATATATTTATGCATGTATTATTGTCACAACCAATAAAACTCCCATATATTCACCAAGTAATTCTGTTGCTACCTTGAGCTTCATATAAAGTCTTGCTCTCCTTGTTCTCCTTCTCTCCACAGGGAAGATTGAGTAAAGTAAAAATTGACGGGACCCAGGGAACTTTTATTTAATTGCTGGGAGCCCATGGGTTACTGTCCATGTGCCCAAAGGTATTGCCCCCAGCCCCTGCTGCTGAACTGGTGGGGCATGGGGAACTTTTATTTAATTGCTAGGAGCCTCTGGTCAAAGCGATTACTGTGTAAGTGCCCAAAGGTATTTAAAGAGTGCCCACAGGCTCCATGCTGAACTAATGGGACCCAGGCCCCTCACAGGAGGGCTGGCTCTACCCCTATTGGTGGCCCTGATTGTGCGCTATCACGTTTAGGTCTATATAATAAACATATCAGTAATTTTTTATGAAACAGACAAGCCTATACAGTATTTTAAAGGGACCTCTGTGTTATGTAAACTTATCAATGTCTTCCTTTTTCTTCCTAATATTGTTTAATAGTGTTCCTTTGAAGATTGACATCCAGTGATGTTATGAGAATGGCTTGACACGTTTGTGACAGCAGTATGAAATTAGCAATCGATTTGCTGGCAGTTTTATTGGTTATTAATACAGTAATATCATAAAAGCACAAGGTCTTGAATGACCTCTCTTGTTTGATTAACAGCATGCACACCCCCAATCCACATTCAGGAACTGCCTCAGAACTCAACCTGGAGACCTTCTCTTATTTAATTAGGACACCGGATTTAACATTTGCTTCTCCTGCTCCAGTGTGCCAGATGACCTGTTGGGGCGGTTGGTGCATTTAATCACGTAGCGTGTTCTTTAGCTGACATCTTCAGGCTAGAATTATAGAACTGTATCTCGGCCTGTAAATTAATCACCTAAATTGCAAGTCGTTTATTCATAAGAAACATCCCAAAAGATTTAAAGCCCTCGTGTTGTTCTGCACGTTCATGTTATTCTGCAGTAATAGCCAATTATTTTTTAAATCTATTGAACATGCTTAATAAAAAAAACTAACATAAAAGTCATGCAAGCACACTTTACATATTTATTGGACTCATTTCTATGGTAAACAGGTACTTGAATAAATAAGACCATTGCTGGATTTGTTATTGTTACACATACCGAGAAAATGTGGAATGGCATGACTCTGAGTATAAAGCACATTTTGTGTATTTATTTCTAGTCTGATGATTAGATAAGTACAGACAGGGCTCACATTTCCAAACCAATATAGGTTAAAGGGTAAGTCCACCTAAAAGTGGAACTTCATGGGTAAGCTATGGCTGACGTGTACTTTTTGGCTTTAATCTTACCCGGTTTGCAGTTTTTAGTGTTCCTTCTTCTCCTGTTTTGCATTCAATGTTCATTTCATCAACGAAAACATTTTCGTCATAATTTTTTGTCAACAGCATGTTTCCAGTGACGAACGCTAAACAAAAAATACCCCACATTTTCATCAATTGATGAAAAATATGACGAAACTTAATTCCCATTTTCGTCAATGAACGAAAATGTGAGAGAGGGGCGTTTACCCACGTGAACTTCCAGTTTCCTCGGAGCTACAATCGTGGCCAAAAATGTTGGCACCCTGCATTTCTGTCAGATAATGTACCAACAGAAAATTGTTGCAAATTACAAATGTTTAGGCATTCTCATGTTTATTTCTTTTGTTTGCATTGGTATGACACAAAAAAAAGTGGTGAAACAAAAAGCCAAATCTGACACATTCCACGCAAAATCCCAAAATGGACTGCACAAAATTATTAGCACCCTCAATTTAAAATTTGGTAGCATACCCCTTGGAAAAAACAACTGAAATCAATTACTTCCTATAACTATCAATGAGTTTCTTGCACCTCCCTACTGAAATTTGGGACCACTCTTCTTTTGCCAATTGCTCCAGGTCTCTCAGATTGGAAAGGTTCCTTTTCCCAACTGCTGTCTTGAAATCTCTCCACAGGTGCTCTATGGGATTTAGATCTTGACTCATTGCTGGCCAGTTCAGTACTCTAGAAAAACAAGAAACATGGTCTATTGGGATGGTGAACAAACAGTTTTTTTATGTAGTCATGAGAGCTCTTTTTGACTGAGACCGAGTGGCTTGGATGCAAGTCACCATCCCACGGTAATTGGCCAGTCAAATTGCCTAGTAAGTACAATGTAGATATGAGACCCTCTTTTTTTGACTGGGACCAAAGAGTGGCTTGGGTGCATGAAACCATACCACAGTAATTGGCCAGTCAAATTGTCTGAGGAGGCCTCTTTATCAGTGGAGATGCATCCAGTAGGGGCGCTCGGGTGCCGCCCCCTCTCTCCAGCCACCCCCTCTGTGTACTATGGATAGATTCATGCATTACATTAATCTATAAGGAAATAAAAATAAAATGAGAAACCAACAGCAGCAGCTTAATTGCAAGACAACACAAAAAGATCAGATGGAAAAGAGAAGCTGCGCTATATATATCTAAATCAGCAATGGCTTGTATATAGAATTGTGTGTATTGACAAAGTCCATATAAACACCCAGGTGAACTTGATCCAAACTTAAGTGCCGCCACCTAATAAAAAAACTTGCTTACCAGATGGCAAGCAAAAGCATGCAGTTGGCTATAGCCCAGCCACGGCCTTTGCTTTGTAGGAAACGTCCAGACTGGTGTAACCAGATGATTCGTCTGTGTACCGTAATCAACTGTGATCGTGGACATCCGGTATTCCCAATAACTCAATCAGGGTATAATAGAGAAACCAACCATAGCGTAATAACGTTTGGAATGATTTATTATCAAAAAGAAGTATTGCACTTACTTACCATGGAGGAGGATACGTGCTGACGTCACCACGCTGTTTGACTAGGAGGATGGGGTTTTCTATTGCAGCCGTCCGGCTCTGTATTTATGCGGTTTTAATTCTTCTAATATGTAAGTGCAATACTTCTTTTTGATAATAAATCATTCCAAACGTTATTACGCTATGGTTGGTTTCTCTCTTATACCCTGATTGAGGAATAGAAATTTTATGTTAATTTTAATTTTATGTGGATTGACTTAGTTTAAAAAAAACTTACATTTCCGACATGTGCCTTGGCTGAAAACAATAGGACAGTTTAGTTCCCCTTTAATTCCTGTTTCATTTTTGACAAGCCAATTGCTGGCCGCACTACGTATATGTACAGACTGTCAGCAAGTGGTTTTTCCAAGATCATGGCTGCAGATGCAATCAAAATCTTCTTTTTTTTTTTCTTTACAGCTGGCAATTGGCTGTCTAGTAAAATGGATCTGGGTGGCTCTACAGCTGTCCAATCACTTTTACGGTACCGAGAAGGGTTACCTCACTTCCCATTGCCACCCACTGTGGTTTCCAGGCTGTCCCGTTCCTCCAGAGAGCAGGGGATCGTGGTAAATGGCCAGGATCACTTCACACAGAAGAGATGAAGATGGAGGAACATCAGTTCTCCGATCTCTGCTGTGACAAATGAATTCGGAAGCATCAACAATTTTGTTACTTCACAGTTTTAGAGCAGCCATTTCTTGACTGTTACAGCCAAGGGAGCAGCTAATCAAGCACAGTCTAGAAGGGGTTAACATCAGGGGCGATCAAAGGGTTAAATGTGTTCCTAACCAGTGTTTGTGCGCTGTGTGGGAGGTGCTTTTACTAAGGGAAGGCATTGATCCTTGTCCCTGCTTTGCAGGAACACAGAATCTATGCCTTCTGTACTGATAGAACGGCAATCTACCTTGTTTACGCAAACAGCCATTCTGCCTGTGTAACAAATAATCGGCACGTGCCGACATACATCGAGCCCACGGTACCTGCTGATTGGCTCTCGCTGTGCATAATCACAGTGGAAGCGAGCCGCCAGCAGCACGCTTTCGCACTCACTACCTGGAAGTGTGGGATTACATGGTTGGCAGGTGGTTAAACTATGTCTTTACTTTACTCTTGTTCCTTGATTTTGCTTTACTTGCCCTTGTGGTCTATAGTTACTAAGGGGGCAACTTACTAGAGGCAAAGAGAAGAAAATGTAGCCTTAGCTTAGCCATACTTCCCAACTTTTTGAAGGACACCTATTAGCAAAAGTATGTAGACACTCCCCTGCCACGCCCCCTTAAAGGATAATTATACAAAAAAATGATTAGTTAAACCCACATTTTTTATACAACTATATAGATCTGACCAAAATGAGAAACAAATGAGAAGGAAAGAGGGACAGAGGGATTTTGTTCCAAATCAGGGACAGTCGCTCGAAATCAGGGACAGTTGAGAGCTATGGCCTAATGAATGTGGTGAATAATCACTTTGCATAGAATAACCAATGACATGCAAGGCATATTTAAAATGTATATATTTTTATGTGCACTTGATTGAACGATGGAAGTCAGCAGAGCTTCTCCTTGCTCAATAAACTAAGGAAAAATTCCCCTGCAAAGTGAACAGCTTATTTGCAGGGCTGGGACAAGCGGTTGGGGCAGAAGGGACAGCTGCCCTGAGCACAGCATGTATTATAGGGATGGGGTTGCCACAAATTCCTTCTACTGCAAGGCTGACAGGAGTAGTGACAGTGGCATCACTATTGTCAGCCCAGCACTGGAAGTGGCAAGAAGTGGAGGAAAGAGCCTGGAGGAGGCGCAGTATGTTCTCTCTCTCCCCGTCTTCTTCATAAGCTCACACATAATGGGGGCGCAATTTGGCATCTTTGCCCTGGGCACTGGATTATCTTGTCCCAGAACTGTCTCATTGCCATTAGTAAATCCACCCCTAGCGCTTCAAATTATCATAGTTAATTTAGGGCAATCAAAGTGTAAGTAACGTATATAATAATGTTATTTTTATATCTATATCTGTTTAAATCTAGGAGTATCTGCAACACAGGGATTCGTGAATTTCCAGATGTCACAAAAATCTTCTCAACACAGTTGCATTTTAATCTGTGAGTAAAACGTTTCTATTAAAACATGTTTTTTTGTTTGTGTAGCCAACATGTGCCTGTTCCTTGAGTGTGTCAGTTGAAGTATTAGAGAATGTGAAGCATTCTCTGATAGGATGAGGTAGAGAGTATGGCATCACCACCCCGCCCCTCCACCTTGTCCAATCAGAGAACACTATTGCATTTGTTAAGAAAATGCAAAGCTATGTCTGAATGGCACCCGTATTGAGCGGACAACCTCCTGTGTTCACAATGCAGCAGGGCAGTCAATAGGTGTGGGACCAGGAAGCCAGTGGAGATCACTGGAGTAACGGTGTCTTCTATAGTGATTTCCGGCTTCTAGAGCAGTGGTCTCCCGACTGTGACCTTTTGCTTGCTTTTATCTGGCCCTTGGGGCACTATTTCATCCACAATGGGGCATACACTGCCCCCTCCCCACTGACCCCAATGAAGGGGCACAATTCCAATTCCTCCCAATGACACCATAGATGGGGCAATTGTATTTTCCACTGACATCAGGACCTTTTCTACTACCAATTGCCGTAGCCTGGCACCCAAATAGTCTTAAGGACAGTAAACTGGACCTTTGTTTAACCACTTAAGCCCTGGACCATTTGGCTGCCCAAAGACCAGAGCACTGTTTTGCGATTCGGCACTACATCGCTTTAATTGACAATTGCGCGGTCGTGCGACATGGCTCCCAAACAAAATTGGCGCCCTTTTTTCCCCACAAATAGAGCTTTCTTTTGGCGGTATTTAATCACCTCTGCGGTTTTTATTTTATAAACAAAAAAATAGCGACAATTTTGAAAAAACGCATTATTTTTTACTTTTTGCTATAATAAATATCCTCAAAAAATATATATAAAAAAAACTTTTTTTTTCCTCAGTTTAGGCCGATACATATTCTTTTACATATTTTTGGTAAGAAAAATTGCAAAAAGTGTTTATTGATTGGTTTGCGCAAAAGTTACCGCGTCTACAAAATAGGAGATAGTTTTATGGCATTTTTATTAATAATTTTTTTGTTTACTAGTAATGGCGGCGATCAGTGATTTTTATTGTGACTGCGACATTATGGCGGACAGATCTGACACTTTTGGCTCGATTTTGGGACCATTCACATTTATACAGCGATCAGTGCAATTAAAAATGCATTGATTACTGTGTAAATGTGACTGGCAGTGAAGGGGTTAAGTGTGTCCTAGAGACAGATTCTAACTGTGGGGGGCATGGCTATGTGTGACTTAATACTGATCACCGCTCCCGATTACAGGGAGCTGTGATCAGTGTCCTGTCACTAGGCAGCACGGGGAAATGCTTGTTTACACCAGCACTTTCCTGTTCTTCCTCTCCGTAACCCGACCCAAAACAATGAGCCCGTGTCCCCCTGGTCTCAGTGACACCTCCGGGGTATGCGAAGATGAAAATCACAGGGAAAACCCCGTCGTACAGGTAAGGTCGCAGCCGCGGCCTCTCATAAAACCCCTGCCTGCATGGAGATCCAGGCTGAGGAGCTCGAATGACCACCTGCTACAGTGGTGGATTTCAAAGCGGTCATGCAGGCGATCACTACTGACCAAAAAGGTGGAACACATACAGGCCAATGTGGAATTCATCAGGAAAGACTGATTCCTTCCATGGCCGAATGACTGAGGTAGAACAGAGGGTCTCCCAGAACGAAGACATGGTACATGACAATGGGGCCGATTTGCACACCCCAAAAACTAAGGTTAAGGCATTGAAGGCTCGGGCTGAAAATGCTGAAAACTGTAATAGAAGGAACAATCTGCGTATTTTGGGCCTCCCTGAAGGGGCTGAGGGCAATGAACCACCACCTTTGCTGAACGCTTCTGCAGCAATTGCTTCTCTCTGAACGTTTCTATCCATTTTGTACCGTGAAGAGAGCTCACCGTATACTCTCCACCAGGGGGCCCCAGGGAGCACCGCCTTGCACCTTCATCTTTAAGCTGCTCCACTTCCATGACCGTGACCTGGTGATGAGGGAGGCTAGATCGCAAGGTGAATTGCACTTTGAGAATGCCAAACTCCTGATCTTCCCCTATTATTCGCTGGAAAGGCAGAGGCAACGAAAATCTTTTGACTCAGTGAGAGCCAGTCTCTGCACCAAACATATAGAATACAGCATGTTGTTTCCAGCCAGACTGCGGGGGGAGGATGGTGAATCTGTCCGTTTTTTTGCATCCCCTGAGGAGGCCTCAGTCTGGATTGACAGCCTGCCTCGATGATGAGCATTACCGATGGTTGATTGCTTACATGGGCCGTGGATATCTAGTGCCTTATAGGCCTGCACGCCCTATAGATCTGACGTGAGGCACTACTGGCAGGACCAGGATCGCTCCACATCTCTGTCCACCTTTTGGGATGTGTTTAAAGCATTCTCCAGAGGCAGCCTGCAGTCACACATCTGTAGGGTCCACAGGGATATGCAGGAGGATCTACTGAGGGCGGAAGAAAGAGTGGCTGCACTTGAGGTGGAGTTCTCCCTGTCGAGGGCTCCCAGAGTGTACTCTGATCTTCAGGCAGCACTGAGAGATGTTCTTCTGCCCACGAACATCTGCTACTAAAACCAAGCTCTTACATCAATCTCAACGCATATTCGAGCATGGGGAAAAAACTGGCATGGTTGGCTAGGGAGAGTTCCTCGCCTGCGTCTATATCCGGCATTTATGACTCTGATGGGTTGCTGCTAACCAATTCTGCCTCTATTAATGCACGCTTTGCATTATTTTGCCAAGAGCTATATAGCTCCCGGGTGGTGGGTACGGACGAGGAACTATCCAAATATCTGGAGGAAATTGAGCTGCCATGTTTGACATCTGCCACTAGCAATGCATTAGATTGCCCCATTACCCTGGAAGAGCTTTAACAGGCGGTGGCCTCTCTGCAAAATGGTACAATAAGACACCGGGCCCTGATGGCCTCCCAGCAGAACTCTTTAAGACATCATATGTGGAGGAGCTGCTTCCTGCATTCAGGCTCATGCTCCAAAAGGCCATGGAGGAGGGATGTCTCCCCCCCATCCATGGCTGAGGCTGTCATTGTGGTCCTTCTCAAGCCTGGTAAGGCTCCAGAGCATTGTTCCTCTTACCTGCCAATATCCCTCCTTAATGTGGATGCAAAACTGTTGACTAAGGTCCTGGCGGTGTGGTAACTGCACTGGTACACGCGGATCAATCCGGATTCATGCCAGGTAGGGGAACTGACATTAATATCCGACGCCTCCTTACACATCTCTCTAGGCAGACAGGGACAGTCCAGAGGTGGTGGCCTCCCTAGATGCCGAAAAGGCTTTCGACTCTGTAGAGTGGCGCTACCTCTGGGCCATCCTACGTAAGTTCGGATTCAGCCCTCAGTTTATTAAGTGCATTTAATTGCTTTACCATAACCCTACAGCTCGAATATGCACTAATAATTCATTGTCCTCTCCTTTTCCCCTAACTCGGGGCACTAGACAGGGTTGCCAGCTCTCCCCGGGCCTGTGTGCACTGGCCATGGAGCTCCTGACAGTCCATATCAGGTCTGCTCCCTCAGTTGAAGGTATACAGGTAGGCATGATTGTAGACAAAATATCCCTATACGCAGACGATACCCTCCTGCTCCTGAAAGACATATCCTCTCTCCCACCAGCCCTTGAAATCGTTGATGTGTTCTGACTATTTTCGAACATCAGGGTCAATTGGGGAAAGTCACAGCTTTTCTCGTTGCACACCTCGTGCCAACACGCCCAGACTGGTACCCCGTTGACCTGGACATCCGAATTTAAATACCTGGGGGTGGTGATAAGGACCTCCTTGTCCTCCTATTTTGAACGTAACCTCTTGCTGTTGCTTAGGGCCTTCTCTCAGAAATGTATGGCCTGGAGGTCCCTCCTCCTTACCCCAGTGGGTAGAGTGAACCTTGTCAAGATGGTATATTTACCTAAGTTTCTCTACTTCTTCCGTAATTCCCAATTGGTGCCCCAGCTTCTTTTTTTAACAAACTACAGGGTATTATATCCTCCTTTGTGTGGAATGGGAGGCCTCCATGTTTGGCCATCTCCACTTCTCCACTCTACAGCTCCCTATTACTCAAGGGGGCCTATCCTTACCTAACTTTCAGGCTTACTTCTGGGCAGCAGTCCTGATAACGGTCAGATGGTGGTTCTCCCAACCTAAAGATAACCCAGCGGTTACCCTAGAGGCGGCCGTCATGGGGTCATACTCCACTCTTGGCAACTTGGTGTTCAGGGGGCAAAAATCCCACCCCGGTATTACCAACCTCATGTATACCACCATTTCGGTATGGCACAAGGCGAGGGCCCGTTTTAGCTCTCCGGAGATGTTTTCCCCACATCTCCCCCTATGGGGTAACCCAAAACTTCTGCATCTAAATAAAGTTCCTGACCCACAGGTTTAGGCAAGAAGGGATAGTGAATCTTAAACATGTTGTTTCCGGTGGCAAATTGCACTTCTTTCCCGACCTCAAAGATGCACACACATTACCCTGGTGGATGTTGTTCCGCTACTACCAACTTCGCCACGCATTTCAGAAGCAGTTCCCACCCTCTCTCACCCTGGAATCGGACCCTATAGAAGGATTGCTTATTTCCATAGTAATAGACAAACCCTTATACTCCCTGTACTTCCGCCCAGCTATAACCCCTACTAAAAAAATAGAAAAGACCTTTGACAAGTGGAAAATAGACATCCCTGACTTGACTGAATAAGACTGGGAAGCTTGTTTATCCTCTTTTGTGACTAGAATGATCTCAGCCAAGGACCATTTTCTGCAAGTTAAGTTCTTGCACAGGGCCTATTTCACCCCAAAACGATTGACAATTATGAATCCGGGAGCCCCCGATGCCTTGTCCCAGATGTGATCTGCAGGCTGCCTCCTTTCTTCATATGGTCTGGTCCTGTCCACGCCTTGCTGCCTACTGGTCAGAGATTCTTGATAAACTCAATCAGATAACCTCTTTGGCCCTCGAGTTGGATCCCAGGTATATGATGAGCAACATTTTGGCACCAACATTCAGGGTAGATACACTAGGCTGTTCTTAACTGCTTGCCGACAAACCGTCATAGCTATATGTCAGCTTGTGGGATCGGGATAGCAGGCACACACGCGCCACTGGAGGTATGCGCACGTGCCTGCTGCACTGCGGGGGTGCTGATGCCCGTGGCCGATGGTCGCGATGGCCGCCAGCCACGAGCGATCGCGGGCACGAGAGGCAGAACAGGGAAGTGTGTGTGTAAACACACAAATCCCTGTTCTGTGAGGAGTAACAACTCATGAGTTCTTAGTAGCTAGGAACCACGATCTGACATTTCCTCTAGGTCAGTCCCCTCCCCCTACAGTTAGAAACACCTCCCAGGGAACACAGTTAACCCCTTGATCGCCCCCTAGTGTTAACCCCTTCCCTGCCAATGACATTTTTACAGTAATCCAAAGAAAATGGGAAGTTTGGGACTTTGAGTGAGGCCATAGACATGGTGAAGATAGATAAAATAAAAGTACACATTTATTGTCATAAAAGTCATAAAACATGTCAATAACAGGAACCACATGGGTGAGACAACATTATAGTAAAATGTAATTTCATGTTTGTTCACACACACTATTAAAAGTGCGCGTGCAATACAGGCAACTAGGGTACATCTGGGTATGGTAGCCAAGTGCCCCGCAGTGGTCTGGATTGAACAGTCAATGCATTCCAATGAGTTCATAATGGTACATGAAGTATATAACAACACTTGCAAAAGAGACAGTGAGACCACAGTAAAATACAAAATCAAATTAAAAAAGGAAGAACGTAGAATGATTGAGGTGTGAAGAAACATCTCAGAATGCCCAGAATAGATGATTGAAATAGGGGCTACTATGTGCATCCCAAACAATGCCCGACGCGTTTCGTGTATATTACAGTCATCAGGGGCGGGTGCTAGTGATATATCTATAAAATATGATAGAATGAAATTAGTAAAATGTATTAGAACCTATCAAAAAAGGAAGTGGGTAAGTGTAACAAAAATGCTTACGAGAACTCACTGTAGTGAGGTATAATAGGTATGGAACCGAGGTCAACCAGTCTCTATATATGTGCCTCATATAAAGTCCCACAACCCTTCCCATTGTTTTTACAGTAATCAGTGCATTTTTTATAGCACTGATCGCTGTATAAATGCCAATGGTCCCAAAAATTTGTCAAAAGTGTCCGATGTGTCTGCCATAATGTCCCAGTCCCGATAAAAATCGCAGATCTCCACCATTACTAGTAAAAAAAAAAAAATAATAAAAATGCTATAAATCTATCAACCATTTTGTAGACGCTATAACTTTTGCGCAAACCAATTAATAGACGTATTGCAATTTTTTTTTTTTTTTTTTTTTTTTTTTTACCAAAAATATGTAGAAAAATACATATTGGCCTATACTGAGAAAAAAAATAGCTTTTTTAAAAAAAAAAAAGGGGGGATATTTATTATAACAAAAAGTACCAAATATTGTGTTTTTTTCAAATTTGTCGCTATTTTTTTGTTTATTGCGCAAAAAATAACCACAGAGGCGATCAAATACCACCAAACGAAAGCTCTATTTGTGGGAAAAAAGGACGTCAATTTTGTTTGGGTGCAGCGTCGCACGACCGCGCAATTGTCAGTTAAAGCGACACAGTGCCGAATCACAAAAAATAGCCCTGTCATTCAACAGCCAAATCTTCTGGGGCTGAAGTGGTTAAGCTATGCCACATTCTATGCAGGCAAGGAGATATTTCTCCACTGGAAAGATGCTGCACCACCCACGGTGTCCTCCTGGCACTCTGTTCTAAATTCTGTCCTGTCACTCTATAGAATCACCTACCTTAATCGGAATTGCCCTAGCAAATTCGATAAAATCTGGCAGGATGGATAGACGCTTGGGGCTCCGAGATTACGGATGATGACCTGGGTCTTGAGGCTGCACCGCAATAATTGTTTCCTTATCTGTTTTCTTGCCTGCTAATACTTATGTGGAGTTTGTAACTAATCTTATCACTTGGGATTTTTTTTTTTTTTTGCGCTATTAAAAAAAAGACTGACAATTTTGAAAAAAAAACCAATATTTTTTACTTTCTGCTATAAAATATATCCAATAAAAGAAAATCTAATTTTTGCCTAAATTTAGGGCAATATGTATTCTGCTAAATATTTTTGGTTAAAAAAAAAGTCCCAATAAGTGTATATATTAGTTGGTTTGTACAAAAGTTATAGAGTCTACAAACTATGGTATATATACTAGAAATTGTATTTTATTTTTTTCATACTAGTAATGGCAGCGATGAGTGACTGCAATATTGCGGCAGACAGTCTGACACTAACTGACACTTTTGACACTTTGTGGGAACCAGTGACACTAATACAGTGATCAGTGATAAAAAAATGTGCACTGTCACTGTACTGATGACACTGGCTGGGAAGGAGTTAAACATCTAGGGTGATCAAAGGGTTAAATGTGTGCCTAGCCAGTGTTTTTTGTGTAAACTGTGAAGTGCTTTCACTTAGGGATGTGCTGGATTTTATTCCCTGCGTTGCAGGTAAAGAAAAGCCATTATATCCCCGCTGTCAGGATGGAGCTCTGCATTGTTTACATTTGCAGAGCTCCATCCAGCCTCTCTCCTCGTCAATCAGTGGGTGCCGGCGGACATCAATTGGCTGGGACCCGCTGATCAGCTTCTCCTATGACTAATCACAGCAGAAGAGGCACGCCCCCTATGTGGAAGTGCAGAATCACATATATACATAGCTCCCAACTGTCCCTGATTTCGAGGGACTGTCCCTGATTTGGAGCAATGTCCCTCTGTCCCTCATTCCCCCTCATTTGTCCCTCATTTTGGTCTAATCTATATAGTTGTATATAAAATGCACTTTTTATCTTTCAAAAAGTGTTTCCCAGTGCTAAACCCTTCTTACAAATTCTAAATTGCTGCATTTGTCAATATTAAAAGCCAATTTAAAGGAATAATAGTGGTAAAAAAAAGCACTTGTGGATTTAATTAAACCTTTTTGGGGGTTATGTCCCCCTAAGGGGCATGGCAGGGGGCGTGTCCTATGCCTACATACATTTGCTAGTAGGTGTCCCTCATTCCCATCTCAAAATGTTAGGAGGTATGTGTGTGTGTATATATATATATAGGCTGTTGTTAAGTGGAAGTTTAGTCAGAAAATTAAGTCCTGCAAGATCACTTCATGCTGGGCTCTCTTGCAGGTATAGCTATGTAAAACATTAAAAATAAGTGCCTATACTGTTTAAAATCCAGTAATACGCTGACTTATCCTGCTCTTCACATGCTTAGTTGCTCTCCATTTTTGGCATTGTGCCGAAAATCAGAGCCACTAGAGGCCGATCTGCTGACAGCCTAAAGATTTACTGCTGCTCAGGAGCTCTGGGCTTCAGCAAAATGGCGGCTTCCGGCAAGAAGAAACAGGAGCAATGCTGGAGGGAATTTAAAGCACACACTAATTTTAGTAGCATAATTACTAATGTGGAATGTATGTTCCTTGCTAAAGAACATTCTTTTTTATCAAGTTGGGTAAAGTTCCGCTTTAAATTTGAGGTTTCAATTCATGTGCAGCCAGAAATATCTGTCATCAGTGCAGCAAGTTTTCAACGGGCTGCATATCATTAAAAGTCCAGGAAAAGAGTGCAGGTTCATTCTATAGTGCAATAAGCATACAATAGGCTCAATTTATGAAGTTTAACACAAGGATAAATATCTTTTGTTTTGAACATATGACTTTTCAAATCTATTTAGACTTAGTTGAAAATAAACTCACTTTTTTGAATAAGAATCCTTATCCTGGTGTGCTAGCTTTGTGAATTGGGTCTAATGGCCCTTGTATAAGAGACAGACAGTTTGGTCCACAGAAACCAAATGGATTTTAGCTAAAAAAATAAATGGTTATAATGGTGTGGTTTGTATTTTTGTACATTATTGGGCAACCTGACTTTCTCAGCATTTACAATTTTGAATACATTTCTTTTTTCCAGGGAGATTTATGAGAACATGCATATAACCGTTATACCAGCCAATGCTTTTCAGGAAATGAACAATGAATCTTTGATACTGTAAGTAAAAGAAAAAAAAAATCTCAATTAGGGTATATGCACACACTGGTCACAGGACTGCTCTTGCTCTGAGTTTGCATTGTGCTGGAATTTGGGATCAGTTGCTGTAAATCACTTTAGAGAGCTGTATTGTGAACACAGGTTCAGTTCACAATACAGCCATTTACCTGTGCTAATTGCATACAAACAGCGCATGCAGAGTTTTGGTGCATTACTATGTCAGCAATCACATTACAGATTTATTACCAAATGTACCCGAATGCATAGCTCCCAACTGTCCCTGATTTCGAGGGACTGTCCCTGATTTGGAGCAATGTCCCTCTGTCCCTCATTCCACCTCATTTGTCCCTCATTTTGATTTGATTTATATAGTTGTATATAAAATGCACCTTTTATCTTTCAAAAAAAGTGTTTCCCAGAGCTAAACCTTTCATCCATCCTCCATCAATGCCCTAGACTGATCAGTGGATAACCAGTGGAAGAGTGGCAGGTGATAGTGTGAAAATAGCAAGGTGTCTGATGGCAGGATAATCAGGGGGAGGCCCAGGGAAGACTCTACTCAACAACCCCTACGGGGGGCAATGCTACATATATATCTGGTTAGTTATTCTTGATGTTACATTTTATTTGTGCTTTTATTGGCCTAAATTGCTAAAATTGCTTTTCTAAATTGCTGCATTTGTAAATTTTAAAAGCCAATATAAAGGAATAGTAGTGGTAAAAAAAGCACTTGTGGATTTAATTAACCTTTTTTTTGGTTAATTCTCCTTTAAGGGGGTGTGACAGGAGGCGTGTCCTATGCCTACATACGTTTGCTAGTAGGTGTCCCCCATTTCCATCTCAAAATGTTGGGAGGTATACCGATGCAAAGCAAACACCGCACACACACAATATAGTTGTCAATATGCATTTACCAGTTTTGTTTTACATTGTGTCTATATGCTGTGTTCTATATACTTATGTAGGCAGTTTTTAAATGCTTCAATGGTGCTAGGATACAATATATCAAGCAGAAGGCCAATAAAAGCACAAATAAAATGTAACATCAAGAATAACTAATCAGATATATATGTAGCATTGCCCCCGTAGGGGTTGTTGAGTAGAGTCTTCCCTGGGCCTCCCTCTGATTATCCTGCTATCAGACACTTTGGTATTTTCACACTATCATCTGCCACTCTTCCACTGACTATCCAATGATCAGTCTAGGGCAGTGATGGAGAACCTTGGCACCCCAGATGTTTTAGAACTACAATTCCCATGAAGCTCAACTACACTGCAGAGTGCATGAGCATCATGGGAAATGTAGTTCAAAAACATCTGCGGTGCCAAGGTTCACCACCACTGGTCTAGGGTATTTGGGTTTTTTTTGGTATTTATTGGTAGAACTTGGATAGAAGAAGGGATTAGTGGGATACTCCAACTTGAACTGTGCACAGACCAGGACAACTCTCACTTGACCCCATTAAATGGAATTGGATAGCAGACTCCCTGCTGGACCACTCTATAGCTGTGTGGAAGAAAAAGTCCTTTGCTTGTTCTGGCAGCAGATTCAATGCACCTCTCTTCTTCAGGACACTCGCCACGATCCCCTGCTGACACCCGTCCATTGACTTCACTAGCCTGAAGTGATGGCCCTCACAGAACAGATCCTCCTAGACGCGTCTCCCTCCTAGTCAGCTCTACAGGATATCTGGGTTGCAGCTTCTGCAGCTCCGGCCCGCAGGTCAACCACCTGAGGCCACATGGCAGCATGTACAGAGGAGGGGCAGCAGCGCCCCTCCCTCCGGGACCCCGCTCTCCAGCCGAACACCCCGAGAACATGTGCTCTAGGCATATATACAGTCACCCAACATGCCTTGAGGCACCTTCCTCTGCCAATGGCCAGGGCTGTAACTACGCCTATGCACCCATATGTCAGGTTTCCTCCACTGTCCAATATGTCCCTTCCTATTGGACCAGTGTGAAACAGGCAAACAACATGAGCTGCATCTGAGTACACTAAGCAGACCCTATCAATGGATCACTGCTCCCTCATAGGCAGAGAGCATCTAAAGTTACCTAACAGTACCCCCTGTTAGTAAGGGAAACCCAAAAACTATACTCTCTCTGGCACCTACCTCAGAGGGTGCTACATATATTTATCAAATAGTGCTTCTTATGTTGCCTTAAAGCGGAGTTCCACCCTAAAAAAATTTTTTCCTTTTAACCCCAGAAACAAACATTTGGAGGAATTTTTTTTTTTTTTATACTTACCCTAAATGCTCTGTTGCTATGTAGTCCTCGTAATCTGCCACTTCCTGGTCCGCGGAGCTCCTCGAGACTTCCTCCCTTTCCTATGCTCCCGGGAAATGATGTGTCATCATTTCCCAGGAGTCTGTGGACAGTACAGTACTACGGCCGCCGTTGAATCGCGCATGCGCGAGATCTAGAGGTGCATGCTGGTTACTCAGCATGCACCTCTCCCAAGCTATTCCAGGAAGCGATCTCGATTGGGCTTCGCATGCCCACATTCAGGATGGAAATGGCCACAAATGGAGGCATAAAAGATAACAGTAAGAAATTTCGATTTTTTAACAAGCGATCTTGATCATTGTATAGTTTTTTTAAATTAAATTAGCAATAATGCTAGTATCCAAAAAAAAATTTCGCCGGAACTCCGCTTTATGGACCAGGCCTTTATCTGACACTTAAAATTACTTAGAACCTCCAAATATATATATATATGGAATACCATGGAATGGCGACAAACTAGGGTACCTCAAACTCCCCATAGGTAATATGTAACAAAACACATCTTTTTAACTTGCCTTTCTACAACTCACTGGTGTTAACAGGCTCTTAAGCACAAGATAGTATTTGGGGTTGATTTACTAAAGGCAAAAAAGCTAACTTTCAAGTAAATTTTCCCTTAACCACCTGCGGGCCGCCCGTACACAATATACTGCAGGCAGGCGGCCCGTACAGGCCAAGGCGCGCCAAACCCCCCAAAGCAGGAATAAGAAATAAAAAAAACATTTGTAAAAAGCATATTTCACACATTGTTAGGCACACAGTTAATCCCTTAATTGCCCAAGATGTTAACCGCTTCCCGACCGCCTCATGTCGATATACTTCGGCAGAAGGGCACAAACAGGCAGAATCATGTACCTGTACGTTGCCCTTTAAAAGGTGGATTGCGGGCGCGCGCCCACCGGGAGCGTGATCGCGGGTCCCGAGGACTCGATGTCCGCGGGGATACCCGCGATCGTCTCACGGAGAGGAAGAACGGGGAAATGTTAGTGTAAGCAAGCATCTCCCCGTTTTGCCTAGTGACTCTCTCACTGATCACAGCTCCCTGTAATCGGGAGCGGTGATCAGTGTTGTGTCACACACAGCCCCTCCCCCCCCCACAGTTAGAATCACTCCCTAGGACACACTTAACCCCTACAGCGCCACCTAGTGGTTAACCCCTTCACTGCCAGTCACATTTACACAGTAATCAATGCATTTTTAATTGCACTGATCGCTGTATAAATGTGAATGGTCCCAAAATCAAGCCAAATGTGTCCGATCTGTCCGCCATAATGTTGCAGTCACTATAAAAATTGCTGATTGCCGCCATTAATAATAAAAAAAAATTATTAATAAAAATGCCATAAAACTATCCCCTATTTTGTAAACGCTATAACTTTTGCGCAAACCAATCAAACTCTTAATACGATTTTTTTTACCAAAAATATGTAGAAGAATACATAACTGAGGAAAAAAATATTTTTTTATATATTTTTGGGGGGATATTTATTATAGCAAAAAGTTAAAAAAATGCGTTTTTTTTCAAAATTGTCACTTTTTTTTGTTTATAGCGCAAAAAATAAAAACCACAGAGGTGATCAAATACCACCAAAAGAAAGCTCTATTTGTGGGAAAATAAGGATGTCAATTTTGTTTGGGAGCCACACCACACGGCTGCGCAATTGTCAATTAAAGCGTCGCAGTGCCGAATCGCAAAAAGTGCTCTGGTCTTTGGCCAGCCAAATGGTCCAGGGCTTAAGTGGTTAAAGTGACTGTAAGGTTTAGTTTTTTGTAATAGCAAACATATCATACTTACCTCCACTGTGCAGTTCATTTTGCACAGAGTGGCCCCGATCCTCGACTTCTGGGGTCCCCTAGCTTCGCTGCTAGCTCCTCCCCGCATCGTATAACCCCTAGGAGAAGCGTTCCCCTGAGGGTTACCTTGCGGTCGCGCTCCCAAGTCCAGCATTTGCGTCCATAGATGGAGAATACCGGACTCGGCCCCGCCCCATGGCGCCCGTGTCATTGTATTTGATTGATAGCAATGGAAGCCAATGGCTGCGCTGCTATCAATCTATCCAATCATGAGCCGAGACAACAGGCAGAGGGGAAGAGCGCATCTCCAGTGTATGAATCACAGGACTCAGGTGAGTAAAATGGGGCAGGGGTGGGGGGGCCGGTCAGTGACAGAAGTTTTTTCACCTTAATGCATAGGATGCATTAAGGTGAAAAAACATGAGGGTTTTTTTTGTTTTTTTTTAAATGGATATGTTTAATAGCAGAAATTAAAAATATTTTTTTTTTCAAAATTTTTGGCAGCTTTTTTTGTTCATATAATTAAATAAATAAAAACCCCAGTGGTGATCAAATACCACCAAAATAAATATATATTGTGTGAAATTCGGAATTAGAAAATTATAAAATCAGAAAATTAGAAAATCCGAAAATAAGAAAATCCGTAAAATTCAAAAGAACGAAAATCTGAAAATTCTAAATAATAACATATAATAACTAACTATTAAATTATAGGTATTGGAATTTCCTTTCAAATTTGGCTGTTAGAGAATGTAACAAATACAAATTTATCTGAAGTTACGAATTACGTGAAATAACGAATGCTGCATCTAAACAAATAGAAGGGAACAAATTAATAATAAAAAATAATATTAATAAAAAGTTTTTAATTTGTTTAGATACAGCATTCGTTATTTCGCATAATTCGTAACTTCGAATAAATTCATATTCGTTCACTAACAGCCAAATTTGAAAGGAAATTACAATACCTAAAATTTGATAGTTAGTAAGTGTTAAGTTTATTATTTATTATTTATTTATTATTAGTTAGTTATTATTTCAGATTTTCTGATTTTCAAATTTTTCTTCTTTTGAATGTTCAGATTTTTGATTTCAGATTATTTTTGGATTTTCAAATTTCCGAATTTATGAAATTTCAAATTTAGAATTTTAGAATTTACGAATTTAGAATTTCCGCATTTCCAAAATTTTGAGATTTCAAATTTATGAAATTTTGGAAATTCAGAAATTTGAAATTTCAGAAATCCGAAAATTAAAAAAAAACATTTTGAAAATAAACAAATTGCACATGTCTAGTGCTAGTAAGAAAAAAAATGTCCTGGTCATGAAGGGGATAAAACCTTCCAGGTGGTTAAGTTAGTGAACACGGTGAAAACTTATTTTGCAAAAAAAAACCAATCTCATGCAAGGAAAAAAAAAAAATGTATATGTAGTTTTCTTTGCTCATGATTGGATGATGGAAGTCAGCAGAGCTTCACCTCATTCACTAAGCTCTGGGAAAATTCCCTTGAAAGGTAAACAGCTTTAGCTGCAGAGGAAGCAGTCGGAGTGCTTTTGCTTTGCAGCCCCAGCAGGATTTATACCTTTGTCACTTTTGGCGGGTGTAGCGCCCGTTGAGTGTGACCCATTCAAGTGAATGTGGCTGCTCTGCAAGCGCCCCACAACCATGCGCAATGCATGTGCCAGTGTTTAAGTGCAGGGTTTAAGGCAGGGGTGTCAAACTCAAATTCATCCTGGGCTGCATTGGCGTTATGGTTGCCCTTGAAGGGCCGGTTGCATCTGCCATTGTGTTCTGTCTGAGCTGTCTCCAATAAAGTTTCTTACGGATGATACCAGCAGTGTCCAACCCTCCTTCTCAACTGGCATAGAATTGTATTATTCTTATATAAGTCCAGTACACCCCCCCAACATCAGATGTCAAGAGCCCCCACCATCAAAAATCAGAAGCCCCCATCCTCCCTTACATCACAATGCACTCCCCTTACCCTGTGCTGCTGCGAGGAAGAAGCTGGGGGTAGGGTATAGAAAGTGCAGTGTCTGGAGGAGGACCAGAGGAAGGCTGGAGTCAGCTACCAGAGTTTGCTGAATGCTGAGACCAGGGGAGGCGGAAACAAGTGGGTGCTGCGGCTGGGGGCTGTCCTGCTCTCTGCTGCCGACTGATGAGACTGGGGGGGGGCAGGGTCGCAACCTGTCAGGGATTCACCCGGACAGTTCGGGTTTGGAATCATACATCCAAGTTACAGACCACCCAAAACCCGGACACATTATTCAGACTGGACTATGGCTTCCCAGCAGGGTTGCTGGCTGCAGTTGTGTAAGCCAAGAATGTCTGTTACATTCTCTTTCACACTGCCCAAAGCCAGAACTAACAACTCCCCCCACACACACAGATGGGAGAGGAGATCGACTCCTCTTCCTCCCTCCCCTACCCCTCTGCCCACACTCCAATCCCCGGCGCTGTGCCTCAGAAAAGGTAAGTGGGAGACGGTATATTTGAAGTCCAGCAGCCTCAGATACATCTGGATGAGAGGTGCTGACTGCCAAGGGGTGAGTGAGCTCACCATCCATCCCTGTCTGTGACTGAAGTCTCCCTTCTTCTATCTCCTGCCTCTGAGTGTGTACACTAAGGTATATCAGGGTTCTCAGAGCACTCCTTACATCAGAGTTCCCCTTTACACTAAAGGCCACAGTGTCCCCCCTTATATCAGAGTCCTCTCTGTACATCAGAGTTCAGTGTTAAATGGTAAATAAACCCTTAAATCAGGGTTCTCAAAGCATCCCTTATGTTAGAGTCCCCAGAGTTCTCCCTTACATCAGAGTCTGCAGAGTCCTCCCACCCCATACAGTGTAAAGGAACTCTGCAAGTTCAGATGTAAAAGGAGGACTCTGTGATCTCCAATGTAAAGGGGGACTCCTGTGATTAACTTCATATGATTAGAAATGTTATTTATTTGCAAAATATATGTACAGTGCCTTGAAAAAGTATTCATACCCCTTGAAATTTTCCACATTTTGTCATGTTACAACCAAAAACATAAATGTATTTTATTGGGATTTTTTGTGATAGACCAACACAAAGTGGCACATAATTGTGAAGTAGGAGGAAAATGATAAATGGTTTTCAAAATTTTTTACAAATAAGTATCTGAAAAGTGTGGCATACATTTGTATTCAGCCCCCTTTGCTCTGATACCCCTAACTAAAATCTAGTGGAACCAATTGCCTTTAGAAGTCACCTAATTAGTAAATAGAGTCCACCTGTGTGTAATTTAATCTCAGTATAAATACGGCTGTTCTGTGAAGCCCTCCAGAGGTTTGTTAGAGAACCTTAGTGAAAAAACAGCATTATGAAGGCCATAGAACACACCAGACAGGTCAGGGATAAAGTTTAGGAGAAGTTTAAAGCAGGGTTAGGTTATAAAAAAATATCCCAAGCTTTGAACATCTCTCGGAGCACTGTTCAATACATCATCTGAAAATGGAAAGAGTATGGCACAACTGCAAACCTACCAAGACATGGCCATCCACCTAAACTGACAGGCCGGGCAAAGAGAGCATTAATCAGAGAAGCAGCCAAGAGGTCCATGGTAACTCTGGAGGAGCTGCAGAGATCCACAGCTCAGGTGGGAGAATCTGTCCACAAGACAACTAGTACATTAAGCCTTAGTTGTTCATGCTACAAATCTGGCCTTTATGGAAGAGTGACAAGAAGAAAGTCATTGTTGAAAGAAAGCCATAAGAAGTCCCGTTTGCAATTTGTGAGAAGCCATGTGGGGGACACAGCAAACATGTGGAAGAAGGTGCTCTGGTCAGATGAAACTAAAATGAAACTTTTTGGCTTAAAATCAAAACGCTATGTGCGGTGGAAAACTAACACTGCACATGACCCTGAACACACCATCCACACCGTGAAACAAGGTGGTGGCACCATCATGTTGTGGGGATGCTTTTCTTCAGCAGGGACAGGAAAGCTGATCAGAGTTGATGGGAAGATGGATGGAGCCAAATACAGGGCAATCTTAGAAGAAAACCTGTTATGCCCCGTACACACAGGCGGACTTTTCGACTGGACTGGACTGGTCTGACGGGACGAATCCGTCGGACAATCCGACCGCATGTGGGCTTCATCGGACCTGCAGCGGACTTTTTCAGTCGAAAATCAGATGGACTTTAGATTTGGAACATGTTTCAAATCTTTCCGACGGACTCGAGTCTGGTTGAAAAATCTGCTTGTCTGTATGCTAGTCCGACGGACAAAAACCGACGCTAGGGCAGCTATTGGCTACTGGCTATGAACTTCCCTATTTTAGTCCGGTCGTATGTCATTATGTACGAATCCATCGGACTTTGGTGTGATCGTGTGTGGGCAAGTCCGTTCATTTGGAAGTCCATCGAAAGTCTGTCGGTAAGACCGTCGGACCTTTGATGCCGAAAAGTCTGCCCGTGTGTACACAGCATTAGAGTCTGCAAAAGACTTGAGACCGGAGCAGGGGTTCACCTTGCAGCAGGACAACGACCCTAAACATACAGCCAGAGCTACAATGTAATGGTTTAGATCAAAGCATATTCATGTGTTAGAATGGCCCAGTCAAAGTCCAGACCTAAATCCAATTGAGAATCTGTGGGAAGACTTGGAAATTGCTGTTCACAGACACTCTGCATCCAATCTGACAGAGCTTGAGCTATTTGGCAAAGAAAAATGGGCAAAAATGTCACTCTTCTCACACCTGAGAAGCGCAGGGTCTGGCGGAGGAGTTCTATCATCCACTCTGCTGCTAACTGCTGAGACAAGATGAGGGTGGTTACTGGGGGGGCGGGATGCAGCTGCAAGAGACATGCAAGGACCACATGAAATTGCCATATTCAGGCCTTGAATTTGACACATGTGGTTTAAGGGATTAAAGTAGGCAGTGAAGAAGCGATAAAACTCCTCCTCACCACAGGTCAAATGCTCCCTGAAGAACATTCAGAACATGGATTGCTCTTCAGCGACCAATGGACGTATGAACGAGCCCTAAAAACCATTACACTGAATACAATAACAAAAAGCTGAAAAGCAAGCATGCAAAAATGTGAAAGTCAAATCAAAAAGTAGCTGAAGTAAACGATAAGTCAACATATGCACTCACTAAAAATGCAATAAACATTCCTTAGAAGTAATATGTAAGATTCTGCAGGAATGATATAAAAAATCAATAGTCTGGAACTTTTGTGCTCGAAAACAGAAGTACATGGCAGAAGTACATCTATGACGATCATTAATAATACTAGATAGTGTTGATGGTGATACATTTCTAAATGTCATTCTATCTCATAATTGTGCCCGGTATAAGTGTATAAGTTAAAGTACTGTAAATAATTTGGAAACAGCACAAATTGTTTAGCCTCACTCTGTTCCTGAAGATTTCATATTGATACAATAGTGGCACAGCAGTGGAGTATCAGACAAAATAGACAAAAATCAAATAGAATAACCATATATACTATATTACCAAATGTATTGGGACGCCTTTACACACACATGAACTTTAACGACATTCCAGTCTTAGTCCGTAGGGTTCAATAGTGCGTTGGCCCACCCTTTGTAGCTATAACAGCTTCAACTCTTATGGAAGGCTGTCCACAAGGTTTAGAAGTGTGTCTATGGGAATGTTTGACCATTCTTCGTCCAAAGCAGAAATTAAGCCGGCAACTTGATAACTCCTTGGTATTATCCTTTATTTGGCTACATCATATACACAGGATCAATGCTGACATGTTTCGGCTATTACAGCCCTAATTCATCCCAAGGTGTTCTATCCGGTTGAGGTCAGGACTCAAACCAACCAAGTTCCTCCACCTCAAACTCTCTCTTCTATGTCTTTATGGACCTTACTTTGTGCACTGGTGCGTAGTCATGTTAGAACATGAATGGTCCATCCCCAAACTGTACCCACAAAGTTGGGAGCATGAAATAGTCCAAAATGTCTTGGTATGCTGATGCCTTAAGGTTCCCTTCACTGGAACTGAGGGACCAAGCCCAACCCCTGAATAACAACCACACACCATAATCCCCCCTCCACCAAATTTTTTGGACTAGTGCACAAAGCAAGATCCATAAAGACACGGATGAGTGAGTTTGGGGTGGAGGAACTTGACTGGCCTGCACAGAGACCTGACCTCAACCCAATAAAACACCTTTGGGATTAATTAGAGCGGAGACTGCGAGCCAGGCCTTCTCATCCTACATCAGTGCCTCACCTCACAAATGTGCTTCTGGAAGAATGGTCAAACATTCCCATATACACGCTCCTAAACCTTGTGGTTAGAAGAGTTGAAGCTGTTATAGCTGCAAAGGGTGGGCCAACTCAATATTGAACCCTACGGACTAAGACTGGGATGCCATTAAAGTTCATGTGGGTGTAAAGGCAGGTGTCCCAATACTTTTGGTAATATAGTGTATATGGTTATTCTATTTGCTTTTTGTCTGTTTTGTCTGATACTCCAATGCTGTGCCACTTTTTTTTGTACTTTTGGTAGTATAGTGTATCTACAAACAATATTCTTTACCTTCAGTTAACATCAGGCCTATCCAGTGTTTTACTGTACTGTGTGAGGAGCTATTACTAGGGGAAGAGATGGAATTTATTCACAAACTCCATCCCTTCCCTCCTGTCAGAATGGCAATCTGTCTAGTTTACATAGGCAGACCCCCGTTCTGTGTTTCTGTCTGGCGATTGGTGGATACTGAGTACCCTGCACCTGCTCATCGGCTTCTGCGGTGTGTGATCACAGTGAAAGTAAGCCCGCCGGTGGCACACCCTCTTCCTAGACGAGTCGGATCACGTAAATATATATTTCTTTATCGTACATCACGGGACACAGAGCCATAGTAATTACTATGTGGGTTATAGGCCACCTTTAGGTGATGGACACTGACACACCCTAAGACAGGAAGTCCACTCCCTATATAACCCCTCCCACTACCGGAAGTACCTCCGTTTTTTCGGCAGTGTCTTAGGTGTTGGTCACGAGTAAAGATGTGCTGTGCTGAGCTCCACTGGAATAATCCTTTGCTCGGGCAAGCCATGCAAACGGATCCATTACAAAGTGTCTTTTCAGGCCAAATTGAATGGTACCCAGGCCTCATGGCGGAAGAAACAGGGTTTAGCCCGTAACGTCTCTCTTTTTAGAGAGCTGGACCCCGGGTTTTTTCAGCCATAAAGTTTTCCTGGTGGGGTGCTTTACGGGTCAAGGAGTGTGGATCCAAGAAAAGGATTTTACAGGTAAGCTGTTATAAAAATCCTATTTTCTTTATCGTACATGACGGAACACTTATACTGCTGCTTGCAGCACACTGCGCCCAAAGGCGATATCCTTATGCCTATTCATATCAACCTGATAGAATCTGATAAATGTATGGTAAATGTCCCTTCACCCCGAGATTTTCCTGGCAATATGGGGGATCCCGGATATAGATCTGTTTGCATCCAGGTTCAACAAGAAGATCAACAACTTTCTGTCAAGAACAAGGGATCTGCTAGCATGCGGAACAGATGCCTTGGTGGTCCCATGGAATCAGTTCTCACTGATTTATGCATTCCCTCCTATTCTGCTGCTTCCACGACTTCTTTGCAGGATCAAGCAGGAAGGGAAGTCTGTGATTCTTGTGGCCCAGAAGATCTTGGTATGCAGAGATCATAAGGATGGCGGTAGGGGACTCATGGACCCTACCACCACGTCCAGACCTACTCTTGCAAGGTTCGGTGTTCTATCCAACCTTTCAAAAGCTAAATTTAATGGTTTGGCTATTGAGACCCACATTCTGAAGAAGCGTGGGCTGTCAGGTTCAGTGGTATCTACCTTGATTACTGCAAAGAAGCCGGCCTCTAGAATCATATATTATAGAGTCTGGAAGGCATATGTTTCCTGGTGTGAATCCAAGGGTTGGCATCCCAGAAAGTATGTCATAGGTAGAATCCTTGACTTTCTGCAGATGGGGTTAGAAATGAGGCTGGCCTTGAGTACTATCAAAGGCCAGGTTTTGGCCTTATCGGTATTGTTTCAATGACCAGTTGCTTCGCATTCTTTGGTCCGTAGCTTTATACAGGGGGTAACGCGGCTTAATCCACCGGGTAGGTCACCCCTGAACCCTTGGGACTTGAATTTAGTTCTTTTACAGAAACAACCTTTTGAACTGATACGTCATATTCCCTTGGTCCTTTTGACAAGGAAACTAATTTTTCTGGTAGCCATATCTTCTGCAAGAAGGTTATCAGGGTTGGCTGCTCTTTCTTGCAAAGAGCCATATTTAATTATTCACAAGGATAGAGTAGTATTGCGTCCTTATCCTAACTTTCTACTGAAGGTAGTGTCAGGTTTTCATCTAAACCAGGATATTGTTCTACCTTCGTTTTTTCCAGAACCTGGTTCTACGGAAGAAAAGTCATTACATTCTCTTGATGTGGTGAGAGCAGTGAAAGTCTACTTGAAGGCGACTGCTCAGATTCGAAAAACGGATGTTTTGTTTGTGTTGCCTGAAGGTCCTTAGAAAGGACAGGCAGCATCGAAATCTACTATTTCTAAATGGATTCGGCAAGTAATTTTTCAAGCTTATGGTTTGAAGAGGTAGATTCCACCCTCTTAAATCAAAGGGCACTCCACCAGGACTGTTAGTGGTTCATGTACAGTGCATCACCAAGCCTCCATGGCTCAAATCTGCAAGGCCGCAACTTGGTCTTCAGTCCATACATTTACCAGATTCTATCAGGTTGATGTAAATAGGCATGAGGATATCGCCTTTGGGCGCAGTGTGCCGCAAGCAGCAGTATAAGTTCTCTGGTTTCATGGTGCCCTACTTTTGCTGTGTCTCCCTCCCCTCAGTTGGCATTGCTATGGGACATCCCACATAGTAATTACTATGGCTCTGTGTTCCGTCATGTACGATAAAGAAAATAGGATTTTTATAACAGCTTACCTGTAAAATCCTTTTCTTGGAGTACATAATGGGACACAGAGGTCCCTCCACTCTTTAAATACATGTATATTGCTTTGCTACAAAAACTGAGGTACTCCTAGTAGTGGGAGGGGTTATATAGGGAGTGGACTTCCTGTCTTAGGATGTGTCAGTGTCCATCACCTAAAGGTGGTCTATAACCCACATAGTAATTACTATGGCTTTGTGTTCCGTGATGTACTCCAAGAAAAGGATTTTACAGGTAGCTGTTATAAAAATCCTATTATACATATAAACACGTGATTCAGCGCACAAGTGCCGCCCTGTAGTAGTAAAACTGTTATAGGGCGGACTTAAAGTGGTTAATCAGATTAAAAGATCACCAACCAGTCTATTTTTTTGTTTCGGCCAACCCATCTAAAGAAGTATGCATTGTGCCTTACCGACATCTTCGTTAGAATTCTAACTGTGTATGGGCATCCAGGAGTACATTTTCAAATGTTATGAAAACTGTATTGTACTTTAGTGCTGTGTTGTGTGTATTGTACTTTAGTGCTATGTTGTGTGTACTGTACTTTAGTGCTGTGTTGTGTGTATTGTACTTTAGTGCTGTGTTGTGTGTATTGTACTTTAGTGCTGTGTTGTGTGTATTGTACTTTAGTGCTGTAATGTGTGTATTGTACTTTAGTGCTATGTTGTGTGTACTGTACTTTAGTGCTGTGTTGTGTGTATTGTACTTTAGTGCTGTAATGTGTGTATTGTACTTTAGTGCTATGTTGTGTGTACTGTACTTTAGTGCTGTGTTGTGTGTACTGTACTTTAGTGCTGTGTTGTGTGTATTGTACTTTAGTGCTGTAATGTGTGTATTGTACTTTAGTGCTATGTTGTGTGTACTGTACTTTAGTGCTGTGTTGTGTGTACTGTACTTTAGTGCTGTGTTGTGTGTATTGTACTTTAGTGCTGTAATGTGTGTATTGTACTTTAGTGCTGTGTTGTGTGTATTGTACTTTAGTGCTGTAATGTGTGTATTGTACTTTAGTGCTGTGTTGTGTGTATTGTACTTTCTGAGTTAGTGACTTTTTCTGACAATATACTCTCACACAGGAACCTTTTCAGGAATGGATTCGAATACATACAAGACTATGCATTCAATGGAACAAAGCTGGATCAACTGTAGGTATAACTGTTTATTAAGTCAATCTTTTCAGCAGAAAATGTGAAGAGTGCGAAGAAGTGAAAACATTGATTCCTGTGGAGTAAAATGCAGTTTGAAGGGCTGGGAAGGATAACCTCTAACACTCCAGCTGTACAGGAAATGCATCATTGAGCTCAAGTCTCAAGGGTGAACATTACTTAACAGTTGGAAAGATACAGGTTGTCCAGTTCTGATAGAGACAAAACTATCTTACATAATATATAGACTAGAAAATAAAAGCTAGAAAAGAACATGTGAAATGAAGTCTGGATACACAATAAAACCTTTTTTTAATGTACAGAGGCAGACTATGCTGGGTACCAAGTTCTCAATTGCTTGATGCGGAACTAAACTGTATCTGAGCACCACAAACTGAAAATGCTATTTAATTCACTTTTAACCTCTTGCCGACCAGCCACCATCATTATACTGTGGCAGGTTGGTATGGTTGCGCATACCGCCGTAGGTGTAACGTCGGGGGCTTTAAGAGCTATAGGGGGCACGTGCGTGGTGCGGCGCCAGAGCCGATGCATGTGGCCGGCGGGCACAATGTCCGTCGACTCCTCACAGAGCCAGAACGGGCATCTGTCAATGTCAGGGAAGTAGAGAGAGATCCGCTGTTCCTAATGATCAGGAACAGCGATCTCTCTCTACTCCCAGTCAGTCCCCTCCCCCCACAGTTAGAAACACCTCCCTAGGGAAAATGTAATCCCTTAATCGCCCCCTAGTGTTAACCCCTTCCCTGACAGTGATATTTATACAGTGATCAGTGGCTATTTATAGCAGTGATCGCTGTATAAATGTCAATGGTCCCCAAAAATATTTTAAAAGTGTCCCCCGCAATGTCGCAGTCCCGCTAAAAATAGCTGATCACCGCCATTACTAGTAAAAAAAAAATTTATAATAAAAATGCCATAAATATAGGCCCTATTTTGTAGACGCTATAACTTTTGCGCAAACCAAATCAATATATGCTTATTGTGATTTTATTTTTTTTTTACCAGAAATATGTAGAAGAATACATATTGGCCTAAACTGATGAAGAAATTAGTTTTTTACTTTTTTTTGGATATTTATTATAGAAAAAAGTATAAAATATTGTGTTTTTCTCAAATTTGTCACTCTTTTTTTTTTTTATTTATAATGCAAAAAATAAAAACGCAGAGGTGATCAAATACCACCAAAAGAAAGCTCTATTTGTAGGGGGAAAAGGACAATTTTATTTGTGTACAATGTCGCATGACTGCACAATTGTCAGTTAAATCGACGCAGTGCCATAGCGCAAAAAATGGCCTGGTCAGGAAGTGGGTAAATCCTTCCGGGGTCGAAGTGGTTAATATTCTAAGCAAACTTACCCATCCATCCATGTCTCCATGCTTTATTTTGTTGAGAAATCACTTTGAAACACTATCATTTCTAGCCACCGCCATCTTAAGTAAGGGCATGTAGTATGTACAGTGCATCCAGAAAGTATTCACAGCGCTTCACTTTTTACACATTTTGTTATGTTATAGCCTTATTCCAAAATGGATTAAATGCATTATTTTCCTCAAAATTCTACAAACAATACCCCATAATGACAACGTGAAAAAAGCTTCTTTGAAATCTTTGCAAATTTATTAAAAATAAAAAAGGAAAAAAATTCCATGTACATAAGGAACTCACAGCCTTTGCGCAATACTTTGTTGAAGCTCCTCTGGCACCAATTACAGCCTCAAGTCTTGACACACCTATTTTTGGCCAGTTTCTCTCATTCTTCATTGGAGGACCTCTGAAGCTCCATCAGGTTGGATGGGGAGCGTTGGTGCACAACCATTTTCAGAGATGTTTAATCGGGTTCAAGTCCAGGCTCTGGCTGGGCCACTCAAGGACATTCACAGAGCTTCACCTTTGTTATCTTGGCTGTGTGCTTAGGGTCATTGTCCTGTTGGAAGATAAACCTTCGCCCCAGTCTGAGGTCCAGAGCGCTCTGGAGCAGGTCTTCATCAAGGATGTTTCCGTAGATTGCTGCATTCATCTTTCCCTCGATCCTAACTAGTCTCCCAGTTCCTACCGGTGAAGAAAAAAAAAACCCCACTCCATGATGCTGCCACCACCATGCTTCACTGTAGGGATGTATTGGCTAGGTGATGAGCAGAGCCTGGTTTCCTCCTGACATAATGCTTGCCATTCAGGCAAAAGAGTTCAATCTTTGTTTCATCAGATGAGAGAATTTTGTTTCTCATGGTCTGAGAGTCCTTCAGGTGCCTTTTGGCAAACTCTAGGTGAGCTGTCGTGTGCCTTTTACTAAGGAGCGGCTTTCGCCAGGCCACTCTACCATACAGGCTTAATTGATGGAGTGCTGCAGAGACGGTTGTTCTTCTGGAAGGTTCTCCTCTCTCCACAGAGAAATGCTGGAGCTCTTTCAGAGTGACCATTAGATTCTTGGTCACCTTCCCTGACTAAAACCTTTCTCTCCACTAAGTTTGGCTCTCTAGGAAGAGCCCCAGTGGTTCCAAACTTCTTCCATTTATGGATAATGGAGGCCACTGTGCTCATTGGGACCTTCAATGCTGCAGAAATGTTTCTGTACCCTTCCTAGATCCGTGCCTCCATACAATCCTGTCTCAGAGGTCTACAGACAATTCCTTGGACTTCATGACTTGGTTTGTGCTCTGTCATGAACTGTTAACTGTGGGACCTTCTATAGACAGTTGTGTGCCTTTTCAAATCATGTCCAATCAACTGAATTTACCACAGGTGGACTCCAATCAAGTTGTTGAAACATCTCAAGGATGATCAGTGGAAACAGGATGCACCTAAACTCAATTTCGAGTGTCATGGCAAAGGCTGTGAATACTTATGTACATGTGATTTTTTTCGTTTTCTTATTTTTAATAAATTTGCAAAGATTTCAAATAAACTTCTTTCACGTGGTCATTTTGGGGTATTGTTTGTAAAATTTTGAGGAAAATAAGGGATTAAATTCATTTTGGAATAAGGCTGTAATATAACAATAATATCCTCGCAATGTACGTAGATCACCCAGGGAGGACTGATTTTTTCTTAACCACTTCCTCCGGGTAGACGTCATATGACGTCATTTACTTTGAGTGACGATATTTGGATAATGCCCATGTTCTGTCAGATTAGCGAACCTGTCAGATCAGCAAACAGAAGTGACGTTCCGTCAGTTGCACATGTGTTCCACCACTACCAGGTTTGCTAATTTGACAGAACACCTGCAGTCAGAAAGGACATCTTACTACACCCAACTACAGCTTGAATTTCAGAGTAATTTTTGCAATAAAATGAGCGCGTATAAATAAATCTAGTATATTGACATCTGTGATGCTGTTTTGATGTTACATTTTGAAAGAAGCTGGAGTAGGAAGGCCAGCAGTAGGAAGGTGGCAGAGGCCATGTTGGTACACCCCGCACTGCTCAGCGCTAAACCTTTCAAAATTAAACATCCAAACAGCATCACAGATGTCAATATACTAGATTTATTTATATACGCTCACTTTATTGTGAAAATGACTCTGAAATTCAAGATGTAGCGGGGTGTAGTAAGATGTCCGCTGCCGCCTTCTGACTGCAGGTGTTCTGTCAGATTAGCAAACCTAGTATCAGTGGAATTCATGCTGATCAGATGGGTTTGCTAATCTGACAGAACAACTGCAGCTGCAGGCATCATTCAGAGGGTCCCCAGCCATCTCTATGATGCTCGGAGGCCGAAATCGATGTCATGATATCACTTCCGGGGCAGCTCTGGCAGATGTAAACACTACCATTTTTTTGCTGGAAAGCCTGAAATCGATTTTTTATTTTTATTTTTGATCTCGGGATTTTCAGCGTAGAGGAGAGATGTGGGGACTTATAGACCCCACATCTTTCCATAAAGAGGGCATCTCATGCACTATTCCTATTACAAGGAATGTTTACATTCCTTGTAATTGGAATAAAAGTGATCAAAAAAACAAAAAAAAAATAAGGGAAAGTGTGAAAATAAAAAAATAAACATGAAATAAACAATATATATATATATTTTTAAAGTGGCCCATCTAGAGCAAGAATTATTGCCCTCACTGCAACAATTGTGGTGATACCTCACATGTGTGGTTTGAACACCATTTATATATGTGGGCGCGATTTACGTATATGTTCGTTTCTGCGCGAGAGCTCGGAGGGATGGGGCGCTTTTAAAAAAATGTTTTTCTTATTTATTTTACTTTTTATTTTTACACTGTCCCTTTAAAAAAAAAATTATCACTTGTATTCCTATTACAAAGAATGTAAACATCCCTTGTAATAGAAAGAAGCATGACATGTCCTCTTTATTGCGAGATCCGTAGTCAAAAAGACCTCACATTTACACTTAAGGCTGGGTTCACAGTTTATTTGCATTCACCTCACAGCAGGGGTCCGGTGCGTCCCCGTTCACCAATTCAGGTCTGATTTCAGCCTGAATTTTTGACCGAATTCAGACCTAATACGGACCAAAAGACACACAGGGCTCCTCTACAAATTCGCCCTGGAGCCACAACGGAGATAGGTGTACAGGCTCCATAGAAAGCCGATCAAAATCTCCTGTTATTGTGAAGTGGATACGGGGAACCCAGCCTGAAAGCAAAAAAGCCTAAAAGCAAAAAAAAATAAAAAATTGAATTTTACATTTTACTAATAAAAAAAAAAAATTAAAAAAATGGCCCTATAAGGCTGTTAGGCGGAAGTGGCGTCAGCCGTCGCTCTGGTCCTCCAAGGGCATAGAGTAGAGTGGGGGCCGTTTTGACCTCACTCCACTTCCTGCCCATCGCTCCATGGGATAGGATTGTTTCCACCGCTACCGATGGCTCCAGTAATTGGGGGAGACTATCAGAAAGCAGTGGGAGGGGGGGGCGCCTCTCCTGCTGCCCATAAAAGTGATCCCGTGGCGAATCCAGGACCACTTTTATGTGAAAGAGGATCGCCCACTGTTTAAAAAAATACTGGGGTTATGGCAGCTAGCTGCTGCCAGAACCATGGTATAAAACATCAAAATAATGATGTATATATACAGTTTCAATAAAAAGTATGTAAACCCTTTTGGAATGATATGGATTTCTGCACAAATTGGTCATAAAATGTGATCTGATCTTCATCAAAGTCACAACAATAGACAATCACAGTCTGCTTAAACTAATAACACACAAAGAATTAAATGTTACCATGTTTTTATTGAACACACCATGTAAAACATTCACAGTGCAGATAGAAAAAGTATGTGAACCCTTGGCTTTAATAACTGGTTGAACCTCCTTTGGCAGCAATAACTTCAACTAAACGTTTCCTGTAGTTGCAGATGAGACGTGCACAATGGTCAAGAGTAATTCTTGACCATTCCTCTTTACAGAACTGTTTCAGTTCAGCAATATTCTTGGGATGTCTGGAATCGCTTTCCTGAGGTCATGTCACAACATCTCAATTGGGTTGAGGTCAGGACTGGGCCACTCTAGAAGGCATATTTTCTTCTGTTTAAGCCATCCTGTTGTTGATTTACTTCTATGCTTTGGGTTGTTGTCCTGTTGCAACACCCATCTTCTGTTGAGCTTCAGCTGGTGGACAGATGGCCTTAAGTTCTCCTGCAAAATGTCTAAATAAACGTGGGAATTCATTTTTCCTTCGATGATAGCAATCCTTCCAGGCCCTGACGCAGCAAAGCAGCCCCAAACCATGATGTCCCCACCAACATACTTCACAGTTGGGATGAGGTTTTGATGTTGGTGTGCTGTGCCACTTTTTCTCCACACATAGTGTTGTGTGTTTCTTCCAAACAACTCAACTTTGGTTTCATCTGTCCACAGAATATTTTGCCAGTACTGCTGTGGAACATCCAGGTGCTCTTGTGCAAACTGTAAACGTGCAGCAATGTTTTTTTTGGACAGCAGTGGCTTCCTCTGTTGTATCCTCCCATGAAATCCATTCTTGTTTAGTGTTTTACGTATCATAGATTCGCTAACAAGGATGTTAGCATATGCCAGAAACTTTTGTAAGTCTTTAGCTGACACTCTAGGATTCTTCTTCACCTCACTGAGCAGTCTGCGCTGTGCTCTTGCAGTCATCTTTACAGGACGCCCACTCCTAAGGAGAGTAGCAGCAGTGCTGAACTCTCTCCATTTATAGACAATTTGTCTTACCGTGGACTGATGAACAGCAAGACTTTTGGAGATACTTTTATAACCCTTTCCAGCTTTATGCAAGTCAACAATTCTGAGAGCTCTTTTGTGCGAGGCATCATTCACATCAGGCAATGCTTCTTGTGAAAAGCAGAGCAGCTGTAACCAACACCTCCAATCTCATTTCATTAATTGGACTCCAGTTGGTTGACACCTCACTCCAATTAGCTCTTGGCGACCTCATTAGTCTAGGGGTTCACATACTTTTTCCACCTGCACTGTAAATGTTTACATGGTGTGTTCAATAAAAACATGGTAACATTTAATTCTTTGTGTGTTATTAGCTTAAGCAGACTGTGATTGTCTATTGTTGTGACTAAGATGAAGATCAGATCACATTTTATTACCAATTTGTTCAGGAATCCATATCATTCCAAAAGGGTTCACATACTTTTTATTGCAACTGTACATACCTCCCAACATTTTGAGATGGGAATGAGGGACACCTATTAGCAAACATATGTAGGCATAGGACACGCCCCCTGCCACGCACCCTTAAAGGAGAATTAACCCCAAAAAAAAGGTTTATTAAATCTACAAGTGCTTTTTTTACCACTACTATTCCTTTATATTGGCTTCATTCAGGAAAAGAAGGGGCCTATAAATGATATATATACCAGCCCCCCCCCCGATCTCCATCCTGGAACACCCCCCCTCCATGTGCCCACAGCAGCTGTCGGCAGGAGATGAGAGGGCACATAGGAAGGGCCTGGACAGCAGATGGAAGGGGTGCATGTGCTTGCTAGAACCAATCCCCCAAAAGTCAGAGGAAGAGAAGTAGAAGCTTGCAGCGCTGCAGGGGGAGGCAGAAGAGGATCGGTGTCTGCAATAAGAGTACAGCCGACCCTCCTGCTCAGCAGGTGTCTGGGCCCCCCTTTTGAACTGATGGGGTCCAGGCCCAGTACAGGAGGGCTGTCTGCACTGCCATATCAGCGGCCCTGAGGGTGTGATTAAAGTGTATATAAGAGAGATATACCAAAAACTATGCAAAAGTGGGCATAACTTTTTTAACCACTTCAATATTGGACATTTTCACCCCCTTCCTGCCCAGGACAATTTTCAGCTTTCTGCGCTTCCACACTTTGAGTGAGAATTATTCAGTCATGCAACACTGTACCCATATGAGATCGTTATCATTTTTTCCACACAAATAGAGCTTTCTTTTGGTGGTATTTAATCACAGAAAAAGTCTAAAATTTAAAAAAAAATCTTTTTTTGTTTCTGTTATAAAATTTTGCAAAAATTTAGACCAAAATGTATACTGCTAAATGTCTTCAGTAAAAATAACCCAAATCAGTGTATATTATTAGATCTGTTTGATAGTTACAGAGTCCGCAAGCTATGGTACCAATCATTGAAAATTGATCACACCTGACGTACTGATGGCCTAAAGGCCCCTTTCACACGGGCGCCTCCGTTGGACGGACTCTGCTTGCTTAATGGGGAATCGCTCCGCTGACAGGTCCATCTCTACTCACTGTGCAGAGCAGACATGGACCCAGTCCCTCTCTCCTCTACGGGGAGATCGGGTGAAAATGGACCGCCTGTCCGTCTTCATCTGATCTTATCCGATCCAATCCGGCAGACGGATGAAAAATAGGACCACCATCCGTCTTGATTTTGCGGACAGGATTGGATCGGATAGCGGCGGATGTCAGCAGACATCTCACCGTTAACATCCGCAGCTCCATAGGGGTGAATGGAGGGTCCGATCAGGTCCGCCTGAAAAACTGACAGGCGGACCTGATCGGACAAACATGGACCTGAAAGTCGCATGTACAGCAAGGTAGATGTCTCCTCTCCTGGCCTGAATGAATGAGTTGGCTCCCAAAGGCGAGTAACGTGGATGGGGGATGTTAGAGCGAACTCCGCTTCCTCATTGTGTCAGGCTGTGTTTGCTGTGAGACACGCGCACAGTCCAGCCGGCGCTGCGTGACGTCACTCGCGGCCGTGAATGGAAGACCGAGTGAGTGAAGTAACTCCTCCTGGCTAGCAGAGCGGTTGCCACGACAACATGTTTCGGAGGCGCAGCCTCCTTCTTCAGGCCAGGGGAGAGGAGACATCCACCTTGCTGTACATGCGACTTTCAGATCCATGTTTGTGAGTGTAACCCTTTTAACTTGAATTCGCATTTTTAGCATTAAACAATATCACACTAGGGCAGCCTTGCGCTGTCTTTTCTTTGTACATTTCAGATCAAGTCCGCCACCCTGTGGATTCTTGAGAGAGCTGCAGCACCTAGAGCTAAGAGAATTTTTTATACAGACTGTTATATGTTGTGTGTTGCTTATGGGGACAGCGCTGGTCTGTTTTTTTTTGTGTGTTCGGGACCTGATCGGACAGCCCATGTGAAAGGGCCCCATCTTATTGCTGGCGGCTCTGTAAAAGTGATCAGCACCTATGGAGCTGCCACATAACTTTCACTTTGAAGCCGGGGGGGGGGGGGGGGCGGCTAAACAAAACTCACACAAGCTGATGGCTGCTACCGTATGTAGTTGTCCAAAGAACTGAACCGATTGATGAATTTTAATGTACACAAACATAATACAATACCCAAGTTGTTGATAAAATATAAAATATAATATTGTGCAAATGAAATAGATACCAAACATGTCATGCTTTAAAATTGCGCATGTTTGTGGAATGGCGCCAAACGACAGCATTTAAAAATCTACATAGGCAACGCTAAATAAGGCTTTACAGGTCACCAATTTAGCGATACAGAGGAGGTCTGGCACTAGAATTATTGCTGTTGCTCTGACATGCGCCTCAATACTTCACATGTGTAGTGCGATGGCCATTTACATATGCATACAGGTCGAACGCGTGCATTTTCACGCAAACATGGGGGGACAGGGGCGCTTTAATTTTTTTTTTACACTGCTTCTTTAAAAAAATGTAATATTTGGTACACTGTGACAGATGTTTTTGTGCACTGTGCCAGATGCTGATGGGACACTAGTACAGATGCTGATGTGCACTGTGGACATGGACAGTGCTTGGTGCATTGTTGACAGATGGCTGCAGTCAAACTGTGTGTAGCTCAACATTAAAATCATCAGCTACAAAGAGATCACTGATAGGCTGCAGCGACCCCCCCCCCTCCAGCCCAGGAGGAGAGCCGACACAGAGGCACGCGCCTCTGTTTACGTTGGGTGATGGCTGTGATTGGACACAGCCATCACATGATCGGGAGGTCCAATCATAGAGCCCATATCCTGATCTGTGTTGTGCTGTGTCTGAGGGACAAAGCCATTACAGGACCACGCTGCTGTGTGGGCACACGTTCTGACAGGACGTACAGGTACATCCAGTCAGAATGGCGCGTGTCCCACCCGTCCGTTTATATGCAGTGACCAGGTGGAAAGTGGTTGACTTACAAAGGTCTTTTAAATTTCACATGTTGGTAGAGTAAATCTTCCTCTACAGTAATTCATCTTCTCTTTTCTTGTTCATTCTTTAAATTGAATTTTGTATTTAAATGTACATAGACAGCAATAGCTTTGGAGTAGATCTTGAATTAGCTAAAATTATAAATTAGTTGAGGATATTAAACACTTCAGCCCCGGTAGGATTTACCCCCTTCCTGACCAGGCCACTTTTTGCGATGCAGCACTGTGTCGCTTTAACTGACAATTGTGCGGTCGTGCAACGCTGTACCCAAACAAAATCGACGTCCTTTTTTCCCCTCAAATAGAGCTTTCTTTTGGTGGTATTTGATCACCTCTGCGGTTTTTGTTTTTTGCACTATAAACAAAAAAAGAGCGACAATTTTGAAAAAAACACTATTTTTTACATTTTGCTATAATAAATATACCCCAAAAAACCCCCAAATTTCTTCATCAGTTTAGGCCGATATATATTCTTCTGCATATTTTTGGCTAAAAAAAATCGCAATAAGCGTATATTGATTGGTTTGCGCAAAAGTTATAGCGTCTACAAAATAGGGGATAGGTTTATGGCATTTTAATTATTTTTATTTGCTAGTAATGGCGGCAATCTGCAATTTTTATCAAGACTGCAACATTGCAGTGGAAGGAACGAACATTTTTTACCCTTTTTTGGGACCAGTGACATTTATACAGCGATCAGAGCTAAAAAATATCCACTGATTAGTGTATAAATGTCACTGGCAGGGAAGGGGTTAACACAGGGGGGCGATCAAGGGGTTAATTGTGTTTCCTCAGCGTGTTCTAACTGTAGGGGGGATGCGACTGCCTGGGGGAGAAGACCGATCGGTGTTCCTATATACTAGGAACACACAATCTGTCTCCTCTCCCCTGCCAGAACGTGGATTTGTGTGTTTATACACACAGATCCTCATTCTGGCTCTGTCAGGAGAGATCATGGGTGCCCAGCAGACATCGCGGCCACCGGGCACACGCATCGGCTCCTCAGTACTGCGGCGGGCGCGCCCCTATACCCCTTAAAGCGTCCGCCGTACAGCTACGGCGATTCGTGCAGGGGAGTCATTCTGCCGCCGTCAAATGACGGCGGGCGGGCGGTAAGCAGTTAACTTATTCAGTAGAAGTAGGAAATGTCAAAAAGTAGCTATGGTTAATCAATGGGTATGGGGGAACCCAACAATGAGATTGGAGAGAATGAGTAGTTGCTGGATAAGGTTGGGAGAAGAACAGGGGGAAAATTGTATCAGAGGGAGGACTTCTTTTTAATTGCAAGAAAATAATGCATTCCAAGCTGAAATAATATGTTGTCAATGAGTTCTTGATGAAGGAGGGGTGCAGGCTGTCAAATATTGATGGTGTCCCACTGCATGGTTTGTCTTCAGTGCTGGTTTCCCTTCTTTAAATGTCTTCATTCATCTGTTCACATTGCTCTTGTCAATGGTGTCATCTATTCTGTAGCCTTCTGTGGATGTGGGACAGCCTGCACCCTCCTTCATTAAAACAGCATGTTGCTTCTACTTGGTATCCATTATTTACCTGCAATGAAAAAGAAGTTACTATAGAGGAAGAGTTACTCTACCAACATGTGTGAAATTTGATTGACCTTTGTAGGTTTACAAAAAGTTATATTCACCTCTTTGGTGCAGTCCTTGTATAACCCAAACCTGTTTTGGATAGAATAGAGAAGAGTTAAAACTTCTGTCAGTTTATTTTTCCTGTCTTTGCCATTGATGAGATTTCCTTTCACTTCCTGTCCCACAGACACAACAGGAAGTTAGAAGTCTCTACAGAGTAAGGTGAATTCCCCTCTTAGAAAGCTGTCACCGGGACAGGTGTCCCCATTGGAGAATATACTACAACCTTTTGTTCTGGTGACAACTTGGACATTTTGATTTCCCATCACTTTCCATCTTGATGACAACTGAGGCCAGAAAACATAGAGAGGTTAATTCTCCTCAAAAGGGACACAGGCACCAATAAAAATTTAGACAGGGGTTCCAACCCTGCAGATGTTCCTTCTACCCAAGTAGACATTTTAGATCACATGTAAAGTAGCTCAGGGAAATTTACTAAGGGCTCAATCACACTAGCAGTTGAGGGGAGGTAAAACCCTGTGGTTGAGCTGTGTTTTCCCCACTCCCCTTTAGCTGCCTACATTTAGAAACATTGAACTACAGTTTCCACTGCTTTGACCAATCTTCCAGTGATGTCAGGTCATGTTCCATGTTAGACACCTCCACTGATATCAACCCTATTACACACCTTTGTATCATCAGCAAAAAGACCTACCTTGCCCAACAACCTTTAGTGCTCCCCCCCCCCCCTTGTACTGTTAGTTTCATATTTCAAGCAGGCTTTTTTTTAATTTTTGAAAAAAGCCAAATTCAAGATGTTGTGCTGAAATCAAGTTTTCTGAAATGTTTGGGCCATCCTTGGTACTAATAATATATGTACATGGAGGAAGCCTTATTTGCTCAGTATTATGTACTGCATATGACAGAACACCTGCTCCAGGTCTGTCCATTGATAGCCAGCCAAGAGCAAATCTTTGCACCTTCCCAGTTTTGACAACATCCAAATGGAGAAAAATGGAACACCACATGCTGTGTCTACTAATAACTAATTTATTCTAAATGAGTATAGGATACAATAAATAGCTCTGGCACTTAATTTTAAATGCATTCTCCCTTTAGAAGAAGTGTTCATGGGATATATGATCACCTTGTATAACTACATAAATGGGCCACATAGTGAACTTGGTGCAACATTTTTAAATTGAAAGTTATCGCATATGACAAGGGTCACTATAAATACATCTAAACACAAAAAACAATGGGATTCCATAGGTGTTTTGTGTGAACGAGCAACGTGAACACATTTCCATATGGTTAAAAAAATATTTATTGAGAAGATGTTATGCAAAACTTTGATTAAAAACAATTGTAAGAAATATGACAGAATACATCCAAGATAATACAATGTATATAAAACATGTGACAACTCTGAAGACAAGCCCGTAGATATTGGAAATATCCAGGTAAGTACGGTACTTATGAAACAGCAATAAAATTCAGTTGTATGGCGTCTGCTGCTTAAACTGTATATGGGTGTGATTAAAACTCAACGTGTTTCGCAAATGGCTTCATCAGGAGTGCAAAGGTAACCACACATTTAAAATGTAAGAGTATTGCCATGGTAAAAGGAAAGAAGAACCCCATACAGGGGTCACCAAAGGAGAAAGGAGAAACCTCCAAGGGACCAAGAATGGTAATATTTATGGACATTTGCATTAGTCCAAAATATATACGGTACATAGCTATTGGTGCATCTTATTAAAAGTTTCCAAGAGAAAAGCCACCCTCCAAAAATGATATCCTTACACGTGGGTCAAGATATAACCTTCATAAGTATATACCATATACGATGCAAAGAAAATCATATCTCTCTCCTGGACTTAAGTGTTCCTTAGAGAAAGCATCTATAGAATCCCATTTTTTTGTGTGTTTAGACTTACGGGAGTTGATTTACTTAAACTGGAGAGTGCAAAATATGGTGCAGCTGTGCATGGTAGCCAATCAGCTTTTAACTTCAGCCTGTTCAAGTAAGCTTTGACAAAATCCTGGAAGCTGATTGGTTTCTATGCAGAGCTTCACCAGAAGTTGCACTCTCCAGTTTTAGTATATCAACCCCATGGAATTAAGGAAGTGGTGCTTGTAACTACACATCTACAGGGGTTGGACAAAAATATGGAAACACTACATGGTGTAAAAGTGACCACGTGTTTTGCGTTGAAATCGGGAAGGTGGCATAAATGCCAAACATACAAAGAACACTAGACACAACAAACTGGCCTTGCTTATTGGTTTTCACAAATATAAACAATTAACAATTCACCATAATTGTTTTAATCAATAAATAAATAGGGATCCAGGGAATTTCTGGGATGTTCTGGGGGGGCCAGGTGACCTTAAATTACCTATCCTAAAGGCACCCCCAGAACTTCCAAAACATTCCCAATCAGCTGACCTTTTTTGACTTATCACAAAACCCCCCATTAAAATCAATCAATGGGGGGCTTGAAACACCTACCACCACCATCCCATGAGGAAATGGGGGCCTTAAAACAGGCTATTCACAGACGAGCTAGTCACGGGATGTGTTTACATGCGGTGAACACTGTCCCAAGCTTTCGACAAGGATTGTCTTGTGACAACAGTAAAGTATGGGGGGGGGGGGCGCAATCATGGTTTGGGCAGCCATATCTTGGTATTCTGCAGGCCCCATCATTACTTTGAAAGGTAGAGTCACTGCCAGCCACTATGTACAAATTTTGGCTGACCATGCGCACCACATGGTGCTAGACATTGTTTCTCGAAGACAGCGCCATTTATCGAGATGATAATGCTCCAATTCACACAGCTGGTGTTGTCAAATTGTGGTTTGAAGAGCATGCAGCCAAAGTCCCGCACCTTCCCTGGGCCCCGCAGTCGCTGGACCTCAGTATCATAAAGCAACTATGGTCAATTTTGAAGAACAAGGTTTGGGCTTGTTTTCCCCTCTGGCATTTCTGCGAGAACTGGAAAGATTTTTGCATGAAGAGTGGTATTAACTTGGCATATAATTGTTCTAACCAGTTATGTTCTTAAGTACTACCTGGAATTACTCCACGATTTGGGCACCACTTGCCTAACGAATTTTGATAAAACTATTCTTATGCTGCGTACACACGCTCGGAATTTCCAACAACAAATGTTCAATGGGAGCTTTTTGTCGGAAATTCCGACCGTGTGTAGGTTCCATCGGACATTTGCTGTTGGAATTTCCGACAACAAAAATTTGAGAGCTGGATCTCAAATTTTCCGACAACAAAATCCGTTCTTGTAAATTCTGAGCATGCGTAGACAATTCCGACGCACAAAATTTCACGCATGCTCTGAATCAAGTACGAGACGGAAGCACTCGGTCTGGTAAAACTAGCATTCGTAATGGAGAGAGCACATTCGTCACGCTGCAAATTTTTAAATCTTTTCATGCATCGCATTCTCTTCTTCTTTATAATGCTAGAATAGTGAAGTTGTTTTGCTGCTGATATTCAAAGAGTTCTGACAAACTGATTTCTTTATTATTTCCCATGACCCCCCTAATAATCTTTTTTTTTTTTTCACCAGATCTCCATAATAATGCTTAGAATTTATTTTTATAGTGATCTTTTTTTCTTTATCAAGATCTCCTGGTTTTTTTTTTTTCTAGTGATCTCCATAATATTTTTTTTCCTTTTATGTGTCAAATTACCACAACACAATTACTATCTTGTATTTTTTAACCTCAAGGAGGTTGGTTGGTGTTGGTGTCCCTTGTTAATTTGACATTGTATTTTTGAAATGTACCTGCCTACTCACAAACAAACTGTCCTTTTTGAAGTAAAACACATAGCCAAGCATTTGTGAAAAAAATAGACATTTATTATGGGTCATAACAAAATAAAGAGGAAGGCAACTCTGGATAAACTGGTGAAATTGGCGAAGCCTTTTTACCCCAGGGCACACATGAACTATTTGACAGGCAAAATTGGTAGCCTGAGGAGTCCATATAATAGTGAGCACAATCTGGTCCAGGACTCCGAGAGATCAGGAACAGCAGCAGATGACATATATATGTCCCCAGGCTGTGGTCTTACACAGCCTGCATCTTTTGTCAGACCAGACTGAGCCCAGGCCATCCCTTTCTTGTCTTACTTCCACGCTTCCTTCCAGGCTTGCCTCCAGGCTGTGGCTCTGGTGTTGGCATTGTGGCAGGAGGTGGAGGAGGAGGAGGATGATGGTCGAACTCACAAACATGGCTTTTGCTTGTGAGTTTTCCCCTCAACCCCTTATTTAGGGCTTTGAAGATAACTTCCTCACAGAAGAGGTGTTGGCCCTCCTCCATTTCCTGCATTTTGCAGGCTGCCATATATGTATAAGCCTCTTGAAGATTGGGGGGGTTATGAGGGCCACATTAACCTGACGAATTAACCCAAGCGCTGTCTCCTCCACGTTCCTCCCCTTCCTGGGCCTTTTTGTTTGAAGGCGGAGGGGAGGGACCTAGGATTCGGTCAGGCTACTGGGCCCGGCCACCTCCTGGCTGCCACTTTCCACAGCCTCCTCCTGGCTGCCACATTCCACAGCCTTCTCCTGGCTGAGGCCTTCCTGTGTATGAAAAAGGGACATCGTTTTAGTTTTTTGTTCATCAATCAGCTCATGACTGTTGCAAATTGAATGTTGACAAAAAGAGAAGACTATCATTCTGACCCCAGCATTTTTCATTCTTGTCCCAATCATTTTTGGCCACTACTGTCTATTGATATGTAAAACACTTTGTTAAAGCGGAGGTCCGCTGAAAAAAAAATATTAAAAGCCAGCATCTACAAATACTGCAGCTGCTGACTTTTAATATATGGACACTTACCTGTCCAGGGAGCCTGCAATGTCGGCAGCCGAAGCCGATCCGTCTTTCGGCTCTCGGCTGCTGCCGCCGCCATCCTCGGTGAGGGAATAAGGAAGTGAAGCCGTGCGGCTTCACTTCCTGGTTCCCTACTGCGCATGAACGAGTCGCGCTGCACATCCTCTCAGGTCCCTGCTGTGTTCTGGGACCTGTGTGGCATAGGTCACCACAAGCGCCGCATTGATCTATGCCAGGAAGTGAGAGCAAACACCTGTATTAGGCAGGTATCTGCTCCCTCCTCCCCTTTGAAAGGTGCCAAATGTGACACCGGAGGGGGGGAGGAATTTGGCAGTGGAAGTTCCATTTTTGGGTGGAACTCCACTTTAAATCAGAAATTAGTGATCAATAATAACATCTAGTTAACATCATTAATTTTAGGACAAGAAATATGTTGAACAATGCTATACCTGGCTCAAGCTGGGCTCCACCACATCTTCCTGGCTGGAAGGCCCAGGTTGGACGTCGGAAGCCTCAGCTGGGGTGGAAGGAAGCGTTGAAGGAAGAGTGGAGAGTGATGGCCTGATTTCAGTCTGGTCTGACAGAAAATGCAGTCTGTCATAGTACCACAGCCTGGGTACATAAATGTCATCTGCTGCTGCTCCTGATCTCTGGGAATCCTGGACCTTCTTGCGCTCCCTATTATAAGTGCTCCGCAGGCCACCAATTTTGGCCTTCAAATAGGGGATGGTTGCCGTGGGGATCTGTGGCTTCACCAATTCCAGCAACTGATCCAGTGCTGCCTTCCTCTTTCTTTTATTAGTATAAAAGGGGTGTTTTACCTGCCACAGACAGGGCAGCTCCCTGTACTTATTGATGAATAGGGGGAGGAAGTCATGATCGTTGAAGCGATCCATTTTATCTGCAAGACACAACATAAGACAAAATGTCAGGCTAAACCCTCCTAATCTTGTCCCAATATAGGCCTCAATCTATAAGCAGTATAGGCCACTGATGCACCAAGTTAAAAATGTACCTTCGTTATCGCGATCGGTGCTTCCGCTACTCCTTCCTCCGCACACAGATCGTATGTACAACGCACGCGCACTACGCTTTATATACACTGTGCATGCGTGAAACTCCGCCAGCCCCTGACCTTCTTTCTAGTATATTCCCGCCCCTTCTCTTGAGGCGCAGTGGGAGAGCACATGGTGGAGACACAGCAGGTGCGTGATAATAGCAGTAACGAGAAGGAAAACCCGGATCCAGGAGGAGATATAAGGCCTCAAATATGTCCTTTGTAGAGATGGTGGAGATGGTGGACATCTTGAAGAGGGCTGGCTATGATGGGAAGCATGGACCTTACTCAAACCCAAATGTGAGAAAGGCCAAGATCATGACTAAAGTTGTGAAAAGTCTGCACAGTAATTTTGGGGTACGACAATCCAAGGAGCAACTGAGGAAACGCTGGTCAGACCTGAAATTGAGGGAGCACGATCAGTACAGAAAGATCAGTAATCGGTCGTAGTAAACATCGTTCCTTCGCCCACTAAAACAATGTTTTTGGCAGATACAGGTTAACTACATTTGGTCATGCCTATTTGTATTAAAAGACGTTTAATACATTGTTGTCTAGATGTGTTTGTAACTTTAATGAAATGCAAACTTGATTCAGTGTAAGGAGAGGACACTCAGCAGCTGTTTACACATCTGGACGCAGGAGCACTAGTGTGGGACACCAGAACAACCTTTTTAGGGTGTCACACGCAGGTGCTCCAGTGTATACTAATGGTGTCTCCATGTGTGAAACTTGTCCAAAAAAGGTAAGTATTCCAGCTTTGGTAAGGGAAAAAATCATGTCTTCAGCTTGGAACTCTGCCAAAACAGACAATTGTACAACACTTCCAAGCAATGTTTCATATTCCTATTTCTGGCCTCAAATACACTGTATCTGTGTGCTCAGTATACATTTTTTTTTAATTCACATAGGGGAGAAAAGACTTGGGACATCTGAGGACACCAGGAACCCCACACCTCATAAAGAAGGGGAACTCAGCACACCACAACCTGAGGATGTGGAGGGAGAGGTTTATGAAGTGAGCGAAATAGTGACCACAACAGGTCAGTGTCTGAGACCACAGCTTTAGGTAATAGATGGATGCCTGCATATTTATAATACATGGTGTGTTTTTATATTTTAGGTGATGTGGATGTTGTGGAAGAAGAAACTCATTTCACCAGTGCAAGTGCTCAGATCCTCATCAGGGAGATAATGGTGTGCAATCGGGATTTAGACAACGTAAAGGAAAACATCAATGATGTTCAACAAAAAATGAAGAACATCATTGATGTTTTAGGCAGAATATAAAACACACAAAAATTGTACCATTGTATCGTTTAATTTTTCTTTTAAAAACAATTTTAAAAGTTTTTTATAAGCCAAATTTTTAAGATGCACACAGTGCGTCAACATGTGCTATCTGCCATTACGGGATATCAATGTATGCGTTTGGTGGGTGCAACCCCTTCCTCGCAACTCAAGTAGGTGAAAGGAAGGGGTTGCACCTCCAAAACACGTCCGTTGATCCCCCATGATGGAAGCTAGCATATGTTGACATTAGGCATGGGATCAGGAGGGAAATGTAAATTTTGACTCCCAATTTGTGTGCATCTTCAAAATTTGGCTTTTACAGGGGTGACATCACCCCATCTGATGAAGGTAAGATCAACACAGTTTTGACATACTAATGTCTAATATTGCCTTCACTTTTTCAAAGTTGAACTTTGTAAGTTCCTTAGTTGTGTAAAAACATGCCTGTTTAAGCAAAAAAATGATATTTCTAATGTCAAACCTAAAAATGTTATACACCAAAGATGTTGGTTTGTTCAAAAACCCTTTTCTAACGCACAAGTGAATGTGCACGGAGTAAAATGTTTTCTACTCAAAAATGTGTGGCTTCTTCTTTCAATGCTCAATACCAGTATTTGGAGTAAGTTGGTGTTTACAGTGACAATGTGGGTTATTTACTAAAGGCAAATCCACTTGGCACTACAAGTGCACTTGTAGTGCAGAGTGGATTTGCCTTTAGTAAATAACCCCCAACAGTGCTGTACAATTTGCCACAATCAGGCCATTTTCGGGACTCTAAACAATTAATTCATGGTGCTGAAAATGTTTTAAGTTTTTTGAATCATTAATCCATTACATACATTAACAACAAAAACAATGTGTGTAGCAGACCCACAACATAATAGTTAGCTGAAGAAGAGATTGTCACCTCATGTATCAAAAAAATTACCTTTGCACTATTGAAGAAAATGGGCAAAAAGAAAAGCCCATTGGAGAACTTAGGAGACAGCTAAAAGAAACACAAGCAGTAAATCAAATTAAATATTAGTTCAGATTAACAAAAATCTTTATTTAAAAAATGTATCACACATTTGCTGGCATACCAATGGCCCCCCTACCCGCAAAGTATTCTATATATTTTTGACGGACTTCACGGGCGCTTTGGGGGGGTAAAGCCAGGACGGCCAGTTTCAAGTGCCGTCAGGGTTGTTTGTTCGGGAAATCCGGCCTCAGGACCAACTGAGGCCATATAGATTGTTGAATTTTCCCTTAAGAAATTATGGAGTATGCAGCATGCAAGGACAATATGAATCAGTTTATATTCCGCCATGTTGATTACAGTGAGGAACAGGCGGAACCGGCTGGCCATTATCCCGAAAGCATTCTCCACCACTCTTCTGGCTCTGGCCAGCCGGTAGTTAAAAATCTTCTGGTCCTCATGGCGAATGGCCACATCAGGTGTTCAACCAGCCCAAATGCTTCATCAGCAACGAAGACGAACGGGAGTCTTGCCACTTTATCTTCAGCAGGTGGCAATCCCAAGCCACCATTTTGGAGCCGTCTGTAGAACTTGGTCTGGGCGATGACTTCACCATCCGACATCCGGCCATTCTTCCCCACGTCCACATACAAGTACTCGCCGACACCACCACCAACATCACTATACTATTAAACCCCTTGTAATTATAATAGTATGACCCCGAGTTGGGGAGTGGGACGATGTGGACATGTTTCCCATTGATTGCCCCTCCGCAGTTGGGAAAGTCCCACTGCTGGGCAAATTGGGAAGCCATAGTCTGCCATTCCTGTGGCGTTGAAGGAAACTGTGGAGTCAAACAAGAAAAAAAAATTATTACTTTTGCACATAACATTGCAAGCAGATTAGACACAAACATTCTTGGCCAACATCAGTATAACATTTATTTTAACCACTTCAGCCCCAGAAGAATTTACCCCCTTCCTGACCAGAACATTTTTTGTGATTCGGCACTGCGTCCCTTTAACTGACAACTGCGCGGTCGTGCGACGTGGCTCCTGAACAAAATTGATGTCTTTTTTTTCCCACAAATAGAGCTTTCTTTTGGTGGTATTCGATCACCTCTGCAGTTTTTATTTTTTGCGCTATAAACAAAAAAATAGCGACAATTTTGAAAAAAATGCATTATTTTTAAATTTTTGCTATTATAAATATCCCCAAAAAATATTTAAAAAAACATTTTTTTTCCTCAGTTTAGGCCGATACATATTCTTCTACATATATTTGGTAAAAAAAAATCGCAATAAGCGTTTATTGATTGGTTTGCGCAAAAGTTATAGTGTTTTCAAAATAGGGGATAGTTTTATGGCATTTTTATTAATATTTTTTTTTTTTACTAGTAATGGCACCGATCAGTGATTTTTATCATGACTGCGACATTATGGGGGACATATGGGACATTTTTGGGACCATTGTCATTTATACAGCAATCAGTGCTATACAAATGCACTGATTCCTGTGTAAATGACACTGGCAGTGAAGGGGTTAACCACTAGGGGGCACTGATCTCAGGGAGCAGAGATCAGTGACACTGTCACTAGGCAGAATGGGGAGATGCTTGTTTACATTAGCATCTCCCCGTTCGCCCTCTCCATGAGGCGATCGCGGGTATCCCCGTGGCGATAGAGTCCGCGGGACCCGCGACCCGACTCACGGAGCTCCCGGCCAGTACACAATGACACAGCGGCAAATTTAAAGGGACATACGGGTACGCCCATTTGCCCAGCCGTGCCATTCTGCTGACGTACTACGGCGTCCGCCGGCCAGAAACCTGTTAAGAAATATTTAAAGACAAAAAAATAAGGTACACTTATCAGATTCCTCACACCCTATGATGGCCCATTGTAAAAATTTTAGGTTGGGGGGGAGATGTTTTGGACAGGTAACCCTCTCCACTTCATTGAGAGCTGAATGCATACATAATGTGTGTTACTTTGGCCAGCCCCTCCTTACTTACACTACTGGCAGCCCACTGGACAGGTAAGAAGTGTCATAATACAAAAATAAGAATACACACTGTACAAATTGAAGCACATTTTTACATTTTGCAATTACCTATCAAGGTAATAGGAGAACAAAACTTTAAACAGTACCATTTGAAAGAATTCAGGCAGGCCCTTTCACTATATGCTTTGTTGAATTCATCCATAAATATGACCACAAAAGAGGTAGGTATAGTGTGTATGGGTTGGGCAAAGTCAGCAGATAGAGGATTGTTATCGGTTGGGGGGGAGGGTTCCAAATGAGTTTGGGACCCCCAAAAAAAAGCCTCTGGCACTCTGCCTGAATTTAAGGACAAAAATAACATTTGTACACATTTTAGGGGGTGTTTAGGGTAAAGCACTACTATGGAGCTGACAAAATATATTGTTAAGTGACTAGGCTAGGTGTGTATGGGCCCAGGATAGCATGCTGGAGAGGTTAGTGAAGGCAAATATGCATGAAGGACAAAAAAAGAGCATTAAAAGCTTACAGCATGCATGAGGATAAAGAAGACATTCACAGCATATTACAATCATGGTAATTAGGGAATGATGAAAAAAATACAATACATTAGCAAACATTAAATACATAGAATTTCATGTTAAAGGAGAAAACTTACCTTATTATACTCCTTCTGCAGGACCTGGATGATGGCAGAACAGGTCTCTGGAATAATGATCCCCAGAGCCTGGGGGAGATGCCTGTCGAGAACTTGATGTCCTGCAGACTTCTCCCTGTCGCCAAGTACCGCAACGTGGTGACCAGCCTTTGTTCAAGAGTGATGGCTTGCCGCATGCAGGTGTCCTGTCTGGTAATATAGGTGGACAGCAAAGCCAACAAATGGTGAAAAATGGGGTCCGTCATCCGGAGATAATTCCTGAAATCATCAGGATTATTCTCACGGATCTCCCGCAACAAAGGCATATGAGAGAATTGGTCACGCTGGAGTAACCAATTCTTCGTCCTTGAACTCCTCCCCGCCCTGCTCATGGACTGGGCTTGGGTCAAAGTAAGAATCCCAACACCAAGCCCCTGCACAGCACAAATTCTACAACAAGTACGTACCTGCAACATGGCTTAAAAACGGTCGGCTGGTCAATACGATCTAACAGAACGCACTGAAAATGTGCCTGAGAAGAGTGAGCTGAAAATCAGAAACAAGCAGACAAGAGCGCACTGAAAACCAGATACAAACTAACTACACGAACTGAAAAACAGATACGAACCCACAAGCACAAACTGAAGAGCAGTGACGGACTGAAGAGCACGAGGTTGAAAAGCGCGAATCGTCTCTCACCAAACTTCTACTAACACGAGATAAACATGAGATTAGCAGAAGGAGCCCAAAGGGTGGCGCACTTGGTATTAAACTTCCCTTTTATAGTGCCGTCGTACGTGTTTTACGTGACCGCGTCCTTGTCGATCGGAATTTCCAAAACATTTGTGCGACTGTGTGTATGCAAGACAAGTTTGAGCCAACATCCGCCGGAAAAGAAATCCACAGTTTTGTTGTCGGAATGTCCGATCGTGTGTACGCGGTATTAATGTGATCGCTTCACCACATTGTACTGAGTATAAGGTTGCTCCCATTCTTGTTTCAAAGCAGGATGATTGTACCTATCTTTTTTACGCCACAAAATGTCATTGCGACACATTCAAAAGTGGTATCAGATTCCATTATCCCCCATCCAAGTCAATTCCCAGGAGAATTCAGGCTGTCTTGGATGCCAAAGGCAGTCCAACATCATATTCGGTAGCGATTTCATTTACCTGGTGTTTCCATATTTTTGTCCAATCCCTGTATGTAGCCTATGAGGCTGTAGGTAAGTGCTCTAAATGTGAGAGTCTACCTACATTTTTGTTTTTAGATAAAAACTGCACAAAGCAAATGCTCACAGATAACACACTGGTTCTCTTTACATACTGGCAGCATTAAAGCTGCCTACAGGGGCACATCGAACATGCACATCTGTTGTAACTTGATGTAATAAATATTGCAATGGAAAGAATATTGAAAGATTTGGCCATCTATCAAGACCTATTTTATAGTAGATAATATTGTTATTTAGTTATATAACTTCAAGTCATAAGCATTTAAAGTACCACATTTTTAGTTTTAAATAAATGTAGATCTTTTGGTCAACTGGCTATGAGCAACAATTAGACACTTTTAAATCCTTTGTGTAACGCTAGGAGAAGTCATTACACTCAAGGCAGGAGATGACTATTAAAACTGAAACCCTATTGAGAAAATGTACTGTAATTAATATCTGTTGCATGCAGGTTTCTTAATGACAACAAAAATCTACAACGCTTTCATAATGATGCCTTAAAGGGAGCTATTGGACCAAATCGTCTGTAAGTACAATAATCATTTCTCTTTTTTTGTCACTTCAAGACATATATTAATAATTCTTAAATGATTTCTTCATTTTTCTTCTTCTTCTTTCATTACAGGCCTATATTAGTAATATTGGACTTTATAGGTGCCAAAAAACAGAATTTTTTTATTTAAAAATAAACACAATATTTTACTATACAGGTAATTTATTTTAAAAAAAGAGAATGTATTGACCTTGTCCATCAAACTAAGACACCACTTTATCTATAAAACCCAATAAAATATTCACAAATAAGTAAAAATTGCAGGTGTGTATAACCATCCTTTATATCTTACAGTATCTCACAAAAGTGAGTACACTCCTCACATTTTTGTAAATATTTTATTATATCTTTTCATGTGACAACAATAAAGAAATGACACTTTGCTACAATGTCAAGTGGTGAGTGTACAGCTTGTATAACAGTGTAAATTTGCTGTCCCCTCAAAATAACTCAACACACAGCCATTAATGTCTAAACCACTGGCAACAAAAGTGAGTACACCCCTAAGTGAAAATGTCCAAATTGGTCCCAATTAGCCATTTTCCCTCCCCAGTGTCATGTGACTCATTAGTGTTACAAGGTCTCAGGTGTGAATAGGGAGCAGGTGTGTTACATTTGGTGTTATCGCTCTCACTCTCTCATACTGGTCACTGGAAGTTCAACATGGCACCGCATGGCAAAGAACTCTCTGAGGATCAGAAAAAAGAATTGTTGCTCTACATAAAGATGACCTAGGCTATAAGAAGATTGCCAAGACCCTGAAACTGAGCTGTACGGTGGCCAAGACCATACAGTGGTTTAACAGGACAGGTTCCACTCAGAACAGGCCTCGCCATGGTCGACCAAAGAAGTTGAGTGCACGTGCCCAGGGTCATATCCAGAGGTTGACTTTGGGAAATAGACATATGAGTGCTGCCAGCATTGCTGCAGAGGTTGAAGAGGCGGGGGGTCAGCATGTCAATGCTCAGACCATACGCCGCACGCTGGATCAAATTGGTCTGCATGGCTGTCATCCCAGAAGGAAGCCTCTTCTAAAAATGATGCACAAGAAAGTCTGCAAACAGTTTTCTGAAGACAAGCAGACTAAGGACATGGATTACTGGAACCATGTCCTGTGGTCTGATGAGACCAAGATAAACTTATTTGGTTCAGATGGTGTCAAGCGTGTGTGATGGCAACCAGGTGAGGAGTATAAAGCCAAGTGTGTCTTGCCTACAGTCAAGCATGGTGGTGGGAGTGTCATGGTCTGGGGCTGCATGAGTGCTGCCGGCACCAGGGAGCTACAGTTCATTCAGGGAACCAAGAATGCCAACATGAACTGTGACATACTGAAGCAGAGCATGATCCCCTCCCTTTAGAGACTGGGCCTGCAGTGCAGTATTCCAACATGATAACAACCTCAAACACACCTCCAAGATGACCACTGCCTTGCCAAAGAAGCTGAGGGTAAAGGTGATGGACTGGCCAAACATGCCTCCAAACCTAAACCCTATTGAGCATCTGTGGGGCATCCTCAAATGGAAGGTGGAGGAGCGCAAGGTCTCTAACATCCACCAGCTCCGTGATGTCGTCATGGAGGAGTGGAAGAGGACTCCAGTGACAACCTTTGAAGCTCTGGTGAACTCCAAGAGGGTTAAGGCAGTGCTGGAAAATAATGGTGGCCACACAAAATATTGACACTTTGGGCCCAATTTGGACATTTTCACTTAGGGGTGTACTCACTTTTGTTGCCAGCAGTTTAGACAATAATGGCTGTATGTTGAGTTATTTTGAGCGGACAACAAATTTACACTGTTATACAAGCTGTACACTCACTACTTTACATTGCAGCAAAGTGTCATTTCTTCAGTGTTGTCACATGAAAAGATAGAAGAAAATATTTACAAAAATGTGAGAGGTGTACTCACTTTTGTGAGATACTGTATTTATGCAATATAAATAAATGTGCAAATAATTAAAGTGACAGTGCAACATTATAGTAATGGCCAATGACTGGCATCTGCAACATAAATAGATAAACTGAATCTGAAGAGACGTGAGTGAATCCAAACAGGTAAAGGTGACTTGAAGTGAAAAACAGTTCAAAAAACGGTGGAAGATGAGTGTTCTGCCTCTATAAAGAAGCGCCACCATGGAAAGAATTCACCATCCAATGTGCAGCCACCACCAAACAATATGATCAGGTACTCTTACCAAATAATGTGGGCCCCCTGCCAGTAGCAAGGAGCCAAAAAAGCGAAAACTGGAGAGACTTGGACGTCACAGGAACCAGCATATGGGATGCGCAGCAACACTAACCCAGCGTCCACAAAGTCTTAAGTCTCATACACACGATTGGATTGTTGGCCAACAGAGCGTCAGACTTTTGTCCGAAGGGCGTGTGTCGTAAACTTGTCTTGCATACAACGGCATACAATTGTCGGCCAACAAACATGAACGTAGTGACGTACTACATGGAATTTCAGCTCTTGGGCGCAACCCTTTGGGCACCTTCTGCTAATGTCATGTTTGTTGAGCATTGATTCTGAGCATGCGTGTTTGTACTTTGGACTTTTGTGCGACTGACTTGTGTACACACGATATGAAAATCTGACAACAGACCGTTGTCCGTCGAAAATTTACTAGCCTGCCATCCAACATTTGTTGGCGGAATGTTGAACAATAATTGTCTGAAGGAGCGTACCAACAGTCGGATTTTAGGCAGTCTGTCATCACACAATTCCCTGCCGAAAATCCGATCGTGTGTACGAGGCTTTAGGCCCCACCAATCATAGGAAGAATCCAGGGATGTAGTCTCACACAGGACAGACAGTTTTCTTGACAGGGGTCTGTCTTTCAACAGCAGCAAGCTGCTCACACTCCACCTTCCATGGTGGAAGATGGAGTGTGAGCAACTTGCTGCTGTATTCAGCGCTGCACTTTATCCCTCATTCACATTGCACAATTCGTCTAATTGTAGTGCTAGCAGCATGCCAATTTTGATTGGTGCCACGGTAATTTTTTTAATTTCCATTATATCTTATAGACAGGACCTGTCTCCTCCTGCCTAAAATCCAGAGGATGCTTAAGGGGTGTGGAGTTTGATAGCCTCTCACTGATTATGGAGTATTTTACAGTATTCATCTGTGCAAACAAGTAGCTCTGAGGAAGAGTTACCTCTTCCATCAATCAATGGAAGGATAAAGATGTAAGGAGGTCCTGTCTATAAGATGTGATTGATGGTTTCACATCTGCAATTTTTACTGGTTTGTGTTTTTTTTTTATATATATATGCAAATCAGGCAGGAAACGTGATGCGGGGTTCGCCGATCTGTCCAGGGAGACTGAGCCAATTAGCGTCATGTTGCTATGGTAATTAAATGTGGGACATCGGCATGACTATGACCCTGCTGATGAAGTCCCGCCCACAGGACATAAGCGTATGGGGGGAGGAGTCACATCTGACATCACCCGCAGCCATCTTTTCGGTTGGAAACACACAACCATGCTCATATGCCTGCACTTGGTTTAAGTGCTGTGTTTGTAGGTAGGATTTTACTTTTTTGAGCACTAGATTCTTCCTCTTATTTACACATGTTCTGAGGAGAGATCGTTTATGACATGACCAGATCTCTGGATGTCTGTACCCCATGGTGTGGGAAATTGCTGAGTGACCTTTTCAGGTTGAATCAATGAGGGGAGAGGATAGAGTTGTCTGTGATGGATGGGCTGTACTCACCATATCACTGTCTCAGCTGTCATCAGGCACCTCACACTCGGAAGCTGTTCATCTCATTTGAAAACCATTTATTATTTTCCTTCCACTTCACAATTATGTGCCACTTTGTGTTGGTCTATCACATAAAATCCCAATAAAATAAATTTACGTTTTTGGTTGTAACATGACAAAATGTGGAAAATTTAAAGGGGTGTGAATACTTTTTCAAGGCACTGTAATACATCTGAAAATTAAAATTAATGTCTGAGTTAGGAGTTGCTCACTTCCAATGTATTTCACACTTGGTATCGCCAAGGAAGGGTCCTGGCGGTCGGGTGGTGGTCCTCAAAGCCAAGTGAGCAACTCCTACCTCAAATATTGATTTTACATTTCAGACAAAATACTTGAACCAAGGATGGTCATTGTATAACCTATCTTTGTAAAACTTAGTATGTATTGATTGTTTTGTGAGGTAATGTTCAAATGCTTTCGTACAATTATTAGGCATTAAAGTCTACCACAATCAATGGATGAATACTTTTTTGTAAACCTTTTTAGTTTTTTTTTAGTCTTTTAGGAAATTTCTGTATAAAAAAAAAACTGTTTTTTTTTTTTTTTTAAAGAAATTTATTTGTTTTTTTGGCACCTGTAAAGTCCCATATTGTGAATTTGGGTTTCTATATTTCGGTTAAAGGAATGTGGGGCCTTGAGTACTTATCAATCCAAATTAAAGTGGTTGTAACCCTAAAAAAATAAATAAGATCCTGTTCCTTTAAGACATGCTGTATAGCACAGTGCTCATGCTATGTAATTTTTCCCTTCCTATATTGTAAAATACCTGGTTGATCCTGCCAGTTCCTGTGTCCCCCTGTCTGTGCTGACCAAGGTAATCATGGCTGCTGATCCATGATCACAGTGTCTTACATTCCCTATTGGAGTCATGATGTATGTTTTAGATACTACTTTTCCTACTTATATTATCTTACTTCTATTTCTGTTGACGCTTTAATGCGTCAGCTATTTTTATGAGTATTTTTTACAATGCAATTAATCATGTAATGATGTGACCGGTGTATTTGTAAAATACTGTTTAACCTATTGTTGGATTATGTATATATGTGTAGCGATTGATTCTCGAATATTGATATACATTGTATGTAATGAATTGTATACCCCCAACCTTTGTTCTAAGTATTGACTCAATTAAAAATCAATTTCCAATTAATTTCTCATTTGCATCCGTGTGCTTCACTCAAAGTCCTGCCCCTTACTATATTTTTTTCATACCTATCGGGATGGAGGATGGGACTTGTACGGCCCCCTATCCTCATATAAAGTCCCCAAAAATCCACTTTTTCTTTTTACCATGATCACCGTAGTCAGGTTATGTGCCTCCGTCATCCCGCTGCTCTGCTCTGACAGTCTCTCCCCCTCCCCTCCCTGTCAGCGTGAGAATGGCTCTCCTCCCCGCCCCTCCCAACGCTATTCAGCTGCAATATGCAGCATAAATACATGTAGATCCTCTGGTTTAGGCTGCCATCAACAATAGTGTATGTGATTTTTTTTTAATTAAAAGGCTAAATACCTTTTCCCACACCTCTTCTGTGTGGTCACGTGTCCCCCTGTGCTGGCCGGCTGACGTCACAGGGGAATATTGGCCCCTCCCACTTCTCTCCATAGATCGGGGAAGACCAGCAGAGGTGGATCACGTGACCGCACAGCTGCGGTGTTAGAAAAGGTATTTACCATTTTCATTTAAAAAACAAAACACTTAAACTATTGTTAATGGCAGCATACATCCGGAGGGGATACATGTAAAGTCACATAGTGACTTTACAAACCCTTTAAGTATATATAGGTCACAATTTCATTAGAGAATAAAGTTCAATATGTCCAATTTACTTGGAAACTTATTTTTTTATTGGGACACAAGTATCTTTATAAATGTTAATGCTGATAAGGGGACAAAGCAGGGACAAAGATAGCAATAAAGACTTGATAGGGGGTTCTTACCATTCGTGACTTTATACAAAACTAAAATAGTTTAGACTATACTTACAATTTAAGGGTTCATGCAAGATTAAAGATCCTTCACACATTGTAGTACTTTTTGATTTTGCTAGATGGCCAGACTGGGCCTGTGTGGTAATACAGGCAGTGCCAGGACAAGGTTATCCAGTGCCCAGGCAAAGATGCCAAACTACGCCCCCCCATTCATAATGTGCAAGCTTAGGGGATCTTATGCCTAGCAGTCTCTTGCTTGTCAAAATCACTGCCGCTATCACTACTCCTATCAGCCTTATAACAAAAGGAAGGCACCCCCATCCTTACAGTAAACCACTACACCCAGGGCAGCCGCCCCTCCGGCCCACCCCTTGTCCCGGCCCTGAATACAGGTACTCCTGTTGTCACTCCTCTGTAAAAGAAGGGTAGGAATGTGCAATATTAGCTCCATTCTAAGTCATGTGGGCTGCGATGGAAGTAGTTTTCAACTATAAAGGTTCATTGTGAGTGCTGAGCAGCCTGGATGCCACAGATCTGGTTATACAGTATCTCCATTAATTCCTAATTTCTTAGTCAATTATCAAAGTTAGATTTTTATAAGGTACGGTAAATAACTTCTATCCATTGTCTTTCAAGGAAGGAGAACAGATGAATCTTTTTTCCAATTGTGATCACACATCGGGGGTGGCATATTTTAAAACATAGATTCCCTCTACTGATATTATTAAGTAAATATGCATTAATCCAGAATTATGCTTCATCTGTATTAAAATGTACACCTATGGATGGAGGATAAAACATAGTTGAAAGATTTAGTGCCTTCTCATTGCAGTATATATATATATATATATATATATATATATATATATATATATATATATATATATATATATATATATTTTTTTTTTTTTTTACAATTTACAGCTATAAATGAACTATAACTGTCAGTAATTGTAATTCCTGATATTTACATGAAAGTGTTGATACGTTTTTCTTCCAAGAATGATACGCTGGTTGATCTTATGTTTACCCTTTAGAGACATATCATCAACAGTCTTAGAGCATCTCCCTGTCCATGGACTAGAATTTATCCAGGTCTTAGTTGCGGAAAGATCATATTATCTGAAGAAGTTACCTGCTCTTGACAAGCTTGCCAACCTGTTGGAGGCTCGACTAACCTATCCCAGTCATTGTTGTGCTTTTACCGATATGAGGATGAAAGAGTAAGTATCAGAGTTCACTATATAGCCTGCTTCTGAAATATATATTCTAAAACTTTAAGTATATATTGTGATGGACTGCCTGGGTGCCTCCGCCAAGATACAGCTTCTTCCACTCTTCAACCAGTAACCAGGTATTATAGCTGAGAATTGCACCCAAGAACTAGACGACACTAGCTTAGGTGCAAACTGGAACTGACTTTATTGTAAATTCACACAGAATTTATACCACACACAGAATTTATACCACACACAATCAGGTAAGAGCATTATCACATTATTCTAAACAATGCCTTACTAACCATTCAGTGTCCTCCACCCCTCTCTGCCAATCCCTCTGCCACTGCCTTCCACTCACCTAACAAATAAAATTCAAAGTACTTATAATAATTTACAAAGCCATCCATAACTCTGCCCCCAGCTACATCACTAACCTAGTCCCAAAATACCAACCAAGCCGCTCTCTTCGGTCCTACCAAGACCTCCTGCTCTCTAGCTCCCTTGTCACCTCCTCCCATGCTCGCCTCCAGGATTTCTCCAGAGCTTCTGCCATCATTTGGAACTCCCTACCCCAATCGGTCTGACTGTCCCCCAATCTATCCATCTTTAGACGATCCCTGAAAACCCTTCTCTTTAAAGAAGCCTATCCTGCTTCTAACTAATACACTGTTTTATTTCCCCCATCAGCTCATCCCCCACAGCTATTACCCTTTGTATCAATTGACCCTCCCTTTTTAGATTGTAAGCTCTAATGAGCAGGGCCCTCTGATTCCTCTTGTACCAAATTGTAATGTAACTGTAATGTCTGCCTTTATTTTGTTAAGCGTTGCGCAAACTGTTAGCGCTATATAAATCTTGTATAATAATAATAATTATGCAAATTGTAAACAGTAATATCAGTACATCTCATGAACAGCTAACAAACAGCAAGCTAATTAACAACTAGCCACCTAAACAAGCCTAGGTGACTCAAGTCAGTGCCCACCTAGACAGTTTGGCACCAGTCCCATAGATACACAATGTACATTACACGTCTTGCCAGGCATTTGGCTTTCACTGGTGTAATCTGTCCACTACAAAAGTCATCATAAGAAATGTTCCAGCAGTCTGAAAAAGGGGAATTAATTTATCTTCATAGAATACTTTGGGGAAAAGGTTGATAAATATTTCTGTCCTAAGTGAAGAAGCTTTTCCAACCCAGTCTGCAGGAGGGCCACGATATTTCCTCTGACCATTCACCTGCACAAGATTAATATTACCCCTTTCCATCCACTCCAGAAGGGAGGCTTTATTGTCCTTTATTGTCCTTATTCGGAGAATTAATCCAAGCCTCACTCTCAGCGTTCATCACATTGTTGTCCAGCATTAGACAAAGATCAGCTCTCTCCATGGGATCAGAGGCTGAACTGAGCTCTTTTCCATGCTCTGACTGAGAGAAGAAGACAAAATCCCCAGTCTCCTCCATAAGCCATAATCAATGGGTAGAAGGCTAGACCCTAGTTCCCTCCAAAAGCCTCTGTTCTGGTTGGGTTTGTCACATATACATTTTAGTTTTGGATAGAGTAAGGAATGATACAACCCAGTCAGTTTTTTTTTTGTTTGTTTTTGTTTTTTTCCTGTCCTATTGGGGAGATTTACCTTCACTTCAAGTTCCAGATACACAACAGGTGGTGATAGATGAGGTTAGACAGTTGTCATCTGAACAATTGTCCTCCATTGGAAGATTTCCCCTCACCAGCTCTTCTAATGACAACTGTAAAATTTTAGGAAATTTAAAGAAGGAACACTGGTTGAGGGTCCAAATAATTTTATTTAATCACATAACCGCAAGAAACAAACTATCATGCTTCGTGGCTCTAAGGGACCCCTTCATCAAAGCTCAACACAATGCTGAAATTTGGGCTGGAGTGATGTTGGCTCAAAAAAAGAGGAAAGATTTAAAAATAGAGTATGGGTACCTTTTGACAAAGTTAATATTAGCAGCTATTTCAACTAGCCAAGCTATAACATTTTTGAAGGGTGAATCTCCCCAGCATGGACACAAACAGCAATAAAAATCTGACAAGGTTTTCAACACTTTCCCACTTAATTCAAAATAAAAAAATTGGCTTTAGGTACTCAGAGAACACAGGACAGCAGGAAGCCTGTCTATAGATTGTAAGCTTGTTTTGTACCCCCAGGACTTACTGGTAGTTCAGTCCATTCATCAAACTAAGTAGCATGTCCTTTTTTCATCAATACCCAAGTTTATTGTTCATTTATCTTAGCAGCTAAGTTCCTTTAATAATATGTCCTCCCTACCCCAAGGTGAAGGGAAAAAAGCCAAAATAATAAGTTCTTCCCTTGGTGAAAATAAGTATACTGTAATATATTCATATATATTACAATAGGTTTGCAATGGCTATAGATCTATTAAAAACTTCAAGTCCAAAGATGTGGCAAATAAAAGTATATACCGTATATGGGGCTGTATATTCACATATACAGCCCCAGCAGTGGAAAGTCCAAGAAAAATGTCTAAGATTATATGGAACCATTTATTCTACTGTATATCTCAAGTTCATAGAGTTCCATGAATTAACCACTTGCTGACCGCATAACGCCGCTATACAGCGGCAGAGTGTCTCTCCTGTGCCGGATCATGTCTTCCAGGTAAGGGGTGCACTGCTTGTGCTATGCTTAGTCACAGCACAAGCCAATCATCAGGTACCGGTCAATGGATGACCGCCAGAACACAGTGATCGGTGAGGAGAAAGACCGTCGGAACAGAGCTCAGCCTATGTTAGGCTTCATGTACACACTGCCTACATTGACCGCTGGCCATGGGAAAACACAAAAGGTGGCAAAATCACGGTTTTGCCACGGTTTGCACTTTCCCATGGCCAGCGGTCAAAACTTTCCTATCCTTAATGTGATTCTTCCGCATTCAGAAGAGGGCGGTTGAGGGAGACTGAAGTTCCCCTAACCATGGCAGCTTCTAAACTCGGGTAAAACCTATGTGTACATGGAAACATAGGCTTTTAACGAGTTGTGTTTAGGAGCTTTGGCAAAAAAAAAATGCCAAAAGCTCCTAAACTCAAGTTTAGGAGCTGCCAATGTACATGAAGCCTAAACAAGGCAGAGCTCTGTCCTGTCAGTAGGGATGTGCTGAATGTGCTGATGAGCAGGGAATAAAATCCAGCACATCCCTTAGGTAAAAGCACCAAATAGTAAACACAAAAACACTGGCTAGGCACACATATAACCGTTTTTATTAGTATAGTGACAGTGTATATTTTTAGCACTGATCACTGTATTAGTGTCACTGGTTCCCACAAAGTGTCAAGAGTGTCCATTAGTGTCCGATTGTCTGTCGCAATATTGCAATCCTGCTATAAAACGCTGATTGCCACCATTACTAGTATAAAGAATAAATAAAAATATTCCAATATATATCCATAGCAATTTAATATACAGCATTGTGTGACCGTGCAATTGTCAGTTAAAGTAACACTACTAAGGTCAAGGGGGAATATACGGTAAGTATTGCTTCAGTAGGCCTGTAGGCCATCTGAGACAGGAACAAATCTCTAGAGATGCAAGGGGGCACCCCCTTGTGTCTTTTCTTGAGGTCCAAAGATGTCAGTGTTCAATTATGTCTGATCAAGTATCCTTCTGTTGCTGCACTGATATTTCCATGAATAAGCAGTCATGTGAAATAAAGGACATCAATAGAAGGATGGTCTATATATGTACAATCTATGTATGAGGGATTCCTCAAAAATATTATTATCATCATATAACAGTTTGCGCAGCGCTTTACAATATAAAGGGAGACAATACAGCAACAAAACAATTCAATACAAGAGGGTTAGGAGGGCCCTGCTCCTGTGAGCTTACAATCTACTAAGAAGGGGCTGGTGAAAAAAAAGGGAGTAACTGTGAGGGATGAACTGATGAGGGAAGTAGAAGATTCGGTGGTTAGCTGATGGCAGGATAGGCCTCCCTGAAGAGATGAGTTTTCAGGGATCGCCTAAAGGTGGACCGAATAGGAGATAACTCGACAGATTGGGGTAGTGAGTTCCAGTGGATGGGAGAGGCTCTGAAGAAGTCCTGGAGACAAGCATGGGAGGAGGAGACAAGGGAGCTAGACAGCAGGAGGTCTTGGAAGTAGTGGAGAGATTGGTTTGGTTGATATCTGGAGATAAGTTTGGTGATGTAGCTCGAGGCAGAGTTGTAAATGACTTTGTATGTGATTGTTAGTGTTTTGAATTTTTTTTCATTGGGCAATGTGATTTTGGAGAGGGTATGGAGATGAAGTCTGCAAGATTTGGACAGCAATTAGACTTGGGCCTGAAAGGACAGGTCAGAGTCCAGGATTACACCTAGTATTGGCATGGATCCCATCCATATGAAGACAAGGATCCCCTCCTAACTTCATAACCCACTGAGATGTTCCTGTCATGTGCATAACACATATTTTGGGAGCGCATTCAAAGTTCAATGCATGGGAAATATGTATTTCCTCTGTTGTTGTTCTTAACGATCTTTACAGAGGTGATCTCCCAAGATATAAGGGGAGGATACCACACACCAACAGTCACAGACACAAAGCTCTAATGAACTGAGTTCATGGGTTTGTTGGGGGTTCAACTCATTTTGCTCCTAAAATTGGGACTTCATCAGGACATTGGGTCCCACTGATCTTCACTAGGGGACTGTATGATGTTACTTCTTGGGGGCAAATCAAATAAGCAAATTTTATTATTGTTGGAAATACATATGAACAATGTGGGTTTTACAAAACAACAAAGAAATAGCTCCAAATACCATACAGAATGTTATCTTTAAGAGATAAAGTAGAAACTATTTCTATTACTAATTTGTAAAAAATGTCAACAGTTAGTGGTGTCAAATAAAACACTGAAAGGGCCAGATAAAATGGATGCCGGTTCTTCAAGCAGGTGTACAGAATTCCTCACATACTGGACTCTGTACAAATCACCTGCAACATTCCACAGAAACCTTCACCAGAACAACGTATTCACGTTTTATGATTACACACAGAATGCAGGTCAAGGGGGTCAAGACCCAACATTTGCCTTTTTAAGAGAAAACCTTCGTCTGTTTGAAAAAAAAAAAAAATACACTATGGAATTAAAACTGATAAGAGCGTTACCCCAATTATCAACAAGGGAGAATATTATAAAGAAAAATTAGACGAGATAGCAATAGCTACACTTACCAGATTTGATATCCTATCAGGAATATCTAAAAATGTTAATTGTGCCCAAACACTACCCTGAAAATATAAGTTTTTGCCCTAAATTCCCACTGAAAAATATCTGTGCCCTTTCTGACATGTGACTCTGCCTAGGCACTGCTGTTCTAAAGCCTCATAGCTGTATATCTGCAGTGTGAGATTGTCTACAGTGCTGCTGTCTCTGACTGCTGGTCTTAGCAGGTTTGAAATAAGGCTGTTTTTTTTTTACTTGGGAGGGTGCATGTGATCAGCACAGGGCCAATCAGCACTGTCCAAACAGAGGGTCAGGGGTCCTGCATCCTTATAGGACATTCATGGGAGAATGAGAACTCCTCCTACAAGCTTTAAACCGACACTGATAGAAGTCATAAGACTGCTATGCTATATACTGCTGATGAGAAAAGGTATTTAGCAGTTTATATTTACTAATATAATTGCATTTACATGTTCTGTGTACTGTGGAAGATCAGATATAGTGAATGCCTTCTCCTGGGCTTAGTAACACTTTAATGCTTGCATGATGCATTGACTTTTCTAATAGAGCTACATGGTTGTGATGTCATTTCCTGTTTCTTTGTTCCTCTTGATTCCAATAAAACAAGAAGGGCTCAGTCATGTGCCCAGCACCACCTTGACTGTTAGCAGTCAGAACTGCAGTAACTTAACAGCAAAAGAACATTTTAATTCATTACAGACAATTTACAAAGCGCTTTACATTCAAATCAGTCCTTACAATCTAAGGTCCTTACTTGACCTGCATATACAGTATACACATCCTATGGCCAAAATCCATTAAGCCACCGTGTTGCACATTTTAATTTTATTTGGTTGTTGTAGAAATTAATAGGAGACTGCAGAATGTAATGAGAAGGTAATTTAAAATGTATCCAAATTCAAAAATAAATATGTAATGTATTACAGCTTACCAGTCTGTAGATGTGATGGCTGCATTTGTTTTCTTTTTTTCTCCTGCTTTATGTCTTTAATATTTTCACCTAGGATCCTGCAGTGCCAGTAACAAATTTCCATTTCAATGGAGACGACACCCCTGAGGAGCAGCAATGTCTACCCAGGCAGCTCTTCTAATTAGATTACAAACACTTCCTCCCCTCCTCATCCAATCGGCATGAGATGGGAGTGGTTTTATAGCGCGCAGGACATAGCTGGGAATGCTAATAACATTGTTTGAGAAGTTGCAAGGACTCACCAAAAAAAAAAAAACAGAATGCAGCTACCAAGGACTGGTAAGCTGCAATATATTACAATTTCATTAAGTCTTGGGTTTGCATATATTTCGATAACAAATTAAATGACATGCATGGAAATAATAAGCCATGCTGCTTTTATTTAAAACAAGAGATACATTATAAGCAATGAACGATAATATGCACAGGGTAGTGTGTAATAACCCAAAAATTAATAAGTGTATTTAATTTCTTGGACTTTTTTTCATTAGCCTGTGGAAGAACCTTCTAACCTCTTAGGTATACCTGGGAGATCTTTTTTTATGATAAAACGTTAACTACCTAATACAAGTTAATATATTAAACCAGATCTAAACCGCTGTGCGTTCAATAAATTATTTCAAAAGTTACTACAGCTATTTGTTAATGAAATTGTTAGGCTTTATTGCACTGTGTATCACACGCTATTCTAATTTTACTGCTTTATAAAAAAAAAAAAAAAATACCCAGTTTAAATGGTTTTGCCAGAGAGAAATAAGAAGCAGTGAAACTTATAACTAGAAATCCCTTGACATCTTTTTGACACACTGTGGGTAATTAAATCCCACTATCACTGATATTCTTTTTTTTTTTTTTTTTCCTTGGCAACGAACAGCAGACTGTAATAAAAGGAAAATTTCCTCCACGGAGCATTTCCAGAGCTTACTGATATCTTCAGTAATAATGCCTCACTGCCCTAAGTCAAAAAGACATGCCTTGTGTATTAAAGTACTAACTTTAAATAATATCCATATCGGTGAAAATTTTTCTTATACATTGTGATGCAAAAACCACATTTAAATTTTTTTTAAATGTATATAAAAAAAGATTATTTTATTATAATACTGCTATTGCTAATAATAATAGTGCTGATAATTATAATAGTAATAATAGCAATACTTATTATTATTATTATTCTAATACCTATCATCATCACTATTATTACATTGTGATGCAAAAACCACATTTAAAAGTCTTAAAATGTATATAAAAATTATGATTATTTTTATGATAATACTACTATTGCTAATAGTGCTGATATTATTATAATAATTATTATTATTGTTATTCTAATAATACCAATCATCATCACTATTATTATTATTACATTGTGATGTAAAAAAAACATTTTAAAGTCTTGAAATGTTAATAAAAAAAAAAGTATGATTATTTTTATTATATTACTACTATTGCTAATAATAATAGTGCTAATGATTATATATATTATAATAGTAATAAGTATTATAATTATTATTATTATTATAAAGTTAATATCTATTGTCACTATTATTATTACATTGGGATTGATTTACTAAAACTGGAGACTGCAAAATCTGGTGCAGCTGTGCATGGTAGCCAATCACCTTCTAACTTGTTCAATTAGGCTTTGACAAAAAAAACAAAACCTGGGAGCTGATTGGTTTCTTTGCAGAGCTGCACCAGATTTTGCACCCTTCAGTTTTAGTAAATTAATGCAAAAACACATTTAAAAGTCTTGAACTGTATATAAAAAATAGTTTTAATTTTTATTATAATTCTGCTATTGCTAATAATAATAATAATAATAGTGATGGTGATAATTAGAATAACCTTCATTAATTTTTTTTCTCTCTCAAAGAACATCTATTGAAAAATTTAAACATTACAAATTCAAGAGCGATTACATAAAGTAAATACACCACTGAGGTGTACCGTACTTCCAAACCAAAGCACAGTAGTATAACGCCAACCATTCTGACACTTTGCCAAGTACCAACATAGGTAACCATAGACAATGATCAACCGCTGAATGGCGGATTCATTGAAAAACAACCGGGCATTTAGTTTACAATAGCCTATCCATATTTAAGTCTATCGGGGATAGCCCGGTGTGTCCAGCCATGGGGCCCATAACTTATCAAACTTGCTAGAACACCCTCTATGTTAATATACACTATATTGTCAAAAGTATTGGGACACCTGCCTTTACACGCACATGAACTTTAATGGTATCCCAGTCTTAGTCCATAGGGTTCAATATTGAGTTGGCCCATCCTTTGCAGCTATAACAGCTTCAACTTTCCTGGGAAGGCTGTCCACAAGGTTTAGAAGTGTGTCTGTGGGAATGTTTGACCATTCTTCCACAAGCGCATTTGTGAGGTCAGGCACTCAGGCCTGGCTCGCAGTCTCTGCTCTAATTCATCCCAAAGGTGTTCTATCTGGTCAAGGTCAGAACTCTGTGCAGGACAGTCAAGTTCCACCGCTCATCTATGTCTTTATGGACTTTGCTTTGCGCACTGGTCCAAATCATTTGGTGGAGGGGGGGTTATGGTGTGGGGGTTGTTTTTCAGGAGTTTGGCTTGGCCCCTTAGTTGCAGTGAAGGGAACTCCAATGGGACTGCAGGCTGCAAACCCCCCCCCCCACACACACACACATACAAACACCAACATTACTAATAATAAAGGAAAAACACTTCAAACAGGAAATTGGCATGAAAAGGCCACAATATATTTATTGGTTTACCAAAGTAACACAAATTTATTTCAAGCAGATTTAAATTCAAATCAAATAATACAATACAAATTCCACTTCATTGTCCAGTTATCAGAACTTGAGCTTGAATATATATAAACAATGCCCACTAGCCGGTCCTTGTGCAACGAACCAGACCGGCCTACGCCATACCCGCGGCCATTTCAATGCAAGTTTCCATTCCCACGTTGAATATGTCCAAACCCACATCCGACAAATGAACTCCGTCTTTGGCGATACAATCCATCAATCCCGCCCTCCAACTCTCTGTGCCTATATGAAAAACCACCAAGAAGAGGCAAAAACTTTGCAAGCGCCCTATTTATCCTCCTCCTGATCTTTTCCATAGAACGGCATTGAGGAGAGTGAAGCCAAGACGAACGGGGGAAAATCTCTTAAAAAAATTACCTTGGTGGTAGGAGAGGTTAACTTAAATCTATGTAGATCAGCTTTCATCTTAAAGAGCAAATCTAGAGTCCTCAGTTTCCCCAGATCCTTTCCCCCCAGGTGTACAATTAGAATAGAAGGTGGAGGCCAATTCTGGTACAATCTAGAAAGAGCTAGGTACAGCTGACCCCACTGCAAACCCTGTATACCTTTCCATAACACCGTGAAGCAATCGGGGGGTAAAGAAAGATTCTCTGTATACCTCCTCCGCTGAGACACTCTCTTGCGCGCCCAAAAAATATAAGAGTGCCCTATAATCCAGACACAGCAAGCACCACCTGGTAAAGATCAAAGAAACAGATTAGGACAGACATATACTTGAAAACACTTGGACTCCCACTTACCCAAAGACCTGATGTCATTTTCAGTCCCGCCTCTCCGAGCAGCTTCAGAGGCAGCTCCAATTCTAAACGAATGGGACGTAAACTTAAAGTCTTGTAAACCCATGGAGGTTAAACCTTTCTTAAAGACAAAATCAAATAGGTATTTGGTCAACGGAAGCCCATCCGCATGAATCAACAAGTGACCCAAGCGTGAAAGGCGAACCAACCCAAATGGACAAATGCTACCATCCTCATCAGCCGGAATGGAGAGCCAATGACCTCTGCCTAATTGATCTGTTTTGGACATTTTGAGAAATATTTTGAGAACAGACTCCTCCAGGATGATCTGATCAATCCAGACACAATTTGTACTGGCCTTATTCTGCAGGATCAACTCGGAAATCCTGAAAGCTCAAAAAAAAAGCAGTACAAAAGCCGCCCGGAATAACAAAGCCTTGAATGCAGAAAAGCAAATAACCGGTGTCACCCTACATAATTGAGCCAACATTACCCTGGATACCAGATGCCTGGCATCTGGCACATGTGTCCATCTATACCCTTTCAGGGCCTGCCTTACCGTAAAAAGTGCAACTCCATCAGAGAAGTTAGAAAAGCCAGGATAGTAAAACTCAGAAGGATCAGATGGTGAAAAACCATTATGCCTGGAGAAAAACGACCCATTTTGCCCAGGAGGAAGAGTAATCCGCCCATGTATGCGGTGCCACTGAGCTCCTAATAGCCCGAAACGCCACTGTCAAATCAGGGCCCACAGGTGCGCAGGGCATGCCTGTCCCACCGGGTCTTCACTGGGAAGTAAGTCCTGGAAAAGAGGGATCTGCAGATGAGTCAGCAAGGGCATTAGATTTTCCAGGAACAAATTGTGCCTTTAGCCAATTGTTGAATTTCAAACATAAAAACACTAAATGCCTTAACACTTGAATGAGGAAAAAAGACTTGGAAGACAGACAGTTCACTGCAAATAATACACCCTTTTAATACGTGTATAGCAGGATGCGCTTGTTGGCCCATTGAGAACCCCATAAATCCACAGCCACCACCACTGGAAATAGTTCTAGTAGAACAATGTTTCTAGTAGCCTTCTTGAGCACCCAGGATTCCGGCCACCTACCACAGGACCAATGTGTGTCCCAAATGGTTGCAAAACCACATGACCCTTCAGCGTCAGTGACACACAGCATAACGCACAGCCCATAGGCAGGCATTTATCAAAAAAATAAAACCCATCAAAATAAAACCCCAAAGAATTAAACACCAAAGGACTAATGGGCAAGAGCTGAAAGGCTGACTTTATGTCCGCCTTTGCAAGCAACGCCCCTGCCGATCTAATCCTATAAATCACATCCTCAAAAGTGGAATAGGATACCAAACAAAAAGCGTCATCAATCTCATCATTCAGAGAAGACCCCTTGGGAAAAGAAATATGGTGAATTAACCAAAATGAATTAGGTTCTTTTTTAGGGACCACCCCCAAAGGTGAAATTCGAAAATCCGGAAACGGAGGGGATAAGAAAGGGCCAGCTACACAATCTTCCTCTACCTCCTTCAGCACCTTTTCCCTAACTATCTACAGGAAACCAGCAACAGACTTAAGATTAGGGACGATAGTACAACCCTCACCCAAGAACTCTGGCAAAGGAAAACCCATTGCAAAACCCTCATGCAGAAAACGGGCCTTTGCCCTGTTTGGGTACCGCTCCAACCATGGGAGCATATTTTGAAGCCTCACTGGAGTGCAGGCCTTTCTGAAAAATATCACGCTGAGAGGAAGTAGCGCTGGAAGCTTTCTTGTAGCATTTTGCTACCGGATGCCCGCCGGAAAAAAAAGAACATTCATGCTTGTAACAGCAAGATGTGTTCCACTTACATTGAGACTCATTGTAAGCGAAACACACACCCTTGCCTTAGGCTTGCCCCGTCGGACCACTAACCTGTATTCTAGAGCCAAGCGATTTTTTCGGTAGAATCAAGTTCATTCACAATCCCACGTCCTTCATGCCCCATCGCAAGGACAGATGTAATGCTAGGTTCTTTTTTAGGGACCACCCCCAAAGGTGAAATTCGAAAATCCGGAAACGGAGGGGATAAGAAAGGGCCAGCTACACAATGTTCCTCTACCTCCTTCAGCACCTTTTCCCTAACTATCTACAGGAAACCAGCAACAGACTTAAGATTAGGGACGATAGTACAACCCTCACCCAAGAACTCTGGCAAAGGAAAACCCATTGCAAAACCCTCATGCAGAAAACGGGCCTTTGCCCTGTTTGGGTACCGCTCCAACCATGGGAGCATATTTTGAAGCCTCACTGGAGTGCAGGCCTTTCTGAAAAATATCACGCTGAGAGGAAGTAGCGCTGGAAGCTTTCTTGTAGCATTTTGCTACCGGATGCCCGCCGGAAAAAAAAAGAACATTCATGCTTGTAACAGCAAGATGTGTTCCACTTACATTGAGACTCATTGTAAGCGAAACACACACCCTTGCCTTAGGCTTGCCCCGTCGGACCACTAACCTGTATTCTAGAGCCAAGCGATTTTTTCGGTAGAATCAAGTTCATTCACAATCCCACGTCCTTCATGCCCCATCGCAAACACAGATGTAATGCTAGCTTCTGGCGGAGGGACTCATCATAGTGAAACCACCCAAAACCGCCAAAGTTTTAATACGCCTCCAGTATATGGTCGACATGCTGGAATAAGCCGCTGCTCAACTCAGGGCGCTTTTAAGGCATGATGCTGGCAAAAATGCAGAATCTCTGCAACCAGTTAAAAAAGGAATGTGGGACATCGATCCTCATCTGACCTATCATCCCCCTTCTTGTCATAACTCCTGCAAGAAAAATCCTTAGCTGATGGCAAAAGTGATAAAATGTCAATACAATCCCCATTCCATATTCGCTCCTTTAAAGCAGCAGACAGGTGAAATCCCACAGGAGAAACCTCACAAGGCAAAGTCTCCTTATAACACACCTCTGGCACATGTGTCTGCGCAGCTGAGCATTAACCTGTGCACCAGACTGCACTACTTTAGACAAAGAAACAATCAAATTAGAAAGCACAGATACATGGGGTAACTCACCAGGATCAGCGCTCGGTGTGGCGGCTGCTTCATGGGCTCCAGAAACAAGGCTGCCACAGGAGGAGTGGGAGGAGGCACCTCCTGCTGTGTCACCGCCCGTGCTCCCGACCGTCCTCTATTTCTTCTGTTCCTCCTGGTTTCAGGGGGGAGACCGCCCTCCTCTTCTGGCCACCCATGGAGCTGGGAGTCGCCTCCACTATCTCTCTCTCCGGCTGCTTGTCACGAGCAATCGCGGGAGCCCGGCGGTCATCCGCTCCAGGCACACGCTGCAGGCACGCGCATCCCTAGTGGCCAAAAGGCAAAGCGACGCAAGGTAACGTCGTTTTGCCCAGCCGTGCCATTCTGCCGCAGTAAGACTGCTGCGGCTGGTCGGCAAGCGGTTAAAGTTTATGTGCGTGTAAAGGTAGGCGCTCCAATACTTTTGTTAATATAGTGTATATACATACTGTATATATTATAATAGTTCACACAGTACAAAAAAGCCTATGCCTATTATTAGCTAAATAATACACTTCTTATTGCTCAATCAACAACTAAAACTTTTTTGTAGTTGGGCGATATATAATATTTTATATGAATAATTTATAATCTTATTGTAAGTCAGCAGGTGGAGCTCTAGGCTCATTTTCATGCACTTTACCACGCTAACCTTAACTACTTTGCTAAAGAAAAAAAACAAAACAGCGCTCAATAGCTCAAGCTGCAATTTGCACATAAAACCATTGATCTCTTTTTGCCTTGTAATGTAGTACTGCACCAAGATAAAATCAAAATCTCTGAAAGTAAAGCTGTTGCTGTACCCTGTATTAGTAAACCTACACTGTTTTGCACAGAAGTCTAGAAAAATGTAAAACTGATAGAAAAAAATTACCCCAAACTATTATGCCGCGTACACACGGTCAGAATTTCCGACAACAATTGTTCAATGGGAGCTTGTTGTCGGAAATTCCAACCGTGCGTAGGCTCCATCAGACCTTTGCTGTCGGAATTTTGAGAGCTGGATCTCAAATTTTCCGACAACAAAATCCGTTCTCGGAAATTCTGATCGTGTGTACACAATTCCGACGCACAAAATTCCACGCATGCTCGGAATCAAGCAGAAGAGCTGCACTGGCTATTGAGCTTAATTTTTCTCGGTTCGTCGTACGTCACCGCGTTCTTGACGTTCGGAATTTCCGACAACATTTGTGCGAGCGTGTGTATGCAAGACAAGTTTAAGCCAACATCCGTCGGAAATAAATCCACGGTTTTGTTGTCGGAATGTCCGATCGTGTGTACGCGGCATTACAGTTTACCTGAAAAAACATTATTTTCTTGCAATCATTCAAGCACAACTAAACTATTCTTGGCAGTGAACAAAGTTTTCTTCTGTTCTCAGAGGTGACATTGTGCCCTTTCATAGTCTATTAATGTTGTCCTGAATGAATATGCAATAGACTTAACCCCAACTAATGATTGACTTTCACAAGCTTTCTGGACAATTAAACTTCAGTTATTGATTTTTTTTTTGTCTGAAGAAATACATCAGCATTACTGACAGAATTAACTTTTTATGTTTTTAATCAGTAATGATCTGTATTTTACTGAAATCAACAATTTAAAATATATATTTTCCCTGTATATAGGATATACAGTAGCTCACAAAAGTGAGTACACCCCTCACATTTTTGTAAATATTTTATTATATCTTTTCATGTGACAACACTGAAGAAATGACCCTTTGCTACAATGTAAAGTAGTGAGTGTACAGCTTGTATAACATTGTAAATTTGCTGTCCCCTCAAAATAACTCAACACACAGCCATTAATGTCTAAACCGCTGCCAACAAAAGTGAGTACACCCCTAAATGAAAATGTCCAAATTGGGCCCAAAGTGTCAATATTTTGTGTGGCCATCATTTTTTTATAGCACTGCCTTAACCCTCTTGGGCATGGAGTTCACCAGAGCTTCACAGGTTGCCAGTGGAGTCCTCTTCCACTTCTCCATGACGACATCACGGAGCTGGAGGATGTTAGAGACCTTGCGCACCTCCACCGTTTGAGGATGCCCCACAGATGCTCAATAGGGTTTAGGTCTGGAGACATGCTTGGCCAGTCCATCACCTTTACCCTCAGCTTCTTTAGCAAGACAGTGGTCATCTTGGAGGGGTGTTTGGGGTCATTATCATGTTGGAATACTGCCCTGCTACCCAGTCTCTGAAGGGAGGGGATCATGCTCTGCTTCAGTATATCACAGTACATGTTGGCATTCATGGTTCCCTCAATGAACTGTAGCTCCCCAGTGCTGGCAGCACTCATGCAGCCCCAGACCATGACACTCCCACTACCATGCTTGACTGTAGGCAAGACACACTTGTCTTTGTACTCCTCACCTGGTTGCCACCCTACACCCTTGACACCATCTAAACCAAATACGTTTAATTTGGTCTCATCAGACCACAGGACATGGTTCCAGTAATCCATGCCCTTAGTCTGCTTGTGTTCAGCAAACTGTTTGCGGGCTTTCTTGTACATCATCTTTAGAGGAGGCTTCCTTCTGGGATGACAGCCATGCAGACCAATTTGATGCAGTGTGTGGCGTATGGTCTGAGCACTGAAAGGCTGACCCCCCCACCCCTTCAACCTCTGCACCAATGCTGGCAGCACTCATACATTCCCCAAAGACAACCTCTGGATATGACGCTAAGCACGTGCACTCAACTTCTTTAGTGGACCATGGCGAGGCCTGTTCTGAGTGGAACCTGTCCTGCTAAACCACTGTATGGTCTTGGCCACCGTGATGCAGCTCATTTTCAGGGTCTTGGCAATCTTCTAATAGCCTAGACCAGTGATGGCGAACCTTGGCACCCCAGATGTTTTGGAACTACATTTCCCATGATGCTCATGCACTCAGCAGTGTAGTTGAGCATCATGGGAAATGTAGTTGCAAAACATCTGGGGTGCCAAGGTTCGCCATCACTGGTCTAGACCATCTTTATGTAAAGCAACATTTTTTTTTCAGATCCTCAGAGAGTCCTTTGCCATGAGGTGCAATGTTGAACTTCCAGTGACCAGTGTGAGAGATTGAGAGGGATAGCACCAAATTTAACACACCTGCTCCCCATTCACACCTGAGACCTTGTAACACTAATGAGTCACATGACATCGGGGAGGGAAAATGGCTAATTGGGCCCAATTTGAACATTTTCAATTAGGGGTATACTCACTTTTGTTGCCAGTGGTTTAGACAGTAATGGCTGTGTGTTGAGCTATTTTGAGTGAACAGTAAATTTAAGTAATTATAATAGTAAGAATTACTTCAAAAATATATATTTTCCAAGCAAATCAATATTTGGTGTGACTACCCTTTAGCTTCAAACCAGCATCAGTTCTTACACTTGCACACTTTGTACACTCGCACAAAGTCAAGGATTTTGTAGGGTTAGAGTCAGGTGCACGATTAACAGATTATATCAAGCAGGTGCTAATGATCATCAATTCCGCATGTAGGTTGAAGCAGTCATTAACTGAAACAGAAACAGCTGTGTAGGAGGCTTAACACTGGGTGAGGAACAGCCAAACTCTGCTACTTAGGTGAGGTTGTAGAAGACGGTTTCATGTCACAGGTCATACACCATGGCAAGACTGACCACATCAACAAGACACAAGCCAGTTATACTACATTAGCAAGGTCATTCCCAAGCAAAGATTTCAAAGCAGAATGGGATTTCAAGATGTGCTGTTCAAGCTCTTGTGAAGAAGTACAAAGAAAGGACCAATGTTAAGAACCGTAGATGCAGTAGTCAGCCAAGGAAACGTAACGCAGCAGATGAAAGACACAGCATGCTTACTTCCCCTCAACATTGAAAAGATGTCCAGGAGTGCCATCAGCACAGAACTGGCGGAAACCAGCAGGACTCAGGTACACCCATCTACTGTCTGGAGAAGTCTGTCCAAAAGGGGTCTTCATGGAAGAATTGCGGCCAAAAAAACAGACCAACATAGACACAAGGCTAAGGGGTGCAGAAAATGGCAGCAGGTGCTCTGGACTTATAAAACAATGTAGGAACCTCTGCGCTACTATGAAGTGGTGTGAAGACTAATGTAAATATAAAGTGCAATGAGAGTGGAAAACAAGTGTAATGCTGCAAAATCTATAGTGTACACAACCACCACAACAATAAATGATTACGAAAGTGATTTCGCGCAGAACATTGAATACCATAATAATTCACAATAATGACGTGTTGAATATACACTAGGTCACTCCTAAAAGGTAATTCGTGAGGGATCCATAAACTCACAAAAAATAATAAAATGAAAAAAAGTGAATAATATTGAAAATAGTGATAACATGTGCAATGAATGCAATGTGCAATAAAAATAGTGCAGGTGAAAAAAAAATTTTGCAAGTGCAAAAAATATAAATGTGCAAATGACACAAACTAAAGTTCATTCAAAAAGATCAATGGATCATCAGTGAGTGGCACCACTGCTGGATAAAGTTCATGAATAATCCTCAATGGCTGCAGTGGATACAATAGGCAAGCGTGGGTGGTCTTTTATATGAAAACGTGCTCACAGTGCCCTTACCTCAAAGGACTTCGATAAAGGCCTTAATGCTGGATGCACATAGGAATGACTGTGATAAATACTGCTGGATGGCAGTGAGTAACCTCAGGTGGAAGGGTGTCCGTAATGTAGCTGCATCAGAAGCCATTCGTGTATCTAGAGGAACATTTTGAAGACCTTCACTTGTCTGCCACCCACGCTTGCCTATGCACATTTATATTTTTTTCACTTGCAAAATTTTTTTTTTTCACCTGCACTATTTTTATTGCACATTGCATTCATTGCACGTTATCACTTTTTTCAATATTATTTACTTTTCTTCATTTTATTATTTTTTGTGAGTTTATGGATCCCTCACGAATTACCTTTTAGGAGTGACCTAGTGTATATTCAACACATGTCATTATTGTGAATTATTACGGTATTCAATGTTCTGCGCTAAATCACTTTCGTAATCATTTAGGTGCTCTGGACGGATAAGTTAAAAAATGTAAATATCTGGCTGTAGCAGGAGGCAGTTTGTTTGCCAAAGGGCTGGAGAGCGAGCCATACAATAAATGAGTGTCTGCAGGCAAGGCTCCTTGCAAGTTTGGGGCTGCTTTTCTGTAAATGGAGTTGGAGATTTGGTCGGGATTAGGGATGAGCCTGATGTTCGAGTCGAACATCAAGTGTTGGCCTGTTCACCGAATTTAGAACATTATGGGCCGTTCGGGGGAAATTCGAGCGACCGTGGATGCCCCATAATGCACTGCGAGATCGCAGTGCATTGAAGGCTGCTGACTGGCCAAAGCATGCACCTGGCCTGCATGGTTTGGCTAATCACAGCGCGCTCTGCTGTGAGAGCCATGATTGGCCAAAGGCAGGGTATGTTTGGCCAATCATGGCCCAGGCGGCTAAGTCCACACCCCACACCGTGTAAGGCTGCCTTTATAGCGACCGTACATAGTGTAATGAATGAGAGCAGCAAAAAGGAAGTTCTAAAGGAAAAAATGTCATTTAAAACTGCTCGTGGCTGTAATGTATTTCCGGATCCCGGCAATATACATAAAAATCATTGAAAAAAACGCCCCCCCCCCCCCAGTCCATTAGCAGGCATTTCAGGTCTGGTATGGATATTAAGGGGAACCCCGTGCCAAAATTAAAAAAAGAAAAAAAATGGTGTGGGGGTCCCCCCAAAATCCATACCAGGCCGGTCTGGTATGGATTTTAAAGGGAGCCCCTTGCAAAAATAAAAAAAAATGGCATGGGGTCCCCCTAAAATCCATAACAAACTCTTATCCGAGCACGCAGCCTGGCAGGCCGCAGGAATAGGGGTGATGAGAGAGCGCCCCTCCTCCTGAACTGTACCAGGCCACATGCCCTCAACATAGGGAGGGTGCTTTGGGGTTCCCCAAAACACCTTGTCCCCATGTTGATGGGGGCAAGGGCTTCATCCCCACAACCCTTGCCCGGTGGTTATAGGGGTCTGTTAGCAGTGGGTTATCAGATTCTGGAAGCCCCTTTAACAAGGGGGCCCCCAGATCCCGCCCCCTCATGTGAATGGGTATCGTGTACATTGTACCATTACTTATTCACCAAAAAAAGTGTCAAAAAATTAAAAATGACAGGAGACCGTTTTGGACAATTCCTTTATTGAAAAATAAAAGTGTCCCACAATGTCCATCCATCTTCAATCACGGCGTCCAACTGTCCCGAGAAAAAACGGAAATACTCCACCTCCATGGGAGACGTCCCGCCGACTGCAGCCTTTTCGCAATGACAACTGGTATATAGCTGAGGACGGGGCCACACAGTGATGTAAATGGGTGACCCTGCCCCCTCTGATGTCACATGACGTCACATGGGGCGGGGCCACCCAGTTACGTCATCGGGTGGCCCCACCCTCACCTATATCACGGCTGTCATCGCGAAAAGGCTGCAGTCAACGGGACGCCTCCAATGGAGGCAGAGTTTTTCCTTTTTTTTTTTTTTAAATAATAAATGAATCGTCCAAAACTGTGTCATTTTAACTTTTTTGAGACTTTTTTTGGTAAATGAGTAGGGGTACAATGTACCTGATACCCATTCACATAGCGGGGCGGAATCTGGGGGCCCCCTTGTTAGAGGGGGCTTCCAGATTCTGAAAGGCCCCCCGTCCGCAGACCCCCACAACCACCGGGCAAGTGTTGTGGGGATGAGGCCCTTATGCCAATCAACATGGGGACAAGGTATTTTGGGGGGACCCCAAAGCACCCTCCCCAAGTTGAGGGCATGTGGCCTGGTAAGGTTCAGGGGGGGCACTCTCTCGTCCCCCCTTTTCCTGCGGCCTGCCAGGTTGCGTGCTCAGATAAGGGTCTGGTATGGATTTTGGGGGGGCCCCCATGCCATTTTTTTTTTTGGTGCAGGGTTCCCCTTAATATCCATACCAGACCTGAAGGGACTGGTAATAGCGTGGGGGGAACTCACGCCATTTTTTTTCAATGATTTTTATCCATATTGGCAGGATCCAACAATACATTACAGCCGCTAGCAGTTTTAAATTACATTTTTTTTCCTTTAGAAATTTCATTTTGCTGTGGTACTGTTATGAACATGGGAAAGATGCTCTACTTTACAGGCAGACCAAAGCAGACATGTGCAATTCACTTGGGTTTGAATCTAAATTCGCACAAATTTTTGAATATTCAGATGTATCCGAATCTCTGAATGACAATAGTAACAAATTTAGTTGAAATTAGTTTTTGTTTGTTTTCTAACGAATTCCTCATTTTCAGAATGATTCCAATTCGGATCGGTCAAAAAATCATCGACTGATTCAAATTCTGTGTGAAGATAAGCTGGCTGGGAAGCTGGCCACCATGTCCTTAACAACCAATGACTCAACCCCCTGACAGCTGAATGTAAACTGGATTGCCGGAAAATAAAAATTCAGAAAAAAGATCAGCGTAGGGTCCCCCCCCCCCCCAAAATCCATACTAAACCCTTTCGGATCTGGTATGGATTTTAAGGGCAATCCCACGCCACCATTTTTTTAAAAATGGTGTGGGATCCCCCCAAAATCCTTGTCAGACCCTTATCCGAGCATGCAGCCCGGCAGATCAGGAAAGGGGAGGGGGATGAGCGAGTAAACCCCCTGAACCATACCAGGCTACATGTCCTCAACAAGTTGGGGTACTTTGGGGCAGGGGGTCTCCCCCCCCAAAGCACCTTGTCCCCATGTTGATGGGGACAAGGGCCTCTTCCCCACAACTCTGACCCAGTGGTTGTGGGAGTCTGCAGGCCAGAGACTTGCTGGATCCCACCCCTCACATGAGAAAAAAGTATTGGAAAACCAAAAAGTGCTCAAAGTCCTTTATTAAAAAACACATAAAAATGCCGACCCGACTGACAAAAAAAAAAAACCACCACTCTCTGAACACGACTGGTCCCGTCCAGGGACACAGTCGAATAACAGGTAAACATAGGGGCAGGAGTTACCCGGTGATATAACAGGGTGACCTCACCTCCACGTCTACCCTTCATTTGGCAAGTGTTATTCCAGAATGACAGATAAACATTGGGGGGGTTACCTGGTAGCGTCACCGGATGATCCCCCCCATAATGACACTCGCCCAATGACAGGTAGACATGGAAGCGGGTCACTCAGTGATGTCACCGAGTTTCCCATGCCCCTCGATTTACCTGTCACTCGGCTGTGTCCGTGAAGGAGAATAGTCGTGTTTGGCGGGCAGCCATTTTGTTTTGTTTTTTTCGGTTGGGGTGGCGTTTTTATGTATTTTTTAATAAAGGATTTGTCAAAAAATAGTGTTGTGTTTTTAATAACTGACTTTTTTGGGAAAATGAGTATGGGGTACTATGTACCCCATACTCATTCACATGGGGGGGCTTCCAGATTCTGATAAGTCATCCCCCGCACCCCACAATCACCGGGCCAGGGTTGTGGGGAAGAGGCCCTTGTCCCCATCAACATCGTATAATATGTGTATTTTCTATTTTCTATGATCCTCAGTTCCATTTAATGACCGTTCTGCTGTATTTTCCTGAAACACCTCAATCAAGAAATTACCACATTATGGCCACTAGGCTGTTTGGGCATTTGGATGAAAGCCAGAACATTCACCCATTTGGAGGGAGCCAAAGTCATGTGTGATAGCTCTATTACTACCGAGACCTATAAATTTAGCAGGGATGAAGGAGATGAGATGCCGCTCACCAACCCGGTGCTGCGTGGAGGCGAATATTCATTTGCTTTTCTCACACACCTGGGTGGGCTTCAAGCGCAATGCTCTGCGCTCTGAGTCCACCCTATTTTGAAGCCTATTAGAACCTATGGTTCTAATCAGGTGCTTCAAAAAAACACCCCTGCCTCTGTAATTCATGCGCCCTGGGTGCTGAAAGGGGCCAGACGCATGAATAGGGGGTGGCTGCGGCGGCTGTGGATAGATTCATGCTATGCATGAATCTATCCATTAACCATATAGGGGTGATGTGGATAGAGGGGGCGGCGCCTGTACGCCCTTAATGGACGGGCCGCCCCTGCTCAAAGATGAACTCAAAGCTTGTTTGGCTGTACTTCTCCTATGGATCACAGGAGTGCAGTTCATCTGCACTTTCCGTGACCCGTTTTCAGCTGTCAGCAGAGCCAGTCCAGGCTCGGGAAAGATTGTGACCATATGGTATGGATCTGCCAACATGCCTGGACCGCCAACCGGCTCAGCCTCTCAGCGAGCTGCTGAGAGCTCAAGCTGGCCGCTCCCGCACCCTCCACAGCCCAGCGCTCCAGTGAGTGAGGAGGGGGTAGAGCAGAGAACTGGTGACTGACAGTTTGCAGCTCTCTGCTCAGGGAGCCCTGAGAACCGAGCGATCGGCGGTGTTTGATCGCTCGGTTCTCAGTGTTAGAGCCGGCGGGGGACAGATGTAACATTGGATGCTGTATCCACCTAGGTAAGTATGATTTAAAATAAAAATCCCATACTCCTCTTTTAATACTGGGACATCACAACGTATCTGCATTTCGTGAGTTTCCTTGAACAGTGTAAATGGTCAAAAAATAAATAAATGATACCCACATATTACAAACACATTGTTAAATTAGTAACACCATACCGTCACAATGCTTCATATTAATCTTCCTGAATGCAGGTTTACAGAAGCAGCTTATGTTAATGATGTTTAGCTGATTACTATTTGCAATCCAGAAAGGCAAAAATAATGGATTAAAACTAGAAGCCAACTCAGCCAATGCAGCTCCAGTGCGATGTAAGCTTTCCCGGACAAATACATAATAAGATTATTACCAACAATGTGATAATTGCTGTGATAAAATAAATGGCGGCTTTACCAATCTGTTAGGAGCTGATAATTCATTAATTCCAAATTACTTAAATAATACTTTGTATTTTATTTTATTCCACATATTGTAACTAATTACTGAACATCAAAAACACATTTAGAGCCGAATTCCAGGCATACCGCTACAGAAGTGATTTGGTTTGGCAGCCAGGTGAATCCAAGGATTTCAATCATTTTTATATTCTAAATGTATTCATAATGATTTGTCCAATTCAGGAATCAGAGTTTCCTGGAGTTTTAAATTGTGTGATTCTCAGAGTAGGCAGATCTTTATAGGTATATTAACCACTTCTCCCGGGTTGATTTTATAGGACGTTGGGGACTTGAAGTGGCGATATCTGGATGATTCCTGTATTCCAACTGCAGGAATCGTTCAGATATCTTTTTTTTTTCAGCAGGCGATTCCCTCACATGTAAAAACCATCATAGCGGCTGTTTAGCTTCTCTATTGCTTTTACAGGTGGCAGAAGGGGACAGTTTTTTAACAGTGTTTCAAATGGGCGAGATCAGGGAGATTGAGTGGTTTACCATAGAGCTGGCTTGGGACCAAATGGTCCCAAGCCATCTCTATGACCCTCGCAGGTCGGAAATGACATCACCGGCACGACAGATATAAGCACTGCTGTTTTTTTTTGCTGGGAAGCCTGCGATCATTTTTTTTCTTTAATCACAGGCTTTCCAACATAGTGGAGAGATGTGAGCAGTGGCGGCTGGTGGTAAATTTTTTGAGGGCCCCCCAGTCAATCATTCGGGTCACAGGCAACCCCCCCGGTCAGTCACCAGTCACCAGCCCCGTACTTACCCCATATAGGTCACGAGCAGCGCTTCCTCTGGGCGGCAGCTTCACCCTGCGTCTCCCCCCCCCCCTCAGTAGCCAATAGGATCATTTTTCCTCTCAGCCAATCGAAAGACGGTCTCAGGACCCGCTTTCTGATTGGCCAGGAGGAGAATCAGGAACACAATAGCGAATATTAATTCCCTATTGTCACACAACTGGGTGGGCTCAAGGTGCAGTGCTCTGCGCCCCGAGCCCCCTTTTTTTATGCCAATTAGAGCCTCAGGCTATAATCATGTGCTCCTAAAGAGAAAAAAAAACCCCATTGGAATCCATTCGTCCGGTGCCCTGCATGTAGATTAGGGGCCGGGTGCATGGATTGGGGGGCGGCGCCCCTGCGCCCTGTATGGACGGGCTGCCACTGGATGTGGGGACTTATAGACCCCAGATCTTTCTGTAAAGTGGACCTGTCATGCCTTATGCCCTGTACACACGGTCGGACATTGATCGGAAATTTCGACAACAAAATCCATGGATTTTTTCCGACGGATGTTGGCTCAAACTTGTCTTGCATACACACGGTCACACAAAGTTGTCGGAAAATCCGATCGTTCTGAACGTGGTGACGGAAAACACGTACGTCGGGACTAAACGGGGCAGTATCCAATAGCTTTCGTCTCTTAATTTATTCTGAGCATGCGTGGCACTTTGTGCATCGGATTTGTGTACACATCGGAATTTGTCGGAAAATTTTATAGCAAGCTCTCAAACTTTGTGTGTCGGAAATTCCGATGGAAAATGTGTGATGGAGCCTACACATGGTCGGAATTTCCGACAACAAGGTCCTATCACACATTTTCCGTCGGAAAATCCGACCGTGTGTACGGGGCATTATTCCTATTACAAGGGATCTTTACATTCCATGTAATAAGAATAAAAGTGATCAAAAAAATAAAATGAAAAGTGTTAAAAAAAAAAATAACCACTTGCCAACCGCATTCTGCATATATACTGCGGCAAGGCGGCTCAGCTGCGCAAACTGACGTACCTGTACGTCAGTCCGTGCATGTGGTATTGTGGGCACGTGCACGCCGGTGGCACCACTCCTGTGGGTCCGGCGGACTCGATGTCTGCCGGCCACCCGCGATCACAGTACAGAGAGGCAGAACTGGGTTTTGCCTATGTAAACAAGGCGGATCCCCATTCTGACAGAGGACAACTCAGAGATCTGCTGTTCCTAGTGATCAGGAACAGCGATCTCTGTGTTGTCCAAGCAAGCCCATCCCCCACACAGTTAGAACACACCCAGGGAACACAGTTAACCCCTTGATGACCTCTAGTGTTAACCCCTTCCCTGCCAGTGTCATTTATACTTTTTTTAGCACTAATCACTGTAATAATGTCACTGGTCCCCAAAAAGTGTCACTTGGGGTCAGATTTGTCTGCTGCAATGTCACAGTCCCGCTAAAAATCGCAGATCGCCGCCATTACCAGTAAAAATAATAAAGCATTTTAAAACTCCCTAAATTTAACCCCTATTTTGTAGACGCTATAACTTTTGCGCAAACCAAGCAATATACGCCATATAATTTTTTGTTTATAGCACAAAAAATAAAAACTGCAGAGGTGATCAAATACCACCAAAAGAAAGCTCTATTTGTGGGGAAAAAAATCACATAAATTTTATTTGGGTACAACGTCGCACAATTGTCAGTTAAAGTGACTCAGCGGAACCTAATCGTACTGGGTACTCCATGTCCTACGGCACCAGACGATCGTCAGGCAGAGAAACAGAACTGTGATCTATTTATGTAAACAAGGCAGATCGCCGTTCTGACAGGAGGGAAGGGATGGCGTTTATGTTCCTGCAAAGCAGAGAATAAATTTAATTTCTTCCCCTAGTAAAAGCTCCTCACACAGTATACATAAACACTGGCCAGGCACACAGTTAACCCTTTGATCACCCCTGATGTTAACCCCTTCCCTACCAGTGTCATTAGTACAGTGACAGCACATATTTTTTAGCACTGATCACTGTATTAGTGTCACTGATCCCCAAAAAGTGTCAGTGTTAGATTGTCTGCCGCAATGTTGCAGTCCCGCGATAAGTCGCCGATTGCTGCCATTATTAGTAAAAAAAAAAAAAAATAAAAATATCCCATAGTTTGTAGACGCTATAACTTTTGCGCAAACCAATCAGTATATGCTTATTGGGATTTTTTTTTACCAAAAACATGTAGCAGAATACAAATTGGCCTACATGTATGAAGACTTTGATTTTTTAATTTTTTTATTTATTGGATATGTTTTATAGCAGAAAGTAAATTATTGTTTTTTGTTTTTTTTTCAAAATTGTCGGTCTTTTGTTTATAGCGCAAAAAATTAAAACCACAGAGGTGATCAAATATCACCAAAAGAAAGCTCTATTTGTAGGAAAAGGGGACATAAATTGTATTTGGGTACCATGAAGCACGACCACGCAATTGTCAGTTAAAGTAAAGCAGTGCCGTATCGCAAAAAATGGCCTGGTCATGAAGGGAAGTAAATCTTATGGAGGGCGAGTGGTTAACAATTAAAAAGAAAAAAAAAAATCACTTTAAAATGGTTAATCATATAGCCGCTACATGGACCATTTTGTGATTTCAGTCTGCTGCCTTTTCTGATATTCTAAAGGGCCACGCCAGAACGATTTATTCAAAACATTTTTTTTTTTTCTGTGGTTTCTTGCTTGGAGACCATAGGTAATTTCTATGGAATCACTAACTTGGTAATTTTACAGGAATATGCGGCATAGTCACTGAGGCATGGAGTTTGTGCAGCGATACATGTTGGCGCGAAGCTCTGCTTTCACCTTTATGGTTTAACTACAAATTGCTGAAGGAGAATGATTTGTAACAGCAAATGCTAATATGGGGAAGTGGAATAAGTTTAATCTGAAGCTGCAAAGAAATCACTTGTTATCGGCAAATCGCCATCGACTGTAGTGATTGTGTCACTTCACTTATTTCTGGCATTAGTGATCTGTAGCGATGGGGAGTCACTGTCATCACGTGTGGACTTGGAGCGCCGCTCAAAGCTGGAGTATAACAAGTGTCCCTACCGGTATTCAGAAAGTGGAAGCAGGCGTTCAGAAGCATGGACATACACTATATTGTGAAAAGAATTGAGACTTTCACTGCCTTTACTTGCACAAGAACTTTAAAAGCAGAGTTCCACCCAAAAGTGGAACTTCTGCTCATTTGGCATTTGGCTCAGGGCGGCACAGTGGTGTAGTGGATAGCACTTTCACCTAGCAGTAAGAAGGGTCGCTGGTTCGAATCCCAACCACGACACTACCTGCCTGGAGTTTGCATGTTCTCCCTGTGCCTGCGTGGGTTTCCTCCGGCTTCCTCCCACACTCCAAAGACATGCTGGTAGGTTAATTGGATTCTGTCTAAATTGTCCCTAGTATGTATGAATGTGAGTTAGGGACCTTAGGTTGTAAGCTCCTTGAGGGTTAGGGACTGATGTGAATATACAATGTATATGTAAAGCGCTGCATGAATTGACGGCGCTATATAAGTACCTGAAATTTAAAAAAAAAAATTTGTCTCCTCTCCCCCTCCGGTGCCACAATTGGCACCTTTCGGGGGGGAGGGGGGACAGGATACCGGTCTTTGATAGGTATCCTGTTCCCACTTCCGGGAGTCTGGGCCACAGCCCGTGACATCACTGCGGAGCTCCCTCCTCCTCCTCTCCCTGTAGCTGGGCCAGTAGGAGAGAGGAGCGGGGCCTCGCGCATGCGCAGTAGGGTTCTCGACGTGAAGCTTGGAGGCAATGGAGCCAATGGAGGCAGCAGCACCCGACAGCTGATGGAAACATCAGCTGTGGTGCTGACATTGCTGGACTCCAGGACAGGTAAGTGTCCTATAGTTAAAAGCCAGCGGCTGCAGTATGTGTAGCTGCTGGCTTTCAATCTATTTGGTTTTTTTTGGCCGGAACACTGCTTTAATAGCATCCCAGTCTTAGTCCGTAGGGTTCAATATTGAGTTGGCCCATCCTTTGCAGGACTCTGTGAAGGCTAGTCAAGTTCCTCTACCCAAAACTCGCTCATCCATGTCTTTATGGACCTTGCTTTGTGCACTGGTGCACAGTCATGTTGGAACAGGAAGGGGTCATCCCCAAACTGTTCCCACAAAGTTGGGAGCATGAAATTGTCCAAAATGTCTTGTTATGCTGACGCCTTAAAAGTTCCCTTCACTGGAACTAAGGGGCCAAGCCCAACCCCTAAAGAACAACCCCACACCATAATCCCCCCTCCACAAAATGATTTTTGACCTTCTCCCTCCTGATTTGATTGGCTGAGACACAGCCTCTGGCTGCTCCCAGTGCCATTGGCCCCTGCTACTGTCAATCAAAGTCAGTGAGCCAATGAGGATAGAGGGGGGTGGGGCCGAGCCGCAGCTCCATGTCTGAACATGACTGCGCACCAGTGCACAAAACAAGGTCCATAAAGACTTGGGTGAGTGAGTTTGGGGTGGAGCAACTTGACTGGCCTGCACAGAGTCCTTACCTCAACCGGATAGAACACATTTGGGATGAATTAGAACGGAGACTGCGAGCCAGGCCTTCTCATCTACATCAATGCCTGACCTCACAAATGCGCTTCTGGAAGAATGGTCAAACATTCCCATAGACACATTCTTTTGGACAGCCTTCCCAGGAGAGTTGAACAGTGTGTAAAGGCAGGCGTCCCAATACTTTTGACAATATAGTGTATGCTTGAGATTGTGTGGAATACAATGATACCAAACATGTCAAGCCTGAAAATTCGGTACTTTGGAAAAAATCACTGGGGTGTGCTTTTAAATGTAGTTTTTTTTTTTAAATGATTAAACGACAATATGAAATCCTATGGTGTCTCTTCATTATTTTATGGCCTATAGCAACCAGTGAGGTTTCTTCCTTAGTACTCCGGGAAAAATAAATTTGGAGCTTGATTATTCATTTTTTTCTTCTACTGTATTCCTTTTATACTGTAAATAGTCCCCACACAGATTAAAAATGTTCTTTTTTTCCCGAAGGTTAAATTCTCCTCTATACTATTTTGGAAACCTGACAAGCCAATGTGATATTAATCCTCGGAAGCTAGCCAATGATACAAGGTAGGTATTAGTAAGCCATGATCATTTTAAGAGCAGCTATACCAACGTTAATTGTCAGACTGAATCACACATTGGTTTCTTTTATGTATATGGGCTCCAGTGGCGAATGGTTTATTACAAGGCTTAATAGTGATGTCACTCTTTTCTTTAAGTAGAAATAAAGGCAAAAACATATATACATATATGATATATATTATATATACATAGCTCCCAACTGTCCCTCATTTCGAGGGACTGTCTCTGATTTGGAGCACTATCCCTCTGTCCCTCATTCCTCCTCATGTGTCCTTCATTTTAGTCTGATCTATATAGATGTATATAAAATGCACTTTTTTATCTATCAAAAAATGTTTTCCAGTACTAAACCTTTCATCTGATTTCTAAATTTCTGCATTTGTAAATTCTAAAAGCCAATATAAAGGAATAGTAGTGACAGTGATAGGTGTCCCTCATTCCCATCTCAAAAAGTATATACAGTGGGACAAAAAAGTATTTAGTCAGCCACCAATTGTGCAAGTTCTCCCACTTAAAAAGATGAAAGAGGCCTGTAATTGTCATCATAGGTATACCTCAACCATGAGAGACAAAATGTGGAAACAAATCCAGACAATCACATTGTCTAATTTTTGAAAGAATATATTTGCAAATTATGGTGGAAAATAAGTATTTGGTCACCTACAAACAAACAAGATTTCTGGCTCTCACAGACCTGTATCTTCTTTAAGAGGCTCCTCTGTCCTCCACTCATTACCTGTATTAATGGCACCTGTTTGAACTTGTTATCAGTATAAAAGACACCTGTCCACAACCTCAAACAGTCACACTTCAAACTCCACTATGGTGAAGACCAAAGAGCTGTCGAAGGACACCAGAAACAAAATTGTAGACCTGCACCAGGCTGGGAAGACTGAATCTGCAATAGGCAAGCAGCTTGGTGTGAAGAAATCAACTGTGGGAGCAATAATTAGAAAATGGAAGACATACAAGACCACTGATAATTTACCTCGATCTGGGGCTCTACGCAAGATCTCACCCCGTGGGGTCAAAATGATCACAAGAACGGTGAGCAAAAATCCCAGAACCACACGGGGGGACCTAGTGAATCCCCTGCAGAGATCTGGGACCAACGTAACAAAGGCTACCATCAGTAACACACTACGCCGCCAGGGACTCGGATCCTGCAGTGCCAGACGTGTCCCTCTGCTTAAGCCAGTACATGTCCGGACCCGTCTGAGGTTTGCTAGAGAGCATTTGGATGATCCAGAAGAGGATTGAGAGAATGTCATATGATCAGATGAAACCAAAGTAGAACTGTTTGGTAGAAACACAACTCGTCGTATTTGGAGGAGAGAGAATGCTGAATTGCAACCAAAGAACACCATACCTACTGTGAAGCATGGGGGGTGGCAACATCATGCTTTGGGGTTGTGTCTCTGCAAAGGGAACAGGACGACTGATCCGTGCACATGAAAGAATGAATGGGGCCATGTATCATGAGATTTTGAGTGCAAACCTCCTCCCATCAGCAAGGGCATTGAAGATGACATGTGGCTGGGTCTTTCAGCATGACAATGATCAAAAACACACCGCCCGGGCAACGAAGGAGTGGCTTCGTAAGAAGCATTTCAAGGTCCTGGAGTGGCCTAGCCAGTCTCCAGATCTCAACCCATAGAAAACCTTTGGAGGGAGTTGAAAGTCCGTGTTGCCCAGCGACAGCCCCAAAACATCACTGCTCTAGAGGAGATCTGCATGGAAGAATGGGCCAACATACCAGCAACAGTGTGTGACAACCTTGTGAAGACTTACAGAAAACGTTTGACCTCTGTCATTGCCAACAAAGGATATATAACAAAGTATTGAGATGAACTTTTGATATTGACCAAATACTTATTTTCCACCACAATTTGCAAATAAATTCTTTCAAAAATCAGACAATATGATTGTCTGGATTTGTTTCCACATTTTGTCTCTCATAGTTGAGGTATACCTATGATGTCAATTACAGGCCTCTCTCATCTTTTTAAGTGGGAGAACTTGCACAATTGGTGGCTGACTAAATACTTTTTTGCCCCACTGTATATATATATTTTTTTTGGATTAACAGATGGGTATACCACTGCCAGGTTTGTTTTGTCATCCGTGTCCCATTGGGGAGATGTACCTTCACTTCCTGTCCTATAGCCAAACAGGAAGTGAAAGGAAATCCCACCAAAGTGCAGGAATCCCAGGTTGAATTCAGAACTAGAGTCCCTAATGGAAGACTTGCCCTCTATTACTGTTCTGGGGACACCCCCATAATTTGCAATTTTGTTTTTTTTTACTTTCACTTTGAAAACAGGACAAATAGAGAGGGTGAAGTTCCCTAACAGGCAGCAATAAAAACCTGATAGGGGTTCTAATTCCTCTTCACTCTATCCAAAACGAAAAATATGTTTTAGTTATACTTTACAGTTCAACTAAAACTTTTTTTTTCCTGGGGGGGGGATGAGAAGCAGCAGATAGGAAGTTGGATTATTTTATATGTTTAGTTGTATGTAAAAATACATTGTTATTTTTATTAGAACTGCATCGAATCAGAATTAGGCACCGCTGGGTCACTCTAGCAGCTGCCGTTGTCCATCTGCGCTTGTATAGCATGGATGGAGGAAGACGTTATTTCTTTTCATTCAGCCCGCAGACTGAATGAAAAAATTCTAATAGCGTATTGCCAGCTTTATTTATGAGGAATCATACAAAGGGTTCATTCACACATAAGAAAAGGGAGACAGTAAACATAATCCACAAAAATGCCAGTACATCAATATGAATCAGCAAAGCGATAATTCTTTATTATAGGACAGTGAAATACAGCCCAAAAAAAAATGCAACGCGTCTTGACTGTGCAGGCATGAGTCATGATTAGCCACTTCCCGACCGTGGTATAGCCAAATGGCGTCCAGTTCTGGGAGGGCGTCTATTAACGTCCTCCCAGAACCGTGCCCCCACATGCCTGCTGCAGCACGTACCTGGCACGCTCTATGATCACTGTGTCGTTTGGACAGCGACAGCGCTGAAGCTGAAAATTGGCCTGGGCAGGAAGGGGGTAAAAGTGCCCAGTAGGCAAGTGGTTCTTTTTGGCTGTATTTCACTGTCCTATAATAAAGATTAACCAATTTGCTGATTCATATCAATGTGCCGGCATTTCTTCATCTTCATGGATTGTGTACCAAGTAAGGTTCCAGAGACCTTAGAACTTTAGAACTGAGGCACCGGGTTTTGGAGTCATTCTTGGATTGCAGAGGAGATTGCAGCACCGTCTTAGTTATCTTCAGGCAGTAAATAGGTCTTGGTTTTAATGCCCCCAGACCGTCCGCCTAAATCTAACACAATGCCTGGAAACAGTTGTACACATGCTACAGCAATGGCAAAAATTATACCGTCACTTATTAGCAGGCAGTATCAATACCTAACACAACCCATTTAAGTGAAGGAGGGCACGCCAAAACTGCCCTGAAAACATGTGCAATGTTCAGGTTCTACAGGCCACACATCGCCTCCCTGCCACCTGTCAACCTCTCTTGAAAGTGATCCACCATAGCCATTTTCAGAGGGGCAGCAAGAGCTGCCACCAGTGTAAATGAGCCCTACAGCAGTAAAACCACATGAAACCAGGGTAATTTCTTAGGACACTATACAGCTATGTGCACCTATCAGAATTACTGAGTTCTGGTTTCCACTGAAGGGTCCTGTTAATACTACATCATATCAAGATATTTAAGACCAGTGGTCTCCAAACTCTGGATGTGGCCCTCTGCTTGCCTTTGTCCAGCCCTTGGGGCACTATTCCTCCCATTGATAAGAGACTCTATTCTGCCACCTGACACCAACAATGGAGCACCATTTCTCCCACTACCAAAAATGGGGTTACTATTCCTCCCTATGATAACAATGATGAGGCACTATTCCTCCCCCTAATACCAAATGTGGCTATGCTTACTGCCACTGATGCCAGGAAAATTTTCACTCCCGTTGGCCATAGTCCGGCCCTCCTAGAGTCTGAAGGACAATTATCCGGGACTTTGTTTAGAATGTTTGGAGACCCCTGTTTTAGACAATTGTGCAATTCCAAGCTTGTGGCGACATTTCAAGAAAGGTCCAAAATCTTTGGGAAAACCTTACAAGACTAGAAAAAGCTGTATAGTCACAAAGGGTGGGCCCATTCCATATCAATAGCCATTATTTGGAATGGGGTGTCCAACAAGCTCATTAGGGTGTGTTGGTCAGGTTTCTACAAACTTTAAGCTATATAGTGCATGTTGTTGGTAAACCTGAATATTAGGACATTATTAGATTACACACACAGCTAAATAAGACAAAGGAGTGACACACCCCCGCCTAAAGACATGTGACTCATCTGGATACCCATTCTTCAGGAGCAAAAAAACAGGCATACTTGTAAAAGAAGTGACTGAATAATTACCTATCCCACTGCCAACACTACCAGAAATGCACTCCCTCTGAAGGAGCAGTTAACAAGGGCAAGGGCAGTACTAGGGCTTCTTCATTAGATCCAGAGATATCTTAAAGGAGATCTTCACCCTCCAATTACAAAATTGCCTTCCATTCACCCTCCTCCCCTCTGCTGAATAGGGCATTATTTTTTTCCTTTGTTTACTTTTTTTTTCTTCAATTAAAACTCCCCCCCCCCCCATGCACATCATTCGCCTAGGACAGTGGACTCCAAACTGCGGCCCGGGACCAGATGTGGTCTTTTGCTTGCCTTTAGCCAGCCCCAGGGGGGCACTGTCAGGGAACTATTTTCCCCAGTGATACTAATGTTGGGGCACTATTGCTTCCCCTGATACTAATTATAGGGCAATATTCCTCCCACTGACAGCAATGGGGCACTATTCCTCCCACTGACACCAATGATGGGGCATGGTTTACTTCCATTGATGCTGGGGCATTTTTTACGCTCACCGGCCACAGTCTAGCCCCCTGAAAGTCTGAAGGACAGTAAACTGGCCCTTTGTTTAGAAAGTTTGGAGATCCCTGGCCTAGGCGAATGACATGCACTTTGCCCATTGTGCCTCCTAAGATATGTACATCACATATCCCAGGAGGCTTAACCTTATAGTGAGAAAGGAGGAGGGGGAAGGGCTAGCAGCATGTCATCAAGGAGCTCCCGCCTCTGGAGAGCCAGTAGCTTCCCGAAGACTTTACCGAAGAAGGCAGCGCGAGACCAAGAGGGGCAGAAGAGAAGCTGATCTCAGCAGGACAGTGCTGGATCCACTGGGCAGGTGAGTACCTTGGCTACAAGGTAAGCGGAGGGTTAAAAAAAAATTGGCAGGGAGACAGAGTGAAGATCAGACATGGTCCCTATAAAATAAAAAAACAGGAATCCCTGCAAAAGAAGGGACCAAATGATTACCTATTCTGTGGGCCCACGCCACCAGAAAAGCACTCCATTCAAGAGAAATCCACCACTGAACTCTACTGGAAAACCAGATCTACCAGGATTGTTGATCTCCTGGAAGTGTTTCAGTTTTGCGGTGGACATCAGCAAAGGAATTCTTTTGAAGCGAGTGCCATTCTGGTAAAAATATTTTGTGCTTTGTTGCAGATAGTCCCATTTTATTTTTTTAAATATTGACTAGGTTGCTTTAACAAATAAACACCATTAAACTGAATTAAAAAAATATTATAGAAAAATAAATTACAAATTAATTGTAAAGAAAAATACAACAAAAAATACATACTGTCATGAATTTTAATTATGTTGTAGGAATTTGCAATGCTAAATTTTAGATGGTTGATAATATAATTCATTATTTTATCTAAAAGCTTTAAGGAGTGTACCTTTTCTTGCAGCATTGACCCGGTCCCAGATTATGAATATCTATGTCATCCTAGAACACTGAGGTGCACTCCAGAACCAGATGCTTTCAACCCTTGTGAAGACATCATGGGATATGACTTTCTTCGAGTATTGATCTGGTTCATTAGCATACTTGCCATCGCAGGCAACGCTGTGGTTCTGTTAGTCCTTCTGACAAGCCATTATAAACTCACCGTTCCCCGGTTCCTGATGTGCAACTTGTCCTTTGCAGACTTCTGCATGGGGATTTACTTACTTCTGATCGCAGCAGTGGACTCCAAGACCAAAAGTCAGTATTATAACCACGCTATTGACTGGCAAACAGGAAGCGGATGCAGTGCGGCGGGATTCTTCACAGTGTTCTCCAGTGAGCTGTCAGTCTATACGTTGACTGTCATCACCCTGGAGAGATGGCACACCATAACCTATGCAATGCAACTCGACCGAAAGCTGCGGCTGCGCCACGCCATCCTGATTATGTTGGGAGGCTGGATTTTTTCTTTGCTGATCGCCCTTTTACCACTCGTCGGGGTCAGCAATTACATCAAGGTCAGCATTTGCTTACCAATGGATATAGAGACGCCCCTTTCTCAAGCGTATATTATACTGATTTTGGTGCTTAATGTCTTGGCCTTTATCATCATTTGTGCCTGTTACATCAAAATCTACATTGCTGTGCAAAATCCGGAACTAACGCCAACAAATAAAGACACAAAAATAGCCAAAAAAATGGCAGTTCTCATCTTCACTGACTTTACATGCATGGCGCCCATATCCTTCTTTGCTATTTCCGCGGCCTTCAAAGTTCCCCTCATTACTGTGACCAATTCAAAAATTTTGCTAGTTTTGTTTTATCCCGTGAACTCCTGCGCAAACCCGTTTCTATATGCTATTTTCACCAAGGCCTTTCGAAGGGATTTTTATCTGCTTATGAGCAAGTTCGGATGTTGCAAGGCTCAGGCGGAACTCTACAGGGTCAACAACTTTACTGCCTACACCTCCAACTGTAAAACGGACAGCCTATACACTGGACCAAAGAAGCCTTCCCGGGCTGACCTTCATCTTACGACTTTTGATTGCCAGTACTTGAATGTAAACGACAAACCAGCATGTATAGGCAGTTAAATGTGGACTTGTTTGTCACATTTAAAGCTGCACAACGTATTCCCCATAGAGGACTTGTAAATATGTAAATCCAGTTGATGTATATATGAAGCTCTATTACAAAACTTCTGTTTTAATTGCTGTATTTTTTTGTATGACATTTTTGAAAGAGACAAGATGGCTGATGAATGTAAAATGCTGCAACCAAAAAACAAAGTTTGACAACCAGGGCCAATTCAGACTAAACCAAACCCTCCTATCTTTTTTTTTATCCAAGGAAGCTGCCATCTTAGCCTCTGTTACGGTAAATATTCAACTGCCATGATGCTTTACATGTAATCAGTTATGAACCAGTTATTTGGTTGAAAGCACCAGCAAATGTGACAGTCACGTGTCGGGAAAATCAGAACGTTAAATTGATGGGTTGAGTTCTGCTTTAAGAATTCCAGTGAGTTGTGTCAACGCACATACACTATATTGCCAAAATTATTGGGACACCCGCCTTTACATAAACTTTAATGGCATCCCAGTCTTAGTCCGTAGGGTTCAATATTGAGTTGGCCCACCCTTTGCAGCTATAACAGCTTCAACTCTTCTGAGAAGGCTGTCCACAAAGGACATTTGTGAGGTCAGGCACGGTTGTTGGACGAGAAGGCCTGGCTCGCAATCTCCGCTCTAATTCATCCCAAAGGTGTTCTAGCGGGTTGAGATCAGGACTTTATGCAGGCCAGTCAAGTTCCTCCACCCCAAACTCGCTCATCCATGTCTTTATGGACCTTGCTTCGTGCACTGGTGTGCAGTCATGTTGAACAGAAAGGGTCATCCCCAAACTGTTCCTACAAAAGTGGGAGCATGAAATTGTCCAAAATGTCTTGGTATACTGATGCCTTAAGAGCTTCCTTCACTGGAACTAAGGGGCCAAGCCGAACCCCTGGAAAACAACCCCACACCATAATCCCCCCTCCACCAAATGTTTTGGACCAGTGCACAAAGCAAGACCCATAGACATGGATGAGCGCGTTTGGGGTGGAGGAACCTGACTGGCCTGCACAGAGTCCTGACCTCAGCCCGACAAAACACCTTTGGGATAAATTAGAGAGGAGACTGCAAGCCAGGCCCTCTGGTCCAACATCAGTGCCTGACCTCACAAATGTGCTTCTGGAAGAATGGTCAAACATAGACAGGCGGAACAACGCGCTGACGTCATCAATCCCACACGTGTCCTAGAAGGACGGGTTCCATTTGTTTGTGTGCCGGCCGTCACACCAAACCTAAGGTGCATGTAATCAGCAGATGCTGTAAGTGCAATATTCTATACTCTTATACGTTTTAAAAGGGTTTTACACCATGTGGAGCATTTAGATTTTTTTGAGGAAAATCCTTACATGTAACACGGTGCCAAGTGGTGATCCTGTACAGGAGAGTAATCAGATTTGGAGAAAGTACTTGTGGCTTTAGCCCAGCCAAGGCCTAACAACCCCTTGTAATGAGGGGTCCACAGGAGCTGGTAAGCGAGATTTTCAGCTGCTGTGGAGGCACTGATGTTTAACCACTTCCCGCCCGGCCTATTGCAGAATGACAACCGGGAAGTGGTTCTGTTATCCTGACTGAAAATCATATGACGTCTTTCAGGATAACATGCTGGCGTGCGTCTTCTGACGGAGGCTCCTTACCACGTGATCAGCTGTGACCAATCACAGTTGATCATTGCGTGAACCAGTAAGGGCCTGTAAACAGCTTTCCTTGGTTCGCGCTGACAGGGAGAGCCAATCAGCGGCTCTTCCTGACAGAGGGGGGTCTGCACTGAAAATCAGCACATTGATCATCAGCGCAGCCCCCATGAGAGCTGCCCACCACAGCTGAAAATCTGTGTCCATCAGCTGCCAGTCAGTGCCCACCAGTGCCAATAAGTGCCCACTAGTAACACCTGTCAGTTCCTTATCAGTGCTGCCCATCAGTGCCATCTATTAGTGTCCATCAGTGCCACCTGTCAGTGTCCATCAAGGTTGCCTGTCAGTGCCCATCAGTATTGCCTGTGAGTGCACATCAGTGCCGCCTGTCAGTGACCACCAGTGCCACAAATCAGTGCCCATCAATTCTACATATTGGTGCCGCCTCATCAGTGCCCGCCAGTGAAGGAAAAAACTAAATTTTATAACAAAAACAAAGAAAAAAAATTTTTTTTCAAAAATTTCGGTCTTTTTTAGTTTTAGCAAAAAAATAAAAACCGCATTGGTGATCAAATACCCCCAAAAGAAAGCTCTATTTGTGGGAAGAAAATGATAAAAATTTTGTTTGGGTACATTGTAGCACGACCGCGCAATTGTCATTTAAAAAGTGACAGTGCTGAAAGCTGAAAATTGTCCTGGGCAGGAAGGGGCGAAAGTGCCCTGTATTGAAGTGGTTAAGATCACTACAAGGTGGTGGATGGTGAAGATCGACACCAGGAATATATTATCACAACACTTGTGGACTGTTTAGTGGTTGTTAAGCCACTCTAACCTATATACACCATCATCAATGTCTCCTATTGTAGTGTTCCCCTCTGTGTGTGATTTATAAAAATAAATGCTGCAAATACCTCATTTCACAGCCAAGATTGCAATCACATGACCAGCCAGCTTTTTCCTTTCCTCCTCTGACAGATGCAACGGGAGGGGCCGAGATTCCCCTGCTGACATCAGTCTGGAGGGGAGGAGGAGAAAGCTGGATGGTCATGTGATTGCAATCTTGGCTGTGAAATTAGGTATTTGCAGCATTTATTTTTATAAATCACACACGGAGGGGGACACTACAATAGGAGACAGTGCTGATGGTTTGTACAGGTTAGTGTTATGCAAGCAGAAGGAGGGTGGAGCGACAGCACTGTCACGGACAGAGAGGGGGGAGGAGGACACGGGAGCAGAGAGGAGAGTAGATAGCAGGCTGCGGATGATGAAGGCACATAAACTGACCACGGTGTCAGGGGTCAGTTTACATAGGGGAGGGTAGAAACTGGCAAGGATCAACAGGGTTTTTTAGGTGTTACATGAGGCCAAATGACACTGCACACGCCCACGTGTCATATAACATGCTTTAAAAAGGAGCGGGATTCTTTTTTTCTTTTTTTTTTGGGGTTAACAAACGCTTTAATACCAATCAGAATTTATCATGTTTGTTTGATTAGCACGAACCTATGATTTTGATGTTCTTGTACTGTGTATATGTCTCACAGTTGCTGCTTACACTTTTTATTTATGAGGTAATTTATTTGCACAGTTTTTTCACTTCTTATTCCCATAGACACACTCCTAAACCTTGTGGACAGCCTTGCCAGAAGAGTTGAAGCTGTTATAGCTGAAAAGGGTGGGCCAATTCAATATTGAACTCTACGGACTAAGACTGGGATGCCATTAAAGTTTATGTGCATGTAAAGGCAAGCGTCCCAAAACTTTTGGCAATATAGTGTATATTAATGCACATTCTGGTGTGTGTTAAAGCAAAAGTAAACTCTCTCAGTCAACTATAATTATTTTTAATTCTTATGCTGCTAGCATTAGTAAATAGATAGGAAGTTGTATTATATTTTTTGATTTTTGTTGCTTCCTGGTTTCTGGCCTAGGCCAAAATGATGTCATACATCCCAGGACTCCTCATGGGCATTTTTTTTTCATCTGGAGGAGGGGCTCTCTCAGCTAAGCACACCCTCCTGCCCGCTTGCCTGAGCTAAGGGGCCAATGGACTCCAGGAAGTAAATGCTGCATGAATCATCTGCCCTTACTCAAGATGGCTGCAGCTATAAATGCTGGGGGGGGGTCAAAGTGATCTCTCAACAAAATAAAGTATGGAGACATGAGGGAGTTTGCTTTGAATATAAAATTGAAATTAAAATAGCGTTTTCAGTTTGTGGTGCTCAGATACAGTTTAGTTTTGCTTTAACATGTGTTCCATTCAAGACAGCCCATTCTTTAGTATAGCTAAACCTGATATTCATTGTATGATCTGTGATTGTATAATGACAATAAATTGTTTGAATCCTATAATGAACTGCCAATGCACTACAATAAATGACCCTTTTTTTAAAATGCAGCGCACCACAATGCATGGTACATGTTGTGGTGCGCTGCAGTACAATACAAGGGGGTCTCATTCACAATGAATAACACCACCACAAACCACATATAGAGCATGTACCTTGTCATACATTGTGGTAACGCACGAATTTTAGCTCACATTACCGCAATGCGCAAGTGTGAATGGCCCTAAATGCCAGAATCATCGTCTTAGATGTATAAGTACTAGAAGAAAAAAAATGTCTGTTAAGGTAATGTAATTAGCACCATGGTCACTGATCTTCAATATTAAAGTGGTAGTAAACCCAGCTTGGTCATTTTTACCTGCAGGTAAGCCTATCATAAGGTTTATCTGTAGGTAAGATTAATATCTCCTAAACGTACACTGTTTAGGAGATATTCACCCTGGATGCAGCCAATTATGTCACCGACACTTGCCAGACCTTCAGAGTTTCATGCCAGAACTGAGGGCTCTCATGCGCATGCGCGGGAGTGAAGTCATCACAGCTCCAGCGATGCATACTAGCACCTTATGCCATTGCCTTGCAGGTGTTTTTTTTTTTTTTTTTCAACAAGCCCCACAGCCGCGGTTTACAACCGTTTTACGTAAAGCAGCTCCATATAAGAAAAAATAAATAAATGAATGTGCATACTGTACTTTAGTACAATATAGGTAAAAGAATATACATTTTATTACCATTAAAAGAATTCATAAAAAACATACATATTAGGGTAGCATGATACTGTAACATGCTCCCCTAATACGGTATTTATGTTTTTTTGTGAATTCTTTTTTAATGAATTGTAATAAAATGTATATTCTTTTACCTATATTGTACTAATTTACTTTTTGGCACCGCAATAATCCCTCCCTCCTCGCTCTTTGTACTCAATTATGGGAATGAGGTGCCTTATATATTAAGAACATACCAACCACTTCCTTTTCCTTTCTGCATACTGTACTTATCTCTCCCCAGTGGCGGAACTACCGGGGTCACAAAGGTAGCACTTACGATCGAGCCCTGGCATTCTGCTACCATGGAGGAGGCCCTGGATGACAGAAAGGGGGCAGCTACAAAACATGGGCTCGGTTCACACTGCTGTGACCCCAAAGTCATTTGACTTACTCGGGAATTGACTTCCTTTCAACTTGCTTGCGATTTCCTTGATACTTTGTGATTTAAAGTGGATGTAAACCCAATGTCATCCTTTCTAAACTACTGCCATAGGGGGTTATCTATAAAGATATACATGCCTCCTGCATGTATCTTCACCTGTCAAATGTCTCCCCTCTGTCTGTTATGAGACCCGAAAAACTGCAGATTCTGTGGGTGGGTCTGTTGTCTGGAGCTCGGTGGGTGGAGTTGTGATGTCAGTAGATTCCCCGCCCACCTCTACACTCCCCTTGTCAATATGCATTTTCTCCTGTGTATTTCTTACACTGCACTTCTGCTATGATCTCTAACATCCAATGAAAAGACAGGAAAGTAACCACATGACTTCAGCATGCCAAATCATGCTGAGGTGTGGAACAGCCAATCCTTGCAGAGCTGCTGAAGAAAGGAGTGGGGGAGGGAATTAAAAAATAATGCATGTCTTAGGCTAGTGCATGAGATGTAAATCACCCGTCACTCACAGCAAGGGGGAGGATTTGGCAAAGTTTTTCTCCGTTTGTCAAGTTTTATCTCACTGAACAATAAAAGAGGATTGCTCAGAGCTGGATTAACTCTTTGTGGCAAGACTGGGCTAAAATGATAGGAAATCTTATACTCTACATTATGACATCAAAAAAAAAAGAAAAATTCTTTTACATCCACTTTAACATTAAAGCCTATGGCACTCAAATTGCACCAAAGTCACAGAAAAAATAAAGGGTCCCTGGCTCAATGGGAAGGGCCCCAGGCTTGGAGTGAAATGGCCCTGCGACTGATGGAAAGGGCCCCGGCAGTCAGGGGGGGTCGTTCATGGTTTCTTGCACCAGAAGGTTCTAGTTACACCTCTGCCTCTCCTGAAGCTCATTTAGCCAGAAAACACTTTGCTAAAGAAGAACCATCTCTAGAAATCTGCTGGTCAATCAAAACTTCCGGGATTGCCAATCTACCGCGTCCCATGAAGCACTCAGTGGGTTCTCCTGTTGTCCTCCATGTCACTACAGGACACAGTATGGCAAGAGGTCGGCAAAAGGTACCAATGAGCATTTCAGCGGACATAGTGAGCCAGATAAGCTAAGCAGATCGTTACATATGCCATCTTGGGGAATGTCAATCTATTATGTCACAGCACATGGAGTTCATTTGTCGCACAGTAGAATGTCTTGCGCCATCATCCTCTTGGAGCAGTACTGAAAACCATTATTGTGCCAAATAATGGTTTAATCTTTCGTACCGCTATATATTTGATGCACATCGCGATACTTTTTGCGCGAAAAGTCATACTTGGGATTTTTTTTATAAAACTATTTGTGCAAAAATTTGCACTTGGGATTTTTTTTTTTACAATTACTACATGGTGCCAAATTTTTGGCGCACCAACAAATTGTTATCTAGCCTTGTAATCACACTCCTTTATTTCGGGGGGGACTATTCCTCATCAACAAAGCGACATTCAGTGGCACAGAGAACAAAAAGTATTTACTGCATATTATTATTTACAAAGAATAAAACATTTTAATTTGCAGATCAGCAACAGGAATGCTTTAAATAAGGAATTCAATGTTACACAAAAAAGATCCAAAAGTGTGAAGCTGTAAAAAAAAAAAAAAAAAACTGATCTTGTTTTTTTATCAAATATTTAAATAGCGTCCTCTGCAATATGATTAGGGTTAGAGTTTAAATATATTATATTCAAAAAAGCAGGAGTTATTACACGAAGATGTTATTTAAAAGTTCGCTTACATCTCCTGTATCTGCACTTTGCTGATTATCTGCAAAAAAGTACGGCATGCCAAGTTAGAATTTTGTAGAGACGCATTGATGCGCTTTCAAAGTGGCAGGTACCTGACCGATTGGTGGGGAGATTAGCTAAAATCAACTGCCAGAGATTCAGATAAAGGAAGACAAGAAAAAAGGAAATTAATTAGGTTTTCCAGGCTAAACTGGACTGCTCCTTCTGATCGTCCTTCTCCAGGGAAATAACTGATTATACCATCTCCACTTGCACCTAGCCTGTGGAAGGGGAGCCAAGATTTTAAACTTCACTTGCAGATGAAACCTAGTTTAAAGTGATCATTCTGATTTGAGACCCTTTCACCAAACCATTCATTTAAAAAAGTCTTCCCATAAGATTCCACGTGCAATTAAAACCTAACTCCAGGTTTTTGGTACTGGCCCAAATGAATCATTCCCTTAAAGCAGAACTGTATCCAAAAGGGGAAGTTATGCTCTTGCTCCTCCTCTGCCTCCCATCCTCCTCTGCATTTGGCCTTTATTTTTTTTGGGGGGGAGCGGGTACCTGATTTTGACAGGTACCCGCTCCCACACTTCTGGTCAGATTGCCACAGTGATCAGAGCGGAGGTCCACCCCCCTCCCTCCCCCATAGCCTTCTGGGACGGCTCACGCATGCGCAGTTGGTAACCAGTTGTAAAAAACCGCAAGGCTTCACTACCCTACCAGTTTCACTTAGTGAAGATGTGGGCACCTGTACCAGAAGCTGATTGAAGAATCGGCTCGAGTGCAGACATCGCTGGATCCAGGGGCAGGTAAGTGTCCCTATATTAAAAGTCAATAGCTACAGAATTTGGAGCTGCTGACTTTAATCTTTTTTGGGGGGGGGGGGGGACTGGAGCTCCTCTTTAATAAGAAATGTGGCCAATGTCAGCTCTATATAAACTGTGTGTATCATTAGCTACAAACAGTATATAGACAGTGTTTCAGCAACAGAACGGGACTGCCTGTCGTGTTCCTGGGATAAAAATGAGTTGGGCTGAGCGCTGCAGGAATACAAGGCTTCCTTTGATTGGCTGAGGTGGAGATTGTGAGGTCATCCACCCACCTCTCCAATTCGGCCATTCAGAAGAAGCCTTGTATTTATTCAACTTACTGCTGGTTTCTCTTAGTGAAGATGCCGGCGCCTGAACCTAAAGCTGATTGAAGAATCGGCTCGGGTGCGGACATTGCACGATCCATGGGCCAGTAAGTGTCCCTATATTAAAAGGCAGCAGCTACAGTATTTTTTGGAGGGGGATTTAAGCTCCTCTTTAATTAAAAAAAAAGCTCTATATAGACAGTGTTTTCGCAACTGAATGGGACTTCCTATACTGTTCCTGGGACAAAAAAAATGAGTTGGGCTGAGTGCTGCAGGAACATAAGGCTTCCTCTGACTACCTGGAGGTGGAGATCGTGAGTTCATCCACCAACCTCTTCAACTCGACCATTCATAAGAAGCCTTGTATTTATACAACCTGAATTGAATTTGTTCCAGTAATGGGACGGGAAGACCCCGTACTGCTGCTGGCACAAATCACTGTTTACTGTATATGCTGGTGATGCTACAGTGCTGATAGGGACTGCATTTCTTAGTGATTGAAATAGTTTGTTTGGGCCTGGAGTTATGCTTTAATATGTTTTCTGCATGTTATTTACCTGTAAATGTGTCCCATGCGTAGACATCCAAAATCCCTAAAATTGAAGCTGGGTGCCACCATCTTGGATGTGATATCTGCGAGGGCTGCTAGATATTGCAAAAGAAGCCTAGGAAACTTAAACCAATCTCTACCAGAGTGTTGTAGAACGTATCTCAGCCTTGCAAGACGGAATTGCCATCCTTAGACCCTACCAAACTTGACAATCTACACCCTATCTCCTTGCTCTCCTTTTCTCTAAACTCCTTGAATGCCTGGTCTACAATCGAGTGACCACTTCATTAAGAATAACCTTCTTGATCCCATTCAGTCCGCATTTTGCCCTCAACACTTCACAGAAACTGCTCTTTTAAAACTCCCAAATTACTTACTAACAGCAAAAAGCAATGAACACTGATCTGTACTCCTACTTCTGGACCTTTCGGCTGCCTTTGATATGGTTGACCACCCCTTCTCCTCAAAAAACTTTACTCCTTTAGTCTCCATGACTGTGCTTGTCGCTGGCTCTCATCCTACCTATCCCACCGCACCTTCTGTGTCACTTGCAATTCTACTTCTTCCACTCCTCTTCCTTTCTCCGTCGGTGTCCCCCAAGGTTCCATTCTTGGACCTCTCCTATTTTCAATCTACACCTCCACCCTGGGTCAACTGAGGGCCTCCCATGGCTTTCAATATGATTTCTACGCTGACACCCAAATCTCTCCCTCCACCCCTCAGCTCACTCCCTCAGTCTCCTCACGCATTACTAACTTACTCAAACTCAACTTATCCAAAACCGAGCCTATTTCCCGTGACTTCTCTGTCAAGAGCAAATGGCACAACCATCCACCCATCCCCGCATGCCAGGGTGCAAGGTTTTGTGCTGAACGCTAAACTCTCCTTTCAGCACCATATCCAATTACTTTCCAAGGCTTGCTGCCTCAGCCTCCGCAACATCTCTAAAATACGTCCCTTCCTAACCAATGAAACCACAAAGCTCCCGATTCACTCCCTGGTTATCTCTGACCTGGACTACTGTAACTCCCTCCTCATTGGCTTACCTTTAAATAGGCTATCCCCCCTTCAGTCCATCATGAATGTTGCTGCCAGACTCATCCGCCTTACAAACCGCTCAGTGTCTGCTACCCCTCTTTGCCAATTCCTCCATTGGTTTACACTCGCCCAACAAATTAAATTAAAAATACTAACAATCGCTTACAAAGCCATCCACAACTCTGCCTCCAGCTACATCACTAACCTAGTCTCAAAATACAAACCAAATTGTCCTCTCTGTTCCTTCCAAGACGACCTGCTCTCTAGCTCCTCGTCACCTTCTCCCATACTCACCTCCAGGACTTCTCCCGAGCCTCTCTCATCCTTTGGAATTCCCTACCCCAATCTGTTCGACTATCTCCAATTCTATCCACTTTTAGGCAATCCCTGAAAACTTTTCTCCTTAGAGAAGCCTATCCTGCCTCCACCTAACTGTTCTTTTATTTTCTTCATCAGCTCATCCCCCACAGTTATTACCTTTTGTATCACTTGACCCTCCCTCTTTGATTGTAAGCTCTAACGAGCAGGACCCTCTGATTCTTCGTGTATTGTAACTGTACTGTCTGCCCTAACGTTGTAAAGCGCTGTACAAACTGTTGGCGCTATATAAATCCTGTATAATAATAATAATTTCCTCAGTAATTCCCCTTGTCCGAGACCACATGCAGCAAGCACAGAGTGAAGTGTACAATAAGTTTGCGTAGGTTCTACACCTGGGGGATCATGTACTTGTTTTGGTTCCATGGTAAAAAGTAGCTAACTAGCAAGAACCCTATGAAATACTGAACAGTTTGGGCAGGTAAATGATAAGGTATATCAAGCAGAGAGCTGGAAAAAAGAAGCCTGGAGGAATTGAGAAGTCCTTGTAGGCCTGGGTGACAGGACCCCAAAGAAAAAAGAAAGCATAAGCCAGGTTCAGATACCAGAGTCCATGTCTGTAGCAGAGCTACAAGAGGTGAGAAAGTGTCTGCACTGAAATAAGAATTGCAACTAAGCCCTTAAACATATTTTGGTATCTGGATTACTTTATCTCACTGCAAACTCTCTGCTTGAAGTTGTTCGCCCACAATATATGCATATATACATAGCAGACCTGGAAAGACCAAAGAAAGCTGTAATTTCACTTGAATTTATGTCAGGACAAAAATAATAATCTTTTACATTTTCAAATTACTTCTTTACTGAACATTACTGACAACTAAAATGTCAGCTTGCAATATACAATCCAAACGCGAACTCCAACAAAAATACACAGATCAGTTTTATTACTTTTGACGTAGTAGTATAGCCTCAAGCTAAAGTTACAAATAATACAAAGATGACCAACTCATATTCAGAAAGACAACTTTAAGTCACTGGTTCCTTTTGTAAGGAACCAGTTTGTTTCTTATACATCGCTGCTGGCTGTATTAGAAACAAGCTGGACAGACTTGCTTGAGGTTAGCGTTTTTTCTAGAAGGCTGAAACAGGTATTATTATCTGCACACCTCTATATAATATGGAGCTATAGATTTGTGCAGTAAACCACTTAACCTCCCTGGCGGTATGATTATTTCAGTTTTTTGCGTCTCAAAGCGGTACAATTATTTTGCATAGAAATTTGGCGTTTTATATTGTAGGTCTGTAATTCTTAGCAATAACACACTTAAATCTGTCCACCAAGAGTCTAGTAGATATCCCGGGTATGATGAATTTTATAACACAAAATCATAAATTATAATATAATAAATAAACATAAATAATTAAAAATAATAATAATATAATAATAATAAAATAAATTTCCCCACGATTCACTATCGCTCAATTCTGCAAATGTTCTAATTTACTATCCCTGCTTTCTAGCTGGTCTAAAGCCACTTTTGACGTAAAGGGACACTTTTTGGTTGCTATGGACAATCTCCAGTTTCCAAGCAGAAAGAACAGTATATATCATATAAAACTGCATGCAAGGCATTGGACAAAGCATTGGGGAAAAAAGGGATGTGAAATGATTTCATACAGTACTGTAATCTGTAAGATTACAGTACTATATGTTATGATTTTCACATTTTTTTTAATTTGCCGCCAGGCTCCGCCCCTGTGCGTCGCAACACTCGCAGGGAACGGAGCCTGGCACAGAGAGGCTTCGGGTGGAGGGCACAGGCTGCAGACAGCGCAGGGGGACATCGCAGGATCCTGGGGACAAGGTAAGTATACCGCACCAGGATCCTGAGATGTAATCCCGAGTGTGGCTCGGGGTTACCGCTGATGGTGCTGAAATTAAACCCTGAGCCACACTCGGGAATACCGTCGGGGAGGTTAAGGACCAAGCCTACTTCTGACATTTGCTGTTTACAAGTTAAAAAAAAATATTTTTTGCTAGAAAATGACTTTTAGCAGAGACCCTAGAGAATAAAATGGAGATCACTTTGTCACACCGTATTTGCACAGCGGTCTTACAAATGCAATTTTGTTGGAAAAAAATACACTTTTTTTTAAATTAAATTTTTTTTTTTTGTATAATGTGAAAGATGTTACACCGAGTAAATTGATAATTAACATGTCATGCTTTAAAATTGCGCACACTCATGGAATGGCGACAAACTACTGTACTTAAAAATCTCCATAGGCAACGCTTTAACATTTTTACAGGTTACCAGTTTAGAGTTCGGGGTTCCCCTTAATATTCATACCAGACCCAAAGAGCCTGGTAATGGACTGGGGGGGAACCCATGACGTTTTTTTTCAATGAGTTTTATCTATATTGCCGAGACCCAACAATTCAAATTTTAAAATTTTAAATTACTTTTTTTCCTTTGAAATGTCATTTTGCTGTGGTACTGTTCTAAACACGGGGAAACTGCGCCACTTTACAGGCATACTGTAGACACCCCCCAGCCACAATATTTAAAGGAATATTTCGTTTTTATTGTTTCACTTTAAGCATCATTAAAATCACTACTCTCGAAAAAACTGACGCTTTTAAAACTTTTTTTTGCATTGATCTATGTCCCCAAAGGACCCGGGTCCCCAAACACTTTTTATGACAATAACTTGCATACAAGCCTTTAAAATGAGCACTTTTGCTTTTTCATGTTCGTGTCCCATAGACTTTAACGGCGTTTGTCCGAATTTTTTGCCTGTTAGCCAGTTCTGGTGTGAACCGAACCGGGTGGGGGGAGGGAGCGGTGTTCGGCTCATCCTTAGTTGTGAACATGGCTGACCTGGCTGAAACGCATTAACATCTGCCTCTACTACAAGTGTATGATGACATGGAGTACCAATACATTTGAAGATATTGAAGAGCATGTATTGAGTTGCGGATCATCTTTTCCTAGAACTGCATTAATACCTAGCTAAAGCAACAAGAACATTTGAAAGTGTGGCAACTGCATGACCATTATCTATAATTTTCTTTGCATATTTAGAGCAACACTGCTATCCAACGTTACTGCAGAGAAGATCAGTTGTTTAAGTAGATGTTGCATATGGATAATGTGTTTTTTTTATTCGTTCACAAGAAGAAAAGTAGGTCAGGCAGATTCCAAGCCTTAAGAAATTTTTACCAGAAACTGAGAAGTCTGCCTACACTGACACCGCAGACCTCAGTGTTCTCTTCTATACTTAAATAAGACACACTCAACATAGATAAAAGTGAAAATAATTCATTTGTAATTCTGAGGAACTGAATAAATTAAAACCATAAATGCATTTTTTTTTATTGCAGAAAATGTATTTGTTTTTCATTTGTAACTAACTTATATAGTGCCATTATGTACAGCTGTTGTAAATATATCAAAATAAACAATTGTTAACTGATATTATGTGAATGGGCACTGAAATGACCAACATCACATCCAATATGACCTAAGCACCCCTGCCAGACATCAGGTTGGTGACCTCACTACTGCAATTAGAGCTGTAAAAAATATTTTTGTTTGGGTCGGTACATGAGGGGTATTTAGTATGTTTGGAGTTGCATGGAAACATAGAAAAGTGATGGCAAAAAATGACAGTAGTCCATTGAGTCTGCCCATTTTTTTTTAGTTTTTGTTTTGTCTGTTATTTTTGGGGGGGGGGTTATTTTTTATTTTATTGTTATGCTTTTTTTTTCGTTAACATTGTTGTCTGACTATAGATCTATGTTTAAGATAATCATGTTTGAGATAAACGTAGATCTATAGTCAGACAACAAAGTTAACGAGAAAAAAAAAAGTGTGATCTCAAAATATATGTTTATAGTGACCCTCAAGCCAAAAAACTCCCGTGATCCAAAGGAAATAAAAGGGTGCAGGCATGCCGATGTGCCTATCCAAAGCACACACACACATTATATTGTCAAAAGCATTGGGGCATCTGCCTTTACACGCACATGAACTTTAATGGCATCCCAGTCTTAGTCCGTAGAGTTCAATATTGAGTTGGCCCACCCTTTGCAGCTATAACAGCTTCAACTCTTCTGGGAAGGCTGCCCACAAGGTTTAGGCCAGTCAAGTTCCTCCACCCCAAACTCCCTCACCCAGGTCTTTATGAACCTTGCAGTGTGCACTGGTCCAAATCATTTGGTGGAGGGGGGATTATGGTGTGGGGATTGTTTTTCAGGGGTTGGGCTTGGCCCTTTAGTTCCAGTGAAGGGAGCTTTTAAGGCGTCAGCATACCAAGACATTTTGGACAATTTCATGGTCCCAACTTTGTGGGAACAGTTTGGGGATGGCCCCTTCCTGTTCCAACATGACTGCGCACCAGTGCACCATTCATATCATTATGCACTTGCTTTGCGCAATGGTGTGCAGTCATGTTGGAACAGGAAAGGGCCATCCCTAAACTGTTCCCACAAAGTTGAAAACATTAAATTGTCCAAAATGTCTTGGTATGCTGACGCCTTAAAAGTTCCCTTCACTGGAACTAAGGGGCCAAGCCCAACCCCTGGGAAACAACTCCACATCATAATCCCCCCTCCACCAAATGATTTGGAGCAGTGCACAAAGCACAAAGACATGGATGAGCGAGTTTGGGGTGGAGGAACTTTACTGGCCTGCATGGAGTCCTGTCGTCCTAAACCTTGTGGACAGCCTTCCCAGAAGAGTTGAAGCTGTTATAGCTGCAAAGAGTGGGCCAAATCAATATTGAACCCAACGGACTAATACTGGGATGGCATTAAAGTTCATGTGCGTGTAAAGGCAGGCGTCCCAATCCGTTTGTTAACAGTGTATGCAATGAGTGAAAGAAGGTGTTGCTCTCCCGACCAGCCAGCGTGACAGAAAAAAAAAAAAAAAGACAGCTTCAGCCTACATGTCTCCAAGAGGTCACACTCTTCCCCCGATGTGTTTCGTCCCCCCCCTTGAAAAGGCCTAGTCCAGGGGTGTCCAAGCTACAGCCCTCCAGCTGTTGCAGAACTATACTTCCCATGAAGCATTGTAAAACTCTGAAATTCACAGACATTACTAGGCATGATGGGAATTGTAGTTCCTGAACAACTGGAGGGCCATAGTTTGGACACCCCGGGCCCTAGTCATATGGTCCCACCCAGTGGGCGGAGTGAAACATGTCAGGGGGGTGTGGCCTCTTGGTGGAGACATGTAGGCTGAAGCTGTCCTTAATTGTCTGTGTCATGCTGGCTGGTTGGGAGAGCTGCACCTTCTTTCACTCATTACAGTGTAGGCAGTGCCAACTGTGGGTGCATGAGATTACTCCGTGTAACTCTGTGGCATGCATGATGAAAGTTGGAGGGGTGTCCATGACCCCCAGACTGCTGAGGAAGAGGCTGGATCATGCCTGATGTCATGAAGCTCAAAAGCTACTCAGAGGCCATGGGCTGCAATGGAAATGTACACTACCTCTGTTGCAGGGACAAGATCACTCAATGTCCAGGGTGAAGGTGCCACCTGCCCAGGAATAAGGGCAGCTTCTTTTTCCCTCTTTGGTCATTTATTATGTCACATGACAAGGGGGAGACAAGAAGAAGGGTAGTCTGCCCTCATTCTCCAACAGGCACCTGTGCTTGAGAAGGAGGTGCCCCGCCTGATTTCCCCCCCACTAACTTGTCCTGGCTCTAACCCTGACCACACTGCACTTACACCGAGTCTGCAGCTGGACTTCCCTTGGTCACCAACTTCTAAATGGACAGCACTAAAGCCTGCCAAACAATTTGTGATGGCAGCTCACATTAATATCCTTCTCACTTTGAATAAAGCATATTGACATGCAGACACTGTAGAAGTTTATCACATTGCATCTATATCAGCATTCCATCGTCAACATAGCCAGACAAATATGGCAACAAATGTAATTGAAACCCATTACCCTTTACCCATCACACATAGTGGATATTTTAAAGGATTTCACATTCAAAAAACAACATAAACAGTAATAAATGCTATTTACAACATTTTGTATTTCTCTATCCCACTTTACAATACAACATTTTGGCCGGAAAGTTGAATTACAGTTTAATCAAAACATTTATTTCGAACTTAAATCCTTATCAAATTAAATAACACTCGTGGGATAGAGTGGGTTCAGGCAAAAATGTAATTTACTTCACCATTCGGCCTCCCCAATTGCTTTCGAAAAAATATAATCTTTTCCTCCGAAGCACATAACTCCATCTTTTAAGTAGAACTTCCACTTATTCTTACTTCGGTGTATCTGGAAAAATGAAACATATTGTAAAAAAATATTTGTTGCTGGGCAATGGTTCTTAAAGCGTTACTAAACCCAGGACCCTGCATTGACTAGATCTGGTCCCCCACAGTACACAGAACATGGAAATGCAATTATTATAGTAAATATAAACTGCTAAATGCCTTTTTTTCATCAGCAGTATATAGCAGTCTTGTGACTTCTATCAGTGTGAGGTTAAAGCTTGTAGGAGTTTTCATTCTACTCTGACTGTCCCATGAGGCTGCCATGCCCCCTCACCCTCCGTCTGGACAGTGCTGATCACATGCACCCTCCCAGGGAAAAAAAAAAACTTATAGCAATACACACCAAACTGAGCATGTGCAGAGTGACTCCAAAGGCTCGGTCTTATCAGCAGATTGATTAACCCCTTAGGTTCCACAGTGAGTATAACAAGCATGCTTTACTGCATATACAGACTGATTTTACCGTTGTGGGTTTAGTAACACTTTAAAGCTAAACTTCAGGCGGCACAGTGGTGTAGTGGGTAGCACTTTCGCCTAGCAGTAAGAAGGGTCGCTGGTTCGAATCCCAACCATGACACTACCTGCCTGGAGTTTGCATGTTCTCCCTGTGCCTGCGTGGGTTTCCTCTGGGTACTCCGGTTTCCTCCCACACTCCAAAGACATGCTGGTAGCTTAATTGGATCCTGTCTAAATTGTCCCTAGTATGTATGAATGTAAGTTAGGGACCTTAGATTGTAAGCTCCTTGAGGGTAGGGACTGATGTGAATGTACAATGTATATGTAAAGCGCTGCGTAAATTGATGACGCTATATAAGTATCTGAAATAAATAAAATAAAATATAACTAAATATCTTTTCATGAACTGTTTCACCTGCTTAAAGTGGCTCTAAAAGGCAGAAGTTTTTTTTACCTTGATGCATTCTCTGCATTACAGCGGCGTTCCACCCAACTTTAGTACTTGGTCTTAAACGAAAGACCACCCTTCTACCCCTCGTTTTTGGATAACCAACTTTTTTTCTTACCTTAGTAGTAAAAAGGTGGTCTTCCGTCCCAGCCTCGCCAAGGTACGTCATTTCCTCTTCTGCCCCTCCTCAAACCCCCCCCCCCCGCTGCCTTCTGGGACCTGTTTGTGCCCCAGAAGAGGACAGGGCCATTCAGAAAGCGACGTGCGACTCACGCTTGCGCAGTAGGAAACTAGCTGTGAAACCTGAAGGCTCCACTGCCGGTCTCCCCAGGTTACAATGGCGGCACCTGCACCCAATCAGATGGATGGATCGGCCTTGTGGGGCCAACATCGTGGGCTCTCTGGAAAGGTAAGTGTGCTTATTAAAATTCAGCAGCTACAGTGTTTGTAGCTGCTGACTTAAAGAAAAAACTTTGAGGGTGGAACTCAGCTTTAAGGTAAAAGAAACCTTTTGTATGCAGATTCCTCCCCAGCCCCCTAAATACTTACCCGAGCCCCATCTTAATCCTGCGATGTGCATGAGAGCAGAGGCTCTCCCTGCTCTCTCTCCCCTCACTGGAGAGCCAGCTTGGGGAACGAGCATGCACAAGTGTCCCCAGAGCAAGCCGCTAGCTGACAGTGTCTGTAAGAGAGCAGAATGTGGCTTGGCCATCTCGTGCTCAAACGGGAAGGAACCTTTTTCTCTGCCACTAGTACTGTTCCTAACAGCCCAGATAGAAAGCAATTGTGCTGCAAGTTTGAAAATGACTTGCTAAGCTATTGCTAGACTTGCCAGGCTTGTTTGTTGCACAATTGCAGCAAGTCTACATTGCATAACTCCAGATCAACTTTCTTTACAAACATTCTGCAAGTCTGCTGCAAGTTCTGGTTCAAGTATGTTGTGCAATAGTCATCCCACCACAGGGGGCACTGTGACTTGCAGAGCTTTTGATGTAGACTCACCACTGCAACTTTGCTCTTGCTAGAGGCTTGCAACGCAAAATTGCTGCAAATTGGAAAATTGTCAACTAGAACTTGTGCTTCAAGTGCTCTGCAAGTGTACAATTCGCCAGTGAATATGTGCAGCAAGTTAACAAACTTACAAATTTGTAGCAAGTTATCCTTGCTATCTGGGAGATGGGGTACCTTTCCTTACGCTACCCACTCGCCAAAAGCGTGCCAAGCCTGGGAGCCAGGGCCTTAAATATGTCTGAACCCAAGATGGCTGCTTGATAGGGTTGCCACCTGTCCGGGGTTCACCAGGACAGTCCGGGTTTTGAATCATGTGTCTGAGTTTCAGGTGAACTGAAACCCAGATACATTGTTCAGACCGGATTGTGGCTCCCCAAGTAACCATTATAGTTACACACAAATCTGTTGCTGTCTGGGGGCAAGTTCCCGCATCACTCGGGGGGCAGGGCAATGAGGTTGGCAAGAACATTTAGGCCACGCCCCTGTTCGTTGCGTCACGCTATGCGCACCGCATTACTACTCTCCTTGGGGTGTCCCAGGCCGCTAAAGTGTTCAGGTTTGGTTTGAAGAAAAAGGTGGTAACCCTACTGCTGGAGTCACATGGGGTGGCAGCATGCAATGGAATAGCTTCCCCAGTGACCCAGGAAACCATGACTTCTTGTCCAACTACAATGCCACTGGGGATGAGCGCCACCTGCAGTGGAGAAAGTAGACTGCAACTGCCTACAGGCCGCTTCTCATTTTACTGGGCAGGCACAGGCTGTGGAAGGGACAAAAACTGTAAGCGTTAAAGAGGATTTCCCACTAAAAAAAAAAATTAAAAGTCAGCAGCTACAAATAATGCAGCTGCTGACTTTTAATAATTGGACACTTACCTGTCCCAGGGTCCAGCGATGCGGGGGATCGGAAGCCCCTCCGTTCAGCGGCGCCGGCATTGCAACTGTGGGCGCTCGGCTGTGGCTTCCGAGCCGGGCACCCACTGTGCATGCGCGAGCTGCGCCGCGCATCGCGCTTCGCCGCCCAATCATATGGGACCTGTCATAGTGTCCTATATGATTGACAAGAGGGAGGGGGCAGAGATGAGCCCTTCCTGTGCCGAGGGGAAGTGATGTCACCAGCCCAGGCACTGAAGGAGGCAGACTACGAGGGACCCCCTAGCAACAGGCATTTAGAGGTGAGTAAAAAAAAAATTTCAAATTTTTTTTTTTTTTTTTTAGGTACATTTATGTATTTTTTTTATTTCTTTTGGGTGGAACACCACTTTAAATTGCAGCAGGGCTCCTGCCCTGCCAAAATGGGCTGTGCTGTGTGGCAGGGCTGTATAAATCCCAGGACTAGATGAACAGAAATACAAATCATTTTCCAGACTTACATGTGAGTATTTATTTTATTTGTTTTTTTTGTTTTGTTTTTTTTTTTTTTTGGGGGGGGGTGTTTTGTTTTGTTTGCTGGGAGCAATTAAAAGCCCCAGAAATCAACATCTAGGTAGAATGTTCTACTCAAAGCTGCAAACCTATCCCAACATCTATTTGTTTGTAATCATTGCTGGTTTATATGCAGAAACAGCTGAGCAGGAGATATCAGAGAACTACTTGAAAAATATGTTATGCAGGGATTCTCATATGGTGGTTTGTGTACCCCTAGAGATACTTCTGGTATCTAACGCTGTAAGTGTTGAAATAAATCAGAAGAGCTGTTTTACATTTTAATAAATAATACATCACATGTGGAACAAATCTGAGTGCATATTGTTTGTTATTCAGAAACTTAAAGTGGTACTAAAGTGATAAAAATGCAGCTTATAATACATAAGCAAGCCTCTCCTGGTTCCTTCGAGTCAACTCGCTTGTCCGGGAACCCCCCATTTACAAGGCGCTGGAAAATCCAAATATTCAAGTAGAATTAAACTAATACCTCGTTTTGTAGTGCACTGAAAGTAAAATGAAATCGCATTTTTGGTTGTTAGAAAAATATACTTTTCCCTTAACCTGATACTAACGTTTTTTTTTTGTTGTTGTTAAACAATAACAAACATGTTATGCTTGTCTGCTCTTATGCACAGAGCAGCCCAGATCCTCCTCTTCTCGGTTGCTCCTGGCCCCTCCCTCCTGCCGAGTGCCCCCACAGCAAGCAGCTTCCTATGGGGGCACCTGAGCCGACCCACAGCTCCATGTGACCAGACACAGAGACGGGGCCCCACCCCCCGCCCCCCTCTCTCTTCTCATTGGCTCACTGACTCAGTGACAGCCACTGGCACCCGCTGTGTGTCTCAGCCAATCAGGAGGGAGAGTGTCGGACAACCGAGTCTCTCATGCAACATCGCTGGATGGAGATGGGGCTCAGGTAAGTATTAGGGGGGGCTGAGGGAAGCTGCTGCACACAGAAGGTTTTTTATCTTAATGCATAGAATTCATTAACATAAAAAACCTTCCGCTTTTTGAACCACCTTAGGACCACCCCACGTACATTTACTGCGGCAGGGCTGCCCTTAAGCGCAAAATCACGTACCTGTACGTCATCGATGTTGCCGGGTCTCTGGGGCGCGAGCCACTCAGCGGGTCCACCAATCGTTCAGAGGAGAGACAGAATGACGGTCTGCCTATGTAAACAAGGCAGACTGCCGTTCTGTGAGGGAGGAAAAAGGAGATGTTGTGCTTCTGCTAAGCAGAAATACAGATCTCTGTTTTCCTCCAGTGTCAGCATCCCCCCCCCCCCTTTAAGTTAGAAAGCACTCCCTAGAACAGGGGTCTCAAACTGGCGACCCTCCAGCTGTTGTAAAACTATAAGTCCCATGAGGCATTGCAAGACTGACGGTTACAAGCATGACTCCCACAGGTAGAGGCATGATGGGACTTGTAGTTCCACAACAGCTGGAGGGCCGCCAGTTTAAGACCCCTGCGCCTAGAAGCAACACTTTGATGGCCCCTGATGTTTAACCCCTTCCCAGCCATTGTCATTTATACAGTGTCCGTGCTTTTTCTTTTAGCACTGATCACTGTGTTAGTGTCACTGGTCGCCAAAAAAGTGTCACTTCCTGTCAGATTTGTCTGCCGCATGTCGCAGTCCAGCTAAAAATCGCTGATCAGCAGCATTACTAGTAATGAAAATAAAAAATGTTTTAAAAAGTCCATAAAAATATCCCATAGTTTTTAGACGCTATAGCTTTTGTGCAAACCAATCAATATACGCTTATTGGGATTTTATTTACCAAAAATATGTAGCAGAATACACATTGGCCTAAATTGATGAAGACATTAGATTTTTAAAATTTTTTTATTGGATATGTTTTATAGCAGAAAGTAAATAATAATGTTTATTTTTCAAAATTGTCTTTTTTTTTTTTGTTTGTTTATAGTGCAAAAAATTTAAACCACAGAGGTGATCAAATACCACCAAAAGAAAATTCTATTTGTAGGGAAAAAAAAAGGACATAAACTTCATTTGAGTGCAGCATCGCATGACCGTGCAATTGTCAGTTAAAGTAACGTAGTGCCGCATCTCAAAAAATGGCCTGGTCAGGAAGGGGGTAAAACCTTCCGGGCTGAAGTGGTTAAAGCGACACTATTACTCTGCATTGAAAAAAAAAAAAAAAAAAGTAATTACAAGTATGTAATCTTAACTCAAAATAAGTCCCTTCTATTGCTTTCATGCTCCTCCAATGATTTCATGAAAAATAGATTACACATTAAAGGCGTTGTAAAGGCAGAAGGTGCATTCTATGCATTAACCACTTCAGCCCCAGAAGATTTGGCTGCTCAATGACCAGGCCATTATTTGCGATACGGCACTGCGTTGCTTTAACTGACAATTGCGCAGTCGTGCGACGCTGTACCCAAACAAAATTGACGTCCTTTTTTTCCCCACAAATAGAGCTTTCTTTTAGTGGTATTTGATCATCTCTGCTTTTTTTTTTGCGCTATAAACAAAAAAAGAGCGACAACTTTGAAAAAAAAACTCAATATTTTGTACTTTTTGCTATAATAAAATATCCCCAATTTTTTTTTTTAAAAAGCACATTTTTTCTTCAGTTTAGGCCGATATGTATTCTTCTACATGTTTTTGGTAATAAAAATCGCAACAAGCGTATATTGATTGGTTTGCGCAAAAGTAATAGCGTCTACAAAATAGGGGAAAGATTTATGGCATTTTTATTATTTTTTTGTTACTACTGATGCCGCGTACACACGAGTGGATTTTACGGCAGACTTTGCCCGGTGGACGGGATTTCATCAGACAATTCCATCGTGTGTGGGCTCTAGCGGACTTTGTTTGCTCAAAAGTTGGATGGACTTAGATTTGAAACATGTTTTAAATCTATCCGTCGAACTCGAGTCCGGTCGAAAAGTCCGCTCGTCTGTATGCTAGTTCGATGGACAAAAAACCACACTAGGGCAGCTATTGGCTACTGGCTATGAACCTCCTTGTTTTAGTCCGGTCGTACGTCATCACGTACGAATTCGACGGACTTTGGTGGATTGTGTGTAGGCAAGTCCGTTCATTCGGAAAGTCCGTCGTAAAGTCCGACGTAAAGTCCGCCAGGCAAAGTCTGCCGTAAAATCCGCTCGTGTGTACGCGGCATAATGGCGGTGATCAGCGATTTTCATCGGGACTGCAACATTATGGTGGACAGATCGGACACTTTTGACACATTTTTGGGACCATTGACAATTATACAGCGATCGGCGCTATAAAAATGCACTGATTACTGTGTGAATGTTACGTTCTGTCTCTCGTGCCTGCTATCCCGCTTAAAAGGGACCGACGTACAGCTACGACAGTTCGCGGGATCGTGTCGACTTGCCGCAGCATAATGACGGCAGCTGGTCGGCAAGCGGTTAAGATAAAAAACCTTCTGTGTGTAGCAGCCTCCCCAGCACTCCCCTAATTACTTGCCTGAGTCCCATCTCTCTCCAGCGGTGTCTACGAGTGCCTTAGCCGTCCGGAACTCAGCTCCTGATTGGCTGAGACAAAGCAGCGGTGCTATTGGCTCCCGCAGCTATCAAAGTCAGTTAGCCAATCAGGGGAGAGATGGGGTGGGAGCAGGCCGGGGCTCCATGTCTGAATGGACATACTGAGCTGTGACGCGGCTCGGGAGCCCCAATAGCTAGCTGTTTGCTGTGGGGGCACTCGACGGGAGGGAGAGGCCAGGAACAGCAAAGAGGGACCCAAGTAGAGGAGGATCTGGGCTCCTCTTTGCAAAACCACTTCACAGAGGAGGTAAGTATAACATGTTTGTTATTTTTTTTCTTTAAAAATTTGACTTTATAATCACTTTAAGTAGTGAATGTGTATGGATTATTTTTGAAGAATAAGGATATTGTCTAGTTTTACTTTAAATCCCTTTTCAGACAAGCATGCCATCTGTCCATTTTTTTTTTTTTATAGAAATATAGATGCAATGCAATGTATCTCTATAGCTGGGCGGACAGCATACTAATAGGGCCCTTACTTTGTACATGGTTTCTCTCCTGTGCCATGTACATGCTGTAGACTCTGTGTACACTGTAGCGGCAGTTGAACATCAGTTGTGCTTACAGCAGAATATGCCAGTGCACTGAGCATTGTCATAGCCGCTTGTAAATCAGCTCCGGAATGCACAGAAGTGACAACCCTGCAGCTGTTTTGAGCAAGGGTTGTCACCCTAGGGCAAGAGGAGTTTTTAGATAAACTCTGATGGTATGTTTTCAATCAGGGGTCTCCAAACTTTTTAAACAAAGAGCCAGTTTACTGTCCCTCAGATATTTAGTGAAGCTGGACTGTAGCCAGTGAGGTAGAAAAATTAAACCGCATCTGTGGTCAGTAGGAGTAATAGTACACCATCATTGGTATCAGTGGCAGGAATGTTGCCCCATCATTGGTGTCAGTGGCAGGAATATTGCCCCATCATTGGTGTCAGTGGCAGGAATATTGCCCCATCATTGGTGTCAGTGGCAGGAATAGTGCCCCATCATTGGTGTCAGTGGCAGGAATAGTGCCCCATCAATGGTGTCAGTGGCAGGAATAGTGCCCCATCATTGGTGTCAGTAGCAGGAATAGTACCCCATCATGGGCATCAATGGGAGGAATAGTGCCCCATCATTGGTATCAGTGAAAGGAATAGTGCCCCTTTGTTGTCAGTGGAAGGAATAGTGGCCCATCCCTGGTATCAGTGGGAGGAACAATGCCCCACTTGTTGCGTCAGTGGGAAGAACGGTGCCTTGCATCAGTGGGAGGATAGTGTCCCAAGGGTTGGAAAGAGACCATTAATAGGAAGAATCCGACCCGTGGGCCAGAATTTGCAGACCACCGATTTGAAGGAAACAGGCCTTATTAAAAAACAAAATAGGACTGAATTAAAAAAGCCAGGACCATATGTAACAATGTAAGCATTGGTTTAAGTGTTGGGGTTTAGATAAACTTTAACAGGGCTTCTTGATCAAGAAGCCACTCGTTACCATCTTCTGCAACACCCCTCTGATCCATGCTATGTCCATAGACAGCCTCAATTGCCAATAGCACAATGTGGGAGGGGGTAGGGCCAATACTTAACACAAAAGCCCAGTCGTTATTTACATATTTTAGGACATCCAGTCCCATCAGGGAAGTTACACTTCACTTTATGCCTAGGGATTCATACTATTTTTCTGTTCTGGTAACAAAAACTAGTAATGAATCTCCCTAACAATTTCACAGACGGGAATTTAAACCTGACAGAGGCTTTAACTCTTCCTAAACCAACTCAAAATTAGAAAAAAATATGTTTTCACTGGACTTCCACTTGAAATGTTTAAGCTGATACAATTAGACATTTGCATACAAACTAATAGATAACAAAGGATTCTCTGAGCACTACGAGGTATCTGCAGAGAACACAGCAGTAGTGATTTCCTTTTAGACAAGATCTTTGCCACCTCCAACAGAGACAATCGGGGGAATGGTTGGAAGGAGGAGGCACAACTCTTTAATGATTATTTTACTTGTAAATTTGAACTTCAGCTGTGGATCTCTAAATGACAAATTACAGGCTTGTTACAACAGAGCAGAAAATGAGAAAAGACAACAAAACTACTAGCTGGCTGAAATGAAAGAACAACGTATTAATATTCAATATATCTCATTAACTTGTAAAAAAAAAATATATATATATTTTTTACACATATTTTATATATATATATATATATATATATACATACATACATACATACATACATACACACACACATATATATACATATACACACACACATACACACGCAAGTATTGGGACGTCTGCCTTACACGCATATGAACTTTAATGGCATTCCAGTCTTAGTCCGTAGGGTTTAATATTGAGTTGGCCCACCCTTTGCCATAGACACACTCCTAAACCTTGTGGACAGCCTTCCCAGAAGAGTTGAAGCTGTTATAGCTGCAAAGGGTGGGCCAACTCAATATTGAACCCTACGGACTAAGACTGGGATGACATTAAAGTTCATGTGCGTGTAAAGGCAGGTGTACCAATACTTTGTATGTATGTGTGTATATATATATATATATATATATATATATATATAATTTTTTTTTTTTTTTTTTTTAAGACTTGACCACCACAATGAAGAAAAATTAATGATAAACAAAACCATTACATGAGTATAACAAATATAATAGATTTTTTAAAGGGCAACTTCAGCCAAAAAAATTGGTACTTGGACGAGGTTGAGATGATGTCACCAACCCCTCTCCACCTCGCCCAATCAGAGAACGTTTTGCATTCATTCAGAAATTGTAAAGCATTGTCTGAATAATGCCCATGCTGAGTGGCCGATCTCCTGTGTTCAGAATACAGCAGGGCCTCAGCATGGAACCCATGAGCAAGTGGAGATCACTGGAGTAACAGTATCTAATTCAGTCATTTCCAGCTTCAAGGTGCTTCGGCCAGGTATGGTATATACATAGTTACATTGGTCCACGCTGGATCAGTGTAACTGCATAGAAATATTCATACCTAGAATTTTCTGTAAGAAATGTAAAGGTTGAAGTTATTATAAAATGCTGAATACCTTGTCATACTGACATACTATTACATTATCTGTGTCAAACAAGTCCGGGACTTCTTGCTCACTCACATCATCTCCCGAGTTTAATGGATCCTGTCCAAAAAGAAAACATGCATTTAACAATAGAATGGAAATGCATTTTAAGCTTTTTTTTTTCTATCTGGATAGAGTGGGGAAAGGTTTGAACACATCAGTTTTTTTTTCATAGCCATCTATGTCCCATCTGGGGAACTTTATTCTTACTCTATTTGTCCTGGTGGCCATGGTCACTGGAACTGAAAGTATTTTGTGTTGTATCTTGATCAGGAGTAGAGGTAAATCTTATTCCAGTGGAAGCTCGCTAAGAGAGGATTACGCTTACTTTGGAGAAATGTCCTCTCACTTCCTGTTGTGTCTCAAGACAGGAAGTGAAGGAAGATTCCCGCTAACAGGACATAGGCAGAAAAAAATAACCACAGGTTTTAAATTTTCCTTATTGTATCCAAATCCAATACACAATTCTGGATTTAGATGTACTTTAACCCCACTTGACCTCTGGAAGGTTTTGACCTGAGCATTTTTTGCTATTCGAAATTTCTTTACAAATTTAGGCAAAAATGTATTCTTTGGTATAAAAAAACCCCCAATGAGTATATATTAATTGTTTGTGTGAAAGTTATAGCGTCTACAACAGTGGTTCTCAACTCCAGTCCTCGGGACCCACCAACAGGCCAGATTTTAAGTATTACCTTGGGGAGTTGCAGACTAGAATACTGCAATCACTGAGCAGCAAATTATATCACCTGTGATGTATTTCAGCTATCTTGCAAACCTGGACTGTTGGTGGGCCCTGAGGACTGGAGTTGAGAACCACTGGTCTACAAACACATGAAATAACGGTATGTATTGTTTAAATATCCTAGCTCGCATGCTTAGTGGTGTAGATCCAGGTGTGTTTGCAAGGACTATCTGGGGAATTCAAAACAGCCCTAATGGTACTTTTCTGGTGGTAGTTCACTTAAAGCAGGGGTCTCAAACTGACGGCCTTCCACTTTAAGTCCCCTGACTTCAAGTGATTGTAAAGGCAGAAGGTTTTTTCATCTTCATGCATTTTATGCATGAAAATAAAAAGCCTTCTGTGTGCAGAAGCCCCCCAAAATACTTACCTGAGACCCATCTCTATCCAGCAATGTCCACGAGTGCCTCAGCCGTCCAACAAAAGCTTACAAAGCCATCCACAACTCCAGACCCCAGCTACATCACTAACCTAGTCTCAAAATACCCACCAAATTGTTCTCTTCATTCCTCCCAAGACCTCCTGCTCTCTAGCTCCCTTGTGACCTCCCATGTTTACCTCCAGGACTTTTCCAGAGCCTCTCCTATCCTATATTCAAGGTGATCCCTGAAAACCCCTCTCTTCGGAGAAGCCTATCCCGCCTCCACCTAAGAATGGTATTTCCACTATCTCCATCAGTTCATTCTCCACAGTTACTGCCTTTTGTACCATTTGAACCTCCCTTTCAGATTGTAAGCTTTTAGGAGCAGGGCCTTCTGATTTCTCCAGTATTGAATTGTACTGTAATGCCGCGTACACACGGTCGGACTTTCCGGCAGAAAAGGTCCGACGGAATCATTCCATCGGACATTCCAATCGTATGTGGGCTTCATCAGACTTTTTCTTTCAAAAATTCTGACGGACCTAGAAATAGAACTGTAAATCTTTCCGACGGAATCAGTTCTTATCGGGAAAACCACTCGTCTGTATGCTGTTCCGACAGACCAAAAATGACGCATGCTCTGAAGCAAGTACGAGACGGCAACTATTGGCTACTCGCTATTGAACTTCATTTTTCTAGTCCCGTCATACGTGTTGTACGTCACCGCATTCTAGACGGTCGGACTTTGGTGTGATCGTTTGTAGGCAAGACAGTTTCAGCGGAACTCCGTCAGAAAGTCCTTCAGAGTTTATTCTGACGGAAAGACCGGTCGTGTGTACGCAGCACAACTGTACTGTCTGCCCTCATGTTGTAAACTGTTGGCGCTATATAAATCCTGAATAATACAAAATGGGTGACGTGGAATTCTCCCTTTTATGTTTCTCATATGTGTGGATTTTAGAGTTCTGCTACAGCCCAAAAGCATAAAGCTAGGTGAACTGACCCTAGTGTGTGCCCACGTGCATTTCATTTCTCTACATCCCCAAAGAGCTTTTCACTACCAAATGGATCTCAACCAGCGTCAGTCTGCCCCAGTCAGCTCTTTAGAGCGGGCTGCGAGAGAACGAACACTGGGAGACTTATGACAAGACTTTAAAATACATCTTCATAAAATTCTCCACAACACTGTATATTTAACAGTAATTGGGTTTTCCACTACAGGGACTGCCACAAAAGGTACTTTGCTCTTTGTACAGGAGTGCTACATAAATACAAAAACAAAGACTGAACAACATCTCGCAGGAACAATTTTATATTTACAGATAAGAACTAATGCTGTATATCTAGTAACTAAACATTTAAAACAGACCACTAAAACCGCCATAAAAAAGTCTAACATTATTATGTGTAATAGACTACAAAGGTCAATTGTTTGCTCCATGAATTTGCTGCGGTTTTCTCTGGAAACCAATCCTATGTCTGCCCAATGAATTCATTAATTTTGCTAAAGGAAACACATAATTTAAGTTATGTGACAACGTAAAGCAGAACCGTAGATTTAGATGCCTTGAAGAGACACACTAAACACATTTGAAGCTGCCTGAGACAATTGTGTCCAATATTACCCTGATTTATCTAGCACAATTAAATCGATAACATTAATTGATTCCTCAAGATGTGTCAGCACGATGGGGAAAAAAAAGAATCAATGAGAAGAAAAAGCACCAAGGTATGCCTTCAATTTGACAGCTTTGTAATAAAAATATATTGTATAACACATTCATAGCCCTAAGGCTTATAGAGATAGCCAGACAGACATAATTACATACTGTTCATCCCATATCAAAATGCAAAGAGTTTTAGCAATGTCAGCTTTACTTAATTTCACCCATTCCTATCTGCTTCTAAACAAACTAGACGTTGTGTCTCTATTGTACAGTTCTCAAGCTGCTCATACATACTGATGAATGCAAGTGCTTACATGTGCAAGTCCTAAATGACAGCATCCTTGACTAACATCTAATCATGATTTCTGGGCACAAGGGAAAAACTTAAGTGGTCAAAGATTGAATTTTATACTGCTCAACTGCACCAATTTATAAACACAATGTGACCCCAAGCTCAAACCCGTCTTTCAGCCCAGGTTCAAACTGAGCTGCGGGAATGAAGCTGAACTCGCACGATTTCACTCACGCATGTCAGTCCCGATTTCGGCCACAATTTCAGAGACATCTGTGCAGGTTTCTGCACAGATGTCAATGTAAATCGCAGCCCGAAAATCGCAAAAAGTAGTACAGAAACTACTTTTTGAAACCGGTTGCGGCGCCGCAAATGCAGCGTCGCACCGATTAAGATGGTGCCATTGCCGTCAAATTGCATGTCAAGTCGTACCAATGTCAACCAGGGCTTAGTGCAGCTTTTTACAACCTTTTATCCCTGAGGAACCTTTGAGATAATTTTCAGGTTCTTGAGAAACCCCTGCTTAAAAAAAATAAATTACCTACAACAACTCATGGTATATTAGCATGATCAATAAGTTAAAGAAAGTTTAAAAAAAGAGTGGTGTACTTTGTTTGACACCAAGGAAGATACATGTGTTACTGTAGATTTTGTAGAAGCAATGATGAATAGCCAGATGAATCTTGTGAAGAGCTTGTTTATTCCAGTCAGCAGAGAGCCACATGTAAAACCTATTTCCTCTAGTTTCACTTCATAACTTCCTACTTCCTGTTTCCAACCCCAGGTCCTCACCAAGCTATGTAAATACAACATATACATATTCAACAGTTACCAACTCAACAAATTTATTTTTAGTAATATTCTTGAAATAAATAAGAACTTTAGAAAAGAAAGGCACAAAAGTAAAAACTGTAGTAATTAGTATCATAATTGTAACATTAGTTATCAGTGTAGAAATGACCCTCTGACACGAGTGCTTACTGGAGATTTTTCCCCCTTGCACTGGTGGTCAGTGTGGGAGGGAGAATAATCCGCCATTGTTCACTGTTTAAAGCGGGGGTCCACCTATCTATCGTTTTTTTTTTTTTTTAGTTCATTCACAAACTTTTCTTCTCAGCATTACATACTCACATATTGTGTGTAATATGTCCGCCTGTGTCAGATTTCTTCGGAAAGAATAACTTATATTATTCACTGCAGGCGGTTTCCATCTTCATTGTGGGCATTTGAAGCCCACAAGCATTTATTTCCTGGATGTGGTGAATGCTGTGCTCCCAGCATTCACCGCTCGTTCCCGCACATGCTCAGTGGCATCCTGGGAAGCCTGAAACTAGCTCCCAGGAGTCTGGGAGAGGCTAGAAACACTCCTACTCCCACGGGAGGAGAACCAGGAAGTGCAAAGAAGAATAGAAAAATAAAAGGCAATTACGGCGATTTAAATTTTTTTAAACGGCATATCAGCATCTAGGCAAAGAAGAGAATATATACAGATATTGTTCAAAATTTGGGTGGAACTCCGCTTTAAGGAACCCCTAGCAGTACCAACCTCAGGAAGAACCTCTGCGTTCCATGGGACCCTGATTGGGAAACACTGTTTTAGTATGTCACATTTGGACAACTGTTACCAGGAAATGCTCAACCAATAACAAAAAGGATATGTTCCTTTTGGACTTGGTTTCCTTTTCATGACTTCCCCTGTATTTGAGATCTGCCTCCTGGCTCATCCTTGGAATCTGCTGCTTCTAGTTTTCTCTTGTTATGACTCGGACTTGATTTTTTATGCTGTCTTCTTTCTGCCTTGATCTTCTGCTTTTTCTTTTTGTCATTGCCAGACCTGATCTCAAGCTTGAATTGTCTTTCACAATTTGGTACCTTATTCTAATCCTGCCTGAACCATTAACTGATGCTATTGTATGCAATTGTATAGTGTCATTCTGGTATTGTTCTGCAGCACAGTATATGCACCACCAGTGGCATTGAAGATGAACACTGTGCAGGAGCCCAAACGGCCCACTTTAATCAGAAACATGATCATTTAGGGAGTGTGAAATATAGAACCAAAATCCTGCAGGAATTGGCACAGTTCAAGAGGGTATTGGCTACATCTAGCCCAACTCCAGCCAAAACCTGTTTTTCACAACTGTGGATGTTCTCCATAGTGACAGAGATAGGAACATAAACACCTTTGTGTTCAGTAGAGCGAGGAAGGTTGAGGTTTTTATCAAGGACTCCAATAGCACTCATTCCCCTTACTTTTGGTTATGGTTTCAAAGGGGTGGAAAGGGAAATGAAATTTTCTCAAATGGGTCACATGCTTACAAACTGCACAGGAGGAGACAGATTTCTGCTTTTTTATACCAATCATTATGAAGTGGCCCAAAGAGCCATAAAGTATTGTACGTTTTGGGCGTTAAGTGTGACAATTGTAATATGTTTAGGTTTGGTTTCATTCTGGAATTTGGCATCTTGATACTTGCATCAGATTCATTTTAACTACGAAACCAAATGTAGATATCTCCTTTTGGGGGGCTGGAACCTTTCAGTTGACTTAACCGGAAACAATAGACGCAACCAGTTTATTTACTGTTCCAATGTATGCATGGGCACAGATTATCTGCACATCCTCTACATTAGGTTGCCACTTCTTCCGGTTTAGTGAACTTCCCACTAGTGCACTCGCCAAATTCTGACCCTACCAACGAGAATGTCGTAGGTGAAATCAAGACTCTGACAAGGCAACGTTTTTTCCAATCTTCTATTGTCCGATTTTGGTGATCCTCGGTTTCCTGTTCTTAGCTGACAGGAGTGGCACCCGGTGTGATTCTTTGCTGCTGTAGCCCAGCTTCTTTAAGTTTCGATGTGTTGTGCATTCAGAGATGGTATTCTGTATACCTTGGTTGTAACGAGTGGTTGTTTGAGTTAGTTGCATTTCTATCACCTTGAACCAGTCTGCTCATTCACCTCTGACAACAAGGCATTTTCCCCCACACAACTGCTGGATATTTCCTCTTTTTCAGACCATTCTCTGTAAGCCCTGTGCATGAAAATCCCAGAAGATCAGCAGTTTTTGAAATACTCAGACCAGCCCCTCCTGCACCAACAAGCATACCACGTTCAAAGTCACTTAAACCCACTTTCTTCTTCATTCTGATGCTTGGTTTGAACTTCAGCAAGTTGTCTTCAACACGTCTAAATGCCCAAATGCATTGAGTTGCTGCCATGAGAGTGGCCGATTAGGAATTTGTGAAATTACTAAGCAATTGAACAGGTGTACCTAATAAAGTGAAAATTTGAATAAAACCTTGTGAGCTGCTATATAACTAAAAGCTGCCGGCACTTCCCACACTTCCAAATATGTGATAGTACAAAATAATTAAAAATAAGTGCAGAGATCTACAAATATCCAATGTGCATATGAAAAAATTAAATAAATATATATATATTGCAATATGCTGTAAATTTTCACTGATAATATGATCAAAAAATTGTGCCATAAGGCTAACAAAGTGCAATGTGCTCCATATTCCACACAGTGCCCTTATAAATTCCACTGAATAGTGCAAAAAAAACAAACAGTCCATTTGGTGATTTGTGATATCACTATAAATTAAGGAAATATCTTCACATTAATCCACCTCTGTGCATATACAGATATCCTTGTGTCACCACCACCAGTTGTGCCCTCACATTATAGGCTTAATAACTGCGCCTTAGATCACAATCAATCCTCTGATTGGCCTCTTTAAATTTTCCTTCTTCTTATAGCTCGTCTGTTTACTCAGGCATCTCACATCACAAGGTGTACTCCTTCCTTATTATTTACTATAGGTCTCCACTCACATCACCCACATGCAAGGTAACAAAGCTAACAATAGTGCTTTACCGTTTTTAAAAAGGATTTATTTATATAAAGCATAAAACAAGTTTCACTTACATTTTTCAGATTAAAACAAGCCTTAATGTGTGTATCCACAAGTGCTGGAACAAATGTATCACCATAGCTGGCTCTGCAGCCCCGGTTATCATCGCTCTCCCGTCCGTTACACTGACTCTCTTTCCCTTTGTTACTTTCTGGTTCCTCACACGTCAGCCTCTCAAGCCCCTCCTACTAGTTTTGTCACTCCTCGTGACTTCCTCGAGGAGATATATGATATATCTCCCAGAGGAAGTCATGAGGAGTGACGAAACTAGCTTTGTTACTTTGCATGTGGGCGATGTAAGTGAAGACCAATGGTAAATAATAAGGAAGGAGTGAGACGCCTGAGTAAACAGATGAGCTATAAGAAGGAGGAAAATTTCAAGATGCCAATCAGAGTATTGATTGTGATCTAAGGCACAGTTATTAAGCCTATAAGGTAAGGGCACAACTGGTGGCGGTGACACGAGGATATCTGTAAATGCACAGAGGTGAATTAATGTGAAGATATTTCCTTCATTTATAGTGATATCACAAATCACCAAATGGACTGTTTGGTTTTTTTTGCACTATTTATTGGAATTCATAAGGACACTGTGTGGACTATGGAGCACATTGCACTGTATTGTTAGCTATAATAATAATAATCATTTTTTGAACATATTATCAGTGAAAATTTACAGCATATTGCACTTTATATATAATTTTTTCATATGCACATTGGATATTATATATATTATATATAATAATGCCTAAAGTGAAACAATGAAAATGAAATATTCCTTTAAACATCGTGCCTGGGGGGTGTCTATAGTATGCCTGTAAAGTGGCACAGTTTTCCCGTGTTTAGAACAATACCGCAGCAAAATGACATTTCTAAAAAGGAAAAAAAGTCATTTAAAATGCTCGCGGCTGTAATGAATTGTCAGGTCTCGGCAATATAGATGAAAATCATTAAAAAAAACGTCATGGGTGTCCCCCCCGCCAGTCCATTACCAGCCCCTTTAGGTTTGATATGAATATTAAGGGGAACCCGAACCAAAAACTTAAAAAAAAAAAAAAATTGCGTGGAGGTCCCCCCAAAATCCATACCAGGATTTTGGGGGGGACCCCCACGAATTTAAAAAAAAAATTTTGGTTGGTAATGGACCCATGCCGTTTTTTAATGAGTTTTATCTATATTGCCGAGACCCGACAACTCATTACAGCCGCGAGCAGTTTTAAATTACTTTTTTTCCCTTTAGAAATGTCATTTTGCTGCGGTACTGTTCCAAACACGGGAAAAATGTCCACTTTACAGGCACTTTTGGTTTTTCGTGTTAGTGTCCCATAGACTTTAATGGGGTTCTGCGGCTTTTCGAATTTGTCGTGAACACCGCATATTGTTCGTCGTTCTCCGAACATCCGAACAACCAAAGTTCAGCCCGAAACTTATGCTCGGGCTGAACCGTTCGCCCATCCCTACCAGTGAATATGCCCGGTTTATTTTCTACCTGTCCCAAACTAGTGATATACTTCTCATCGGTAGATCTCCTGCTATGCTCTTCTCCCTGCTGTTCAGGTTTAGTTTATCTATAGAATATGCAAAGAGTATATAAAATTAACATAAAAGACAGGAAACTTTGTTTGTGAAATAGTATGTGGCAAGGTCTTAAGTTTGTCTCATTTTATCAGCGATTTATTTTTTGGAGAATAAAAAAAAAAAAAAATTCAAGACTCGAAAACAGGAGCTAAATAATAGTCACTGTTATCAATGATCTACAATTGTTTTTTTGTTTTTGTTTTTTTTTTTTGTTTTTTTTTAGCAATAAAACAAAGGAATCTACCTCTTCAATTATGTCAATCTCGGGATCCTCATCATCACTGCTACTGCTAGTGGAGTTGTTTGAGCCAGAATCTTCCTCTTCCAGAGCTTTAAGGTCTTCTGTGTCAATGATGCCAAGAAACTCATTTTCATCAACGTCCCTGACGGTTCCAAGTTCTTCCTCAGAGGAAGTATCTCCTGTCCCATCAAGCTGAATTATGTCAGTGTCTCCGGGAGAGAGCAGGTCCTCCAGTGTAGATGCCTAGAAGAGAAAACAGCAATATGCCCATGCTTTGAAATCTGTGGTTACATAGTTAGTCAGAATGAAATAAAAATACCTCTCCATGGAATTCAACCAAAAGAAAAATAAGTAAAACTTTGGATTAGAAGAACTCTAAACCTGCAGCTTGTAGGCAGCTAGTGGTTAACGCTGCCCCAGCCAGGAAGTTGGGAGATAATAGTTCCCCGCATCTTTCTTTGTGGGTTTTTCCTGGGCCAAAACTCTGGTCCTGTGTGCAATAAAAGGGATGGAGGCCTGGACCCCAGGGCTGTCTAGGGGGTTTCTTGCTGCTGTGTTGACCGTTTGGTTCTGGCCGGATTGCTGGAACTTGCAATCCTTCCTGAAGACATCATTCATGGACTCTACCAAGAATTGACTTTTTCCTATGCAGGTATGCTGGGGCAGCCACAAGCCTGAAGTTAGGGACTAGGGATGTTAGGGAAATTATGGCACTTAATTTTTGTGTGTCTGCTGTACCATGTACTTGTATGAAAAAGTATCCTGTCCTCTTTGTATTGCTTCCTTTGTGTGAAATTCTTGGTGTTCCTGCAAGTCCATCTGCTTTCATATTGAAAGCTGACCACACTAAGCAGGAGAACATATTGTGGCCAGTTTTCTAACTATGCTGGGAACTTAGCCTGCTCTCCTCCAATGATTAGACTTGTCCTGACACACCCCTCCTGCACAGCCTGTCACTGGGAACATCAGTGTGCTGTTGCTTCTCCTCCCCCAGCTCTTATGCAGCTGAGAACAGAAGGAATGTGATCACTTATAAAAAAAAAAGGGGGGGAATGTTTTTGTTAATGTTAATGTTTTTATGATATCTATACAAAAATGTTTTGACTTTCATTTCTATTTTTAACTGAATGGGTTGTTTTACAAGGTTTACAATCACTTTAAGAACCATTGCCCAGCAACAAATATCTTATTAAAATATGTTTTATTATTCCAGATAAACAGAAGTAAGAATAAGTGGAAGTTTTACTTAAAAGATGGAGTTATCCGCTTTGAAGGAAAAGATTATATTTTTTCTAAAGCAATCAGGGAGGCCGAATGAAGTAAATTTTATTTTTGCCTGAACCTGCTCTATCCCATGAGTGTTATTTACTTTGATAAGGATTTAAGTTGGAAAATTAAATGTTTTGGGTTAGATGATTAAACTGTAATTCAACTTTCTTGCCAAAATGTTATATTGTAAAGGGGAATAGAGAAATACAAAACTTTGTAAATAGCATTCATTACTGTTTAAGTTGTTTTTTAATGTGAAATTCTTTCAAATATCCACTATGTGTGATGGGTAAAGGGTAATGGGTTTCAATTACATTTGTTGCCATATATGTCTGGCTATGTTGACGATGGAATGCTAATAAAGATGCAATATAATAAGCTTTTACAGTGTCCGCATGTCAAAAAGTCCCCCCCCTCCCCTGCACACCCAGTCACTGGGAAGCTTGGGCTGCATTCACACCTGAGCGTTTTCAGCTTATAAAGCGCTCGTAAAACGCCAGAAAAATGCCTGAAAACCGCCCAACAAGTAAAATCCCAATAATTTCAATGGCACCTGTTCCTGGGCGTTTTTTTCACCTAAAGCAAAATGCCTAAATAACCCCCCTGAGCTCCAAAAAAAAAAAAAGAAAAAAAAAAAAAAAAAGAACATGAGCTTCTTTGGGTCAGATTACAGGCATTTTTCTGCCTTTTACTTTGGTGACCTGAACCAAATTGCGGCAAAAAATTAGGTAAAAACGTGGCAACTCTGAAACGCTCAGGTGTGAATGCAGCTTAGTGTGCTGCTGTCTCTCCTGCCCCCAGCTCTTATGCAGCTGAGAACAGTAGGAACAGAGGGAATGGGATCGCTTATAAAAAAAGGAAAAAATGTATAATTTTATTTTTTTACTATCTATACACAAAATGTTTTGTTTTTCATTTCTATTTTAAACTGAATGGGTTGTTTTTACAAGGTGATCGTTTACAATCACTTTAAGCTCTACTCTTTGAATATGTTTTTTAATGAATTTACAAACTTAATTTTAAAATGCTTAGCTTGTATGGGGAACTGTGTCAAACAGTTTTGCAAAATCTAAGTATATTATATTCACAGACATATCTTTTTCTAAGTTTTTGCTTACTTCATCATAAAAAGGAAAAAAAATAAATACATTTGTTTGACAACTTCAGTCTTTTGTAAATTCATGCCGATAATCGCTTTGAATATTGTGTTCTAGCAAAAACTCTTATGCAGTCCTTCAAACTCTCAAGTGTCTTCCCAACTACAGAAGGTAAACTAATGCCCTGTACACACGACCGGTTTTGCCGTCGGAATAAACTCTGACGGAGTTCCGACGGAATTCCGCTCAAGCTGTCTTGCATACACACGGTCACACCAAAGTCCGACCGTCCAGAACGCGGTGACGTACAACACGTACGACGGGACTAGAAAACGGAAGTTCAATAGCCAGTAGCCAATAGCTACTTGCTTCAGAGCATGCGTCGTTTTTGGTGCGCCGGAACAGCATACAGACGAGCGTGTTTTCCGATAGTAATTAGTTCCGTCGGAAAAATATATTTTGTTCTCTATCTAAGTCCGTCTGAATTTTCAACAGAAAAAGTCCGATGGGGCATACACACGATCGGAATATACGATGAAAAGCTCCCATCGGACTCTATCGGAAATTCCGCTCGGGTGTACGCGGCATTAGAGGTATGTAGTTACTTGGTAAAGACTTGGATTCCTCATTAACCACTTCCGGACTGCCCACCGCACATATACTGCGGCAGGGCGGCCGGCTGCGTGAACCGACTTACCTGTACGTCGGTCCATGCATTAGATACAGCAGCATCGTGGTGAAGAGAGGCAGAACGGGGATCTGCCCATGTAAACCAGGTGGAACCCTGTTCTGACAGGGGAGGAGAGAGAGATCAGCTGTTCCTAGTGATCAGGAATACAGATGAGCTCAGGCGTGTTTGCAAGTCCACGTGCCCACGCCCGCCAGCAAGCTGACACTCCGCAGCGCTAATCACAGGCAGCGAGACATTTCCTGATCCACAGCTGCACCTGTGATTAGCGCTGCGGAGTGGCGGGCGCGGCCACATGGACTTGCGCACACGCCTGAGCTTATCCTTAATCAGGAACACCAATCTCTCTTTACTCCTAGTCAGCCCATCCCCCTGACAGTTAGAAAGCCCCTCCCTAGGGAATTTTAACCTTTTGATCACCACTAGTGTTAACCCCTTCCCTGCCAGTGCCATTTATACAGTGATCAGTGCATTTTTATAGCACTGATCACTGTATTGGCGTCACTGGTCACCAAAAAGTGTCACTTGGGGTCAGATTTGTCCGCCGCAATGTTGCAGTCTCGTTAAAAATCGCAGATTGTTGCCATTATTAGTATAAACAATTAAAAAAAAAAAAAAAAATTAAAAAAGTCCCTAAAATCTTTCCCCTATTTTGTAGATGCTATAACTTTTGCGCAAAACAATCAATATACGCTTATTGCGATTTTTTTTTTTTTTTTAAACAAAAACATGTAGCAGAATACATATTGGCCTAAACTGATGAATAAATTAGTTTTTTTTATATTTTTGGGGATATGTATTATAGCAGAAAGTAAACAATATTGTTTTTTTTTTTTTCAAAATTGGCAGTTTTGCTTATAGCACAAAAAATAAAAACCGCAGAGGTGATCAAATACCACCAAAAGAAAGCTCTATATGTGGGAGAAAAAGGACATCAATTTTGTTCCAGTGCGTCGCACTGTCAGTTAAAACGATGCAGTGCCGTATTGCAAAAAATGGCCTGGTCATTAAGGGGGTATATCCTTCGGGAGCTGAAGTGGTTAAACATAGGCACCACACCTGCTTTACCCCAATCCAGTGGTACCATGCCAGTCATTTAAGGATAAGTTAACCTTTTTTTTGCAGTTAAAATGTGCATTTACTATTTTTTTTTTTTTGTAGGAGCCTGGAATGCATTGCACCCATGATGCAGGGCTCCTGCAGACTGTCAGTGTAAGCAATCTGCCCATACCTTGTATGAGCAGGCAGTTACACAATGACAGGAAGAATCAATTAAACTACCTAGAGCGCTCTGGTAGTTCATTGAGAACTAAAAGTCATCAGCTGCAAAGGCTGCTGGTACTTGTAGTTCATTCATTCACAGATCTCTGAATGAATGACGTAGATATTAGGGCGATCAAATGGTGACAGCGGGTGCTGTCACGGGGGAGGGGGCAATCGGGGAGATGCTGTGGGAGTGGGAACATGTTACATATTTCACCCTAAAAAAACAAAAAAGGGGTGGAACGTGTAACATGTTCCCAAAGATGAACGTCAGTAGCTTTGCAGTGAGTTTTTCAACTTTTTTCAACGTTTTTGCAATAGCATTTTTTAGCGTTTATTAGCGTTTTTTTAGCGTTTTTTTTTTTTCAATGGATCAAAAAGTTAAAAAAAAACTACTCTGAGCAAAGTTTTTTGAGCGTTATCAGCGTTAGAATGTTTTTACAGCTGAAAAACGTCTCTCAGAACCCACTAGTTTTGGGGGTTTTTTTTTTTACTGCTCAAAAACGTTACTGCTCAAAACTGCCGATAACAGCCTATGTGTGCATGGACACATAGGATAACATGATGGAGAGTTTAATGACTGTAGAAAAAAAAAACGTCTACTGCCAAAAACAGCTGTTGTAAAAACGTCCAAAAACGTCCAGTGTGCATGAGGCCTTAAAATGGTTGTAAACCCAAAAAAATCATTGCAAAATGACCAGTTTAGGTAGTACAGCATGCAAGGACAACTCCCTTGTCCATAGTCTTCCTGTGAAAAGAGCAACCTGTCAGCTCAAATCACTGTGTTAATGGAAAAAAAAAACAGACACCAGAAAAAAAAATTGTGTCGCCACGCCCCCTCACCTGTGACCGATGCTAAGCCACGCTACCTACTGTGTGTACAGGTGGGAGGAGAGTCAGTTTTGTCACAACTCCCCCGGACACACCCACGGACTGGAGACTTTCACAGGGTTGCGACAGACATAAAATAAAAAGGTACAAACATTGCGATTTGGATTTTTATGAGTCAGAGCATATTGCATTGCAGGTCTTTTAATAAATATGTAGACGGGGTTTACAACCACTTTAACTAGTCACTGGACATGCTACAAACACCCCAAAAAAAAAATCATCAAATGCACAGGATATGTGTGGCATCATCTGCCCTGCTCCCACGTTCTTTTCCCCCTACTGGCTGGCTATTCTTAGCTCTTGGGGCCCATTCACACCAGAAACTGCACGTGTACTGCGCATTTTTTCATGCGCATTTGCACGAGTATGGTGTTTGTTTTTATGCGCATTTACATGTAATCGTGATTAGATCGATTATATCATATCAGGATGGAACTGTAGATACAAGAGAAAATATAAAAATGTGCCACGTCCTAACCAACATTGGGAGAATATGTATGAGCAACAACATGGACTTTATAGGCACGAGTACACAAAGTTTAAATAAAAAAAACTATTTTATTTAATCACAAAAAAATGGTTAAAAATTTGGACATATGAAAAAACAACTATTGCCTAAGAAATGTATACAGTTGTGCTCATAAGTTTACATACCCTGGCAGAATTTATGATTTCTTGGCCATTTTTCAGAGAATATGAATAACAACACAAAAACTTTTCTTTCACTCATGGTTAGTGTTTGGCTGAAGCCATTTATTATCAATCAACTGTGTTTACTCTTTTTAAATCATAATGACAACAGAAACTACCCAAATGACCCTGATCAAAAGTTTACATACCCCAGTTCTTAATACCGTGTATTGCCCTCTTTAACCACCTCAATACTGGGCACTTTGGCCCCCTTCCTTCCTAGACCAATTTACAGCTTTCAGCGCTCTCGCACTTTTAATGAAAATTACTCAGTCATGCTACCCTGTACCCAAATGAAATTTGTATCATTTTGTTCGCACAAATACAGCTTTCTTTTGGTGGTATTTTTTCACGACTCCATTTTTTTTTTTTTTTTTTGCGATATAAGTGCAAAAAGAGCGGAAATTTGGAAAAAAAACAATATTTTCTTCTTTCTGTTTTAAAAGAAATCCAATAAAATCGAATTTTGTCATGAATTTAAGCCAAAATATATTCTGCTACATGTTTTTGATAAAAAAATCCTGTTAAGTGTATAATAGTTGGTTTGTGTGATCACGGACATATGTACGCAAATGATCATGTACAGATGTGCGCAGGGGATCACGTACATATGTGTGCAGATTACCATTGGGACATGTGATTTTAGTGGGACATATGTGGGGGACAGCTTTTTTTTATTATTTGAGGACATGTGTTTTGGGGACATTGTGTGGGGACATGTGTGTTGACACTAGGTTGGTGATCAGTGAGTAAAAAGCTGTAAAAAACAGCTCATACTCACTGATCATCAGCCGGCTGCAGCGATCCCCTCTCCTCTCCTCAGCGACAACTTCCGTGTGAGGAGAGGAGAGCTGATCGCCTAGCAACCGGCTGTGTTTACATCACATGACGGCTGTGACTGGACACGGTCGGCCGTCATGTGATCAGGAGGGCCAATCACAGAGCTCTTCTGCCGATCCGAGATGCGCCGTGTTCGGGTGACACGAGCGCATCGGGATCGCGCCGCTGCGCGGGCACGCGCGCACGCGATCCCGCTCCTTCTGAGGGACGTTCCTGAACATCCACTCAGAAGGAGAGAGCGCCCACCCGGCCGTTTATGTACATTGGCCGGGTGGGAAGTAGTTAACATCAATGACAAGTTTAAGTTTTTTGTTCTATTTGTGGATGAGGCTCTTTATCTTCTCAGATGATAAAGCTGCTCATTCATCTTGGCAAAAGCCTCCAGTTCCTGTAAATTCTTGGGCTGTCTTGCATGAACTGCATATTTCAGATCTCCCCAGAGTGGCTCAATGATATTGAGGTCAGGAGACTGAGATGGCCACTCCAGAACCTTCACTTTATTCTGCAGTAGCCAAGGACAGGTCGACTTGGCCTTGTGTTTTGGATCATTGTCATGTTGGAATGTCCAAGTACGTCCCATGCGCAGCATCCTGGCTGATGAATGTAAATGTTCCTCCAGTATTTTTTTGATAACATACTGCATTCATCTTGCCAACAATTTTGACCAAATTTCCTGTGCCTTTGTAGCTCACATATCCCCAAACCATCAGCGATCCACCTCCTTACCTTTCATCATAGGCCTTGTTGACTCCTCTCCAAATGTAGCATTTATGGTTGTGGCCAAAAACCTAAAATTTGGTCTCATCACTCCAAATGACTTTGTGCCAGAAGGTTTGAGGCTTGTCTCTGTGCTGTTTGGCGTGTTGTAAGGCGGGATACTTTGTGGCATTCGCGTAGTAATGGCTTTCTTCTGGCGACTCGACCATGCAGCCCATCTTTCTTCAAGTGTCTCCTTATTGTGCATCTTGAAACAGCCACAATACATGTTTTCAGGGAGTCCTGTATTTCACCTGAAGTTATTTGTGGGTTTTTCTTTGCATCCCGAACAATTTTCCTGGCAGTTGTGGCTGAAATTTTAGTTGGTCTACCTGACCGTGGTTTGGTTTCAACAGAACCCCTTATCCACTTCCTGATTAGAGTTTGAACACTGCTGATTGGCATTCTCAATTGCTTTGATACCTTTTTATATCCCTTTCCCATTTTATACAGTTCAACTACCTTTTCCCACAGATCCTTTGACAATTCTTTTGCTTTCCCCAAGGCTCAGAATCCAGAAACGTCAGTGCAGCACTGGATGAAAGATGTAAGGGTCTGTCAGGAGTCCAGAAACTCACTGACCTTTTATACATACACACTAATTACAAGCAAACAGATCACAGGTGAGGATGGTTACCTTTAATAGCCATTCAAACCCCTTTGTGTCAGCTTGTGTGCATGTTATCAGGCCAAAATCACCAGGGTATGTAAGCTTTTGATCAGGGTCATTTGGGTAGTTTCTGTTGCGATTATGATTTAAAAAGAGTAAACACAGTTTATTGATAATAAATGGCCTCAGCCAAACACTAACCATGAGTGAAAGAAATGTTTTTGTGTTTTCAATCATATTCTCGGACAAATGGCCAAGAAATCATAAATTTTGACAGGGTATGTAAACTTACGAGCACATCTGTATATACAGTATACCACCACCATAACCACCAAAACCCATTCCTGGTAGATGTATAGCGTTCAATTGGAATGATAGCCAGTATCAAATTCGGGCTTGGTGTAGGTAGATGACATATAATAATGCTCTACATGTTACGTGCGTCAGCGCTTCCTTAGGAGCTTTAGGCAAATGTTCTACATAAACAAATAGATCAAAATAAGCAACAGATAACATTAAATATCATCATACTTATGTAAAACATGACATGCAAGGTCAATCCTCAGACTGTCGCCAGGCCACCCATACCCCATACCAAAGCAAACCGGAGCAAAACGGAAATATGGAGACACACGTATACGATCGTACGGCACATATGCAGTCATTGGCGGCCGGCTAAGGTGACGTCATTGCCGATCTATGTCGGCATTGGGTGCCCTGGCTGAGACAACACGTACTTTAAGTGTGCTGGCCGCACTCCAGGATGGCTGCCACCCCATTTTGTGCTTCCTGTTAAGGCGGTTAGACGGTGCGGGAGGACGCTATATGTCTACCAAGAATGGGTTTTGGTGGGTATGGTGGTTATATATACATTTCTAAGGCAATAATTGTTTTATCAGATGTTCACATTTTAACAATTTTTTGTAAATAAATAAAATAGGTTTTTATTAAACCTTGTGTCCTTGTGCCTATAAAGTCCATGTTGTTGCACATACATTTTCACTGCATTTACATGCAGTTGACACACATTTTTCCAACAGTGTTTGTCCTGTGAGGTCACTTTCTTCGTGCTTTTACAGTGCCTTGAAAAAGTATGGCAGCAGCAGCACCTGAGAGCTGATTGAAAAATTGGCTCGTTTGAGGACACCGCTGAATTCATTGACATTATTTGCCCTAACATTAAAAAAGTCAGCAGCTACCGTATTTGTAGCTGCCGACTTATTGTTTTCTGAAGGAGCCTGGGGCTCCTCTTTAAGAGGTCGTCGATTTGCCACAGACCAGCATGTGTAAGAAGCCGTATATACGCGGCTGAGGGAAAAACTAAAACAATTTCATTCTAAGGGAATATACAGTACAACATGGGTGCTCAACCTGTGGCCCCCCCAACTACAAGTCCCATCATGCCTCAGCCTTTAAGAGTGATGCTTGTAACTGTCAGCCTTGCAATGCCTCATGGTACTTTTAGTTCTGCAACAGCTGGAAGGCCACAGGTTGAGCGCCCATGCAGTACAAGCCTGTGGAACACTGGAACAAGTGCATAGAAAAACAAGGCAACCATGTTGAAAAATGATAACTGTACGTTCTCTACTGTTGATCCAAGAAATTATAGAAATAGATTGTGGATAATTATTGACACCCTCGTAAAATTATGAACTTAAAAAAAGAAAAACCATGGAAATATATGAAATATACAACAACACAGCATATTAACAAGATGTTCTTTAAAAGCAGCCAGACATCTGTAGAATCCAACAGATTATATGAACACAGATCAGAGATGCGTTTTATTATATTTTACACAAATAAAATAATTGCTCAATTTTTCCTGGCATCACTATCAAAGTTTCTAAAAAAAAAAAAAGAAAAAAAAAAGGTTCTATGAGTGACTAACGTGGAGGCCACTGTAAAAGCAGACCCTTCACCAGATACATGGACATATAAGAAGAAGTTGTATCTCTAAAGCTGCATCAAGTCACAGCCAAAAAGCAGTCCAGTTTAAAGATTAAAATAACAAAATTTTGTACAGACACATAACAACACATCAGAGAAGAAAAAAATCTGCTCCCCCCCCCCCCTCCACCCACAAAAGCAATAAAAAGGTACCGTAAATTGGAAAAGATAAAGATATTTTACAAGTTAATAAAACAAGCTGTAGAATATTAATTTTTTTTTTTTTGTGTTGGGTAGACAGCCAGTGAATGTAAAAGAGGGGGAGGAAAAAAAAAAAAAGAAGGAACACATTGACGAGCATTGAGGTGCGCAAGTTTGATTCCAGCCTAAGACTCAGTTCACACTGCTGCAAAATGGGATCCGGCTTGTGAGACCCCCCAAGTCGCATGACATGTCAAATGCAGTGCGTTTCCCTACAAGAGCCGTCTTACCTGATGCTACATAAGTCGCTCTGACTTTAGAAAAGGTTCCTGCACTACTTTAGTCTTACCTGGGTGCAATTTCAGCCCTTGTACTGTACATGCTTCTAAATAGCATTCAAGTCGGAAGGAAGTCGCAGGCAAAGTCGTACAACTTTGCCATTGCAGCAGTGTGAAATGAGCCTAAGGCCCCATATACACTATAAGGCTACTTTCACACTGGGGCGTTGGGGGAGTTAGCGATAAAGCACCGCTATTTTTAGCGGCGCTTTACCGTCGTTTCTGCGGAGGTTTTTGGCCGCTAGCTATGCTTTTAACCCCCGCTAGCGGCAGAAAAAGGGTCAAAACCACCGGCGAAGCGCCGCTATGTTGATGGTTCGGCGGTCCTGCCCATTGATTTCAATGGGCAGGGGCACTTTAGGAGCAGTGTATACACTTTTTTTTGGCGTCCTGCCAGCTCACCGCTCCAAATGTGAACACACTCGGGCTTTCATACTGGAGTGAGAGGGGAGAGGCATTTTACAGGCACCATTTTTAGCGCTGTAGCGCCTGTAAAGCGCCTCAGTGTGAAAGAAGCCTTAGATTTTCTGCAGATTTTTGTCTTCAGATTTACCAAAACCATGTAGTGCAAGGGCCTGCCTGATTGCATACAAATTGAAACTTTAAGGTTTGACCTCCTATTATATGGTTTTGGTAAATATGAAGACAAAAATCCACAGAAAATCTAATAGTGTGTATGGGGTCTAAGACAAAAAGTAGGCCTTGTGTAATAATGAATGTGTTGAAATTATGGATTCACCGATACCATTTTTTTAAGAGCAAGTATGAGTACCGATACTTTTCCTGAAGTACTCGCTGATACCAATTACCAATACCTATTTTTTTTGTGCAGTGCCGTGCGATTTGAGCCCATACAAAATGAATGAGTTCAAATCGCACTGCAAAGAATTGCATGTGATTTGAGCAGGAGTGTGGTGTGATTCCTGATCGAAACACATGAGGCTGAAGTCACTATGACAAGCCGGGGTTCATACAGGAGTGGTACTGGAAACCGCATGTAATTTGGACAGGAATCGCATCACATTCCTGTTCAAATCAAATGTAATTCTTTGCAGTGTCATTTGAGTCCATTCATTTTCTACGGGCTGCACGTAAAAGGTATCGGTTTTAGGTATTGGAGTTAGTTTTAGGTATTGAGCCGTATTCAACGCAATTATTCTGATAAGATCTCATCCATTCATTTGTTAATTGACGAATATTAAATTCTAACAATTGTCTAAGGAGCGGTGGGTGTAAACAGACATGTGTCTATTTATACCTGCCGACATTCCATCCGATCTGCTAAAAAGAATTTGTTCCCCATCTGTCTAGCGGATCAGATCAGATGGCAGTTGGGTGTAAATGGACTGCTTACATCAGTCCGCCCATAGAGGAGAGCGGGCTGTGACTGTGTCCATTCTGCATATACTGAGCAAAGACCAGCAAATCCACCTGCTCAGAGATCAGTGGACAGATTCCCCGCTGAGCAGGCGGACTCCTGGAGTAGTCCGCCCCATGTGGAAGGGACCTTAATTATGCCTTGGCCGTACCCTGAAAAATGTACCTATTTATATGGAATTTCTCCTGAAAAATAGCAGTGTATTTCCTGTGCCATGAGTTGTAAATCTGCGGTGTGGGTTGCACTGTGCATCAATGCAGGGTGGGTTTTGCATTTTGCACTGAACACTTATTCAGACGCAGAGGGAGTTTTGCACTGAGCACCAATGCAAAGTTAGTGTTATTTGTGATGTTGTCAAATATTTACAGTGGTATACTATTTGGTATTATATTTTATTGCCATCATTAATGGCATTGGCTACAAACGCGGCTCATGATCCAAAGTGGTATTTTGTGAAACAGGGGATAGAAGAACATTCTAGGCCTCTGTCTGCAGAAAATTCTGATAACAATTACAACATTCCATGCAATAGCATGATCTTGGACACCAAAAATTAATACTTCTTTGCAATAAAAGCTAATTTCCATTTGTAGGAAAACATGCCCCAATGCAGAAAGAGGGTTGGCATTACCCTAGGGTGAATCCATAGCCACAGTGAAAAAAAAAAATCATGACATTGATGATGTGCTCCAGTCACTTTTTGAACTTTGTCAAGTCTTTTTACTAAATTTTTTCACAGGGAGGGAGAGCTAGGGTATAGGTCCCCTCCAGCATTAGGACTCCAGACTTCACCAGATTTCTCTTCTATCCAAGAGAGTGCCAGGATCCTTTGAGGGTAGACACCAATCCCCCTCAAGCAGGGCTTCCATCGACTGGCTCTCCCACCTTGGGTGCTGAACCCTCCTCGACCAGGCAGGGTAGGTTGATAAATTGTGAGACAGGTCCCAAACAGACTGTGGCCTTCTTAACTCAAACCATTGCACACACCTCCCTAGCTCAGAGCCCTGGCAAAGAGCTCACCAGGCCTCTCCCCAACCATTTATATCCTCCCCCATCAATCACCAATGGCCATGAACCTCCTAGTAGTTGCCAGAGGGGACATAAATGCTCAACAACCCAAGATTGTCATCTCCCCCATAACTACTGCCCTGAGTGACAATGACACCAAGCTGTTACAGGGACAGCAACAACCTGGGGGAGACACCAAGTGACACAAAAACAACAAACTGGCCTGCAAATCTACTACCCAGGGCAACAAAAAATGTACTAGACACCTCAGGGCGGCTACACATGGTTTTAGATGGACAGGTGATCCCAAGTATCCCATTTCATTGTACATCGTCTGCTGCAAACAGCTTACAAATACTGCAATGGTTCCAACAAAAACAAAAGTACAACTTTTTTTTTTTTTTTTTTTTTTACAAAAAAAGAGTCAGCAAAAAGGCACAGTAAGCAAACGTTTTAATGGCAGAACTTATTGTCCAGAAAAGAAAAAAGGCATCCAGTTTGTAAGAATATAATACTAGCATGTAAAATTATAGTGAGCAAAATTCTAGAACCAGATACTGTAAAAGAAAGTAAAAAGGTACCACTCTCAAACAGTATAAGTTCACATTTTGGGGACAACAATTTACCTATCTGGGTTGAGTCAACAAACCTCACCTATGCATGCCACGTTCTAGCAGATGTAAGATTTCTAAATGACGGTGGAATTCACTAAAAAAAAAAAAAAAAAAAAAAACCTGTTTCTGCTGCAAAGTGCTGCTTGAAGCAAGCAAAGGTCAAGATTATTTTATATTTTGTCTGCGTATCTGAAAACAAAAAGGCTTGCCGTTGAACTGATGATGGATCGATTCCAGCTCACTAACTATTCTTACTTAATGGATCTTCCTTTGTTCTGCCTTTGATACTATAGACCACAGTCTTTTACTCTCTCGCCTTGAAACCATATTTGGAGTCTCAGAATTGGCTCTGAAAGGTTTTTTTAAGTTGTATCTTACTGATCGCTGTGATTTTGTTTCTCTTGGTGGTTTCCAGTCTGAAGTTGGTCCAGTCAAGTATGATGTTCCTCAGGGCTCAATCTTGGGTCCCTTACTTTTTAGCATTTACATGTTTCCACTTAGCCAATTGTTTAGATCACATGGGCTCAATCATCACTTATATGCTGATGACACTTAGATATACAGTACATCCACACTAAACCGGAGTCTCTCCTGTATTTGTGTTAAAAAAAAAAAAAAAAAACATACAGGGCCCACAATTTCCTTCAATTAAGCTGTGACAAGACTGAAGTTATGCTTATTGGCACCTCCCATCAATTATTTAAGGCCAGTCATGGTAGCCCGTCTAGAATAAGCACTGTACTTCAGCTTCAGTCTAAATTTAAAAATCTAGGGGTAATATTTAAAGCCAGTTCAATCTGTGATCTACATGTACAAAATGTTGTCAGAACTTCTTTTTTCCATTTGAGAAACGTTGCTCGGCTTCATCCTATGCTATCATATACTGTAGCTGAAAAGCTGATCCATACATTTGTGTTCTCCCAACTTGACTACTGCAATGCTCTACCCACTGGTGGTGTACCTAAATCAACTACAATAGGAACAATATTCTGCAGCCAGAATCCTGACTAGGTCTGATACAAGTGATCACATTACCCCTATCCTGGAGTCCTTGCACTGGCTACCTGTCAGATTTCACATAGACTAATGCCGCGTAACACACGAGCTGACTTTACGGCAGACTTTGTGAGGCGGACTGGATTTCGTCAGACAATTCGATCGTGTGTGGGCTCCAGCGGACTTTGTTTTCTCAAAAGTTGGACGGACTTTGGACGGATTTCAATCCGTTGAAATCGAGTCCGGTCGAAAAGTCTGCTCGTCTGTATGCTAGTTCCACGGACAAAAAGCCACGCTAGGGCAGCTATTGGCTATGAACTTCCTTGTTTTAGTCCGGTCGTACGTCATAACGTACAAATTCGACGGACTTTGGTGGATTGTGTGTAGGCAAGTCCGTTCATTCAGAAAGTCCGTCGTAAAGTCTGTCGAAAAGTCAGCTGAGCAAAGTCTGCTGTAAAGTCCGCTCCTGTGTACGCGGCATAAGAGTCTCTTGGTCACTTACAAGGCTCTTCATGGCTTGGCACCCCATTTTCTGTCAGAACTTTTACCAACTTACTCCCTGCCTCGTAACCGCCGCTCCTCAAATTCTGGTCTTCTGTGTGCCCCCCCCTCTCACCTACACTCAATGGGAGACAAAGCCTTCTCCTGCCAAGCCCCCAAACCCCGGATTTCCAGAGAACATTAGAGAGCCACCTACTCTAAACTCATTCAAATCAAATCTAAATGTTTTTCTTTAGACAAGCTTTCATGTAACTGTCCCATTTTTCCTGCGTTTTTACCCTGTGTATTTCTTGTGTTTTTCTTTCTCTCATTAAGAGCTTTGAGAAGCTGCCTTTAAAGGCGCTATACAAACTAAAGTTTATCATCATCACCGACGGGCTCCATGAAAGGCTTTTTTTTCATTTTTAAATAAAAAAAAGTAAAACCCTAATATTGTCAGAACATTTTGCTTTCTTCATAAAATATTTTTAGTTTTGGAGCGGAAATGAAAAAAGTTCTGAAAGATGTTCCTCAAAAATTGCTAACTTTATCAGACAAAGACCAGTTCACTCAAGAATCTTGAAAACATGAAGAAAAAGCACATAGATCTCATGGTACATTTAGAAATTTGGTGACTTTGCAGAGGACTTGAAGGAAGAATTGAAGGAAGAATTCAAGAAAGTAGGCTAAATTTTGCTCAGTGCTCTAAAGATTAAGAATAGCTACAGAAACTTGCCTACTTAGCTGACCATATTTATCACATGAACCAGTTAACAGAATCTCTGCAAAGCCCTGAAGAAAATATTGTGAATTCAAGTGACAAGATACTTGGATTTAAAAAGAAACAATCTTTGGAAAACCCATGTTGCAGATGGAAATCTTGAGATTGTTACTCTGCTATTTGGGCTTGGAAGGAAAGACTGATATCAGTGAGTTTCAAGTCTAATTGAAAACCGCCAGGATGTATTGCAGAAAGAAAATTAAGCATTATTTTACCCAAAGCCCCCCCCCCCCATGTTGAGGGTGAGATGGGGGGGGGGGGTTGGAGCTTTGGGCAGGGGGGCTCTGCTATTCTTTACACATAATTCAAATTGATCTGGATTTTGCAAAAGCATTTGATATAGTTCATGATCACAGTACATTTCATTTGTACTATTTTCACACTTTTTTTGTGAAATGGTAGGGTTACATTTGTACCCCGTTATCATTTCACACAGAGGGGGAGGCTGGGATCTGGGGGTCCCCTTGTTAAAGGGGGCTTTCAGATTCCGATAAGCCCCCCACCCGCAGACCCCCCACAACCATCGGGCAAGGGTTGTGGGAAAGAGGCCCTTGTCCCCATCAACATGGGGACATGGTGCTTTGGCTACCCCAAAGCACCCTCCCCATGTTGAGGGCATGAGGCCTGGTATGGTTCGGGAGGGGGGGTGCTCTCTCGTCCCCCCCTTCTTTTCCTGCCGCCTGCCAGGTTGTGTGCTTGGATAAGGGTCTGGTATGGATTTTTGGGGGGGATCCCCACGCCATTTCTTTTACATTTTGGCACAAGGTTCCCCTTAAAATCCATACCAGACCTTAAGAGTCTGGTATGGATTTTGAGGGGGACCCCCACGCCATTTTTTTTTTTTAATTTTGGTTTGGGGTTCCCCTTAATATTCATACCAGACCCAAAGGGCAAGGTAATAGACTGTGGGGGAATCCCATACCGTTTTTTTCAATGACTTTTATGTGTATTGTCGGGACCAACAATTCATTATAGCTGTAAGTACTTTTAAATGACTTTTTTTCCCTTTAGAAATGTCATTTTGTGCAGGGACTGATGTAAACACGGGAAACATGCGCCACTTTACAGGCATACTATAGACACCCCCCAGGTACGAAATTTAAAGGATTATTTCACTTTTATTGTTTCACTTTAAGCATTATTAAAATCACTGCTCCCGAAAAAACGGCTGTTTTTAAAACTTTTTTTAGCGAAAGGGAATTTAATGGTTATGACAGCCTGATGGCTATTTTATGTAAAAAGGGAGCAAACACACAGGTTTATGGATGGGATATGATGTCATTGGATGTCAGGGGGCGGGCCTGGGGTTATTTCCTCTTTGCACTTATTGGTGAATGGTTCTTTAAATGGTGGACTGTTTGTATTACAATTTGTCACATGCCTGATGAAGGGGACCTGCGTGGCTCCGAAACGTCGCTTCTATTTATTTTTTTGATACTATGTGATTAAAATTTTGGACCCAATTTTGGAGATGCTGGTGTGCTGGTGACACGTCCTTCTCTAGGGAATTTAATAAGACACGCGGCCATTCACTAAAATTAGAAGAAAAGAGGTTTAACCTTAAACTGAGTAGAGGGTTCTTTACTGTAAGAGTGGTAAGGATGTGGAATTCTCTTCCACAGGCAGTGGTTTTAGCAAGGAGCATCGATAATGTAAATAAATTATTAGATAAGCACCTGAACGACCACAACATACAGGGATATACAATGTAATACTGACATAAAATCACATATATAGATTGGACTTGATGGACTTGCGTCTTTTTTCAACCTCGCCTACTATGTAACAATGTAACTATGATCATTTTTCTACCAATCCAAATTTGAATCGTTCCTAAAATTTGGAATTGTTAGAAAATTAAGAAACAAAACAAAATTTAACGAAAACCAAACTAAACAAATTCTGAAACCAAACTAAACGAATAACGAATCAAATCTATCTGAAACTAAACAAATTTTTCCGTTCTGCACATGTCTAGTGGATGGACTTTTTTTGTTAACATACCATTTGTGAGATAGGAAAAATAGAAGTGAAACCCCGCACAACAGTACTAAATTTGATATACACAAGCCCCTGGGTAGCTGCAACTCCATTCATGTGAGAACACATCTTATTAAACCATGGTAAATGGGAGCTATGCCTCCCTAATCCTAGCCCTTTATAACAGGAGTCTCCAAACTTTCAAACCAAAGGGCCACTTTACCTCCCTTCAAACTTCAGAGGGGCCGGACTGTGGCCATTACCCCGTTTCCACAAAAATAAGACCTAGTGTGATTGTCAGTGATGGCTGCAATATAAGCCCTACCCCCCAAATAAGCCCTACCTTGTTTCCCTGAAAATAAGCCCTACCCTGAAAATAAGACCTACAAGGACTTTAACTAGGGCTTATTTGGGGGGTAGGGCTTTTATTGCAGCCATCACCGACAATCACGCTAGGTCTTATTTTCGGGGAAACAGGGTAGGAGTAGAAAATGCCCTGGCATCGGTGGGAGTAAACAATGCCATAGGCTTGTTGGTCAGTGGGAATAATAAAAAATTACATAAAATGGTTTCAGTGGAGGGGCGTGGCTTGGAGCCGAACGAGAATGGCTGCCTGATCTCTTAGCTCTGTCCCACGGAGGTCCTGCTAACAGCCTAACGGAGCCCTTACCTGCCGACAACATGGGGAAACCGAAGGATAAATCATCCCAGTCCCGGTCCCGATCCCCCAGGGGCATGGATCCGCCCTCCGGACACAACATCCCGGAAATCTTCCGGCCGCGATCACGCGAGGCCCCGGCTTCATCTCCGGCCTACTCCGGAACGCGCGCCTCAAGCCTCAGCCCTGCCAGGAGACACTCACTGCGGGCAGAGAGCCCATCTACCGCCCGACCACTTAATATGGATGATCTCAGGTCGGTGGCCACAGATATCAAAGACTCATTTGCTGCAGCTTTCACAGATCTCAGGAGGGAGATTCAATCGATGCACATGAGGATCGATGACATAGAAACAACCACGGTCCGCCATGATGCCGCCATACAACAGCTACAACGCTCATCCCAGAGTTACAACAGCCAGCTTAGAGACCTACACAGGCATATGGAAGATCTGGACAATCGCGGACGCCGCCACAATGTGAGGGTAAGAGGCATACCTGAGTCCGTCGAACAGAACCACATAATACAGGCCACAATCCAGATTTTCAATGACTTACTAGGGAGACCCCCCGAGACCCCCATTGACTATGAGCGTCTACACAGAGCTCTCAAACCCAGAGGCAGAGACTCAGACCCTCCCAGAGACGTGATATGCTGCCTGGTGAATTTCAGACTGAAGGAAGACATATTAAGAAGAGCCAGAGAGCGCCGCAGCCTAACGTATCAAGGGGCAGAGATCAAGATTTTTCAAGATCTGTCCCCTATAACCCTACAACACAGAAGAGATCTACGCCCGCTGCTCGACCTAATGCGCCAAAAAGAAATCCAATATCGTTGGAAATTTCCCTTCTGCCTGTCCGCAACAAAAGCTGGACGCACCGCCAATCTGAAAGTCCCAGAAGACCTCAGGGGATTCTGCAATACTCTGCAGTTACCGTTCATCGAACTCCCAGACTGGTATAGAGACTTTCGCTCCACTCAGCTCCAAAGAACCAACTCCATGGAGGCCATCCCGGTAAGAGATGAATTTCACATCAGAAGACGCAGATCATCCTCTCCAAGGCCACTTCCTCAGAGGGATCAGCTGGATAGAGACCGACAAAGCCCAACAGCGTCCCCAGCACACAGGCGGGCCCGGCCAGATCAGCCTTGATCAACCATGTCTAACCTCCTGAACTCATTACAACTCATGTTCAGAATTGCAGTTACCCCTAGGTCGCCACCCCATCCTAAATCCCAGGACCATAGAACCATGACGGAACAGCAATCCATTCGACGCCTACAATTCGCTTGACAGAGGCCTACCTCAAACCTGGCCTATACTGGATCCACCAGGTACAGTCAGACAACAATACACTCCCACAAGCTGAGAAACCCACGAAGACCCCACGCTACACGCCTCCACATCAACTCACCCACAGAATATTCTCTCAGGGAAAACACCAGTCATCCACAGATTCCAACAGAACTCAATCCACTCCACTAAGTAACTGAACTTAAGCCGCACATATCACCAGTGGATCTCTGCTTGGTTGAGCAACAGAACACCACACAAGCTGCCAACATCTTCACTCAACTGCTAGCCTCCACTGAACTCATGAATGATGGCCCGAGATGGACCCCTACCCTTCGAGATGGTGTCATCTAACACAGCTCAAAATGGCAATGGGGTACCCCCCGCCATCCCTCCACTCCCCTTCCCCCCCTCTCCCTAACCCATCCCAACCCCCCCCCTCTTCCTTTCAGGTACCTCTTCTAGACTGAAGACGACGCAACGAAGAAAGAAACTGAACCTGAGAAACCAAAATAAGTTTGATACTGAACATTCGGTATTCCACCGTGCTCCGAGATACACTCAGAGCTCATCCCCCCCCCCCCCTTTTTTTTTTCCCCTTTTTTTTTTCTTTTTTCTTGACTGCTTTTGAACATGCTTATCCTGATTGTCTTGACTTGCTTATTGAGAAAAGGGGGGGCTCACCCCGCATGGATAAGGGCTCTTCCCTCCCTGGCACACTCCTATTCACTTTACATATGCCAGGAGCGTCCATGGGGGATGAGCTCCCTAATGATGGGCAGGGTGTATTAAACCAACCATCCTAGGGCCACAGCGGCCGAGTAATGCACAGTTAGTCAGATACCCACTAAAGACCACTTCCTACCTAATTTAATGCTAAACTTTGCTAAAATCTACCATAGACAGCTCTGGGATTGAACAATTGCAGGAAGTACAGCTCTATCCTAACCCGATGTCTAGACCACACCCAGACTAACCCGCACACGTAAGCATCGATGGATCCTTACTGATCTCCCCCCCATAGTCACACTCCCCCCCAAATTATCACGGGCTTACCTCTTAGAGGCTACGCTACCCTACGCCCTTGCATAGCCTCAATACATACAACAAGCTCATAATTAGCACTGAACCCATTCTAGCCTTATGATGATTGCTGCTACCTGTATCAGTATTATCTCTAAGTTATATGTATAGTTGGTTTGATAACGCCACTTTTCCTGGGCCTCGATATCTGCTTTCTAGGTGACGACCTCCACATGTTCCTTATCGTGGCTAGTTTATTTCTAGAACCACAGGTTAATGTTCAATGTTCCAATTATCTTTGTCATTGATTGTTTCTGCCTTCACATCACCAATCTGAGATCTTTAACCACATATTCTCCCCTTGTTACGTAAGCAGGCTCCTTCCATACAAGTCGAATAGACCCTAGTTGACCTCCCACGGACGGAACGTTTCTCGAACCTCTCCTCGAGCTCCTTCCACTCCTCCACACAACAGGACAGTGACTATCCTAGTTGACCCACACCGGACGTTTCAACCCATAACAGGGTAAGGTAGCTGGACTACATTTACCTCCGGTAAGTACACCTTATTTCCCGATACTACTTCCCACCTGACTTCCCACCCCCCTCCTCCCCTCTATCTCTCCCCCCTTCTATACGTCCCCTTTCTCTCCCTCCCCCCCTCCCCTTAATATATCTGGGCTTCCCCCCCTCCCTGGTCTCCACTGTCGCATCTCCCTCTATATCGCTCAAATACCTGTGAAGAGCCTCCGACTCCCCACAGACTACACCCACCCACATCGGCCACATTTGCAAATTGCACCCCCTCCCAATATCCACCACACCAACTAGACTATACCCAACGATCATGGACCCCCTACAGTCCACTGTGCAACACAACACGCTCAAAGTAGTCTCTCAAAATGTCAAAGGACTAAATATCCCAGAGAAGCGTAGTCAAATCCTCAACATGATGAGCAAATTAAAAGCAGATGTGATATTTTTGCAAGAAACCCACTTTCGAACGGACAATACCCCTAAACTAGCAAGTCACAAGTACCCCATTTCCTTCCATGCCACAAACCCTCTAACCAAAACAAAAGGAGTTTCAATCTTGCTCTCTAAAAATCTTCCATGGCAACTGATAGATTCCCTAATAGACCCAGAGGGCCGCTATGTGTTCTTGAAGGGAACCATCCATAACCGGATGGTTACCTTGGCAAACATATACAGCCCCAACACCGCCCAGGTCTGCTTCTTTCGTTCTATCGCTGCCATCCTCGCAGGTTTTCAAGCGGGGACTACAATTCTTGGAGGCGATTTCAATGTGACACTTCAGCCCATCCTAGACTCCTCTTCGGGGTCTTCCACCCTTCCCTATAGAGCACTGAGACAAGTTAAGATGCAATTACAGGAACTCCTTTTGCACGATACATGGCGCACCTTGCACCCGAATGGGAAAGATTACTCCTTTTTCTCCGCACCCCACAGTAGATACTCTAGGCTGGATTACCTCTTCCTCTGCCAAAAAGACCTCCCCTTCCTGAAATCTGCCACCATTGAACCCCTACTCATTTCAGACCACCACCCGATCAGCCTCACCCTTTCATTCCCGGAAAGAAACTTGGTCACAAAGATATGGCGTCTTGATCCTTCTCTCCTCACTTCAGAAATTGACACCAACCACATCCGCACCAGCTTAAACAACTACTTCAGGGAAAACGATAACTCGGACACAACGCCCCTGTCCCTCTGGGAGGCACATAAATGCGTCATCCGAGGGGAATTTCTTACACTCCAGGCCAACCGGAAAAAAACACAACAGATAACCCTTCAGGAACTCACTAACAAAATAAAAAGACTAGAAATACTCCACAAGCAGTCCCAATCACAAGACACATACCTAGAACTCACTCAAACCAGGAAACTTCTGTTGGAAGTTCTTAACCGTAAAACCAGACGCAAATTTATATTAAACCAAAAGCTATTTTATGAACACGGGAACAAGTGTGGGAAGCTTCTAGCCAGAGCGATACAATCCAAGAAAGCTAGCACCAACATCCACACTATTAAGGACCCGCTAGGTAACTCAAGCTCAAACTCCGCAGACATAGCATCTCACTTCGAACGCTACTACACAGAACTTTATAACATACCACAGCAACCCGAAATGACTGCAGGCCAAACTTCCAGAAAAGCCATTATCACAAACTTCCTCAAAAAATTCAGCCCCAAACCCATACCCCGAGAAGAGACTCGCGATTTAGACAACCCCGTATCCGAAGAGGAACTTAAGAGAGCGATTAAACAACTAAAAACGGGCAAAAGCCCAGGCCCCGACGGTTTTTCAGCACCATATTATAAGACCTTTATAGACATTCTTTCGACCCCGTTCCTAAAGACTTTCAACTCCTTATCCTCCTCAAAGCTACCTTTTCACAGACTGCTTGAAGCGCATATCACGGTCATCCCGAAGGAGGGGAAGGACGCCACTTCAGTCACTAGTTACAGACCAATATCCCTACTCAACGTAGACATTAAATTATTCGCAAAAATCCTAGCAAACAGACTCCTTCCCCTCCTTCCTGCAATAATAGGGAAAGACCAGGTTGGATTTGTTCCTGGCAGAGAGGCCAGGGACAACACCATCAAGGCTATTAACATAAAACATTGGCTAACTTCCCAAAAACAAAGAGACTTCTTTCTATCCCTGGATGCTGAGAAGGCGTTTGACAGGCTGGCCTGGGACTACCTGGGGGCGGTTTTACGCCACCTAGGTCTACACAACCGAATGTTCAACCTAATTATGTCCCTATACACTACACCAACAGCAAAAGTCAACGGCCACCTGTCAGACGCCTTCTCTATCCGGAATGGAACGAGACAAGGATGCCCACTGTCCCCTATCCTTTTTATTTTAACTCTTGAACCCCTTCTACGCTGCCTACGATCAAACGAAAATATCAAGGGTATCCCCATTGCAGGACGTACGTATAAAATAGCGGCTTTTGCCGATGACATTCTGCTGTTTCTAAGTGACCCACTTACCTCAATCCCAAACCTCCTCAGAGATTTTGACCTATTTCGGCAAATATCCAACCTTAAGATCAACTTCTCAAAATCCCATGCCCTCAACATTTCCCTCCCGAAAGACCTAGTCTCCCAATGCCAAGATAACTTTCCCTTTGTCTGGAAACAAAACGCCATTACCTACCTGGGAATCCAATTGACCACACATCTGTCGGACTTATACACTAAAAATTTCATCCCGCTGATCCGCACTATCTCCGAGGACCTACGTAGATGGGACAAACCCCATTTTTCTTGGTTCGGCCGCGCGGCCATCCTAAAGATGAATGTGCTCCCGCGTATCCTCTACCTGCTACAAACAATGCCCATCAAACTCCCTGTAGCCTTCTTTCACACGATCAAACAACAATTTCTAAAATTTCTTTGGAAACACAAACGCCCTAGGATAAGCTACTTCCAACTCTCGAAACCCAAAAGCAAAGGGGGTATTGGGCTACCAGATTTGCAGAATTATTACAGAGCTTGCCACTTGGGAAGAATTGTAGACTGGGCAGTACACGAAAGAGTTAAAGACTGGGTGAGACTAGAAGGCTCATTCTCCCACATGCCCATTAAAAGCACCCCATGGATTCTCCAATGTCACATTCCCAAAACCCTAAAAGAACACCCCCTTATAGAGGCTACCCTCAGGAGCTTTAGGGAAGTGTCTAAAAAATTTCAAATCTCCTCTAATCCAGGACCCCTTACGCCGATCCGCCTTAACCCAGCCTTTATCCCGGGAATGTCCGCTAACTTCCTTAAAGATACCTGGCCACACTCAGACATACTAGCCCAACACTTCTTTAGAGATGGTAATTTCACAAACCGCGATACACTCCCCACAAACACAGGGGGTGAACCATTTCCGCTATGGACTTACCTCCAGATTCACCATTTTCTGGTAACATCACACCGACACGCGTCTGTCTCTAGAAACTTAACCCCATTTGAAAACCTATGCACCCAAACTACACCGCAACAGCACTTGATTGCAAATACCCACTCCATGCTCTTTGCCCTGATCTCCCCCAAAGATACTAAAGCTTGCCAGGCCTGGGAAAGGGAACTTCAAATAGACCTAACGGAAGAGAACTGGGAACAAATTTACACAATAGCACACAAGGGCTCCCTCAATGTCACGTTACAAGAAAACAATTACAAAACCCTATCCCGATGGTACCGTACTCCTGAATTGCTAAACAAATTTAATCCGGACACGTCAAACAAATGTTGGAGGTGCTCCAATGATATAGGCACATTTTTACACATCTGGTGGTCCTGCCCTCTTCTCCAGACTTTCTGGAAACAGGTTCATGACATCACCTCCCATGTAACCACATACCCCATGGACTTTACTCCTACCAGACTCATTCTCCACCACTCTTCCACTTCAACCCACATGTACAGAAAGTCTCTGGGAATACATATGATCAACGCAGCCAAATTATGTATCTCAGCCAAATGGAAATCCCCCTGTAGCCCAACCCTATCTGAATGGTTTTCCCGTGTAAACAAAATTGCTGAAATGGAGGAATTAATCCACATTGCAAAAGATAAGCCGTCAAAATACTCCCGAACATGGGCCTGCTGGACCCACTTCTGCACCACAGAGAGATACTCCTCCATTATGAAGCCAAACTGTCCCCAATCCTCCCACAGCGACTGATCGAAGAAGCCGAAAGCCCTAGTGAGACATACACTTACCCACCAAAACTCGCTGTTTCGCTCACCCCTGCTTCATTGCGGATCCCGGGGAGATCCCTCCTTCAGACAGGGATCCGCACACGAAAACATCTTTACCCTTGAGACCCGGTGGAGACCGGGGAGGAGGTACCCCAGTCCCCTACCTTCCACATCTATCTATATCTCTTACCTCATCCCCCCCTTCCCCCTCATCTCTATGCCCTTCTCCCTCTTTTTATCCCCACCCCAACTGAACGGACAAAGACAACCAAATACCTACTCCCATGACTACCCTAACTTTGATGTTTAATTCCCCATCTACTCTTCACATTTCAAGAACCGACGAGATTAACCTACCTCACAGACGGACCCTACGTAACAAGCCCGATACATTCTCACGTGCTCAGGGACAAACCTACGGACCCTTAGGTGACTACACTCATACACTCCCCCAATTAACCCCATACCTCTGAAACCTTAATCAAGGTGATACTCCTACCTAAAATGGTTCCTGATCTCAGATGATGTGGCAAACCTCGAGTTCGAGGCCTTCTTATTTTGTTATACGTCTGTACGACTTAAAGTTGAATATATAAATGACTCACAATATTGTAGTAACATATGTCATGTTAATAAGATACATGTTGTCTACCAATCTATTGATTGTAAAAACTGTGTAACATCTTTTGTTCACAATAAAAACTTTCATGGAATAAAAAAAAAATGGTTTCAGTGGGAGCAATAGTGGCCCATCATTAGTGTCAGTAGGAGGAATAATGCTACATTATTGGTATCAGTGGAAGGAATAGTGCCCCATTAGTGGTAACAGTAGGAGGCATAGTGGCCCAACATTGGTGTCAGTGGAAGTAAAAGTGCTCCAATATTGGTGTCAGTGGAAGAAATAGTGCCCCATAAACGGTGTAAGTGGGAGGAATAGTGCCCCATCATTGGTGTCAGTGGGAGGAATAGTGCCCCATGATTGCTGTCAGTGGGAGGAATAGTGCCTCATCGCTGATGTCAGTGGGAGAATTAGTTCTCCATTATTGGTGTCAGTGGGATGAATAGTGCCCCAAGGGCTGGATAAAGGACAGCAAAGGGCCACATCCGGCCCGCAGTTTGGAGACCCCTGCTTTATAACATAAGTGGTCAAAACTTCACACACATACAGTATAAAGTGCTATACATTCTCATGAATGTTATGTTATAAACAGGGCCATCTTTAACATGGGGCAAAGGTCATCCGCCCAGGGCCCTGTCATTGTTGGGGGGGGCCTTGCGCTGCCCGCCCCTTGAGCCCCGCGCTGCCTGCCAGAGTTCGGCCACCTCCCTGTGCTGGTTGCATGCTTGCTGCTTGCTACTGCCACTTGGAAAGACACAAGCGCTGCCTGTGTCTTTCCAAGTGACAGCGTTCCTCTCCCAGCGGCCGCTCTGATCCTTCAGGTATACACATCGATCTTTGAGAGCAGAGGAAGAAGGGGGTGGGGACTCTGCACTGGGGAAGCTGCCTCTGGGACTGGCAGGCAGCATGGACATCGGATAACACGCTGTGAGCAGCATTTGGAGAACTGTGTACTGGAATCCGGGGGGGGGGGGGGGGGCTTTGTGGGAGGAGAGCCTTGTACTTAGGGGGAGTGGAGCTCTGTACTGGAATCTGGGGGGGGGGGGGGGATCATGCACTCCTGCACTTTCCTCACCCCTGCACTCTGCACCCACCTCACCCCTGCACTCACCTTGTAGTGATCGGGTATAAATATGTATTGGGTGTATAGATAATTAATATTTAGGTATTATAAGGATGATGATGTAAGTACTCTTCCGCAGCAACCCAATTCTTGCAGAGAGATGCACTTTATTGACTTCCAACACAGAACAAAGTCCAAAGTCCACAGATGACAAAGAAATCCGACAGAGGAAATATAATTCAGAGACCCATATTCCTAGGCCTGTGTGTTCCCAGCCATACACAGACAAGCCTCACTCAAAACTAAATGCCAGCTTGAATGTCCTCTATGAAATACTAGTCCACTAAGAGGGAGTTTCTGCTAGGTCAACCCATAATACTCTTTGATCTTATTGTTACCCCCTCAAGTCTAATTACCATCAATAAATACTTCTTCTATGGTCCTTTAAACAATGTACCCTTTGAAATGTTCAATTAGGTTAACAGCCCATACCTCCCACCCCTAGGTAGACTTGCCTAAGACTAACACATCAAAGGGTCTTCAGCTGTTATCTTGCTATGTTAAAATTCAGTTGGACAAAGCAACCATTGTCATTCTGGCCTGGTCAACATTGACTGCATGTGTAAATACACACAACAATGTCCCACATAAATCGGTGAACATATTACAACATATACAACACACCTCACCCCTGCACTCTGCCCCTGCACTCTGCACCCACCTCACCCCTGCACCCACCTCAACCCCGCTCTCTGCGCGTAGCACCCCCCCAACCCCGCACTCTGTACATAGTACACCCCACAATGCTAGTGCAGTTTGGCCACACCCGCAATTTGCACTGAGAGGTTATGATGTATAGTAACCCCTAGCAACTAATCAGTGAGCAATAATGATTTGCAGTAACCTCTAGAATCCAATTAGTGAGCAGTAACTTCTAGCAACTAATCAGTAAGCTGTAATGATGTGTTGTAATCTCTGACAGCCAATCACAATCGCTGCCTGATCTGCAGTAAACTCATTTTGAGCTTTTTAGCTGGGGGCGGGGGGCAATAAAATGTTTGCCCAGGGTCCAATCAATATTAAAGATGGCCCTGGTTATAAAAGGTTAGGATTGGGGAGGCGCAGCTCTCATTTACCATGTTTTATATTATTTGTGAAGTTTACTCACCCGGGTGCACCTACTGTCCTTTGTTTTTTGTTTTAATGGAAACAGCAGTCCACACACAGTACAGCAGCCCAAACAGGCCTGTATTAGTTTCTTCAATGTCTTACCCAATATATGTAATACCCGGCGTCTCAGAGCAACAAGCTGAAAAGAACATCTTAAGGGCTCGTTCAGATCCACAGAAAACTAAACAAAAATAAAAATCAATATATTTTTACAGCCTCATTTTTCAAAAGCTTCTAAAAACCAATTTACATGGAGAGTTGTCAGCTAGAGTTTGCCTCTGAATCATTGAATACACATGGCTCAGAACACAAACATGAAAAAAAAAGCAAAAGATTTTGTTGTTTGATAAATAAAAATGCTAAATTTAAGTTGCCTTAATATTGCATTAAACATCTAAACAGAGCAAAGTGAATCATACGCTAACTTCATCATATAAAAACTCTATTTCTGGCAGATCAAAAATCAATTTCCCTGTCTAGTCAGCCCATTGCAAATACGAAGTGATTACTGCTAAAGCTGAACGTCAGGCAGACAGGTACCGAGACTGATGAAGTACATAGACTGATGAAGTACACAGACTGATGAAGTACATTTATGACAGCTGTTCTAAGGATTTGTATTTCTGTCCATCCAGTGCTGAGATTTAAACAGTTCTTCTGCATAGTTTGGAAGGGCAGGAGTCCCAATTGTTTTCCTGTTGCAGTTCAGAAACTAAAAATATCGCCGTACTCTCCAGCACTGCCAATGCTGATTTTGATGTCAATATGCCCACTGTGAAAGGAGAATTGAGAGGCGGCAATGACAGGCTCAGGTTTGTGTATATATACACTCAGTGGATTTTTTTTTGGGGAGCCCACCCTATTTTGAAGCCTATTAGAGTTCCTGACTTTAATCACGCGCTTAAAAAAACCCTGATTGGAATCCATGTGTCCGGCACCCTGCATGTAGATCAGGGGGCCGGATGCATGGATGGGGGGAGCAGCGCCCGTGCGCCCCTAATGGACGGACTGCCACTGTATACACTATATTACCAGAAGTATCGTGATGCCTGACTTTACACACACATATGAACTTTATTGGCATCACCAGTCTTAGCCTGTAGGGTTCAATATTGACTTGGCCCACCCTTTGCAGCTATAACAGCTTCAACTCTTCTGGGAAGGCTGTCCACAAGGTTTAGGAGTGTGTCTATGGGAATGTTTGACCTTTCTTCCAGAAGCGCATTTGTGAGGTTAGGCACGGATGTTAGACGAGAAGGCCTAGCTCCCAGTCTCCGCTCCAATTCATTCCAAAGGTGTTCTATTGGATTGAGGTCAGGACTCTGTGCAGTCCAGTCAAGTTCCTCCACCCCAAACTCGCTCATCCATGTCTTTATGGACCTTGCTTTGTGCACTGGTGTGCAGTCATGTTGGAACAGGAAGGGGTCACCCCAAACTGTTCCCACAATTTGAGAGCATGAAATTGTCCAAAATGTCTTGGTATGCTGACGCCTTAAGAGTTCCCTTCACTGGAACTAAGGGGCCAAGCCCAACCCCTGAAAAACAACCTCACATCATATTCCCCCCTCCACCAAATGATTTGGACCAGTGCAAGTTTCAGGTGGAGGAACTTGACTGGCCTGCACAGAGTCCTGACCTCAACCCGTAAGAACACCTTTGGGATGAATTAGAGCGGAGATTGCAAGCCAGGCCTTCTCGTCCACATCAGCGCTTGACCTTACAAAATTTGCTTCTGGAAGAATGATTAAACATTTCGGAAGACACACTCCTAAACCTTGTGGACAGCCTTACCAGAAGAGTTGAAGCTGTTATAGCTGCAAAGGGTGGGCCAACTCAATATTGAACTCTACGGACTAAGACTGGGATGTCATTAAAGCTCATTTGAGTGTAAAAGGCAGGCGTCCCAACACTTTTGGAAATATAGTATGTGTGTGTGTATACATACATATATATATATATATATATATATATATATATATATATATATATATATATATATATTATACATACACACACAGTAAGTATCTCACAAAAGTGAGTACACCCCTCACATTTTTGTAAATATTTTATTCTATCTTTTCATGTGACAACACTGAAGAAATAACACTTTGCTACAATGTAAAGTAGTGAGTGTACAGCTTGTATAACAGTGTAAATTTGCTGTCCCCTCAAAATAACTCAACACACAGCCAATAATGTCTAAACCGCTGGCAACAAAAGTGAGTACACCCCTAAGTGAAAATGTCCAAATTGGGTCCAATTAGCCATTTTCCCTCCCCGGTGTCATGTGACTCGTTAGTGTTACAAGGTCTCAGGTGTGAATGGGTACCAGGTGTGTTAAATTTGTTGTTATTGCTCTCACTCTCTCATACTGGTCACTGGAAGTTCAACATAGCACCTCATGGTAAAGAACTCTCTGAGGATCTGAAAAAAGAATTGTTGCTCTACATAAAGATGGCCTAGGCTATAAGAAGATTGCCAAGACCCTAAAACTGAGCTGCAGCATGGTGACAAAGACCATAGAGCAGTTTAACAGGACAAGACTCGCCATGATCTACCAAAGAAGTTGAGGTCACGTGCTCAGCGTCATATCCAGAGGTTGTCTTTGGGAAATAGACTTATGAGTGCTGCCAGCATTGCTGCAGAGGTTGAAGGGGTGGGGGTCAGCCTGTCAGTGCTCAGACCATACGCCACACACTGCATCAAATTGGTCTGCATGGCTGTTGTCCCAGAAGGAAGCCTCTTCTAAAAATAATACACAAGAAAGCCCGCAAGCGGTTTGCTGAAGACAAGTAGACTAAGGACATGGATTACTGGAACCATATCGTGTGGTCTGATGAGATCAAGATAAACTTATTTGGTTCAGATGCTGTCAAGCGTGTGTGGCAGAAACCAGGTGAGGAGTACAAAGACAAGTGTGTCTTGCCTACAGTCAAGCATGGTGGTGGGAGTGTCATGGTCTGGGGCTGCATGAGTGTTGCCGGCACTGGGGAGCTACAGTTCATTGAGGGAACCATGAATGCCAACATGTACTGTGACATACTGAAGAAGAGCATGATCCCCTCCCTTCAGAGACTGGGCCGCAGGGCAGTATTCCAACATGATAACGACCCCAAACACACCTACAAGATGACCACTGCCTTACTACAGAAGCTGAGGGTAAAGGTGATGGACTGGCCAAACATGTCACCAGACCTAAACCCTATTAGGAATCTGTGGGGCATCCTCAAACGGAAGATGGAGGAGCACAAGGTCTCTAACATCCACCAGCTCCGTGATGTCGTCATGGAGGAGTGGAAGAGGTCTCCAGTGGCAACCTGTGAAGCTCTGGTGAACTCCATGCCTAAGAGGGTTAAGGCAGTGATGGAAAATAATGTTGGCCACACAAAATATTGACACTTTGGGCCCAATTTGGACATTTTCACTTAGGGGTGTACTCACTTTTGATGCCAGCAGTTTAGACATTAATGTCTGTGTGTGGAGTTATTTTGAGGGGACAACAAATTTACATATATAGATATAATAAAATAAAATATTTACAAAAATGTGAGGGGTGTACTAATTTTTGTGAGATACTGTATATCTCATATCCGTATGAGTGGTGTCAGCACACTCAGCCAAACCCTTGTCCCATTGGATGGAAAATGTTGGGGCGGAGCCGGTGCTGACCTCATCAAACCTGCCGAGTTAGCGGCGATGCTGGAGAGATTTTTATGCCTGATATACAGCAATATTTGTGAGTAGATGTACATGAGTTTTACTTAATTAAAATCACACTGTGAGGTTGTTTGTGTACTTAATGATAACCACAATTCCAAAGAATGAAACCTTACTAAGACCACTTAAATATACAGGAAGCGGGGTATAGATTAGGGATTTTTAAGGTGCTCCTAATAACGCTTAGGCCAACAACCAACTCAAGCAATTAAAAAATGTATTGAATTCTTTTTAATGAAATACTCCAAATAAAAACATTATTGTATATATATTTTTCTTTGGAATAATTTTATCAAAAAGAATGCAATACATTTTGTACGGTTTTTAACCCCTTCCCACCAAGCGTACGCAGATGTGCGTACTTGGCTTTCCGGGGTTATACTGGGATAATGACCGCAGCTGCAGGCATTATCCCGGTACTGGTTTTTAGAGCCGGAGATCGACTATCCAGTTATAACAACCGATGCAGCTAAAAGCCGCTCGGCTGTTATACCGGAGGAGCGGGAGGGGACGCCCCCCCTCCCGCCGCTCTTACCGGGCCTCCCGTTTCATCGGGAGGCCCGATGACCAATCGGCTGCCTCCAGTGGCTGGGGACGGACTGGAATGTTTACTCGGCAGCCAATGGCACCGGTTTTAAAAAAATACACAGTATTCAGATCGCTGAAAACGGCGATTCTGAATACTTTGAAGTGCAAAGGAGGGATTTGGGGTCTTTTAGACCCCCGATCCCTCCATAAAGAGGACCTGTCACCACCTATTACTGTCAAAAGGGATGTTTACATTCCTTGTGACAGCAATAAAAGTGATGAAAAATTTTTTTTTTAAAAAACACAATTTATAAATATAAAAATAAATAAATTAAATAAGAAAAACATTTTTTAAAGCACCCCCGTCCCCGCGAGCTCGCGCAGCAAAGAAAACGCATACGGAAGTCGCGCCTGCATATGTGAACTGTGTTCAAATCACACATGTGAGGTATCGCCGCAATCGTCAGAGCGAGAGCAATAATTTTAGCACTAGACCTCCTCTGTAACTCTAACCTGGTAACCGTAAAAAAATTTAAAGCGTCGCCTATGGAGATTTTTAGGTACCGTAGTTTGTCGCCATTCCACGAGTGCGTGCAATTATAAAGCGTGACATGTTTGGTATCTATTTACTCGGCGTAACATCTTTCACATTATACAAAAAAAATGGGGTAAACTTACTGTTTGTTTTTCTTTAAATTCATGAAAGTGTCCCTTTTCCCAAAAAGTTGCGTTTAAAACACTGCTGCACAATTACTGTGTGATATAAAATATTGCAACAATCGCTATTTTATTCTCTAGATTCTCTGCTAAAATATAATTTATACATACATACATATATATATATATAAAATGTTTGGGGGCTTTAAGTAATTTTCTAGCAAAAAAATTTAACTTGTAAGCACCATATTTCAAAAATAGGCTTAGTCATGAAAGGGTTTAAACTGCTTGCGTTGGTTGTTAGCCTAAACGTGATTAGAAACACCTTAAAAATCCCTGATCTCTACCTCTTTTTTTCTGGATTTATATAAACTTGAAATGTTGGGGCAGACAAATTATAAACTATCAATACAGATGATGCTACTTTACAAGACCACCTATAATTTGGGGTCTTAGGAGTCCTTAAGAAATTGTGTGCGATGGTGGAATTCACCGGGGGATACTGGATACTTTCTTATTCTTATTTTCACTTAATGGTGGACTGTATTGTACATTGCACTGTAATTTTTGTAACACATGCACAATAATGCTAGTTTTGATGTTATAATAGTTTGACCATTTAAAGGTACAGAACACTTATCTGGTGAACATGTTTTAAATATGTAATTTTTTCATAGTATGAATTGATGACAAATTTTGAGGTTATGATTTTTGTTTAAAACACTCAAGGCTTGTTGTTGCAGTCAAGCTAGCTACCTTCTCTTTTGCATTAAGAAATTTCTGGATGTGGCCTACATGAAAATGGAAGAGTTATTTTATTATTTTTTTTTAATTAAATAATATATTCTACAATAATAATATAAAGTACATAGAATAAACAATTATGCCCCGTACACACGGTCGGATTTTCCGATGGACATTGTCCGATCGGAGCGTGTTGTCGGAAATTCCCACCATGTGTGGGCTCCATCGGACATTTTCCATCGGATTTTCCGACATACAAAGTTGGACAGCAGGAGATAAAATTTTCCGACAACAAAATCCGATCGCGTCAATTCCGACCGTGTGTGGCCGGTTCCGACGCACAAAGTGCCACGCATGCTCAGAAGAAATTCCGACACGGGACAGCTCGTTCTGGTAAACGTAGCGTTCGGAATGGATACAGCACTTTCGTCACGCTGCAATGTTCAAAATGGTTTAATACAGCGCACTCTCTTCTTCTTTATAATGTGACAGGAATTAAGTTGTTTTGATGCTCATATTCACACACTTCTCACAAACTTCTTTCGTTACTATTTATCGGGATTCCCTCAATATATTTTGATTTCTCACATCTGACAACATTTTTTTTTTTTGACTTTTTAATGTAGAATCTTTTTTTGTGTTTCTCTTTTTTAATTTTTTTTTGGGTGATTTTGATTAGTACTCCCGAAAATGTTTGTGTGTTTTTTGTGACAAGTTCCCACAACACCATTGATATGTTGTTCTATTTAATCTGTAGGAGATTGTTTGGTGTTGTTGTCCCTTGTTAATTTCACATTTTATGTTTTTAGAAATGTACCTGAATCGTCACCAACAAACTGTCCTTTTTGGATGAAAACACACACAGGAGAGTAGAATTTACCTAAAAATATTTTATTAAGGGGTCACAACTATAAACAAAGAGGGAGGCAACGCTGGAGAAACTGCAGAAGTGGGCGAAGCCTTGGACCCCCAGGGCACACATCAATTTTTTAAAAGCAAAATTTGTGGCCTGAGGAGTCCTTATCTAAGGGAGGGCAGTCTGGTCCAGAAGTCCCAGAGATCCGGAAAGCAGCAGATGACATCTATGTCCCCAGGCTGTGGTCATACGAGAGACTGCATCTTCTGTCAGACCAGACTGAACCCAGGGTCATCACTCTTTGGTCTTCCTTCCACGCTTCCTTCCAGCCTTTGGCGGTGGTGGTGGAGTTGTGGCAGTAGGAGGAGGAGGATCGTCGATCTCAATGACATCCGTCTTGTGTGTCAGTTCCCCACTCAACCCCTTACGTAGGACTTTATAAATCAGGTCCTCAGAGATCTTGCGTTGGCCCTCCTGCATGCCCTGCAATTTGGTGGCAGCCATGCAGGCAAAGGCCTCTTTAGGACTGGGGAAGGCTCTGAGGGACGCAGAAGCCTCCTGGATCAGCCTGTATGCTGAATCCTGCACAGGACTGGGAGTGGCCTTCCTGGCCCTTTTGTATGGCAGGTGGAGGGGAGGAACCTGAGACTCAGTCAGGCTGCGACTTGTCCCAGGCTTCTCTTGGCTGCCACTTAGCCCCGCCTCCTCCTGGCTGCCACTAATCCCCGCCTCCTCCTGGCTGCCACTAATCCCCGCCTCCTCCTGACTGCCACATTCCACAGCCTCCTCCTGGCTGAGGTCTTCCTGTGTATGAAAAAGGGACATAGTTTTAGTATTGTTTTCATCAATCGTACACAATTTTCACCTCCTGACTGCTGCAAATTGCATGTTAACAAATATAACAGACTATCCTTCTGAGCCCAGCATTTTGCATTCTTGTCCCAATTTTGGGTGCCCACTACTGTCTATTGATATGTAAAACACTTTTTTTAATCAGCAATTAATGATCAATAATAACATCTAGTAAACATCATTTATTTATTGTCCTGAAATCTGTAAGAACAATGCTATACCTGATTCCAGCTGGGCTCCTCCACTTCTTCCTGGCTGGAAGGCCCAGGTTGGACATCGGAAGCCTCAGCTGAGGTGGAAGATAGGGTGGAAGGAAGCGTGGAAGGAAGAATGGAGAGGGATTCCTTGACTTCAGTGTGGTCTGACAGAAATCGCAGTCTCTCATAGTACCACAGCCTGGGGACATAAACGTCATCTGCTGCAGCTCCGGACCTCTGGGAATCTGTGACCTTCTTGCGCTCCCTAAGATAAGTGCTCCTCAGGCCACCAATTTTAGCTTTTAAAATAGGGGATGGTTGCTGTGGGGACCACCGGCTTCACCAACTCCAGCAGTTTCTCCAGCGCTGCCTGCCTCTTCTGTTTGTGGTTATAGTGGGGGTGTCTCATTTGCCACAGACAGGGCAGCTCCCTGTACTTGTCTATGAACAGGGGCAGGAAATTGTGGTCGTTGAACCCGTCCATTTTCTCTGCAAGACACAACACAAGACAAACCCTAATGTCAGGCCAAACTCCCCTAATCTTGTTACAATATAGGCTTCAATTTCGAAGCAGTATAGGCCCAAGTTTAGATCCTACCTTCGTTAGCACGATCGGCGTCTCCGATGCTCCTTCCTCCGCTCACAGATCGTACGTAAGATGCGCGCGTTACGATTTATACACACTGCGCATGCGTATAACTCCGCCCGCCCCTGACGTTCTTTCTATTCTATTCCCCGCCCCTTTTCGTTCGGCGCAGTGGAGGAAGAGCACATGGCGGATAGACAGCAGGATCGTGCTAATTACAGCAACGAGGAGGAGGAGGAGGAAAGGCCGGAGCCTGAAACGTCCCAATCCAGAAGGAGATTAAAGGACTCAAATATGTCCTTTGGGGAGATGTTGGAGATGGTGGACATCCTGAAGAAGGCCGACTATGATGGAAAGTATGGGCCTTACCCCAACCCCAATGTCCGAAAGGCCAAGATCATGGCGAAAGTGGTCAGGAGTCTGCACCGGAAATTCGGGGTACGACGATCGAAAGATCAGCTCAGGAAGCGGTGGTCGGACCTGAAATTACGAGAACATGAGCAGTACAGAAAGATCCGGAGAGTGCTGCAAAAAAGTAAGTAGTTGTGCTGTGTTCCTATTCTTTTTGTGTTTATTACGTTTGTGCTGCTCCATGTGCTTTTAGGAACTGTTGTACAGTTTAAAATGGCAACTTTCATGTTCATGGGCACATTATTCGTTCGGATCACACATTTTTATTTCGGACGATAAAATACCATTGTTTAGGCCATATGCATTTGGCCACCATTTTGAGGCCCTATACTTGTCTTCAAAGAATTGGGTTGTGTAGATGGCTTTGTTACTAGAATGAAATGCAAACTAGATTGTGTGTAAGGAGAGGACACTCAGCAGCTGTTTTCACATCTGGACACTGGAGCACTAGTGTGGGACACAAGAACACCATTTTTATTAGGAGGGGCACACAGGTGCTCCAGTGTATACTATAGGGGGGGCTACATCTGTGAAGCTTGTACTAAACAGGTAAAGTATTGCAGGTTGACAAAGGACACTAAAAAAGCTACATCTTGGAACTCGGCTAAAATAGACAATTGTACCCCACTTCCAAGCAATGTTTCATCTTTATAGTTCTGCCATCAAATATCTGTGTGCTAATTATACCATTTTTGTTTTACATAGGGGAGAAAAGACTCGGAGGACACCCCTCATCCCAGGAGACCAGAGCCCCCTCCCCTCTGGAAGAAGGGGAAATCCCCCCAACACAAGATGAGCAGGAGGAAGAAGACGTGGTGGAACTAGTCACCACAACAGGTGAGTGTCTGCAACCACAGGCTCCGATAAGAGATGGATGGCGCCATTTTTTTAAGACCTAATTTTTTTTGGGTTTCCTCTCTTTTTAGGTGATCGTGATGGTGTGGATGAAGATCCTTTCACATCAGAAAGTGCCCAGATCCTGATCAGGGAGATCATGGGATGTAATTTACAATTGGAAAACATCAAGCAAAACATCAATGATGTTATTCCAAAATATAAAAACATCATTGATGTTTTGGGGCGAGTTTAAAGCCCCTACAAATCACTTTCTTCTTTTGTGTGCTACAATGTGCTAAATGTTTTTGTGATTTTTCCCAAAGCCAAATTTGGAGGATGCACACAGTGTGTCAACATGTGCTATCTGCCATCACGGGAGATCAATGGACGCGTTTTGGGGGTGCAACCCCTTCCTCAATAATAAAGTAGCGGTGAGGAAGGGCTTTCTCCCCCAAAACACGTCCCTTGATCCCCCGTGATGGCAGATAGCACATGTTGACATTGTGAAATTTGTGTGCATCTTCCAAATTTGGCTTTTCTTGGGGTGATTTCCCCCCATCTGAACGCAATATCAAACACAGTTCCTAAATACTCATGTCTGATATTGTCTTCAAGTTCTACCAAATGTGAACTTTGTAAGATCAAGATTTGTGTCTTTCTTGTGGGTTTTACACAGGCCTGTTTTCTATAAAATGCACATTTTGATTTTGGATAATGACACCACAAAAATTGTTATACAACAAACATGTTGGTTTGTCAGAAAAACCTTTGGTAAATGCACATGTGATTGTGCAGGTATTAAAAAGATTGTTCATCAAGAATGTGTGGATTATTGTCTCAACACTACAACACTTTTGGGGTGATGTAATTGTTGTTTTATGAGAAAATGGGGGTAATTTCCTAAGGACAAATCCACTTTGCACTACAAGTGCAGTTTCAGTGCAGTTGCAAGTGCACTTGTAGTGAAAAGTGTCTTTGCATTTAGTAAATAACAGCCAACAGTGCTTTGTAAGGTTACACAATCACGACATTTTCTGGACTCCACACATTTCTGTCAGGGTCAGCTCAAACAAACACAAGCAGTAAATGTCCACAAAGAAGAGCCTGGGGGAGATGCCTGTCGAGAACTTGAGGTCCTGCAGGCTTCTCCCTGTGGCCAAATACCGCAAGGTAGCGACCAACCTCTGCTCCGGAGTGATGGCTTGCCTCATGCAGGTATCCTGACTGCTGATATAAGGGGTCAGCGAAGCCAACAAACGGTGAAATACGGGGTCCGTCATCCTGAGAAAGTTCCTGAAATCATCAGGATTATTCTCACGGATCTCACGGAGCAAAGGCATATGACAGAACTGGTCACGCTGAAGCAACCAATTCTTGGTCCATGAACTCCTCCTCACCCTGTTCATGGACTGGACTTGTGTCAAGGTCAGGACCCCAACACCAAGCCCCCGCACAGCACGAACTGTACGAGGAGTACGCATACGAAACATGGCTAGAAAACGGTCGGCTGCTCAGAACGAAGTAACAGAACGCACTGAAGAACAGCAAGGCCTGTGAAGAGCGACCTGAAAAACAGCAACGAGCGGGCAAGATCGCACAGAAAACTCTGATACGAACTGACTGCACGCACTGAAGAGCAGATACAAACCCACAAGCACAAACTGAACGGCAGAAAACGATCTGAAAGCCACGAGTCTGAAAAAGCGCGAATCGTCTCTCACCAAACTTTTACTAACACGAGATTAGCAAAAGGAGCCCAAAGGGTGCCGCGCTTGGTTCTGAACCGGCCTTTTCTAGTCTCATCGTACGTGGTGTACGTCACCGCGTTGTTGGCGATCGGAAATTCCGACAACTTTGTGCGACCGTGTGTAGGCAAAACAAGTTTGAGCCAACATCCGTCGGAAAAAATCCTAGGATTTTGTTGTCGGAATGTCCGAACAAAGTCCGACTGTGTGTATGGGGTATTATACTTTGAAATCAAGCAGAGGTATAGCTTACAATGTTGATAATGCAATTTATTCTTTTAGATATAGAATCAAAAAGATGTATGTTTAATGAGTGGCGGACTGCATCAATAAACCTCGGATAATCAGTACTTTAATATTATGAGCCTGATGTTCACTCAGTAATGCCTCTGCTAATTATTTCCTATATAAACTTGGTTAGGGACACATAGGGGACCTGGTGAGCCAGTCTGCTGTTTCAAATGTGTCTAATACTGGTATATAGAGAATTAAACTGTAATGGTCGTGTGTACTGGGCACACGAAAAGCTGTGTGTGTGGCAGCCATTTTGTTGAGGTCCCATTTCATTTTGTCAGAAGAAGAGACATAGCTGCAGTGACCTTCACCCTCCCTAATCCTTCAGTTCATACAATACACAAACCGTTAGCCGATGCCAGAACCTCCTTATCAGATCTTGAGGACACAGAAGCAGACCCCCTCACTCCTGTTAGCCGAACCCACGCTCAAGTCTAGAAACCCTAATAAAAACTTCAGACTGGCAAGCCTGAAAATTAGTATTTTTAAACTAGAGATATTCACCTGGTCTCAGGCCTATCAGTCAGTTAACAGTCATAAATCGCTCAGCTGGTGTAATGGCCAATACATGTTCCTGATTGACTGGTTATTAGAAAAGACTTTAAAACTTCAGTATATTATTTCGGAACGTCTTCATAAGTAATGACAGTAGAGCCAGAATAAGGACGCATTTACCTCCATCCAGTTAATTTTAAGTCCAAACACCCCGTTTATTAGACAATATGGGGAGCCAAAGAGACATATTAATTAATAATTCTGCTAGTTAAAGTAGACATCCGAGACCTCTCATATGCATCTCCATTGCAAATAGGGTTGCCACCTTTTATTCACGCCAAACCCGAACACTTTAGTCAAGCACAGAAAAAAATATTTTTTAAAGAGGAACTCTATGGTCTCTGGTGTAAAGAGGAACTCTGATGTAAGGGAGTCTCTGCTCACCAAACCTCCCACTTACAGAGTTACCAGCATTTCCCCTTAAATTAAGGTTTCCAAAGCCACCCTTACATCAGAGTCCACAGGGCACCCCTTACATCAGAGTCCCCCTTACCTTAGTGTATTCACTTGCTTGGAGGAAGGAGAGAGAAGGGAGGGAGGGGGAGACTTCAGTCACAGACAGTGGATGGTGAGCCCACTCACCCGAGGATGGAGGCACAGGCATCAACACCTTTCATCCACGATGTATCTCCCAGTTGAGAAGCTTCAAACTTCCAGCCCACACATCCTTTTCCAGAGGCACAGAACGCTGGGGATTGGTGTATGGGTGGGCAGACAGAGGGGTAGGGGCAGGAGGAGGAGCAGATCAAGCCCTCTCTTCTTGCCTGCCCATGTATGGGGGTGGGGCCTGTGTGCACATCTATGTACTCTGTGGTTGTGGTACTTGGTTACTTGGAGAGCCACAGTCCATTCTGAGTATTGTATCCAGGTTTCAGGTGGTCTGAAACCCGGACACACGATTCAAAATCCGGACTGTCCGGGTGAATCCCGGACAGGTGCCAAATGTAACTCCATACTAGACAATAATATGCACATTGGCAGACTGTAACCTGTAGGTGTTCAGGGATATCAGTACCTATAGAATACTGGATCTGTGGTCTGGTCATAAACTCTGTGACAACTAAGCAGCCACACCTGAAATCTGGTAACTGGTCAGATCATTTCGGTCCCTCCTCACCGACAAGAAAAGGGGACTGCCCCTGAAGTGGTCAGCTCTCGTTTAATATCAAACCAAGGAACACTTGTCAAGTTGTATGAGAGCCAATGTACCATCTTGCTTGACTGATTGGACTGCTGAAGCTGGAAAATCTTTGTGCAGGGTAAGGTGGAGAGTGGCATTGTTGGGTATCAGTGACAGCGCTGTGTAAGGTTGACCAGTCATTTGTCACAAGTTTGTGGAAAGGGCAGTGGTCTGAGAAGGAAGTGTCACCAGCACACAAGGATCTCCAATATTGGGTCCAAACCTTTAATCACATAGTATCAAAAAATAAAAGCAACGTTTCAGAGCCACGCAGGACCCCTTTATTTGGCAATGTGACCTGATGAAGGGGTCCTGCGTGGCTCCGAAACGTCGCTTTTATTCGGTTCCAGACGTTGGTCATTTCAGCACCCAATCTAAGATATAGCCGTTTATGCAGGAACGTGTGCGTTGGGAGTATTTCATTGAATGGCCGTGGTCTGACACCGCATTTGTCTCATGAACTATCAAATCAGATTATCCTACTTAAGTTCGGTTATCTGTTTGGTAAAGGACTATGGGTTTAATTATCCATCAACATACTGCCCAGTCAATGCAGTATATCTGATGACATGCACACCAGACCTCCTAAGATCATCCATCACTTTGTCAACAGCCAATTTATCTCAAAGGGGCTACACCACACCATCCTCCATCGTTATGGTGGTGAAGCTAAAAATATGATTCATCACCAGGCCAAATTATATTTTGACAGCCATCAAAAGCCATCTTAAGCTGCTGCAAGCATTTGGAGGTCCACCATGAATAGAAGAAGGCCTTTTTTTTTTTAAACCACTGTGCTATGTCCGAATACTGGTCAATTTCCTTGATGATGGTATGATTACAAAATGCAGCGTGTACAACGTCAACCAATGGTCAGCTCTGCGTATACCAACGATCAATTGCCTTAAGACACTTCTGCAAATTGAACTCAAAAAGTAATATTTAAGATTAAGCCAGGAATGCAATCTTGTGGGCAACAGGCTCTTCCATATCCCCATCTTGTGCTAACATACAATCAGCCACAGCGAGGATGCTCTCCTATCAAAATGTTACAATTTCCACTTACAATTACAATATTTTAATAGGGTCAAGTGCCTTAGCTCATCCGATGAACTACATCAGAAAAATTACGACTTTATGGAGAGATTTGCTGAAAGAAGTTACAACCTCACCGAGCCACAGCAGATAAAAACTGAGGTCAACCGCACTGAAAGTCTTGTTCTCCAGACAGGGGAAAATGATTATACTTTATTCATCAGCTAATATAGTCCTCATTCCAAGTTGATTAAACATTCAGTTGTTAAACACTGAACCATAAGGCATCATTCACACACAGCTAATTGCCCCAAGCATGTAGAGTAGTGGAAAAAAGAAGTAGTAAAAATGTATTTAAAGTGGAACTTCACCCTAAGCCTAAATGTCCTCATGACCTGCCTCCTCTCTCCTCCCTCTCTAGATTGGATTTTTTAAAATGTATTTTTAAACATTAATTGAGATGCAAAGACACCTAGTGAAGATGACATCTTGGGCCCCACTCTCCCCTCCTTGATCCTGCACATGCTCAGCAGAGCTCCGGGCCCCAACAGTCCTGAAGCACATCTGCTGGTTTCTCCACAAATAAAGACAGTAGGATGAATGTCTAAAAAGTTCTCCTCCTTGTGCGTGCACGCACGCAATGACATGGCGGCAAATTTAAAGGGACGTACCTGTACGCCCATTTGCCAGTCCGTGCTATTGTGTCAACGTATATGTACATGCGACGGTCGGCAAGTGGCTAAGGAAAGATGCACAGCTGAGGCTATCACCTGCTGTGTGCAGGGGGTATCCACCACCCAGGCTAGTCTGCTCTTGGGGTAGACTGTCAAAAGTGACATATACAGATAGAGGAATGAGGCAGCAGAGAGAAACATACCAGTTGCTTTGGGTTGAGGCAAGTACACACTATAGAAGGATGCGCTGTGTTCATGTTTCACTTCAAAGGTTATCAATACAACCACTTTAAGTCAGTAATGCTCCAGTGTATTTTGTACATCTATGGAATATAGATATGGGGGATAAGGGAAGAAGAGAAGAGAGGTGGGAATGGGATTGCCAGATTAGTTAATATGTTTACATGCAAAGCAAATATACAGTGCCTTGCAAAATTATTCACCCCCACCCCCCTTGGATTTTTACCTATTTTGTTACATTACAGAGCCTTTAGTTCAATGTTCTTTTAATCTGAATTATATGTGATGGATCAGAACACAATAGTCTAAGTTGGTGAAGTAAAATTAGAAAAATATATACATAAAACTATTTTTATGAAATTAAAAACTGATAATTGGCATGTGCATATGTATTTACTCCCTTTGTCATGAAGCCCATAAAAAGCTCTGGTGCACCCAATTACCTTCAGAAGTCACATCATTAGTGAAATGATGTCCACCTGTGTGCAATCTAAGTGTCACATGATCTGTCATTACATAGACACACCTTTTTGAAAGGCCCCAGAGGCTGCAACACCTAAGCAAGAGGCACCACTAACCAAACACTGCCATGAAGACCAAGGAACTCTCCAAACAAGTAAGGGACAATGCTGTTGAGAAGTACAAGTCAGGGTTAGGTAATAAATTTTTTTTTTAAAAATCGAAATCTTTGATGATCCCTAGGAGCACCATCAAATCTATCATAACCAAATGGAAAGAACATGGCACAACAGCAAACCTGCCAAGAGATGGCCGCACACTAAAACTCACGGACCGGGCAAGGAGGGCATTAATCAGAGAGGCAGCACAGAAATCTAAGGTGACCCTGGAGGAGCTGCAGAGTTCCACAGCAGAGACTGGAGTATCTGTACATAGGATGACAATAAGCCGTACGCTCCATAGAGTTGGTCTTTATGGCAGAGTGGCCAGAAGAAAGCCATTACTTTCAGCAAAAAACAAAAAATGGCACGTTTTGAGTTTGCGAAAAGGCATGTGGGAGACTCCCAAAATATATGGAGGAAGGTGCTCTGGTCTGATGAGACTAAAATTGAACTTTTTGTCCATCAAAGAAAATGCTATGTCTGGCGCAAACCCAACACATCCCCCAAAGAACACCATCCCCACAGTGAAACATGGTGGCGGCAGCATCATGCTGTGGGGATGTTTTTCAGCAGTTGGGACTGGGAAACTGGTCGGAGTTGAGGGAAAGATGGATGGTGCTAAATACAGGGATATTCTTGAGCAAAACCTGTACCACTCTGTGTGTGATTTGAGGCTAGGATGGAGGTTCACCTTCCAGCAGGACCATGACCCCAAAACACACTGCTAAAGCAACACTTGAGTGGTTTAAAGGGATACATGTAAATGTGTTGGAATGGCCTAGTCAAAGCCCAGACCTCAATCCAATAGAAAATCTGTGGTCAGACTTAAAGATTGCTGTTCACAAGCGCAAACCATCCAACTTTAAGGAGCATGAGCAGTTTTGCAAGGAGGAATGGGCAAAAATTCCAGTGATAAGATGTGGCAAGCTCATAGAGACTTATCCAAAGTGACTTGGAGCTGTGATAGCCGCAAAAGGTGGCTCTACAAAGTATTGACTTTAGAGGTGTGAATATTTATGCACAATGACTTTTTCTGTTATTTTCTCCTATTTGTTGTTTGCACAATAAAAAAAAAATCTTCAAAAGTTGTGGGCGTGTTCTGTAAATTAAATGATGCAAATCCTCAAACAATCCATGTTAATTCCAGGTTGTGAGGCAACAAAAACACGAAAAATTCCAAGGGGGGTGAATACTTTTGCAAGGCACTGTAGAGACTTGCTGATTCATACATCCGTTAGAGAATACAGGAGGAAAATGGCATGCCTTGTTTTCCTTACTACATGGGATCCTAAAATCTCCCTGTCCGAGAAATTGTATTCCCTCTAAACCAATTCTATTCAACAGGGACAATGAAATGGATAGATGGCTGGGTTTAGAGCCCAATTATATACGTTTCATAGTCCGTGAAGTATTTTACCCAACATTCTGCTTATAAAACAGTCAATAAACAGTATATAGATTTCACACACAGGACTAAGGTCGTCAGCAAAAAGTTTATTCCTGTATATTAAAATACCTGCCTCCCATAAGTGTTGGGTTTCAGCATCCATATATTATTAATGACAGGCTGTCCAGCCTTTCTACATTTGGGAGCAGATATAATAGGCAATTACAACCACAGAATTAATGGCATTTACTCATTTCATAAAGATCGGAACATATTTTCTGCAATATAGTTGCTAAGGAATAAAAGACAAAACTGTGACCTCACATATTTACTCATTTACTTCTGTTTACACAATGCATTTAAATGGCTGTAACACGTTGGCTATCGCATCATCACCACATTAGGGAATGAGATGAGAGTATTTTTTGCATAGGTACCCATAATTTTTTTGTAGCGAGTTTGAAATATTTTAGGAAATCTTGGATTTTGAAGGAGATATTTAGTATTTTTGTACATAATTTTCTCTTTCTTTATTCAGGTCAGGCATAAAAAGATACAAATTTTTAAAAGTTTTTCCTTTTAGGGAGGTAAATAAGAAATATTGCATATAAATATTGTGTTCTCAAATCCAGCCAACAGGAGGAGCTCTCTGCACCTTTTACATGTTTCTTCCTATCTACTGTATGTTTACAGGGCTCAATGTCACAGAGTTCGATGGACCCACTGGGTGAGTTTTACGAAAACCGGTGCACTCAGATTCTGATGCAGCTGTACATGTTAGCCAATCAGCTTCGAAATACAGCTCGTTCAATCAAGCTTTAGCAATAAAACCTGGAAGCGGATTGGTTTCTATGGAGAGTTGCACCAGATTTTGTACTTTCCAGTTTTAGTAAATAACCCCTGCTATGTCACCAGGCTAACAGCAGACTAATAAGTGGAACAGATGCTAGAGCGGCCCTCAGACAGATGGTCAAAAAGAGAGAAAGTTTGGTCGACGGGACTTTGAATGAGGCCAATCACTATATAGAGTAAGCATGTGGGATATAAAACACAGTATTGCTTTTATGGGTTCCAACAAAAAGCGGGGAGTTTTTTGGGGACTTTGAATAAGCGATGTATACCAAAGAGCAGTCTTGGCAAAGAACATTTTACTATACCTTGTGAAATCATGTACAGCATACTGAATGACAAAAAAAAAAAAAAAAGGTGTACACAGAATCACAAACACAGGGCATGCTAAAAACCACATATAAAAATATTGACGTCGTGGTACTTGGCATATCATGGGGTAAAGACAAGACCTGCACAACATGGGCCACTGGAAGAGCTGGATGGTGTTGGAAAATCTAGAGTAATACAATATGTAATACAATATAAGAGACATATAATAATCTGTATGGACATCATGTATCTATGCAAACTGACGCGTTTCGTTGGGGCATACCAACTCTTCAGGGGCAAATGCAATGGTGACAGATGGTCAGAGCAAACAGAAAACCATATCAGGGATAGAAGGCTAAAGGCCAGATCGGGCACAGACAATGTGATCTTCAACAAATTCCTTGTTCCCGACAGGTAGTGCAATGAATGACAATAAAGATAACAGCTCGGTGTACAAAATATGTGCAGACAAGCCTAATGCCTAGTACACACAGGCCGAAAGTAGGGAGACATCGGCCGGTTTTCGTTGATCCGGCCAACGTCTCCCGACATTTGGCCGGGGGGATGGCAGCCGCCTGGCTTCTGTCAGCCTAGCATGCTGGAAAACCAGCAGCCGACCGGCTTCCGATCAGTGCTCTCAGCCAATGGCAGAGAGCGCTGATCAGAGATTTCTGGTGGGGGGGGCAGTCACCCTCTCAGAACACAACAGCTCAGCAGGGGAGATTGCTGTATGAACATTGGACTGTTAGTACAGTGGCTCCAACCGGAGGCCGTCAGAAGGTTGAATGAAGAAAAACTATCAGTGTGTACCAAGTCTAAGGCTGGCCATAGACGACTAGATAATTGTTCGTAACACCGGATCGTTCAACTTTCTAAAGGTTAGTGGGCTCATAACGATTCCCAAAATGCAAAGATTTATGACAAAAAAACAGTCACATTGGAATATTTTAGTATGGGAGTAGCGGAATTGATAAAAATCATAGTGCGCATGAGCATCTTTATTCTGTAACCGATCAACAAAAAATTTACCATTTGTGTTGTGCATGAACGACAATATGTTGACAAGTGGGGGGGATTCATATCATGGATGCCGTTATCACACACCCATCGGACAGATCTATCAAATGTGAACAAAATTTTCAAACGATTTTCTACTGGTCAGATTGATACAAATGTCATCTAAACAATTTGCAGGAATAAGATGCATGAGCGGTCAGACAGAAGTCAGAATCAGACAGACCTTTTACAGTATGTTGATCACGAGCAGACAAACCAACCGATTGTTGAGGAAAGTGAAAGAAATAGCGCTGTATAGGGTTATCTCACTGGTATTGCTGTCTTAAAGTATTGATGTTGATGTAAATGATCTGATTCTTGGGCAGGCAGCTTCTACATCCCAGAGGATCTCTATTGTCTACTTGTAGTATAATGTAATAAAAATGGAAACTGAAGAGCCACACCACTGCTAAGAGATCCAGATACAACTTTATTCCAATAAAAGTCAGGGGGACAATCCAACTTGTTTTTTTGGATCGTCCCCCTGACATTTGTTGGAATAAAGCTGTATTCTGTACCTCTTAGCAGTGGTGTGGCATTTCAACTTCCATTTGTCTTACGTTAAAAAAGAACCTATTGATCAGGCACAAACTGAATGTTCAGCAGTCTACTTTCTAAATTTTCCTGCTTAGGACAAATGTGCGCTGTAACTAGAGACCTGTGCCACATTGCTGAGCAACAATCAGCAGATGATGAAGATTCAAGGCTGATCATTACATTCAAGCTGAAATGTACACACCGGTGAAATATTTAGTGGCAATTATGTGTGAGGTTTCAGTAAGAGAGAGTGCGCCTGAAAGGAAACTTCTACTGTACACGCTATCCAAAAAACTCATGGAGAGTTTTTTTGGAGCTCTTGGAATCCTATGCCATGAATTAAATATTTTTTGTAAAACAAAGATTGTGTGTGGGTGGGTGCAGCGTGGTGCGGTGGCAATAACATACACTCAGTTCAGATGCAATTGAAAGAACTTCTATTCAAGCCAAGTAAAACAATTCACAACAAGCCCAACCAGGAACACTCACGGATAACAGCAGCCTTTAGCGAAAGAGGTCTCAGCCAAGCTGACAGCATCTGTCTTGAGGGGTGGAATCTGGCCTAGCCAGTCCGAGCCCAAGTGGGAAGTTTTCCAAGAAGAGTGGTGGGGTTCCTAAGTGTCCCCTACTGGTCTGGAAGCTTTCCCTACATTATCCACATGTTAAATGCGCACCAAACCCATGTTCCTCTTGCCTTCCTCTCCCCCTGCACTGCTGCTGCAGTTGAGCTCCACCTGCAGTGGAGAAAATAGACTGCACCTGTCTACAAGTGTGTAGCACAGAAAAATAAAAATAAATCAAACATCAGTTTAAAGTTACAACCTTTAACAAAATATTAAAATAAAAGTCGACCCAAACCTGTTCTTTTATAATTATGGAACCTGTTGGATGTGAAATGCTAGTGTTTAGTTATCCACAAGGTTTTTTAGTAATGATTGCTACACAGCTTTTACGATCAGAAGCCCAGTGGTAGAATAATTGTTTGGTTTTCATCTACCCAGGAAACACATATGACAGGCTAGATCAGCCTTTTTCAACTTGGGTGTCTTCTGGGTTCTTCAGAGGTGCCTTGGCAAAATGCCTAAAAATTGCCAAAAATTGTCAACAAGCGAAAAAGTGGATCAAGTCTGTCTTTTTCTTGCACAAAGCCACAGGTTTCTATTGTGCAGCATTATAACCTTGGGTACCATGCGGGCCAGCCACTGGCACCCCTACCAACGTTGGACGCCTGCACAGCATCTTTGTTTGCTTCTTCCCTGCCACATCTGTCAGCACTGGGGTCACGTTAGCAGAGAAAGGAACAGAAACTGAGGGAGAGGAGAAATGATAGAATAATAGTCAGTAGCAGTTTGCAAAGGTGGAGGAATAAAATTACCTCGATTGTTAAGTGGCCCACATGTATGGATGCCACCCCATATTTACAACCACATGGGTCCTTTTTTTTTAGCAACTATTGCTTAACATTCAGATAAAAATGTAGCAGAAATAACAATGCAAATAAAATAAGTCTCACCTGACTTTGCTCATTTAAGACCGACAACTCACCTTATCTGGTACAGTTGTCGTGGTGTTGTCCAATGGTATATTTTTATTCCCGTTGTCATCGTCGTCATCCAGCAATAACAGATCAACGATATTATCAGCAACCTGTGATTTTAATAGGCTTGTGCTGTCATTGTCTGGCTGTCCTTGAACTGTCTGAGCCATGTTTAAGTTATTCAGCAAAGATTCAGAGTTATCAGCCAAGGTTAATTCCGTCTGCTTGGGACTAAACAGCAGTGGTGGCATATCATTACAATTATTTTCTTTTAAACCATTCAATGGCTGATTAAGCACATTACTTACAAGTTGCTGCTTCTGCATATCAACAGTCTGCTGAATAAATGGCCCTCCATTAGCATTTCCAAAATTATTATCCAAAGTGCTTTTGCCATCAAGTGTACCGGTGACTTCATTAAACTTGTTGGTTTGAGTCACGTGTGGCTGCTGCCATTTTTGTGCGCCTTGAATCTCCCCACCCAGTTGGGCGCTTGTGGCTGGTTTGGGAAGACGGCTGATGTGCTGAAAGTACTGCTGGATCGGCTGCTGAAGAATTCTTGGTGCTCCAGGTGCCTGAGTTACCATTACTGGTACAGTCACTTTGTAAAGTTGTCCTAAGTTAAATAAACACAAACAAAAATCCATATCAGCAAATGTCATTGCTATTATCTTACGTAAACCTGAAATGTGTGCTAAACAAATACTGGTTTAAAGAGAAGCATGTCTAAAGCTTGTTTTTCTTTTCTGGATCACAGAATTGCACCTTTTTCTGCAATCCTGCGACCCAGATTTGTTATTTCGCTGTCGGTTGGCATCACAGATAGGGCCGGGTTTATAGGGGGGCAAAAGGGACAAATGCCCTGGGACCCCTGATAGAAGCCCCCCCATACAAAAGTAAAATAGAACAATATACAAAAATTATATAAAATAATAAAAAGAAAATACTAAAATATATAATGAAAAAAATGACTAAATGTATCTTGAGAAGTAATATTTTACTGCCCATCATCCAAACAAGTTTTTACTCTGAACTGGTATATTGTATTCGTTTTAAAAGAAAATTTGGCACTTTAAGTGAACCACAAATGGAGCTCTATGACTGCGTGTGTGTGCGCGCACGCATAACCTCAGAATGACATTCTGTCATGCATTTTAAAAATGTGTGATTGTCATTGAGAATGTAAACCAACTCTGTGTATGAGTGCCCTGGGTCCCCCCTCACCCCCACCAAGGTATGAATCCGGCCCTAGTCTCAGAGCCGGTTCAGGCTCTGGAAGGATCCCGACTTTATAGTCAGGATCTGCCCAGATTCCTGACCAGCAGCTGGCTCAGCCTATCAGCACGCTGCTGAGAGCTTGAGCCAGCTGCTCCTGCCCCCTCCATAGCCTGGTGCTCCAGGTCGGCAGGGCACAGCTGCAGCATCGGACCAATGCTACAGCCATATAGGCGAATATAGGTGAATATGTACAGTATGTTTGTTTTTATTATTACCCACACTTCTCCTTTAAATACAAGAGCCATGTATATTTTTACTTAAATCTTGGGGTCTTTTTTTATTTCTTTCAGATATGTGCAGTAATCTAACATGACTAAGGGCCAGTTCACAGCAGATGCAGTTCTGTGCACTTTGATTCTGCACAGTGTTTTCCATGAATTCCAATGGCTCTAGTTCACACCAATGCAGTCAGTTCCAGTCAGTTTCTGCACCAGAAATTGACTGGAACTGGCTGCACTAGTGTGAACTAGAGCTATTGGAATACATGGAAAACACTGTTCATGCATTTTTAGGGCCAGTTCACACCACAAAAATGCACTCATACGTTCTGGATCAGTTTTTGCTTACAGTTCACACCACACGCAGTTCCAGTGCATTTTTTTTTAACCTCGTTAAAGTCTATGCGACACTAAAATGAAAAACCAAAAGTGCTAATTTTAAATACTAATATGCAAGTTATTGTCATAACAAGTGTTTGGGGACCCGGGTCCTGCCCCAGGGGACATGTATCAATGCTAAAAAAAAGTTTTAAAAAATGGCTGTTTTTTTCAGGAGCAGTGATTTTAATAATGCTTAAAGTGAAACAATAAGAATGAAATATTCCTTTAAATATCGTGCCTAGGGGTGGCTATAGTATGCCTGTAAAGTAGCGCAGTTTTCCCATGTTTAGAACTGTACCACAGCAAAATGACATTTCTAAAAGGAAAAAAAGTAATTTAAAACTGATCGTGGCTGTAATGAATTGTAGGGTCTCGGCAATATAAATAAAACTCATTGAAGAAAACGGCATGGGTCTACCCCCCCCCCCCCCCAGTCCATTACCAGGCCCTTCGGGTCTGGTATGAATATTAAGGGGAATACCGAACCAAACATTTAAAAAAAAAAAATTGAGTGGGGGTGCCCCCAAAATCCATATCAGGCTCTTCAGGTTTGGTATGGATATTAAGGGTAACCCTTAACCAAATAAAAAAAAATAATAAAATGGCATAGGGGGTCCCTCCCAAAATCCATACCAGACCCTTATCCGAGCATGCAACCTGGCAGGCCGCAGGAAAAGAGGGGGGACGAGAGAGCACCGCCCCTCCTGAACCATTCCAAGCCACATGCCCTCAACATGGGGAGGGTGCTTTGGAGTAGCCCCCCAAAGCACCTTGACCCCATGTTGATGGGGACAGGGGCCTCATCCCCACAACCCTTGCCTGGTGGTTGTGGGGGTCTGTGGGCAGGAGGATTATTGGAATCTGGAAGCCCATTTTACCAAGGGGACCCCCAGATCCCAGCCTCTCCCCCTGTGTGAATTGGTAATGGGTACATTGTACCCCTAACATTTTACAAAAAAAGTGTCAAAAATAGTAAAAAAAAAAAAGACAGGAGACACTTTGGGACAAGTCCTTTATTAAAAAAAAATAAATAAAAATATGTCCCGCGATGTAGATGCATCTCGAGTTGCCCGACGGACCGAAAAAAGAAAAAAAAAAGTCGCAACAGCTCCGCCTCCATGGGAGGCTCCCGCCGAGTGAAGCTTCTTCTCGATGACAGCTGTTATATAGCTGGAGCAGGGCCACTCGGTGACATAAACGGGCGACCCGCCTTCCTCTGATGTCACGTGGTGTCAAGGGGGGTGGGGTCACCCATTTACCTCACCAGGTGGCCCCACCCTCAGCTATATAACAACTGTCATCGAGAAGAAGCGTCACTCGAGGGGAGTCTCCCATGGAGGCTGAGCTATTAAGGCTTTTTTTTTTCTTTTTTCGGTCCGTCGGGCAGAACGAGATGGACCTACATCGCAGGACATTTTTTTTTTCTAATAAAGGACTTGTCCAAAAGTGTCTCCTGTCTTTTTTACTATTTTTTACACTTTTTTTGTAAAATGGTAGGGGTACAATGTACCCGTTACCAATTCACATAGGGGGGGGCCGGGATCTGGGGGTCCCCTTGTTAAAGGGGGCTTCCAGATTACGATAAGCCCCCCACCCGCAGACCCCCACAACCACCTGGCAAGGGTTGTGGGGATGAGGCCCTTGTCCCCATCAACCTGGGGACAAGATGCCTTGAGGGGCTACTCCAAAGCACCTTCCCCATGTTGAGGGCATGTGGCCTAGTACGGTTCAGGAGGGGGGGTGACCTGAAGGGCCTGGTATGGATTTTGGGGGGACCCCCATGCAATTTTTTTTTTAATCTTTGGTTTGGGGTTCCTCTTAATAATCATACCAGACCCAAGAGACATGGTAATGGACTGGGGGGGACTCATGCCGTTTTTTTTTCAATGCGTTTTATCTATATTGTCGAGACTGTGGTATTGTTCTAAACAGGGGACAACTGTGCCACTTTACAGGCATACTATAGACCACAGGCACGATATTTAAAGGAATATTTAAATTTTTATTGTTTCAATTTTGAGCATTATTAAAATCGCTGCTCCCGAAAAAAAACTGACATTTTTAAAACTTTTTTTTGCATTGATACATGTCCCCTGGAGCAGTATCCGGGTCCCCAAACATTTTTTATGACAATAACTTGCATATAAGCCTTTAAAATGAGCACTTTCGATTTTTCATGTTCGTGTCCAATAGACTTTAATGGTGTTCGTCCAAATTTTTTGCCTATTCACAAGTTCGTGCGAACCAAAACCAAGGGGGGTGTTCAGCTCAACCTTAGTGACTAGTCTTGTGTCCACCCCTATGACGTTTCCTGCAGGCAACCTGTAGTGGGTGAAGTTGCTGGGTTCCACAGTTGTTATGTGCAGCATAATGAGGATGTTACTGCTACTTATACAAGGAAATTTCTGGGTTTTCAAAGTCATTTAATGCACACAAAGTAGATTTACATTCTTAGTGGATAGTGAGGAGTATAGTTAAATAGAAGCTTTCAGCTCTGGTTTATACTTTAATCCAAGAAATGAAACATACTTGAAATAGGCTAGTAATATCTCTGGATAACATCAGGTAGAGTTAGGCTGGCCATAGGATTATTCTTTTTTTTTTTTTTTTTTCGTTCAGCAAGTGGGCCAAATATTAAAAAAAAAATAAAACGGAATTCCACAATCCATACAAGTAATGTTGATGAAGCAATCCTCCACGTGCCTTTGTATTCGGACAGCAGGGATTTTCTATTGTCAGAATACACTGGTCTACAGCTGCCTATCCGCAAAGGTTTTCTAACATTCATGTTCCATTTGAGCGAGAAGGGCCATAAATGGATTGAAATTCTGCTGGTCCTCACTGAACCAGATTTAGATATTTTCTCTATTTCTTCCACCTATGGGAAACCCCTCTTACTTTCTCAGTGACACCCAATACGGAGTTGGGCTTCCTGTTTAAAAAGAATTAAGTAATAAGAATATGCAAGCTTAGTTCATACTGGTTGTGCTAGAAATGACTATAATGAATTATTTAATACATGTAAGCCATATTTAGGAGTGATGCACCAGTATGACGGAGATCCTTAACCAGGATTTACGTGTAAGGCCATAATAGCAGTTTCAGACAGCACCATCACAAATGGGAAGGAGATATTGGGGTGTTCCACATATGCTTTTTATCCTAAAAGACCAACTTACCAGAAGCAGTTTGCACCGTCATTCCAGCCGGTAGGTGGATTGGATATGTGATACCATGGGGTAAAGTAAATGAACTGCTTGACCCTGATGAACGCTGGAAAAAACATAAAAACCGTTCTTGGCCTTTAGATAAACCAAAATTGCACTGTAAATATTAAATAATTAGGTCTCTATAAATCCTGGAAAATTTTATTTTGAAATAAAACATTTCAATACCAAATGCTAAGCTCAGATTATCACTCCACGTCACCGATATGAACGTGCAACAAGGCTCGTATCCACCGGTATCAGCAAACTACAACAGAAAGTCCTGGCCAACAAGTATTAAGAAAACAGCATTCAATTGACCTTTTCAGACAGTCATATTTGTTTCCCTTAGGATTATGTGTGAGAGGTCTGCTTGTTCTTTCGTGTTTATTAACATAAACGCAGATGCATGTGTAATTGGGGAATTCATGTTTATGTCAGCTGGGATGGCGTCCACACATCTTGTATGCTCTTTAAAGGTCTACAAATGGCTATCTTGTAATCATGCCCACTTGCTGTGGTTATAAAAAATGTTCCCCTTTATAAAGCTGCAAATTTGTGAAAATATAGAAACAAATTGCATGATTAGTTAACCACTGAAGGCAATGAACACAATTACTTTATCTAAGCTTGCCTGTTTCACCAGCAAGTCTCCCCTTTTGTTCCCAACCTTTAAAGACCGGTTCATTGTTTTTCTAGGTAGTGGTCTTTCGTGTGACATAACTTCCCTAAAAAATAACTACTATACTGCTAGGACGTACACTATTTCACTAGTAGGTAAATGAGGTCAAAGGGTGACATATTATATATAGTTGTTAAGGTTGAATAAAGACACCAGTCCATTCAGTTCAACCTGTGTGGGTGTGTGCGTTACCTGTGTGTCCCCCCCGAACGGCATCAACGTATGACAAAACGCGTAGGGTTGAGCGATGTGCTGATGTCACCATAACCCCGAGTCCCAGGAGAACGGGTTTTTGTATGTGTGCCTGCCAATGCATATTTTTAAGGTGTAATTTATACATCTTTGATGCAAGTGCAACCTTTAACATATGTGCAATAAATGTTATTGCGATTTTACACTATGTGGAGCTTTTTTTGTTTTGGGGAACGCCTGTAACAACCGCGTTGTGAAGATTGGTAGGTCAATGCTTGGAGATCCTCTGAAGTTTTAAAATGCCCTGGCTGGGTATGGAGCCACAAGCGTTTTTGACCTCTTGTAGTGAGAGGTCCATGTGAGCTGGTAAGTGACCCTTTGGTGGTGGTGTTGATGCACAGAATCACAACTCAAGGTGGTGGATGGTGGCGATACTCACAAGGATCAGCAGTATATGTCATTTGTGGACTCTTTATTTTCTATTTTATTTATTTAACTAGCGCAACTCACAAAAGTTATACAATATTGGGACTGTGCAGACATCTCACAGAGGAGTTGACAATTTATTTCACCTTTATTATTTGTGTTACAACCTGTGTGTGTTGGGGGGGGTTAAAGGAGAAGTACAGCCAAAGCTCGTTTGGCTGTACTTCTCCTGTGGATCACAGGAATGCAATTCGTTCTCCACTTCTCTGACCTATTCGCAGCCGACAGCGGGCTGGCTCCTGGCTCAGCCTCTCAGCGAGTCACTGAGTGCCTAAGCCAGCCAATCCCACCCCATCCACAGCCCAGTGCTCCAGTGAGCAGGGTGGGGGGCAGAGCAGAGAAGAGAGTCTGTAAATGACAGTCACCAGCTCTCTGCTCACAGGGCTCTGAGAACTGAGCGTTCAGCGGCGTTTGATTGCTCGGTTCTCAGTCTTAGAGCCAGCTGGGGACAGATGCAGCATCAGACTGATGCTGCATCCACCTAGGTAAGTAGGATTCTTGAAACCGAAAAAAAAAAGAAATGCAGAATTTCTCTTTTAATTTGATGTGTTAAAATAAGGGAATCCCACAGGATCCCACCAGGTACCTGGAGATCATTAAGGGTGAGGCAACCCTTGCTGTCTTGGATTGAGGATGTCTTTGTTAACTAAAATGAAATCACAACACCAATAAATTGATGGAATTACATCATACAGTAGTGGAATCACACATATCTACATAACAGACAAGGCTGTACCCCTGCAGTGTTGAGTCTTTGGATTTAAAGTGTATCTAAACCCAACAACAAAAATTCCCGTACTTATCAGCATATAACACGCACCCCCCCCCTTAAAATAGAGCGAAAATCATATGTACGTGTTATATGCCGATATGGGGCTACCTCGAAGGGGAGGGGCGAGCGCCGCCAAATTACACAGAGGGATCTCCGATTTACTCGGCGCTCGCAGTCACACACAGTCCCGCCTACTGGACCAGTGTTCTGTCTATCATATGAGCCAGTTCGAGGAGGCGGGACTGTGTGTGACTGGGAGTGCAGCATAAACAGGAGATCCCTCTGTGTAATCTACAATTGGCGAGGCTGCATTGATGGGCACTGGTGAGGCTGCAGATGGGCACTGATCAGGCTGTATTAATGGGAAATTGTGAGGCTGCAGATGGGCACTGATCAGGCTGCATTAATGGGCACTGACCCTTATTTTGCTTCAAAGTTCTTTATTTCAAATTTAAGTTTTTTTCCTGAAACTTCCCTCTTAAAATAAAGGTGCATGTTATACACCGATAAATACGGTAATATTTTGCAGCTTACTAGTCCTTAAAAGTTATGACAGCATTAGGTTTTCGGTTTTTATTGTTTTTTCTTTACTTCCACCTGGTGATTGGGCCAGTTACACACCTCCTGTCTGAAGGTGGCTACCTGCACTCACTGTGCGGAGTGCATGGAGGAGCAGCACAGCCACCCTTGGACAGCAGCACCGTCAAGAGAGAGTAGTGGAAAGCCGGCCATACATAGATCGAAATTTGGCCGGTTTAGCAGAGAACAGACGAATTTCAATTCATGTTTGGGCAGGCTGATTAAACCCAAGTCGATCCCTAAATCGAACTGGGTACAATCAACCCGTCATATTTTTCTACATGTGCTTACTGCCAGTAGCTATAGCTGCTAGCAGTAATCATATTCCGACAGCCAGGAAGGCTCCCCCTGTCCCCTCACCGGCAAAATACAATATCGCTGCAGGAGGCATTCCACCATTCTTTCCTTCAACCCATGGCTTGCCTTAGATGGACCAGTAGATTGAGATGGACTTTACATAAGTGACTAGCAAATTAAAGCCTAACTGGTATAGAAATGTTAATTTGTAAGCTATGTAAAGGATAGAGACTGATGTCAATGTCCCAAATAATAGGTTAACAGCTGCCAAATGTTTTGCACATCATAACCCTGGGAAATACTAATTTTTCACCCAGCAATATACCACCTACCATGTCTGATCCTGTAAAACTGGAAATGTTTCTATTTCCTTGAAGGACTGAAAAATAAAAAGTGAGAAATAAACATTATATTTGTAGGAAAATACACATTTAAAAAAAAAAAAAAACACACCCAGATATTTAATCAATTGCGGCTGACCCGGCCCTTTAAAAAAAAAAAAAGTTGGCCTTATTTTTCCTTAATAAGTTTTAATTACTTGGCTACTTGACTAATACAGAAAATATTGTACTGTACATGCATACTGTATGCCATTTAGTCCTCATGCACCCTGGGAATCAAAAACTCTGCTTTTAGGGGAGTTTGACTTTTTTCTGCCTACATGTTAGTCTATGTGTGCATGTACATATAGGAATTTACAGGCATTTAGTGGCAGGAGCATTTAGAGGCAAAAAACAAAAACAAAAAAACAGTCACTTGCACATTCAAAAGAGGAGCGTTTGGGCAGAAAAAAAAACGCCAAATGCATATAAACGCGTAATAATGCTAGACTTGTTTAGATGCGTTCAACAATATAAATTATAAAACAGAATTTTTTATTACAAAATCAAATATTTAAAAATGATTAAACCTATACAAAACCCAGTACAGTATATAAAAGCATGGCCTCCCTTTACTTAATATCCACGGGGACAAGAAACTCACTGTTGGGTAATGACCTCAAATTGTACATTCAGATGACCCTCTTTTGTGTGTGGATCCTCATTTGGTTTAGCGAGCCTTTGTACTACTTAACCACCTGCCGACCAGCTACAGTACATATACTGCGGTAGGTCAGTTCTATTGCTCGAAACGACGTGCCTGTACGTCATTTCGTGCAATAGCCAGCGGGGGCACGCACAGATTGGCCACAGGGGGAGCCAATCAGTAGGTCCAGTGGACGCGATGTCCGCCGGCCACCCACGGTCGCTAACCCAGATAGGTAGAACTGTGGTCTGCCGATGTAAACCAGGCAGACAGCAGTTCTGCCAGAAGCCGCTTCCCATGGGGGCACTCATGCATCTATTGACACAGACAAAGGGACTCAGCCCGCCCCCTCCCACTCCATCGTCACTGGATTTGATTGAGAGCACTGGGAGCCAATGGCTCCCCGTGCCCCAGCAAAGCCAGCAAGACCCTGAAGTGAGGGGAGAAACGATCTGTTGACGTGCATGGCCCTGGATCGAAAGGGGTCTCAAGTAAGTAAGGGGGGCTGAGGGGGCGATGCTGACACCTAAACATTTTTTACCTTAATGCAAGGAATGCCTTAAGGTAAAATGTTTAGACTTTACAACCCCTTTAAGTAAAGGGAGGCCACGCTTTTGTATTATGTATTTTGTATAGTTTTTTTATAGTTTTAATGTTTTTTAATTATTTTATTTTGTAATAAAAAACTTCTATTTTTAATTATATTGTGTGATTGTCTTGGCAACAAGAAAATCTATCTTTCTACTGCCCAATAATGTTCCATGTTACCAGGATGTGGTGTCTATAGCAACCCTTATTACTCCTTATAAATGCATTCTAATGGGCAGAATAAATAAATATTTTGGCTAATAGAATGCATTATCAAACGTGCATGAATGCACATAAAAAACGCATGCAAAACACAGCTTTGGGCACATTTTGTAAGCCGCCTTGTTCCTCCCCTGGACCAAAGGCGTCCAAGGCCTAAATGATGTAAGCTCTAACGAGCAGGGCCCTCCGATTCCTTCTGTATGGAAATGTATTGTAACTGTACTGTCTGCCCTCATGCTGTAAAGTGCTGCACAAACTGTTGGCGCTATATAAATCCTGTATAATAATAATAAAAATAATAATAATAAATGTTAGAACAACAGCAAAAAGGTCCAATAATCTGAAACTGGAATTAAATTTGTAACCAGTAGCCAGAACCAGAGATATCCTTAACTTTGAGCTTTAAAAATAGTAAAATGATGAAATTATTCTTAACTGATCTTTTCAACAACTTCCCACAGAATCTAAGATTTATGAGGAGCCACTTAACATGTAAAAAAAGGATGTAATTGAGAATTTAAGTTGATTTACAATAGTATATAAAGTTCATAGGCTGGACAGATTGCACGGAAATAAACCAGAACGCGGACCAACATTATAAGTAATATTTTTCATTAAATCTGAGCGCACGATGAATAATTTTCATTGTCAAGAAATGCAAGGACAGAATTTTAGTTATGAAATCTAACCAAACTAATGGTTTACATTGAACATTCTGATTTTTATTTTCTCATATGACGTGTATCTTACAAGAACACAGCTGTTCACATGAACTGTTTTTGCACTTTGCATGAACCCATAAATCTGCAAAATGTTTTCACAGTTTGTTTTTGACTCCAAAAAAGAGCAAAATGTGCTTTGATGAATTATTGAATGATATTAAAAAGCATTGCTTAAAAATTATTTATACTATTACGCAGGGCATTAAGCATAACCCTAGAACTTCATTCCAGCAGTTTCTCTCAAAAACGACATGTAGAGCACAGGAGGGGGTGATTATTATTAACGGAATAAGTAACAAAAAAATGTAATCTGCTAGCGATTCATGAGTTTAACAGAGAAAAACCTGAATCTAAAAATCTCTAAAATATAAAAAGGTGCTTCAGTGGTTTTTGGGTAGGAGGTATGCATTTTTGTAACGGTTATGCTTTCTTAGCGAAAATTAAAAAGGAAAAGTAACCTACAGCCAGGAGAACAAAACACTTTTTTAATTAATCCCGGATGGGAGGAAAGTAGAGTGCAGTAGTAGGTGATGATGGTAGATAGACTTCAAAAACGAGACAAAAAGTATTCCGATCATTTTCTTTCCAGGCAGCGATTGGCTATTTTCTGATCTTGATGGAAGGCACAGTAAAGATAGCTAGCTAATGGGCAACATAAAGCTTTGACTTATTCAGACCTTGTTCATTTTTTAGGAGACTATGATAGCGGCAGTCTGCATGTAAGGGGTGGCCGTTGACCGGTTGTCCATCACATCCTCCATGTTTTCTTCTTTTGGTGGGTGCCAAGTGAGGGTCACACAAGAGGTTCCCCCCTAGTGATGGGTTTTTGGACTATGCCAGGCATTGAACGGGATCTATAACCCTTGCACGTGGGGTAATGCTTTGCCAAAGGTGTCCTCACCAATGCCCAGGGACCAGGCAGGAGCTGCAGTCATGTGAATAGTCATACAAGAATCCCAACCATGACACCATCAGCCTGGAGTTTGCATGTTCTCCCTGTGCCTGTGTGGATTTCCTCTGGGTACTCCGGTTTCCTCCCACACTCTAAAGACATGCTGTTAGGTTAATTGGATCCTGTCTAAAAAATTGGCCCTAGTATATGTATGAATGTGTGTTAGGGACCTTAGGTTGTAAGCTCCTTGAGGGTAGGGACAGATGTGAATGTACAATGTATATGTAAAGCGCTGTGTAAATTGACAGAGCTATATAAGTATCTGAAATAAATAAAACAAATAAGGCAGTCTCCCAACTCAGAGACGAGCCACGTGTGTGCAGTATCCAAAATACGGAGTTCCTCCTTTAACTTTTTCATCCCACACACTTGTACTGATGTATGTGTTGCATTCCGGAGGGATGTGCTGAGCCGCTGCCCACTCCACCAGTCAGCGTACCTCTGTTACCTCACTCTCAGTAACAGAATGGGGTCCAGCCGAGCCACTCTCTGAACTCTGCCTGCAGTGACCCTGGATGGTCCTTGACCTCCGCTGCTGTCTGCTCCATTTGCTTCTCTTCCACCAATTGGCTCCTGACCCGGCTTGTACCCAGACGACACTCTTGCCTGCTCCACTGTACCTGATCTGTCCTGCCAGTCAATGACCCAGCTTACCTGGCCCTGCTTCCTGACACATCCTGATGTGCCTGCCGTTCTACTGTCTGCTACCAGTGCATGCCTCACCTACCCGAAGTCGCCAGTACCAGCCTGCTTCAGTCTGCCATCCACCAGCTGTCTACCAGCCTGCCTGCTTCACTGAAGTCTGATAACCTCCTCTGCCTGGTGTGGATACCCGCTCTGCTACTGGCAAGACCTATAGGCACTCATGCCACTCTGCACTCTTTGCCTTCTGTTCTCACTATCAAGCCCCCCCCCCCCGAGTCAGAAATGTAAGAGAGGCGTTCCTCATCATTTCAGGCCCTGCTACCAGGTACGTGATCATTTCAGCTTCACTTTCCTGCAATTGGGGCCCATTTACACGTGTGTTACTAAAACATCTCCACATTACACCTGCGCTGCAAAGCACCTTAGCCCACCACAACACATGGCCATCCATTTCATTCATACCCAACACAGTGCGCCACAAGCAGGAAGATGGTCCTGAATGCCGCACACCACACAAAACCCTGTATGGAAAGTAAGAGAAGCCTCAGCCCAGACTCCATCCAAGAACCAACGCATTTCACCCCACCCACGGGGCTTAGTCATGAAGGTGCGTCACATATACAGCAACATGTGCCTTAGTGCATGCCCCAGGAATCAAAAGAGCATCAGCTTACATCAGAGCATTTTATTTTTGACAGATTTGTACACTTTTTTTAATCTATAAGCGAGAAAAAAAAAAAAAACATAAAACCAGCCAACCTGTTGATGTATGAAGAGACTGATGCAAATGCTGCGGCAACTGAAGAACAAACTGTGGCACGTTACAGTGATCTCTGAAGAATCCCTCCGTTGCTTTGGACTGCATGACTTTGGTTTCCCATAACTGTAACAGAGAAAAAATATCAAAGTGCCTTTCAGTGTTACCACACTTTATTTTTACATAATGCATTGCAGAGCGTGACATTTTTAAAGGGTCGGCGTACTAGAGCGACATGCGTTTCACATGCCCTGCAGTTTTGCATGTTACTTTTCATTTCCAAGAGAACAAATGTGTATTACAGAGAAATGTGCAAGTCCAATTTATCTTTAGGATACACTGGTGTAAATTTTCATTTTAAAGCAAATCTGTGCTTAACGTATGAATGACAATGCAACAAGTTCAATTTAAAGGGTAACTACTTTCATAGGGAAAGAAAAAGCAAATAAAAGAATTAAATAAAAATAATCGACCATATACAATTGCTACACAAATCATATTGTAATGGAATGTTAATAAAACTTAACTTTTCAATCTGCAGTTCTGTAATTTTCTGTAAAATGCAATGCAATTTGGCAACCTGGAGGTGTTCTGTAGACCTCTGTACAGAACGCCCTCCAGATATATCATTTCCTGCTTGTGAGATTGGCTCACTGATTTTCCCAGAAGTCTGCACTAAGATACAAGTCAGATTTTGGGCATCCCCTTCAAAATGTCATTATTGATGAGATACTCCCAAAGATAAATCATTTCTAAACGGATGCAGACTTTCCTGATTAGAACCCTGCAAGTGCAGCATTCGATTCATTATAAAGTCATTCCCATTAGATTCACTTTTCACATGGACACAGAGAAACAATTATTTCTTCAAAATAACAAAAAATCCCTGCAATGTTCACAGATCACCCAGAGGGTAATGTTTTTTTTCCTCAACAAAAGTGGAGTTACCCTTTGTTTTGCTACCTAATAAACACAGTATACAGCCATGGCCAAAAGTTTTGAGAATAACACAAATGTTAATTTTCGCCAAGTCTGCTGCTTCAGTGTTTTTAGACCTTTTTGTCAGATGTTACTATGGTATACGGAATATAATTACAAGCATTTCATAAGTGTCAAAGGCTTTTATTGGCAATTACATGAAGTTTATGTAAAGAGGAGTCAATATTTGCAGTGTTGATCCCTCTTTTCAAGACCTCTGCAATTCGCCCTGGCATGCTGTCAATCAACTTCTGGGCCACATCCTGACTGATGGTAGCCCATTCTTGCATAATCAATACTTGGAGTTTGTCAGAATGTGTTTTTTTTTCTGTTCACCCGCTTTCTGAGGACTGATCACAAGTTCTCAACTGGATTAGGGTCTGGGGAGTTTCCTGGCTATGGACCTAACATTTTGATGTTTTGTTCCCCAAGCCACTTAGTTATCACTTTTGCCTTATGGCAAGGTGCTCCATCATGCTGGAAAAGGCATTGTTCCTCACCAAAACTGTTCTTGGATGGTTGGGAGAAGATGCTCTCAGAGGATGTTTTTGTATCATTCTTTATTCATGGCTGTGTTCTTAGGCAAAGTTGTGAGAGCCCACTCCCTTGGCTGAGAAGCAACCCCACACATGAATGGTGTTAGGATACTTTACTGTTGACATGACACAGGACTGATGGTAGCACTCACCTTTTCTTCTCCAGACAAGATTATTTCCGGATGCCCCACACAATCAGAAAAGGGATTCATCAGAGAAAATGACCCCAGTCCTCAGCAGTCCAATCCCTGTACCTTCTGCAGAATATCAGTCTGTCCCTGATGTTTTTTCCTGGAGAGAAGTGGCTTTCTTGACACCATACCATCCTCCAAAAGTCTTCACCTGCAGATGCACTTACACCTGTCTGCTGCCATTCACGAACAAGCTCTTCACTGGTGGTGCCCCGATCCCGCAGCTGCATCAACTGTTATTAGATGGTCCTGGCGCGGAGCCGCAGGGAGGAGGGAGGAGCCTGGTAATGGCTCTGTGCACACGGCGTGAGGATCCTGAGAACCCTCTCCCTGCAGCTGAGAGGAATGATCGGCCTGATGAGGAGTAGGTAGCTTCCCTCCCCGCCCCCCCCTGCTCATCACTCACTGAGCTGTCTTGTGGTGTAAGCCAGAGGGGTCAGACAGACCTGGGCAGATTGATAACATCAGAGACAGCACCTGAACGTTCGCAGCATCAGAGAGCAGCAACAAGCAGTAGTGAGCGTCCCTTTTTGTCCCAACTTCAACAACAACTAAAAGATAAGTACCGTATTTTTTTTTTTTTTTTTTTCCCTCTTTTGGCTTTTTTCTATTGCAATTGTCTTGAAGTGAACAGGCAAAGGAAAATAGAACAAAAGAAAGGGAAAGGGAAAGAAGACATTGAAATAAAATGAAATAAAATGGAATGAAAAGCGAAAGTAAATGAAAGTAAATGAAGGCGAAAGAGCTGAAAAAGTAGAATCAAGTGAGCTAAGAAAAACAATAAAAACAGGGGGGGGAACAGGGGAGAAGGAGAAGGTGAAAGAGAGACAAGCCAGCGGAAGAGTTGTCTCCCAGCCCCCACCTACTTGCTGCTGCAGTATCTCTCTTTCTTGTGATTTTTTTTTTTTGTTTTTTTTTTTTTGTTTTGTTTTTTGCAAATGGTATTAACTATAGGCTCGATAGTACAAACTATAGAATAAGAAGAAATTTCATAGTAACAAAATGTGGAACATATAAGCTCATACTGGAACTATACTACTGAATATATAAATCATCTTGCTGAATACTTGAATTAGATTGCATTATATCGCTAAAACATTTGAATTATTTTGCTGAGCACCTGGGCCCTCATGCACACGGGCTGTTGGGAGAACGTTGTGAAAACGCCAGTGTCTTTGCAGTGACTTTTTTTTTTTTAACTTTTTTCAGCGTTTTTGCAATAGCGTTTTTGAGCGTTTTTTTTTTTTTTTTTTTGCTCTTTTCTATTGCAATTGTCTTGAAGTGAACAAGCAAAGGAAAAGTAATAGAACAAAAGAAAGGGAAAGGGAAAGATCACATTGAAATAAAATGAAATAAATGGAATGGAAAGTGAAAAATAAAAGTGAAAAATGAAGGCGAAAGAGCTGAAAAAGTAGAATCAAGTGAGCTAAGAAAAACAATAAAAACAGGGGGGGGGGGGGGGGGGGGGACAGGGGAGAAGAGAAGGTGAAAGAAAGACAAGCCAACGGAAGAGTTGTCTCCCAGCCCCCACCTGCTTGCTGCTGCTGCTGCTGCAGTATCTCCCTTTCTTGTGAATTTTTTTTTTTTTTTTTTTGTTTTTGTCTTTGTTTTTTGCAAATGGTATTAACTATAGGCTTGATAGTACAAACTATAGAATAAGAAGAAATTTCATAGTAACAAAAATGTGGAACATATAAGCTCATACTGGAACTATACTGCTGAATATATAAATCATCTTGCTGAATACTTGAATTAAATTGCATTATATCGCTAAAACTTTTGAATTATTTTGCTGAGCACCTGGGCCCTCATGCACACGGGCGGTTAGAAAAGCGCTGTGAAGACGCCGGTGTCTTTGCAGTGACTTTTTTTAACTTTTTTCAGCTTTTTTCAGCATTTTTGCAATAGCGTTTTTGAGCGTTTTTTTTTTTTCTCTTGCAGCTTAGGAACGCCTATGCCACTTGCGGCTCAGAGACGCCTAGGTGGGCGTGAGGCCATGGACTGACATAGACAGGCCTTTTTGAGTTGCAGAAAGGGCTCAGAAAAGCAGCTGTGGAGACGTCCGTGTGCATGGGGACTTAATACTATGGTTTAAACAATTGAACAGCACCAAGGAATGCTTAATGTACTTAAGGTAGTAACATAACTTCTGGAAAACGGGGACTACTTATATCTCATTAATTATTTCTATTAATGGATTGTGGGGAGGATGCCGGGTATGAGAACGGAACAAAAGAAATATTAGTAAAAATAAGTCAATTTAAGAAGGCTGGGAGATTTTTTCATCATTAAGAGACCCCAATCAAGGGGTATTCTGGAAGGCAGCTTCGAAGATCTTATAAATCCAGCCATAGAAACAAACATGAAGGGGAAAACAACAAGAAGTGCGGGAGCAATACCGAAATCACCTAGGACCAGCCTAGGCCCAAGTCCAGGCCCTATGAACAGATATATACAGCAAGGAATCAGAGAAAGAGAGAAACAAGTGGGTTCAAAGGGCAGACAAATAGATACAAAAGAGAAGGACAACAAGGATAAAAAAGGCCAGTATAAAGTACAAACAGAAACCAGCCACCTCTCAGAACCCAGAATGGAGCCAGAAATGGGAGAGGAAGACAGAGGAAAGGAGGAAGGACAACAAGGGCCACAGTTGCCAACAAAACAGGATATGGAAAAAATGTTCGCGGCACTAGAGAATTCCCTAAAAGCAGAGATGTCAACACTCCATAAAGATATGGGATATATGTTAAACAGAGTGGAAGAAGTAGAGATCAAAGTAGACCTACATCAAAAAAACATAAAGGAACTGGAAGACGAAATAAAGAAATTAAAAAACGGGAACAACAGGAACAATCATATAAAATAGAAGAGCAAGAAAATAGAGATAAAAAGAAAAACTTGAGACTACGTGGGTTACCGGAAACAGAACAAGCAGAAAATCTAATAGAAAAAATGAACAATCTCTTCAACCAAATCTTGGGAAAGGAAACAACTAACACAATAGGAATAGAAAGTGTCTTTCGAGTAAAAAAACCTCAAAGGTTCGCAAGGGAAACATCTAGAGATGTAATCGTACGCTTTGAAAAATGGGAAGAAAAAAAACAGATCTGGATAAACCTAAAGAGGAAAACACAAATAGAGTTTGCGGGAGGTAAATTACAAATATTTCAAGATTTATCTCAAGAAACGTTGAAAAGACGACGGATACTAAAGCCATTATTAGAAATCCTCTGGGAGCAAGAAATTCAATACAACTGGGGTTTTCCAGCATGTCTAATAGCAAGGAAAAACGGAATAAGTGCGAGGCTAAGACATGTGGAGGAGATTCCGGACTTTTGCAACAAACTAGAAATCCCCTCCCCAGAAAAATATGCAAATAGTCAGGAGCGAATAACGGCAGGAGATGACCTGCAGTGGCAAGTAAATTCAAGGATCAGACATCAAGATGTGGACTCTCGAGGAAATTAATATCTGAGAAAATACCACACAACAGTGCAAGGGGCCTTAGAGTGGAAAGGGGGGGGGGCTGGGGTTGATGGGATGGGAAAAAAGGAAAGTGAAAGGATTGGTAAAACACAACAAAAATGCAGGGAGAGGGAAACAGGGACTCACGGAGTGGACAGGGGGTCGCCCTATTAGTGCTTAGGCAGGGGGGGAATAGGGTGTCTTACAGAGCTCCGCCTCACAATAAATAGAGCAGAGGGGGCAGAGCGTGCCCCACAAAACAAAGTAAAACGCTCTCAGCTCTAGAGAATATGGGGGTAAAAAACCCATATCAGAAAAAAGGGAGGGGGAGGGTGGGAGGAGGGAAAAGGGAGGGAAGGAGGGTGGGGAGGGAAAGGTCTGAGTCACATGAGTGGTTACATAGGCGCACCTATTTTGAGACAAGAGATGAGGAGACCCCGTGCGTCCGCTGGGTGTCCCCTCCATCCGGTCACCTAGGGGGACCGCGTGGGGGGGAGGGCCGGAGGACGGGCGGGGAAGAAAAGGCACAAGAATGGAAAACGTAAACAGCATAAAAATAATCTCTTACAATGTCCGAGGACTAAATTCCCCAGGGAAGAGAAACATCATTCTCCGAGAACTAGAAAAAAGTAAAGCAGAAATAATTTTCCTACAGGAGACGCATATAACCCAAAACTCAAATGCCAAAATTTATTCAAGAAACATACCAACATGGTATCAAGGAGACTCGCCAATAAGAAGGGCCAAAGGAGTAGCCATCGGTATAGGGAAAAATGTACGTTTTCTAATAGATCAAAGGAAAATAGACCCGGAGGGTCGATATCTTTTTATTACAGGAACTATACACGGGGTAAAATATACATTGGCCAATGTCTACTGTCTTAATAAGAACCCTAAAAAATATTTGATAGATATAATTAAAATACTAATGGAATTCAAGCAAGGAAAATTAATACTAGCTGGAGACTTCAACTTCAGCATGGATAATAAAATGGACAGTACCTCAAGAGTAAGGGACAAAGAGGTAAATCAACTAAAGAAATTAAAAAGAACATTATATGAACAGCAACTAATAGACCCTTGGAGAATTCAGCACCCCAGCACAAAGGACTAAACATTCTACTCAACAGTACACAAAATTTACTCCAGATTGGATTACATCATGGTCGAACATAGAAACTTGGAAGAAATAGAAGAAACAAAAATAGGCATAATAACCGCCTCAGATCACAGCCCAGTAACCTTGAGAATGAAAATAAAAGGAGAAGTCCTTGAAAGGGGTCCATGGAGAATCAACGAAACTTTATTAGAAGACAGTGAGACCGAAAAAAGCATCATAGAAGAAATTAAAAGATATTTTGAGGAAAACGATACACCAGAGGTATCGAAAGCAACAATATGGGAGGCGCATAAATCTGTTATTAGGGGCAAGTTAATAGCCATAGGGGCAAGAAAAAAAACAGGAAAGGAAAACAAACATGCAACAAATAATTAAAGAAATTTATGAATTGGAACGAAAACATAAAAATCAAGTAAACAACAAAATCTTCGGCCTACTATCTCAAAAGAGAGAGCAATTAAAAGACTGGATGGAACAAGAAGAAAGGAAGGACTACAACAGAGTAGTACAAGAAAAATATAAATGGGGTAATAAACCAGGAAAATACCTAGCAAATCTGGTAAAAAAAAAGAAGTCTTTGAATTACATTGAGAAGATCAAAAATGAAAAAGGAGAAGTGGTAAATAAAACTACAGATATAGCGATAACATTTCAAAAATACTTCAGCTCCCTTTATGCAATAAAAGGACAGGAAAGTTGGAAAGAAGCGAATACAAGAACAAAGAAGATACAAGAATATTTAAAAAAAGCAAACTTACCAAAACTAAAAATAGACCAACTAGAAGAATTGGAAAAAAATATTACGCATGAAGAGGTAAAACTGGCATTAAAGGAAACTCCCGTAGGAAAAAGCCCAGGACCAGACGGGTTTACGGTCAAATACTATAAAAAATTTGAAGAACAGCTGACTCCAAAACTATTAGAATATATGAATTCCTTAGGGGAAGATGAAGAAATAAGAAGTGAATCGTTATTAGCTCATATTACAATACTACCAAAAGAAGGGAAAGACAAAGTTAACTGCTCAAGCTACAGGCCAATAGCCCTATTGAACGCTGTACTCCAAGATCCTGGCCACTAGGATAAAAAAACTAATCCCACTGTGGATCAACCCGGACCAAATTGGTTTTGTCCCGGGGAGAGAGGGGCGGGACAACAGCCTAAAATCATTATTGATGTTGCACAAGAAGGTGCAGAATGAGACCCCAGTTCTATTCCTGTCATTGGATGCAGAAAAAGCATTTGACAGGGTAGACTGGGGTTTCATGATGGATACATTGCGGCATTTGGGTATCGGGACAAAAATGATGAAGTGGATAACAAATTTGTATAATGGCCCGACAGCAGTCGTAAAAGTAAACGGTAGACTCTCTCCAAAAATTAAGATGCAGAATGGAACACGGCAAGGCTGTCCACTGTCTCCACTATTATATGTATTGGCTTTAGAACCACTATTAGCAACACTCCGCAATAACAAAGAGGTAGAAGGAGCGAAACTAGGAGGAAAAGAGCATAAGATCGCTGCTTACGCGGACGACATCTTGATGTACGTATCCAACCCAAGAGTGTCACTCCCAAACATACTGAAAGAAATTAAAAAATACGGAGAACTGTCAAACTTCAAAATTAATCCAATAAAAACGGAAATATTAAACATAGGTCTAGAGAAAAAGGAAGTTCAGTTTTTACAAAAAGAATTCCCATTCACTTGGGTAAAAGAACTAAATTACCTTGGAATTAAAATAACTCCTAGAGTCGAAAAAATTTATCAGGCAAACTTTATTCCACTGATCAATGAGGTCAAAGAAGAAATGAAAAAGTTAAGAATACAGCCACTTTCATGGATTGGAAGAATAAATATGTTTAAGATGACGATATTACCTAAAATAAACTACAGATTACAGATGTTACCAGTAAAAATCCCGCAGAGCTTTTTTAAAATAATTAAAACAATCCTGCTAAAATACATATGGCTTAATAAAAAACCAAGAATTAATTACACGCTGATCACAAGGAAAAAGGAGCATGGAGGTCTTGCCGCTCCAGATATAAGTAGGTACTATAAAGCCATAGTTTTAACACGAATGTTAGAGTGGACAAATGAGAAAAATGAAAAAAAATGGGTGGAAATGGAAAACACAATAAGTGGAGCCACACTACATAAGAATATTTGGATTCCACGGAAATATAGAATATTGGACACCGACACGCACGAAATAACAAAAAATGTATTTAAAATTTGGGACACCATCCACTTAAAGAATGAATAGAAATATAATTCACCACTATTAGCACTCACAGGATCGAATCTCTTCACCCCTGGGAGGGAAATATTTGAAATCCAAGGAATAGGTAACCCACAACTGAAAGATATCACTAGAAATGGTAAAATAAGAACACGAGTAGAAATAGAGGAAAGGAATGGATGGAAGATGAATGAATGGAAGTATACTCAACTAAAGGCACCTAGTAAGCACAATACCACACCCACTGAGAGATGAAACAAAATTAACTGCATTGGAAAAGCTATGTAGCAATGAAACACCATTAAAAAACGGAACATCAAAAATTTATAGTATACTGACAGATTTGGAAGCACAAGAAAGACCAGAATATATAAATCAATGGGAAAAAGAAATGAATTTAAAAATAGATAACCAAAAAGTGGAAAAAATGATAGAAATGGGATATAATAAGGCTTGGGACATGAAGACCATAGAAATGAATTATAAACTAGTATCAAGATGGTATATGACCCCAGTAAGAATACACAGATTCCATCAAGATAGAACCTCCTTGTGTTGGAGAAAATGTGGCCAAATAGCAACGATCACACACATATGGTGGGAATGCCCAATAATAATGGAGTACTGGAAGGAAGTGTTAAATAACATAAAAGAAATAACTGGAGAAGAAATAGAACAAAATATTTGGACTTGCCTCTTCCATATCTACAATAAACCTAAGAAACAATATAGAAAATCAATAATACCTAACCTCCTGAATGCGGCCAAGGCCTTAATTCCCAAGAATTGGCTAAAAAGTGGAAAACCAGACATTAGAAACTGGCTAAAGGAAATAGATGATCACTACAAAATGGAAGGAGGAGAGAAAGGGGATAATAGTAGATGGGAAAGTTGGAAAAACTACAAAGTCTCGGATATTTATTTAGATAGGATAAAAGAAAGAATAGGTGCAGAGCCAAGTGGATAAATAAACAACATAAAGGAACGGACCAGACACAGGGGAGGGGGAGGGGGGGGCGAGGGGGAGGGGGAGCGAGGGGAAATAAGAGGGACTGAGAGAGATTAAGATAATAATAGGGTTTATAATTATAGAAGGCGTTTTGTCGTCGGTTTTTAAAATTATTTAAGAATATCCTAGAAGGGAAAAATAATAAAGATGTGACGGAAACAATCCACAATGATGTGAAAAAGGAGAAGAGATAAAAGTTTGACACATAAAGTTGAAATAATGTCTCTCGGAAAACTTTCGCTGAAGTGGATAAAAAAAAAAAAAAAAAGGATGGTCCTGGCGCTTGCTGGACTTTCTTGGGTGCCCTGAAGCCTTCTTCACAAATGCACTGGAAATGTTTTTTAGGGGGTTAAGTTCATTTTCATGACAAAGAGAGACTTTGCAATTAATTGCAATTCATCTGATCACTCTTCATAACATTCTGGAGTATATGCAAACCAACAAAAACTGAGGCAGCAGACTTTGTGAAATGTATTATTTGTGTAACTAGCCTGGCTGATTGATAAGGGTTTCACAGTTTTTTTTCCCTTACTCTGGATTTGATGCACCTCTCTCTTCTGTCACTAGGTGGCATGGTTTCCTGTGGCAGTTGAATGATCAGGGCATAGATAATTCAGACTAGGAGTGAATAGGTTGACTCAGCCAATTGGCAGGGGTCTCTTTGGTCCCTTGGCCTACTGGGAGCACCTATTTATTTGGGAAGAGTCAGGTGATTGGGGGTTCTGTGCCACCTGGACAGTTGTCTGGGTGGACATGTGTCACAAGGCTCCAGGCTGCTAGGCCATAAGCCTGAGGCCTATCCCAGGAGCACCTGGCTGCTAGGCTGTCTGAGGCCTATCCAGGTTTGAGAGAGGCAGTGCGGGGTTGGGGCCTCAGGCTGGAAGCCCAACCAAGTTGCAGAGGTTCTGCCAGACGGGGGAACCGGATTGTTGCCAGTGGTGAGGGAGAAGCAGTTGCCATAAGGGACGACCACTCCTGTTGCCAGGGGAAAGTGATGATCAAGGCCAGAGGTAAAGGGAGGAATAGCCGCCAGCAAGGGACAACCATTCCTGTTATCAGAGGCCAGCAGTGGCGGCTGGTGCTCAAAATTTTTGGGGGGGGGGCGCAAATGAAAAATTCTGAAAAAAACCCCCATCAATCGCAGCCACTGTGCCATCAATTGCCCTCACCGTGCCCATCAAACGCAGCCACCGTGCCATCGTTTCAGCCAATCAGGTGATGGGTAACAGATCTGAGTACCTGATTGGTGGAGAGGCGGTTTAGTGTTAGGAAAGCGAATATTCATTCATTCAGCATGGCGCTCGCAGGTCACCTTTTTTGACACCTATTAGAGCCCATGGCTCTAATTAGGTGCTTCAGAAACACCCCCCCCCCCGCTGCTGTAATTCAGGTGCCCGAAAAGGGTCCGGGCGCCTGAATAGGGGGTGGCAGCGGCGGCCATAGATAGATTCATGCAATGCATGAATCTATCTATTAGTGCTAGAAGGGGTGGCAGGAGAGAGGGGACAGCGCCGCCACTGGAGGCCGGTGTATGGAAAGCTGAAGGAGTACCAGAGCAGCCTTTTCACCAGCCAGAGATGGTGAAGACGTGGGAGAGCTTCAGCAGAGTGTCAAGCCAGGGACCCAGCGGGTTAGCGCGGGTGAAGCTTAAGGAGTTTACAGCGGGTTAGCTGTGGAAGAGCTCAGGGGATCCAGTGATGTGTGGGATCTTGAAGTCTATGAAAAGACCGGGAGCTCAGCGAGTGAAGATCTACAGTAGGATACTGTGAGATGTGAGAGATCTATAACGGGTTACTGTGAGTTACGTGTATGGATCTCTATTGACTGTTTAAAGTTCAGTTGCCATAAGAGACAGCAGTTTTACAAATACAGTTGCTGCATCCAGCTTAAAGGCCTCTACTTGTATAGCTGTCTGCCAATTACTATTGCATCTGCCTAAGGTTGTCCTGGCCCTAACCCTCTCTCTCCCAGTTCTGTTTAGGAGACAATAAATCTCTTTTCTTGCATTCCAAAAAGTGACTGGTGCCCATGTTTACATCTTGCACTACACCCACCATGCCCAATAACCCACACTACAAGAAAGGATGTCAGCTCTCCCTGACTCTGGAGGTCGGGGATAACGCTACATGTGTCATTCTCAAAACTTTTGGTCACGGCTGCAAATACAGTACAATAGTTTTGAGGGATGTTGGACTCCAAGGTAGGTTATGGCATCTTGTTTCCAACCAAAGGGAAAATTATTCTGACATTGTAGTAAGATGGTTTGTAGAAGTGAGACCTTTAGTGGATGGGGATTTAAAGTTGATCTGGAGAGTCGTCAAGGTTTTGCACAGCGAAATATTTTCCACAATTTTTGTTCTCAAATCCTCATACAATTCTTTGCTGCTCTCTCTCTTCTCCATTTGGCACACAACAGAAAGGTTGAGTCAATTTTTCACCATTTTAACTGGTTGCCAGTGTGATTTCTACATTGTCAGTACCTGTTAATTAATACAGGCGAGTTTAATTACAAATTACAGGAGCATCACAAACTTGGAATGCAATTATTTCTTATAATTTTGAGAAGGGGCCAATAGATTTGTCCAGTTCCTTTTTTTGTTTTGCGTGGAATGTGCCAGATTTGGCTTTTTGTTTCTCCACTTTTGTGTGTCATATCAATACAATACAAAATAAATAAACAGGAAAATGCCTAAACATTTGTAATTGCAACAATTTTCTGGGCGAAGTGGTGCATTATCTGACAGAAATGCAGGGGTGCCAATATTTTTGGCCATAACTGTACCTCCTAACACCCAGTCTGTCTACATCTGTGATCTTCAAACTACGGCCCACCAGCTGTTGTGGAACTACACATCCCATGAGGCATTGTAAAACCCTGACATTCACAGACATGACTAGGCATGATGGGAATCGTAGTTCCTGAACAACTGGAGGGCCGTAGTTTGAAGACCCCTGCCTGCTGACTTGGTACTATCCACAAGCAGCTTAACTCTTCAATAAGACACAGAAGTTGAATCCACATAAATTTTACTTCAAGTAATTGCAGTATAGAGGATGTTTTCATGTTTATCAAGACAAAGACTTTAAAAAGCCATGTCTCTGCGAAGTACTAACACTGACTAATGCAAAAAATGGAAGAAATAGGGAGGGCCTAGTTAGGAATGAACAAGTAATAAATAGGAGGAGCAGATAAAGGGGAAAACAAAAATCACATCGTAAACCACACTATATTACCAAAAGTATTGGGACACCTGCCTTTACACACACATGAGCTTTAATGGCATCCCAGTTTAAGTCTGTAGGGTTCCATATTGAGTTGGCCCACCCTTTACAGCTATAACAGCTTCAACTCTTCTGGGAAGGCTGTCTACAAGGTTTAGGAGTGTGTCTATGGGAATGTTTGACCTTTCTTCCAGAAGTACATTTGTGAGGTCAGGCACCGATGTGGATGAGAAGGCCTGGCTCGCAGTCTCCGCTTGAATTCATCCCAAAGGTGTTCTATCAGGTTCAGGTTAGGACTCTATGCAGGCCAGTCAAGTTCCTCCACCCCAAACTCGCTCATCCATGTCTTTATGGACCTTTCTTTGTGCACTGGTCCAAATGATTTTGTGGAGGAGGGGGGATTATGGTGTGGGGCTGTTTTTCAGGGGTTGGCCTTGGCCCTCTAGTTCCAGTGAAGGGAACTCTTAAGGCGTCAGCATACCAAGACATTTTGGACAATTTCATGCTCCCAACTTAATGGGAACAATTTGGGGATGGCCCCTTCCTGTTCCAACATGACTACACACCAGTGCACAAAGCAAGGTCCATAAAGACATGGATGAGCGAGTTTGGGGTGGAGGAACCTGAAATGCGCTTCTGGAAGAATGATCAAACATTCCCATAGACACACTCCTAAACCTTGTGGACAGTCTTCCCAGAAGAGTTGAAGCTGTTATAGCTGCAAAGGGCAGGCCAACGCAATATTGAACCCTATGGACTAAGACTGGGATGCCATTAAAGTTAATGTGCGTGTAAAGGCAGGTGTCCCAATACTGTTGGTAATATAGTGTAGTTGCAGTGACCAAAAACTGCTACTAGATGTCAGCATACTAGAAAACAATAATAATTCTGGTTCAATAAAACAGACAAAACAAAATGGATTTTGCTCCCAAAGTTTAGCTTTAAAAGATACCCAGAGTCCCATAACTCACTGCAGGATTCTGGAATGATAAGAGGGGGGTAGGACCCATTCAAACTGTGACATGCATTTTACATGCATCTTTGTTTGCGTTTTGCCCAAAGACCAGAAGATAAAAAAAAGCACATAACCATTTCTCTTTTAAAACCATCATTTGATTGCAATATCTGCCAAGTCGTGATACAACTCTAATTGACAACCCCATGAGTCCCACCACCTCTCAGCAGTGCATCATATATAGGTGGTTGAAGGCTCCACCACATGCTGGTTTAGTTAATAAGACGGAGAAAACAGCATTTCTGATGTACAGTAAACCACATACTATCAGAATCCGTCTTTCCTCAGTACACAGCAATGAAAAAGAGATTGCTGAATGGTTTCTATGGGTTACTGCATTGTGTTTTATTATATAATCTCACAGGTGCTCACAAAAGATTCCCGCTATCAAAATACATTACTTAAAGCATTTTCACCCGGCAGGGAAAAAAAGCTGCTGAAATCCACGTCAATCGAAATATAAGTAAAATTCTCTTGGCACAGAAGCTGTAAAAAGCTATTGAAGTGTCAAGGCAGTTTTTTTTTTTTTTTCCCTGCAGACGATTTTTTTTTTTTTTAAATATAACTTGACTTTCTAGAAAAGGGACTTTACTTTTTTCAGCAGCACAGGCCAAGGATTTTTTTAGTCAAAAATAACCTTACATTTAAAAGTATAGATATATTAGATGTGCCCTACAGCAAGTCACACCCATAGTCAGGGAGGCATCTTAGAGGAATGAACTGCTGAATCCCTCCCCACCTCTCCGTGTGAAAATTCCCAGGAGGGGACACGATAAGTCTGGACTGACAATCAGAAAGAGGTCAGAATATCCAATCCCAGCTGTACAGAGGCTGTGCTTAATTGGGAAAGTCCACTTTAACCACTTCAGCCCCGGAAGGTTTTACCCCCTTCCTGACCAGAGCACTTTTTACAATTCGGCACTGCGTCGCTTTAACTGCTAATTGCGCGGTCATGCAATGCTGTACCCAAACGAAATTTGCGTCCTTTTCTTCCCACAAATAGAGCTTTCTTTTGATAGTATTTGATCACCTCTGCCGTTTTTATTTTTTGCGCTATACACGGAAAAAGACCGAAAATTTTGAAAAAAAATGATATTTTCTACTTTTTGTTCTAAAAAAAATCCAATAAACTCAATTTTAGTCATACATCTAGGCCAAAATGTATTCGGCCACATGTCTTTGGTAAAAAAAATGTCAATAAGTGTATATTTATTGGTTTGCGCAAAAGTTATAGCGTCTACAAACTAGGGTACATTTTCTGGAATTTACACAGCCTTTAATTTATGACTGCCTATGTCGTTTCTTGAGGTGCTAAAATGGCAGGGCAGTACAAAACCCCCACAAATGACCCCATTTTGGAAAGTAGACACCCCAAGGAATTTGCTGAGAGGCATGTTGAGCCCATTGAATATTCATTTTTTTTGTCCCAAGTGATTGAACAATGACAAAAAAAAAAAAAAAAAATTACAAAAATTTGTCACTAAATGATATATTGCTCACACAGGCCATGGGCATATGTGGAATTGCACCCCAAAATACATTTAGCTGCTTCTCCTGAGTATGGGGATACCACATGTGTGAGACTTTTTGGGAGCCTAGCCGCGTACGGGGCCCCGAAAACCAATCACTGCCTTCAGGATTTCTAAGGGCGTACATTTTTGATTTTACTCCTCACTACCTATCACAGTTTTGAAGGCCATAAAATGCCCAGATGACATAAAACCCCCCCAAATGACCCCATTTTGAAAAGTAGACACCCCAAGCTATTTGCTTTGAGGCATGTTGAGTCCATGGAATGTTTTATATTTTGACACAAGTTGCGGGAAAGTGACAAATTTTTTTTTTTTTTTTTTTTTTTGCACAAAGTTGTCACTAAATGATATATTGCTCACACAGGCCATGGGCATATGTGGAATTGCACCCCAAAATACATTTAGCTGCTTCTCCCGAGTATGGGGATACCACATGTGTGGGACTTTTTGGGAGCCTAGCCGCGTACGGGACCCCGAAAACCAATCACTGCCTTCAGGATTTCTAAGGGCGTACATTTTTGATTTTACTCCTCACTGCCTATCACAGTTTCGGAGGCCATGGAATGCCAGGTGGCACAAACCCCCCCCAAATGACCCCATTTTGGAAAGTAGACACCCCAAGCTATTTGCTGAGAGGCATGGTGAGTATTTTGCAGCTCTCATTTGTTTTTGAAAATAAAGAAAGACGAGAAAAAAAATTTTTTTTTTTCTTTTTTCAATTTTCAAAACTTTGTGACAAAAAGTGAGGTCTGCAAAATACTCACTATACCTCTCATCAAATAGCTTGGGGTGTCTACTTTCCAAAATGGGGTCATTTGGGGGGTTTTTTTGCCACCTGGGCATTCCATGGCCTCCGAAACTGTGATAGGCAGTGAAGAGTGAAATCAAAAATTTACGGCCTAAGAAAGCCTGAAGGCGGTGCTTGGTTTTCGGGGTCCCGTACGCGGCTAGGCTCCCAAAAAGTCCCACACATGTGGTATCCCCGTACTCAGGAGAAGCAGCAGAATGTATTTTGGGGTGTAATTTCACATATTCCCATGGCATGTTTGAGCAATATATCATTTAGTGACAACTTTGCGCAAAAAAAAATAAAAAAATAAAAAATTGTCTCTTTCCCGCAACTTGTGTCACAATATAAATTATTCCATGGACTCAACATGACTCTCAGCAAATAGCTTGGGGTGTCTACTTTCCAAAATGGGGTCATTTGGGGGGGTTTTGAACTGTCCTGGCATTTTATGCACAACATCTAGAAGCTTATGTCACACATCACCCACACTTCTAACCACTTGAAGACAAAGCCCTTTCTGACACTTATTGTTTACATAAAAAAATAATTTTTTTTTGCAAGAAAATTACTTTGAACCCCCAAACATTATATATTTTTTTTAAAGCAAATGCCCTACAGATTAAAATGGTGGGTGTTTCATTTTTTTTTTCACACAGTATTTGCGCAGCGATTTTTCAAACGCATTTTTTGGGGAAAAAACACACTTTTTTACATTTTAATGCACTAAAACACACTATATTGCCCAAATGTTTGATGAAATAAAAAAGATGATCTTAGGCCGAGTACATGGATACCAAACATGACATGCTTTAAAATTGCGCACAAACGTGCAGTGGCGACAAACTAAATACATTTTTAAAAGCCTTTAAAAGCCTTTACAGGTTACCACTTTAGATTTACAGAGGAGGTCTACTGCTAAACTTACTGCCCTCGATCTGACCTTCGCGGCGATACCTCACATGCATGGTGCAATTGCTGTTTACATTTGACGCCAGACCGACGCTTGCGTTCGCCTTAGCGCGAGAGCAGGGGGGACAGGGGTGCTTTTTTTTTTTTTTTTTTTTTTCTTTATTATTATTATTTTTTTATCTTATTTTTAAACTGTTCCTTTCATTTTTTTTTTTTTTTTAATCATTTTTATTGTTATCTCAGGGAATGTAAATATCCCCTATCATAGCAATAGGTAGTGACAGGTACTCTTTTTTGCAAAAATTGGGGTCTATTAGACCCTAGATTTCTCCTCTGCCCTCAAAGCATCTGACCACACCAAGATCGGTGTGATAAAATGCTTTCCCAATTTCCCAATGGCGCTGTTTACATCCGGCGAAATCTAAGTCATAAAATGCTCGTAGCTTCCGGTTTCTTAGGCCATAGAGATGTTTGGAGCCACTCTGGTCTCTGATCAGCTCTATGGTCAGCTGGCTGAATCACCGGCTGCATTTTCAGGTTCCCTGTTGAGACAGGAGAGCCAGAGAAAAACACGGAAGACGTTGGGGGGGGAGGGGCATTCCCTCCCACTGCTTGTAAAAGCAGTCTAGAGGCTAATTAGCCGCTAGGATTGCTTTTACATGAAAGCCGACCGCTGGCTGAAAAGAATGATACCAAGATGATACCTAAACCTGCAGGCATCATTCTGGTATAACCACTCAAAGTCGTGAATGGCGTACCTGAAGACAAAAAAATGGTTAACAATAAAGCACAGTAAACGGTAAGGTATAAAAAATTGCATACCTGAAAAGCAAACATGATAAAACATAATAACAATAAAACATTGCAGAATAGAATACAGTAAAAAAGAACAGAACAATAGAGAGAGAGAATAGAGAGAGAAAGAACAATAAAACGACAACTATTTTTTTTTTATTTTATATTTTTGTATGTGTTTTTTTTTTTTTTTACACTTTTTTTTGTAACTAACTTTTATAACTGTAACCGGTTCCAGGTTCGGGTCTCTCAAAATGCGATGGCATCTTGGGAGACCCTGTGAAAGTGTGCCTAGTCTGTGCAATGCTGTACCCTACGCTAATACTCAACTAGTGCATGGTAGCGTTCAAAATATTCACCAATGCAAAGACCAGGATTGTCAGGACAGGAGGGACAATAATAGCGGGTGTCACGCCTATATCCGCGCTTGCTGCAGACACGACATCTTTTTTGGGGGGGGGTTCGTTGGGTAGGGGTACTCGGGAGGACATAAAGAAAATGCCTCTCATGCAGCCGACTGCATTTGGTTGGGGATGTGAATGGGGGAAGTACGGGCGCCGCAGAAGCGGTGGGTTCCCAATTAGGATTGGCGAATGCAGCAGGAAGGGCATTATGGGCACGACGGGCCTGTGTTCGTCTTCTTGGTGGCAGCGGGACACTACTTGTGCTTGCCACCTCACCAGCTTGAACTGCACTTATGGGACTCGCCACGTCACCAAGTGTTACTGCAGTGCTGGTTTGACTACGACCGGGGTGTACTAGGCCGCTGGTGCTTGCCAGTTCACCAAAACGCTACCAAAAAAACTGTTAGCGATCGCAAGGATCAGGCCTGACTCTGCGAACGCTGCAGTTATGCGTTTAGTGTTTTGTAAGTGACAGTGATCGATCGATACTGCACTTGGGTGGGCTGGGCTGGGCCGGGCGGAGGGGCAAAACGCAGGTGCTAGCAGGTATCTGGGCTGATCCCGCTAACACTGCGTTTGTGGGAACCCTAAACTGCTGGGGACGCTAGTATAGATCTGATCAGATCAGATATTGATCCGTTCAGATACTATACCACTAAGGGAGGCGTATGCTGCGTGCGTGGGTGTTAGCGGTACTGGCGCTAACCTGACGCTGCCTGGGGCTGGTGCTTGCCAGTTCACCAAAACGCTACCAGAAAAACTGTTAGCGATCGCAGTGATCAGGCCTGACTCTGCGAACGCTGCAGTTATGTGTTTAGTGTTTTGTAAGTGTCAGTGATCGATCGATACTGCACTTGGGTGGGCCGGGCGGAGGGGCAAAACGCAGGTGCTAGCAGGTATCTGGGCTGATCCCGCTAACACTGCGTTTGTGGGAACCCTAAACTGCTGGGGATGCTAGTATAGATCTGATCAGATCAGATATTGATCCGATCAGATACTATATCAC